>NW_027361854.1:0-672500 GCF_039654945.1 Dendrobates tinctorius | reverse complement strand
TTGATAGATAATCGCTACTAATTCAAGGGGTTTGCCACGGACCCTCTTAATTTAACACTGTGAATTAAGTAACCGTGACTGGTGGCAGCGCGTTGTGTACGGCTATTACGGCTTGCTGGCAGTACAGAAGGGTCTTATATTGCTGAATAAGGGTCTGCGGCCACAGCATTGATAATTCCCTTACTGCAGAAGCCTAATTGCCGGTTCACAACAGGCAGCCCGTCCGGCGACCAATTATCCTAGGTGCAGTTCCCTGACTGACCTGAGGGTAAGGGGGGCGCCGGAGAGCTGCAAGTTCCAAGGTGGAACTGAGAAAGTGGGATATACATAAATCCCCGCAGTACTTGGAAGATTGATAGCAGTGGTGGGGCATCCAAATTAAACTCCCCCTGCGGCAAATTGTAGAGCGAGATTAGCTTGCTGGATATTTTTGTCACATGGTGCCAGTGTTGGGATAACTAAGATAAGCCCCACTGCGCCTGTGATAGCCGTGTGCAGGCATTGTGTCACGCCCCTCCGTCCGCTGATACACCCGTGTCAGTGGTGGGACTGTGACATAGTGGTGACACAGGGTCCGCTGTCCGTCGCGTTTTGGTGGCAGCGGGACTCCCGTTAGTGTCGCCCGTAAGTAGACGAACGGCGGTGGGCTGTTCGTCACATATTGGTGGCAGAGCGGTGGGATAATCCTAGAGCATTAGTGATTTGGTTTGAGCAATCATTCCTCTCACTAAAGACCTGCACGGTTCCTGCGGGAATCCTGCATCATAGGTTTTGGAGAACAGACTCAGTGGTTACTAGTCCTGAGACATTAGTGTGTACTTGCAAGTATCCCCCTCCCGTTTCTTCGTTTTTCTTTTTCTATCTTTTATTTGGCAACCATGGCGGCGATGACAGTGGAGTGGTATCAGAAGCAGAAAAAGGACACCCTTGCTGGGTTATGCACGTACCGAGGCATAGACGCCGCAGGCGGAACCAAAGATCAAATGATCGCGGCTCTAGTGCAGCTGGACAACGACCAGAATCCAGCGAGCGCAGAAGTTGGCCCAAGTTGCCATGGGGCTGCAGCAGAGGCTCCACTCCTGAGCGCTGGCCCCACATTCAACCAGAACGGGGTGGACCCCTATCTGCAAATGGCCTTGGACGAACTCCCCGCCGAAGACAGGGATGGGCGGGTGAGGCTGATCCAGCAATATCGGCAGGAGGCCCAAGCCGAACGTGAGCGCCAAACTGAGGCTGAGAGAGCCGAGCGCCAGGCGCAGAGGGCCCATGAACTGGAGGTACTCCAGCGGGGTGGGAATGCCCCCACAGCCCGAAGCAGTGAGCCCAGCAGCGTCCAGACTCCTAAACCCCGGCCAGAGCATTTTCCCGTGATGGAAAAGGATGGGGACTTGGACACATTTCTGCGAGCCTTTGAGAAAGCCTGCAGACAGTACCAGCTGCCTAGAGACCAATGGGCAAGGTACTTGACCCCAGGGCTAAAAGGCAAAGCCCTGGAGGCATTTGCTTCTCTTCCGCCAGAAGCCGATGACGACTATGATGCCATAAAGCAGGCGCTGATCGCCAAATACCGGCTGACACCTGAGGTATACCGAAAGAAGTTCCGACACCTCCAACGTGGCCCACACGATAGCTACAGTGATGTGGTGCAAGGACTCAGGACCCACTTTGACCAGTGGATCCATGGACTGTCCGTTGAAACCTTTGAGCAGCTACGGGACCTGATGATCAAAGACCAGTTCCTGCATCTCTGCCCAGCTGAGGTCCGACAGTTCATCCTGGACCGCGAACCAACGAATGCGGACAAAGCGGCGCAGATCGCCGACAACCACGAGGCCAACCGGAAGCCCGAGACGCGGAGGCCAGTCGCCACCAGCTGGAAAGGGGGTAAGCCAGCAACCAACCCCAATGCCCCAGCTAGCCGTCCCTCCGGAGGCCCTGTCCCTGTTGCCAACAACAGGCCGGCTACTGACAGTCGCCTGTGTCACCACTGCCAGCGGCCTGGTCACTTCTTTTACACCTGTCCGAATAGGCCGAAGAACCCCCCAGCCAAGGCCCCCGGGCCCAACGCCTCTGTTCTTTTGGTGGGAGGTGTGGTTGGGAGGGCTGACGACAACGTTCAACCTGTTCAGGTGGGGGCCCGTCTTGCTACAGGCCTCAAGGACACCGGGGCTGAACGAACCCTCATCCGTCCTGGACTGGCGGCCCCTGAAGAGTTTGTTGAGGGGAAAACCCTGACTGTCACCGGGATTGGAGGCACCCGTTGTCCCTTGCCAGTGGCACGAGTTTTTCTTGATTGGGGTGCCGGGAGCGGGTTGAGGGAGGTGGGAGTGTCTGAAAATTTGCCCACTGATGTTTTATTGGGGACTTACTTGGGGAGGATGGTTGCATACTATGTCCCTGACACCCTTCCCCAAACTGATAATAAGGGTAACGTTAACCCTGATGATGTTGATGATGGGAAACTGAATGTGTTACCTGCTAATGCCTTGATGAGTAATGATGCAACTAACAACCATTCTTTCCCAAGGTATGATGCTGATGTGAATGTACCAAAGCAAACTGATAACCATTCTTTTCCTAGGAATGATGATGTTGATGTATATGTGCCGACTGAACCCGTTAACCCTTTCTTTGAAACGGTAGATGTGTCCACAGGTACCGAGGTGCTCAGCCCCGTCACTCTGCGGAGTGAGGCGGCTGAGGAACCCCTGGCAGGAGCAAGCAACGGTGCTCAAGAGAATGGGGAGGTGCATGGGGACCATGAGGAAGGTAATGCCATGCAGCTGACCAGTGCCACCGAGGAAGGTAACTGGCCCATAAGTAGCACTGCTCCTAAAGTGTTGGGGGTGGATGGGGAGGTAGAGCCCAGGGCAGCACCGGCTGGTGGGTCTGTAGAAATCCCCAGGGAGACAGCATACATAGCAGCTGTCACACGCAGTCAGTGCCCAGATCGCAGGTAACGCACTGTCTTCTGGACCCTCTGCTGCTACAGGAGAGACTGAACCAGAGGTGAACCCAGAGCCGTTTCCAGAGGGTCCCAGTAAAGGAGGTACCCTGACGTCACTTCTGGCAGCCTCCAGCATGGAGTTCCAGGCTGCTCTGCACTCAGATGCCAGCCTGGAGAAATTGAGAGGTCTCGCCGAGACGCCCACCTCCAAGTCTGATAAGGAGAGGGTGTTCTGGGAACGAGGAAGGTTGTACCGGGAGACAGTACCCGGAGATCCTAAAAAGGAGTGGTTGAGGGAAAGACAGCTGGTCGTCCCCTATCAGTTCAGAACTGAGTTGTTGCGGATTGCCCATGAGATTCCACTCGCTGGACACTTGGGGATCAGCAAAACAAAGGCACGGCTGTCTCAACACTTCTATTGGCCCAAGATGGGGACAGATGTAACACACTACTGCCGCTCCTGTGCCACCTGTCAAAAAGTGGGTAAGGCGGGGCCTGCTCTTAAGGCTCCCCTTATTCCTTTGCCGGTGATAGAGGAGCCTTTCCAGAGAATCGCGGTGGACATTGTAGGACCGCTGTCCGTCCCCAGCAGCTCCGGAAAGCGATACATTCTCACCGTGGTAGACTACGCTACCCGGTACCCAGAGGCAGTAGCTCTGTCTTCAACCAGGGCAGATAAGGTGGCTGACGCACTGGTGACCATCTTTTCAAGGGTAGGATTTCCCAGGGAGATGCTTACCGATCAAGGGCCCCAATTCATGTCTCGCCTAAGGGAGGCTCTCTGTGAGAAAATGCAGGTGACGCACCTGGTATCGAGTCCGTATCACCCACAGACTAATGGTTTGTGTGAACGCTTCAACGGTACCCTCAAACAGATGCTCCGCATACTGGTTGAGACCCAAGGGCGCGACTGGGAGCGGTACCTCCCACACCTGCTGTTCGCTTACAGAGAAGTTCCGCAGGCCTCGACCGGGTTCTCCCCCTTCGAGCTCCTGTATGGCAGGCGAGTCCGGGGACCCCTTGGGTTGATAAGAGAATCCTGGGAAGATGAGCCAAACCCCACAGAAGTGTCCATCGTGGATTATGTCATGCGCTTCCGTGACAAGATGCAGACCTTGACGCAGTTGGTGCATGACAACATGACGCAGGCTCAGGCTGACCAGAAGCACTGGTACGACCAGAACGCCCGGGAGCGGACCTACCAGGTGGGTCAAAAGGTGTGGGCGCTGGTCCCTGTACCAACGGATAAGCTTCAGGCAGCCTGGGAAGGCCCGTACGTCGTCCACCAACAGCTCAACCCGGTCACCTACGTGGTCACGCTTGACCATGCTCGGGGTAGGCGCAAGGCCTTTCACGTCAACATGCTGAAGGCGCACTACGAACGTGAAGCTTGCATCCTACCGGTCTGCAATCTGCCAGAGGATGGGGAGGAAGATTCCCTCCTGGACATGCTGGCCCAGGCCAAGGCCAATGGGTCCATTGAGGACATGGAGATAAGTGGTTCGCTCACCGTGTCCCAGCAGTTGCAGTTGATGGCCACCCTGGAACTCTTCCGGCCCGTGTTCACCAACCGTCCTGGGAGGACGGAGTTAGCGGTTCATGAGGTGGACACCGGGAATCATGCCCCATTACGGCGAACACCTTATCGGATCTCTGAAACTGTGCAACAAGTCATGCGCCAAGAGATCGATGAGATGTTAAGGCTGGGAGTGATTCGACGGTCAAAAGGTGCGTGGGCTTCACCTGTAGTCCTCGTTCCTAAAAAGGATCGAACCACCCGGTTCTGCGTGGACTACAGGGGGCTCAACGCCATCACAACCTCTGATGCCCACCCAATGCCGCGCATCGAGGATCTGCTCGAGCGGTTGACAAACGCCAACTACATATCCATCATGGATTTGAGTCGGGGATACTGGCAGATTCCCCTGAGCCCTGAGGCGCAGGAGAAATCCGCCTTTATCACCCCCTTTGGACTGTACGAGTCCACGGTCATGCCCTTCGGCATGAAGAATGCCCCTGCCACTTTCCAGCGGATGGTCAACCACCTGCTTCGGGGACTGGAGGAGTACGCCGTGGCGTACTTAAGACGATATTGCCGTCTTCAGTTCCACCTGGGAGGAACACCTTCAGCACCTCCAGGAGGTGCTCAAGCGTCTTCACCAGGCAGGCCTGACCATCAAGCCGGGGAAGTGCCAGATAGGCATGCGCAAGGTCCACTACCTGGGGCACCGGGTAGGCGGGGGTTCCATGAGTCCGGAGCCAGAAAA
Organism: Dendrobates tinctorius; assembly: GCF_039654945.1. NCBI lineage: Eukaryota > Metazoa > Chordata > Amphibia > Anura > Dendrobatidae > Dendrobates > Dendrobates tinctorius. Next base: position 667,286 of record NW_027361854.1, on the reverse strand, counting down.
AGTGGACGCAATCGTGTCCTGGCCCACCCCCAGGACCAAGAAACAGGTGAAGTCCTTCTTGGGCACTGCAGGGTACTATAGGCGGTTCGTACAGGACTATAGCGCCCTTGCCAAACCCTTGACTGACCTCACCAAGCAGAGGCTACCCCAAACAGTCAACTGGACAGATGACTGTGAGGCGGCTTTCCAAGCTTTGAAAGCAGCCCTGTGCAACTCTCCAGTGTTGAGAGCAGTCGACAGCAGTCGCCCGTTTCTGGTGCAGACCGACGCCAGCGAGTTTGGCCTCGGTGCTGTGCTTAGCCAGGTCGACTCGGGGGACCAAGAGCACCCCGTGTTGTACCTGAGCCGGAAACTTTTGCCGAGGGAAGTGGCATACTCGACCATCGAGAAGGAGTGTCTGGCCATGGTGTGGGCACTGCAGCGTTTGCAGCCCTACCTGTATGGGCGCGCCTTCACGGTGGTAACCGACCACAACCCTCTGAGCTGGTTGCACACAGTGTCCGGAACCAATGGAAGATTGCTCCGCTGGAGCCTTGCCCTTCAACAGTACGATTTTACTGTAAAACACAGGAAGGGCAGTGAAAACGGCAATGCCGATGGGTTGTCCCGCCGGGGCGAACCCGCTGAGGTGCGCCTGGCCGATTACCGAGAGGTAATGCCTCCTTAGCGCCCTCTTAAGGGGGGAGGTGTGATGTATAATATCTGCAAGATATGTTTTCTGTTGCAATGTGCTAACAAATCCTCCATCCTAGGACATTGTAAACTGTCAGTAGTAGGAATTCCTTCCCCCCAGGTTTTACCAACCCTGCCACTTCCTCTGGAAGAGCAGGAATGTTAATTAGCTAGACCATCTTCCTCACACCATTTGGCTTCTCTCAGCTGAAAGAGAAAAAATGCGGGAACTAAACTTCTTTGTTTGAACCGAATAAAACTATGAGAGACTATACCATAAGAACCAAATACCCTAGAGATATGAAAATCATATTTTTGTAACCTGAGCGGTCCCAGCTTCGAGACCGCGTATGTTTCGAAGTTCTACCCTGTCCAGAACATGAGATAGGATTTGCGCCCAAATGGATGGTCATATCGCATAGATGTTTGATGTTTTCTTGATGGGCTCATTACGCTGGGAAACATGATACCACTGATGAGTCCATACCAGCTTCTCCCATAAAGTTATAGCTAATCTAAGTTTTGTAGCCAAAACATAACTTGGATAAGAGAGGTGGGATCAACCCAGAATGCACCTCTCTGTGATGTCACATAGGAAAGTCTATAAGGCATTTCCTGGGCAAACCAGCTCAGAACAGCTGCAGAGTCCGTGCTGACAAGAACTCAGATGAGCGGAGAAGTGCAGCTCCGCCTCCACCCACCTTAGCCGCATGGTCCGCCTAAGGAACAATATGGAACTGTGAGTGCAATCTTTGTTTTCTCCACTTTTATTTTATACCTGTACTGTACATATTTTATGTCTCAATTTTATAGCAACTTTTATCTGTAATCACTGTCCTCTTTCGGAAAATAAATGAAATTATTTAGATCTGTCTCCATGCTCTAAGAATCGAACTATACGCCCTTGATAATCGCTACTAATTCAAGGGGTTTGCCACGGACCCTCTTAATTTAACACTGTGAATTAAGTAACCGTGACTGGTGGCAGCGCGTTGTGTACGGCTATTACGGCTTGCTGGCAGTACAGAAGGGTCTTATATTGCTGAATAAGGGTCTGCGGCCACAGCATTGATAATTCCCTTACTGCAGAAGCCTAATTGCCGGTTCACAACAGGCAGCCCGTCCGGCGACCAATTATCCTAGGTGCAGTTCCCTGACTGACCTGAGGGTAAGGGGGGCGCCGGAGAGCTGCAAGTTCCAAGGTGGAACTGAGAAAGTGGGATATACATAAATCCCCGCAGTACTTGGAAGATTGATAGCAGTGGTGGGGCATCCAAATTAAACTCCCCCTGCGGCAAATTGTAGAGCGAGATTAGCTTGCTGGATATTTTTGTCACATGGTGCCAGTGTTGGGATAACTAAGATAAGCCCCACTGCGCCTGTGATAGCCGTGTGCCGGCATTGTGTCACGCCCCTCCGTCCGCTGATACACCCGTGTCAGTGGTGGGACTGTGACATAGTGGTGACACAGGGTCCGCTGTCCGTCGCGTTTTGGTGGCAGCGGGACTCCCGTTAGTGTCGCCCGTAAGTAGACGAACGGCGGTGGGCTGTTCGTCACATGTGTCTCTCTCTCTCTCTGTGTGTGTGTCTCTGTGTGTGTGTGTGTGTGTGTGTGTCTCTCTCACTCTCTCTCTGTGTGTGTCTCTCTGTGTGTGTGTGTCTCTCTGTGTGTGTGTGTCTCTCTCTCTCTGTGTGTGTGTCTGTCTCTCTCTGTCTCTCTCTGTGTGTGTGTGTGTCTCTCTGTGTGTGTGTGTGTCTCTCTCTCTGTCTGTGTGTCTCTCTGTGTGTGTGTGTGTGTCTCTCTGTGTCTCTCTCTCTCTGTGTGTGTGTGTCTCTCTGTGTGTGTGTGTCTCTCTGTGTGTGTTTCTCTCTGTGTGTGTGTCTCTGTGTGTGTTTCTCTCTGTGTGTGTGTGTCTCTCTGTGTGTGTCTCTCTCTGTGTGTGTGTGTGTCTCTGTGTGTGTGTGTGTCTCTCTCTCTGTGTGTGTGTCTCTCTCTCTGTGTGTGTGTGTGTGTCTCTCTCTCTGTGTGTGTCTCTGTCTCTCTCTGTTCTTTCTTTCTCACTCTCCTTTCTTTTTTTGTTTTCTCTCTTCCTTAGTACCAGTCAGTGTGCCAATAATGCCAGCCACTGTGCCCCCAGTACCAGTCAGTGTGATCAGCGGTGCTAAATGGGTGTGACTAGTTGCGAAATGGATGTGGCTGGGGCGTGGCCTAAAATTTGCAGCTACGCGCGCCGCAGTCTTTGTCCCTCTTTCCCTTCTTCAAAAGTTGGGAGGTATGATAGGGGCAGCTATGACCAGGGGGTCTGGTTGCCCAATGGAGAGCAGTTCTGCCAGGAATTCTGTCACCGTGCGTACAAAAAGGGACAGAGCTTTGGGAGGAGTACTGCAACTAAATGCAATAAATAGAAATGAGCTGAAATACTGGGCACAGCTGTGACTACATGTTGTATAGTCGTGTTAATCTCCTCTCACTTCTTGTAACCTACAAGTGTACAAAGATATTATATAGTCACCATGTGACTAGTGAGCCTGTGTAACTTCAAATGCCAGGGCTGAATTTTACTCCCAGTCCGCCCCTGCTTCCTGCCCTCTGGATTTTGCTTTCCGGCCCACAAGGCTGAGATGGCCAAAAGGGCTGAAACCGTGGCACATGGGCTGCCTGCTTTTGCCGCTCTCCTCTGGATGCAGACATCGCGTGGGCCAGCAGATGTGGTGATGTCACTTTATCGAGTCAGTGCTTTGGAGAGAGCCGAGGCTGAGCGGCGAGGGCACGGGAGGGAGGTGTGTGTGTCCCAACGTGTATGTATGGTGGTTATAATTAGGGTTTGGTCCATCACAACAGTCAGTCTCCCATGTGACCCCCTCAGGAAAATTAATTGCCCACCCCTGTTCTGTAGGTGGGTAATATGTTCTAAACTTGATACAAACCCTTTTTAATAAAGTCACAATTGTTTTCTACCTGACACTGAATTTCTTCTTTTTCCTGCATAAGTGTGGGGATCAGCAATCAGCTACAAGTTTTAATGGTGATAGTTTGGCCATCCTGGTAAACAGTTTATTTTTTATAAATGATCATTAACTTTTGACAGAAGCTCAGACTATGTAGCCTATGCCCCTCCTGTTTGTTTGACACTACTTATAGAGGATAGCTTTGCTTTTTTTTTTTTTTTTTATCCTATACAGTCTGTGGTATGTTTCTTCTAGATAAAGTGAAGCTGATATGTCCTGATTTTGAAAATTAATTTTGTAAGTTTGGCAATATTTTTACAAATACTGTGATCTTTGCACTGACATATCTGCACTGGAGCAGCCAGATATCTGGTACCTGTGTCTCAGGACATAGACAAGAACTTCTGTCCATTATACAGATCCTCAGCCCACTACACTTACCTCTGGCAATTAATTTTCTTGAGGGGCCACATGGGACCATGACTGTCATGGAGGCTGAACCAATAGGCTGACACTGATTTTAAGTATTTTATATTGAACAGAATTAAGTATGCTGACAGCCTCCTATATACAGTGTGAGCACACACCTTGTGCTCCTCACCTCCGGTCTTTACAGTGTATACTAACTCTCCACACAGCAGATGTGATATAATTGCATCTGCTGCCTCAGTCCCACACATTGAATGGTGGAAGGAGGGGCCGTTATATTTACTGCTATTTGGATCCTGAGGATGCAGATGGCGGTGAAATTAGGGCGGCCACATGGAGCAACCGTGGGTCAGTGTTTTCAGTGCTCTGGCTGTCTTGCTGCACTGACCACTCTTTGCCCAGATTTGATATGATGTAACGCTAAAGTGTAAGGCTGAGTTCACAGGTGGCGTTTTTTTTGCGTTTCCACGGCGGTTTTAACCGCGCGATTTTGCCGCGAAAACGCGAAAAATAAGCATCCCATGCATTCCTATGGGATTCCGCAATGCTGTGCTAATGCTGCGGTTTTTACCGCGGCGGAATCGCTTCGCGGTAAAAACCGCAGCATGCTCATTAATTTGCGGAATCGCGGCGATCCCGCACCCATAGGAATGCATTGTTCCGCTTATTTCCCGCATGTGGCTGTGCACACCATGCGGAAAGTAAGCAGAACAATTGCGGATGGTACCCACGGTCCGGAGGAGAGGAGACTGTCCTCCGGGCTTTGGGTACCATATCCCTGTAAAAAATAGAATTTAAAATAAAAAATATTGTTATTCTCACCCTCCGACATCCCGCGCAGCCTTCCCGCTTCTCTTCACGCTCTCGTTCCCAGTAGTCCTTTGCAAAAATGCTCGCGATGACGTCCGTTCTCGCGGGATCGCGAAGTCTCGCGGTCATTCGCGCGACGTTATCGCGAATCACCGCGAGACGTCGCGATCCCGCAAGAACTGACGTCATCCCGGGCATTTTCGCAAAGGATTACTGGGAACGGATGCGCGGGACGTCGGAGGGTGAGAATAACACCGTTTTTTATTTTTTTTTTTTTTACATTCTATCTTTTACTACTGATGCCGCATAGGCAGCCTCAGTAGTAAAAAGTTGGTCACACTCGTCAAACACTATGTTTGACGAGTGTGACCAACCTGTCAATCAGTTCTCCAAGCGATGCTACAGATCGCTTGGAAAACGCTAGCATTTTGCAAGCTAAATACGCTTGCAAAATGCTAGTTTTTCCGCGGGAAAATCGCGGGAATTTAAAATGCGATTTTCCCGCGGACTGGAATTCCGGAATTCTCGCGGTAATTTCCGCGAGAGTTCCAGTACGTGTGCACTTAGCTAACTGTTGTGTTATTTATATTTCCTAAACTCAGTAGTACACATAAAAATAAGCAACTATGTAATATATTTTATCAGAAAAAAATTGCTTTTTTAGCTACCAAAATTGATCAGTCATTATCAACATTGTCAATCTTGAACTAAATCTGTGTTCAGTGAAGCCTTTCCCATTACTAAGAATCTTCTCACTAGCACCTGCTGTCTCCTCTATAGACAGAACTGATGATGACTGATCAGAGAAAGATGCAGATCTCTCTAATTAAGCATGTTCCAAAGTTTCTTATTTTCACATGTACTATTGATTATGAAATAAAAATGTAAACGATGGTTACTCTAATGTGCATGTGTTCTCAAAGGGAAGTCGCTGCCTGAGTAATCCTCTTCTCAGGCGTTTAACCCCTTACTGACGGGATAGTACGTCAGCAGTCAGTCTCTGCTCTGAGGTGGGCTTCAGCGGTGAGCCCACCTCAATGCCGCGACATGTCAGCTGTTTTAAACAGCTGACGTGCCCACAATAGACGCGAGCGGAATCTCGATCCGCCCACACCTATTAACTAGTTAAATCCCGCTGTCAAACACTGACAGCGGGCATTCAACTAGAACTTCCGGTATGCGGCGGCAAATGAGCGCATCACCGCCCCGTCACATGATCGGGGGTCAGCGACGTGTTGCCATGGCAACCAGAAGTCTCCTCGAGACCCCTATGGTTGTTGGCAGATTGCTATGAGCGCTGCCCAGTGGTCAGCGCTCATAGCAGTGCTGTATTTCTGCTACATATAGGCGATCTGAGCATCACGTATGGGATGCTTTTAGCCTCCCATGGAGACTACTGAAGCATGCCAAAAGTAAAAAAAGAAAAGTGTTTAACAACTGAAAAAAAATTAAAAAAAACCTAAGTTTAAATCGCCCCCCCCCCCCCTTTCGCTCCAATCAAAATAAAACGATAAATCAAATCTACACATTTGGTATTGCCGCGTTCAGAATCGCCCAATCTATCAATAAAAAAAATTAACTTGATCGCTAAAGGGCATAACGAGAAAAAAAAAAAATCAACGCCAGAATTACATTTCTTTTTTTTTGGTCTCCGCGACATTGCATTAAAATGCAATAACGGGCGATCAAAAGAACGTATCTGCACAAGTGGTATCATTAAAAACATTAGCTCAGCATGAAAAAAATGCGCCCTCACCCAACCCCAGGTCACGAAAAATTGAGACGCTACGGGTCTCGGAAAATGGCTTTTTTTTATTTATTTATTTTTTTTTTTTTTGCTTTTTAGCAAACTTTGGAATTTTTTTTTTTTTTCACCACCTAGATAAACGAGAACCTGGATATCTTTGGTGTCTATGAACTCGTAATGACCTGGAGAAGCATAACAGGTCAGTTTTAGCATTTAGTGAACCTAGCAAAAAAGCCAAACAAGTGTGGGATTGCACTCTTTTTTTGCAATTTCACCACACTTGGAATTTTTTTTTTCCCCATTTTCTAGTACACGACATGTAAACAACAATGGCGTCGTTCAAAAGTACAAATTGTCCCACAAAAAAATAAGCCCTCATATAGCCATATTGACGGAAAAATAAAAAAGGTATGGCTCTGGGAAGAAAAACGAAAACGCAAAACCGGAAAAAAGCTCCGTCATTAAGGGGTTAAATTCCAGTTGTCCTAGTCTCATGACCCCTCTTGGGAAGCCTCCATACACCTAATCGGTGATGTCCAACTCCATTACACAGTGGGCCAAAGTCTACAATTGAGGCTGTTTTTCCTTTATCAGTATAAAATTGAACCTTTTCATATAGAAGTAAACTAATGTTTTGCTTTAAACGGTGACTCTGGAACAAGCAAAGCTTAAAAGGAATCTATCACCAGGTTTTTGTGGCCCCATCTAAAGGCATCATAATATAGGGACGGAGACCCTGATTTCAGCGATGTATCAATTACTGGGCTTCTTGATATTTGTATTTCATGTGTGTGGTGGTGGTGGTGATGATCTTCTCCTGCTATATATTATATATGACTAGCTAAAATGGACTGTGATTCACCTTTTAATGTGTTCAATGATTCTGGGCAAAGAATCAAGATTTTCGAGACCTGTATCAGATGAAAGTTAAACATGGTCACTTCTTTCCAGATTATGGCATGCTGTAATAAAGGTACTGTCACACTTGGCGATGTACCAGCGATATGACCCGGTCAGGATCGCTGGTACATCGCTAAGTGGTCGCTAGTGAGCTGCCACACAGGCAGATCTCCCCATGACATAGCAGCGGTCGGGGGTCGCTACTTACCTGTCACACTGACGTCCTCCCGCCCGGCTCCACGCTCGTCTCTCCACAGGAAGCGCTGCAGGAAGCTGACGACGAGAAATGGTCCAGGACGTTCTCGCACGATCAGCGATAACCAGCGGGGGAGCGGGTTGTAGGTAAGTATCACACACAGCGATGTCGCTAGCAATATCGCTATAACGTCACAAGTTATAGCGATGTTGCTAGAGATATCGCTTAGGGTGGTTTCACATTAGCGCTTTTTAAGCGCACGCACGGCCGGGGGTAGCTCCGCCCCCGAACCGGCTCTCTGCCCGGCGTGCCCGCCCCTTGCTTGTAGCGCCGCCTCCTAGCGCACAGCGGCGCCTGCGATCGGCGCACCCTATCTTTAGCATAGGGTGCGCAGGCCGTGCGCTAGTTGCGCTTTGACCTGCGCTGCGCACTTTTGACGGTGCGCCGTGCGCGCCAAAATCCGAAAAGTTTGATTTTGGCGCACACGGCGCACCATCAAAAGTGCGCAGCGCAGGTCAAAGCGCTAATAGCGCACGGCCTGCGCACGATCTGCGCACCCTATGCTAAAGATAGGGTGCGCCGATCGCAGGCGCCGCTGTGCGCTAGGAGGCGGCGCTACAAGCAAGGGGCGGGCACGCCGGGCAGAGAGCCGGTTCGGGGGCGGAGCTACCCCCGGCCGTGCGTGCGCTTAAAAAGCGCTAATGTGAAACCAGCCTTAGTGTGACAGGCCCTTAAGTTGCTAAAACAATTGTCATATTTCGACAGATGAATGGCTGTTTTGTTTGAAAGCTTCCTTCTTGGTCAACTTTAAGCTGGTTGTATACAGTGAAAACTAACTGTTTGTGTTTTAAAGCATGACCTGCCTGTTCCAAGTTTAGCATTGCTTGCTTGTTAAAGCTCCTTTGGGTTCCAGTCAGTCTTTATAAGAAATGCTTATTTTGTAATTTTGACGCATCACTAGCCAATTTTGGCTAAAAGTGGACAAACCTAGGTTGTGTGTTTTTTTTTTTTTTTTGTATGGATTTTACATGCTTTTATATTGCCTTCCAGGTTGCAGAAGCAAATATTCATGTCTGTGCGAATATGTGCAGCCAGGAATGAGTCCAGACGGAACCATTGCACAGATACTGAGTCCAGAGCCAACCGCTGGAAATGGGGTACCACCGCCGCAGGAGCTTTGCTGGGATTGGGCTCCTTCCTTATTTTTGATACCCAACGGAAAAAGGTAGGTCTTGACATGATTTACAAAACCATATTTTTATTTTTTTTGTCATGGGGAAAATTACCTAATCATGGGAAGGCAGATTCCTGGTGCATTCCTAAATTTGACCATACACCATCAATAGTTGTCTAAATGCCTGTTAGGCTAACAGCCATTTCGCTTGCTTTTTTCTCGTGCACACAGTCACATTAACCCCTTCATGATTTTCTTCTAGAGGAAAAAAAATGTTTGCACTTTCTTACCTTTTTCGAAGATCAACATTTTGCTTTTTCCAACATGGTTTTTAAACTTTGTTTCTACCATGTGAACTGTGTGTTTAAATTGACCTGGCAATACGATTCTCCAGGATAACGACCACAGTGATGCCAAACTTATGTGAGGGTTTTTCTTTTTTTTGCACATGAGTTCTGAATGGAAGAGGGTAAGCTGCTGCCAGACGGACACTTTTGGCCATAGATCATTTTCTTAAGAACAAAGGAGCAAGGATGCTAAAATTAATCGTGCGCCATTTCGCAGTTGGCTGATGTGTTAAGGTGATTAGACCAACATGTGCAGTAAATAGTCTCTACTCCCCATGTAGGATTATGGGATTCTTGTTATGGACATTACATGTCCAATAGTTGCCTGTCACTTAGAGGGACAGGCCATGGTATTAATCGCCACTACTTGTACAACTTTTTATATTCCCCATGTGTTTTGTATTTACGTTATATTTAAGCATTTTTTTAGAGCATTTTTACAAAATTACCATATTTTTCAGACTAATAAGCACTGGATCATAAGACACATCTAGGTTTTAGAGGAGGAAATTGGGGGGGGGGGGGGGGAGGAATTGAAGCAAAAAAAAACACATGGCTTCCCTCATCCCTACCTTGGCATGCATGGCCCCATCAGAAAACATTAAAAAAAAAAAAAACCTTTTACACTTGCCTTCCCGGAGCTCCCTCGCAGCGTCCTGCTCCGATGCCAGCAACTACTGTGTTTGTAAGCAGCGCATGGCAGGAACGTCATGCGTTGCTTGCAAGCCAAAGGGCAGCTGCCGGAATACTTGGGGCTCTGCATGCCGGGACTGCGCGCGTGCAAAACGGTGAGTATTCATTGCTTTCTAGTGAGCACAGTCAGCCAGAGGCTTCCTCCTGCTGCCGCCAGCGGTCACGTGTGCTGATACTTAATGAATATTCATGGCATGGGATGAATATTAATTTCTCTTAAGTATTGGCGCATGTGACCGCCGTCAGCAGCAGCAGTAAGGCTCTGGCTGACACTGTGCACCCTAGAGAGCAATGAATACTTGCGGCTTTGTGCTTGCACAGTCCCGGCATGAAGAGCACGGAGTATTCCGGCAGCTGCCCTTCGGCTTGAAAGCAGTGCATGATGTCCCTGCCATGTGCTTCTTACAAGTATTAAGCAGCTGCTGGCATCGGAGCAGGATGCTGCGAGGGAGCGCCGGGAAGGTAAGTGTAACGTGTTTTTTTTTTTTTTTTTTTTTCTTCTTCTTCTTCTGATGGGGGGCCCATGCATACCAGGACTGGGATGGGGGCCAATCATACCGGGATGCTATTAAACGGTTTCCCCACCTCCCCGCCAGAGCTGGTATATCCGGACTATACCCCCGGTCTTCCTCCACATTTTTGTAGGACATAACTGTGGCTTATAGTCCAAAAAATCCGGTAAATGTTGCAATTTAAACAACTTATTATTTTTTTTTTTTTATTTTTTTTTCCCTCAGGCTGCTCTGACAGAGTCTAAAGAAACTGTCCCTTCACATTTGTTCCCTCAGTATACAAGGGAGGATGTGGAGAAACACAAAAGTCCTTCTGACAGAATATGGGTTACTTATGCTGGAGAAGTATTTGACATCACAGATTTTGTGGATTTACATCCTGGAGGGAACAGAATCTTGCTGGCTGCCGGGGGAGCGTTGGAACCTTTCTGGGCCCTCTATGGGGTTCACAAGAGTGAGCATGTCCTAGAACTGTTGCAAGAGTACAAGGTGGGAGTGCTCAACCCTGATGACAAGGAACCACCACGTGATTTTTCTGATCCCTACTCTGGTGATCCTTCTCGACATCCTGTTCTAAAGATCAATAGTCAAAAGCCCTTTAATGCTGAGCCTCCACCTGAAATGTTGACTGAGAGCTTCATCACTCCCAATGTGCTGTTTTTCAAGAGGAACCATTTGCCTGTGCCAAATATTAACCCTGACGAATATCAGCTTGTTGTTGAGAGACCACCTGGAGCAAAGTGGGTTAAACCATTGAAACTGTCCCTCAAAGACCTCAAGACCAAATTTTCTAGACATGAAGTAACTGTCACTCTGCAATGTGCTGGAAATAGACGCTCTGAAATGAATGCTATAAAACCAGTTAAAGGACTAGACTGGGGTGCGGCAGCAATTAGTACAGCTCGTTGGGGAGGAGTATGGCTGAGGGATGTCTTATCAGATGCTGGCTATACTGAGGACTTGCCCAATGTGCGCCATGTTCAGTTTGAAGGCTTGGATCAAGACATAACTGGAACAAAGTATGGAGCGTCCATCTCCTTTAGGTGTGCAATGAGCAAGTACTGTGATGTCCTACTTGCCTATGAAATGAATGGTGAGGAATTGCCTAAAGATCATGGCTTTCCTCTGCGGGTTATTGTGCCAGGTGTGGTAGGTGCCCGGAATGTGAAGTGGTTGGGACGCATTGTTGTAAGTGAGGAGGAAAGTTCCAGTCACTGGCAGCAGAATGATTACAAGGGCTTCAGCCCATCTGTGGATTGGGATACTGTAGACTTTTCCACCTCTCCAGCCATACAAGACCTACCTGTGCAATCTGCTATTACAGAGCCGCGTCCTGGAGGAACGATCACCCCAGATCATGATGGAAAAGTAACCATCAAAGGATATGCATGGAGTGGTGGTGGGAGAGAGATTGTGCGAGTGGATGTGTCTCTGGATGGAGGGAAGACTTGGAAAGTGGCTGATCTTACTGGGGAGGAGACTAAGGGACCAACGTGGGCATGGAAGCTGTGGAAATTGGAGGCTACTATTCCTGATGAACAGAAAGAAGTGACCATTATCTGTAAGGCTGTAGATAGCAGCTATAATGTGCAGCCAGATACTGTGGCCCCAATATGGAACTTGCGCGGGGTGCTGAATAATGCATGGCATCATGTAAGCGTTACAGTAGATAAAGATGAACATTGATATGAAGAGGCATTATTTCTTGAGACTTGTTACAGTAACAAAATATGTATAAATGGTCATGCTAAATTATATCTTAGGATGCTTTTTATTCAGTGGCCTGTTTTTTACTTATTCTGATTACCTCTATTTATAAACTTGAGTTAATAATTTATAGAGCAATTTAGTGTAACTTGCGATAATCTGTCAAGATATAATTTTATAGGAATGCTATAGAATTAGCTCAGCTCCAGCCTAATAGAATCTTGTCATTGCAATTGATGAGCATATAATTATTGAATTGTGTGCGTTGTCTGATATACACTGACCACTTTTGAGATGCTTTGTGAAAATTCCTAAAATATGCACTCATGTGGTTTGTACAGAATCGCATACCCTGGCCAATATCACTTGTAAGTGCGACCTTACTAGTTGTGCTTGTATTGGATAACCTCACCGTGTGCGTAACACCAGTCTGCCAGCACTGTGGTTATTGATTATACACTGAGAAAAAGTATTCGGTCACCTACAGAATACACCTATGGGAGCTTTTGACAACCTATTCTAAATCCATAGAAATTAATATATAGTGGGCCCATACTTTGCAGCTATCACAGCTTCCACTCTTCTGGGAAGGCCTTCTACATGTTTTTGGAATGTCTAGGGGAATTTTGTGCTCTTATCCAGAAGGGAGTTTGAGAGGTCAGCCACTAATGAATGAGTACCTTGTTCACAATTTCAATTCTTGTTCATCCCCAAGTGGTTCAATGCGGTTGAGGTCAGAGCTCTATTTGGACAAATTCTTCCACACCAAAGCTAGCCCGGCCATGCCTTTTATGGATCTTATCTTGTTCAATGAGGCAGTCTTTTTAAAACCGATAATTGCCTTCAAACTATTCCCACAAAGTTGCAACCATATAGTCGTTCAAAATTTCTTGAACTTGGGGGTCTAAACCAACTCCATAGCATTATCCCATGTGCCAAACTTTACAGTTGGCACAATGCAGTCAGACATGTAGCAGTCTCCTGACACTTGTTAAAGCCAGACTCCATCTGGTAGTATGTAAAAAAGTAGGGAAATGTGTTGTGTAGCGTGATGAGTCAGTCCATGTTTTAGACCACTCTGACTCTTGGCATTGTGCTTGGTGATGTAAGGCTTCCATGGCATTACAAGCTCATGTAAATCCATGCAAAGAGGGTCCTGGGCACAGATTATGCAGATGTTTTAACACTGCAGTTGCTAACACAGCAGACCATTTGTTTTTATGCAATAAACACCTTGGCTCTCTTTGACCCCCTGAGAAACTCCAAATGGTGTGCCACTTCTTGGCAGAGTTCCTGTGTTTTCTAAGGACTGTCAAATTTCAATACTGCTCTTTTAGAATGACCCATTCACAATTGCTAGTGAAGGTGGACTACAAGACACAGTGCTGTATTCTATACGCGTGGCAATGGTTAAAAGTTTGGGCTCAATAATTAAGTGTCCCATTACTTTTGTAAACATTGTGTTTGACTGGGGCTGTATACTAACATCTGATACTTCCACAGATCTTCATGATAGAACTGGAATACTCAACCTTGGTTACCAAAACGGTAATCAATGCAGTGGGGAAAGGTACTGATAACTTTGCATTTTTATTTTTTTTTGTGTAGGAGGGGGTCATTCATTGTCTGCCTAAACCTTGTCCCTTTTTCTCTGCTGCGCTAGAATATAAAAAGGATGTTTCCTCTGCTGTGAAACGCACAACCTTATTCACATTTAATCTTTCAAGAAGTCTACTTGTCTGAAGAATATCAATGTAAATGACCAGTGAGGACATTTTGGAAATAGTAGTTGGAAATGCTTCCAGCCTTCGTGTACTAACCAAAATGTATTGCTGTATTTATAGTATGGCTAATATTTTATTTTAAAATTGGTACATGTCGATCAACACAGATCTTTAGATTTTTTTAATACAGTCTAATGTAAAGTTTCTAAATTCCTTAGATTGTATTTTTTTTAAAAGAGAACCTATGTATTTTATTTGGCTTTACATGCAAATAGCAGTGTAATAAAATAGTTTTTTTGATCATGATTATAATCTGTTAACTTTCTGTTGTGGACTTGCCTTTTACCATTTTAATTAACGAAGAAATATATTAGAAAAAGGATATTATAGACTTGTATTCTCTGGAAAAGGTGTAAGGAAAAACAGCCACATAACTACAAGTGAAACCATGGAGTAGTCCATTGTATTGTATTATATTTTTGTGCTTATTCACCTTTCTCCTTGTGTAACACTTTAGTAGCTTGCTTTATTATAAAATTTCTTGCCTTATCCCTATATCTAATTTTTATTTCTTGTGACGTTTCATTTTGAAGGATAGCCCTGCACTGCCCATTGCTACAAACACTGAAGTGTCACGTCATCAGGGGTGCGGTGCTACTGTCCTTGGATGTCTTATTTCGGAGGTTATGGCGATTGTGACTGCATCTTCAATAGGCACCGCCCACTTAGTTTGTGCCCAACACCCGCTGCCACAGTCCCTGCTTCTATCACTTTTTTTTTTTTTTTTTTTCCTGAAATGAGATGTCATATCAGGGGTGATGGTTAAAAACTGACTAGCTGAATCCATCTAACATATATACTCGTGTATATGCCGAGTTTTCCATCACATTTTTCTTTTGTGCTGAAAACTAACCCCTCGGCTTATACACAAGTCATTGTTCCAGAAAGCTGGCGCAGGAGGGGGAGTGGCAGGTCACAGAAGGAGCCAGCGGCTCTGACTAAAGCCTGTGCCACTGCTGTAATAGCGCACAGTGGCAGCCGCCTGCACACACCATATTTGCCTACCTGCGCACCCTGGGTGCTGGCACTGCATCTCGTGCCGGCGCCTGCAGCGTGATTACGTGGCCCCACTCATTAAGGTAATGAATATGCACTGCTCTCCACTCCCATAAAAGTGGCATGCATATTCATTACCTTAACGAGCAGGGCCACCTGATCACTCGGCCAGAACGTGATGCAGTGCCAGCACCCAGGGCGTGCAGGTAGGTGAGTAGGATGTTTGCATGTTTAGAAAAAAAAAAAAAACAGGGATAGGGGATAAGGAGGCATGCATACCAGGACAGGGATGAGGTGCCCACGTTGCGTTTTTGCCGCAGCGGAAACACTTAAAAAATGCAGTCCCATGCAATCCTATGGGATTGTGCAATTGCTGTGGATTTTACCGCTACAGAATTGCATCTCGGTAAAATCCGCAGCATGTCCATAAATTCTGTGGAATCGCTGCAATTGCGCCGCCAAAGGATTGTATTGAAATGCTCACTTTATGCATGTGGCTATGCCCACCATGCATAAAGTGAGTGCCTCATGTGAGGATGGTACCCATGGTCTGGAGGAGAGGAGGCTCTCCTCCATGCCCTGGGTATCATATCCCTGTAAAAAATGGGGATTTACTCCACCCTCTGTCGCCCCCCCGGAGCCCTCAGCGGTGCACGCGACGCTGCCAGAAACTTCCGTTCCCAGGGATGCATTGCGAGAATCACCCCAGATGATGTCAGTCGTGTGACCGCTGCGTTATCTGAGGTGATTCTCCCAATGCATCCCTGGGAATGGAACTTGCCGGCAGCGTCGCTGAGGACCAGGAGCCTAAAGAAAGTAAGTATATCCCTATTTTTTATTAGAATGTTAAAAATATCTTTTACTATTGATGCTGCCTAGGCAGCATCAATAGTAAAAAGTTGGTCGCAATTGTCAAGCACTACGCTTGACAAGTGTGACCACCAACCTGTCAATCACTTTTCCAAGCGATGCTTCAAATCGCTTGGAAAAGCGCTAGCGTTCTGCAAGCTAAAAACGCTTATGTTTTGTGGGAAAACGCATGCGTTTTACCCACGGTGGGGAGTTGTGGAAATGCTGCGGCCAATTCTGTACCATTTCTGCAACGTGGGCACATAGCCTTATACTCGGGTCAGCTTGTACTTGAGTATGTACGGTAAGTTCTAAGTAGAAACAGGAGGTCCATTTTCCCTGTAAGAGTCCTAAGTCACTGTGAAAGTCCTTGGCAGGGAGGACCATCTGGCTCAGGAGATGAAGCAGGGAATTATTTTATTTATGCAGGGAAAAGACTTCCTTTTTTTTTTTTTCCCAGAAAGCAGAGAAAATAGAATTAACGGTAGCAGGGCAGAAAGGAAAAATTACCAATTGTATGTAAATGGTGCTATACAGTATAATTGCAGTATGTTAAGAGGAGAACAGCGTTGAGCGTGCACACTGACACTTTTGAATAACTCAAGGTGAACGCTAACATGTAAATTTCCCCCTCTCCCTCCACACATTGGAAATGCAATTTTTGGGGCAAAATACAAAAATGGATATAGCAGGCTGGAGAAGAATAAGCCCTCACTTATATTGCTGTTGCGTTTGAATCTACTCCACTCTTTAACTCAAACTCCATCTGGGATTTCCAGCCACCTTCTTGTAGAAGACCAACAAAGCAGCAGACTTTGGCAGGGAATGGTGAACGAGAAGATAAAACAAATCTGACTGCCAGAAGTAAGCGGTTGCTGGCTACGTCTTCTCATATGCCAGAGATCCAGGCCTGTGGTAAGCTATGGGTTCTATCTCTGACTCCAGACTGGCAATCCTAGCAAATGCCAGAAGGGCCTGTTTGGTTGTGGATTCCCTTGTCTGCTATATTGTTAACAGTATGGGCTTCTTGAGGAAGCAGTTTCAGTTGTGGCGGAGCACAAAGTGTCTGGTTCCATCTCTTGCCCCAGCAGGCTGTGGGCGTACCTTCTGGCTGCAGCCTGCTGGAGTCCAGCAGCAAGCGAGGAACGTCGGCAGTGCAATTATGTCACTGCATCGTGCCGACAGCATCCACTGTTAATGGAAAGAAGATGAGACCGATGCGGCGGAGGTTGAGAAATCTCGATAAGGTGAGTATAGGAATTTCTTTTATTTGGGGGTGTGGCAGAGGTGTACTATCACTCTGAGTAGGACCATCATAGTGTATATAAGGGGGTGGTGTGGGGTTGGACCGCCATACTATATAGTGTACTGATGCGGGGACTATACTATATGGTGGACTGTGAGATGGACTATTATACAGGGGGGCAATGAGGTGGACTATCATGCTACATGGGGAACTGTTGGGGGGGTACCATCATAATATATAATGGACAGTAGGGTGGACCATCATACTACATGGAGATGTTGGGGGGGGGGGGGAACCATCATGCTATATAGGGCTCTGTTGGAAGGATCAACATATTACATGGTGGACCATCATAGTACATGGGGGTGGGTCTGTGGGTTGGCTGTCGCAGTATTTGGGCTATGGGGGATCTATCACACACTGGGGTGGCTGTGGAGACTATCTTACTGTGTGGGGTGGTTGTGGTGGACATGATACTGTGTCGGGTGGCTGAAGTGGATATTATACTGTGTGGAGGTTTATGGGGCACATTATACTATTTTGGGGCTATGATGACCATAATGTATGGGATGCGGGGGGCTTTGGTGGATATCACACTTTATATAGGGGTTTGTGGTTGACATACTGTGTGGGGGTCTGTGGTGCCTCATACTGTATATTGGGGACTGTTGTGAATTCCATACTGTATTGGAGGC
This sequence comes from Dendrobates tinctorius, assembly GCF_039654945.1. Classification (NCBI taxonomy): domain Eukaryota; kingdom Metazoa; phylum Chordata; class Amphibia; order Anura; family Dendrobatidae; genus Dendrobates; species Dendrobates tinctorius. The sequence continues at coordinate 649,580 of NW_027361854.1, read as the reverse complement.
TGTAGTGACAATCTTACTGTGGGGAAGTCATATTTTGTGGAGGGGTGTGAGGGATCTCACAGGGGAAGGGGGTGGTGACTTCGCTCACGTTGTGGGAGGGGAGAGAAGTACCCAGCAGGGATTGGCACTATGGCACCACCACCACTTTATCCAGATCAGTCAGGGAACTGCACAGAGGGCAAAGTTGCCAGAAAGGCATCCCTTATAGGTACGAGTTAGTGAGGTCTATATATATTACCAGACCAGACTGGGGGATATATACACTGCTCAAAAAAAATAAAGGTAATACTAAAACACCACATCCTAGATGTCACTGAATGAAATATTCCAGTTATAAATCTTTATTCATTACATAGTGGAATGCATTGAGAGTGATAAAACATAAAAATTATCAATGTAAATCAATATTCCATGGAGGTCTGGATTTGAAATGATCCTTAAAATCAAAGTGGAAAATCAAATTACAGGCCGATCCATCTTCACTGGAAATGCCTCAAGACAAGGAAATGATGCTCAGTAGTGTGTGTGGCCTCCACGTGCCTGTACGACTTTTCAATGCCTGGGCATGGTCCTGATGAGGCAGCGGATGTTCTGTGGGATCTCCTCCCAGACCTGGATTAAAGCAACAGACAACTCCTGGGCAGTCTGTGGTGCATAGTGGCGTTGGTGGATGGAACGAGTCATGATGTCCCAGATGTGCTCGATTGGATTCAGGTCTGGGGAAAGGGCAGGCCAGTCCATAGCATCCATGCCTTCATCATGCAGGAACTGCTGACACTTCAGCCACATGAGATTTAGCATTGCCATGTATCAGAAGGAACCCAGAGCCCAGTGCACCTGCATGTGGTTTCAAAATGGGTCTGTGGATCTTATCCTGGTACCTAATGCAGCCAGGGTACCTCTGGCTAGCACATGGAGGACTGTGGTGCCCTTCAAAGAAATTCCTCCTCACACCATTACTGACCCACTGCCAAACCAGTCATGCTGGAGGATGTTGCAGGCAGCAGAACATTCTCCGTGGTGTCTCCAGACTGTCATGTCTATCACAAGCGCTCAGTGTGAACCTGCTTTCATCTATGAAGAGGACAGCGTCAATGTCAAATCTGCCAAACACTGTGTTCTCTGGCAGATGCCAATCATCCTGCACGGTGTTGGGCTGTGAGCACAACCCCCATCTGTGGACGTCAGGCACTCAGACCATCCTCATAGTCGGTTTCTAACCATTTGTGCAGACACATGCACATTTGTCGCCTGCTAGAGGTCATTTTGCAGGGCTTTGGCAGTTCTGTTCCTCCTTGCACAAAGGCTGAGGTTGCGGTCCTTCAGCTGGGTTGTTGTCCTCCACATCTGGTGTACTGGCCTGTCTCCTGGTAGCGCCTCTGGACACTATGCTGACAGACACAGCAAACTTTCTTGCCACAGCTTGCATTGATGTGCCATCCTGGATGAGCTGCACTACCTGAGCCACTTGTGTGGGTTGTAGAGTCTGTATCATGCTACCATGAGGGTGAAAGCGCAACAAGCATTCAAAAGTGACCAAAATATCAGCCATAAAGCATTGGTACTGAGATGTGGTATGTGGGCCACACCTGCAGAGCCACTCCTTTTGAGTGTGTCTTGATGATTGCCAATAATTTCCATCTGTTGTCTATTCCACTTGCACAACAGCATGTGAAATTGATTGTCAATCAGTGTTGCTTCCTAAGTGGACAGTTTGATTTCACAGACGTTTTATTGACTTGGACTTAAAGGGAACACTTATATTCTGTTGGTTATTTTTTTGAGCAGTGTATATAAGACTCCCAGCCATCACTGCCAGAGTTCCTCACTAAAACAATACGGTACTCTGCCACCAGTTCCTCGTTCGACATAAGCCCCGTCCGACAACAGGCTTATATCGGGTCAGAAACTAACTCGGGTAGCGTATAATATAACCAACCGAGCGTGGGGATTCGTGGATTCGTGCAGCCTCTCCTCCCACATCTGAAACGACTTTCTGTCCATAACTGTGGAGCTTCATAACTTTCTGCGTAAAGCTCTGAATGAAATGACAGCAGTGCCACTGGATTCTGCTGGATTTGATCTGCGCATAGACCGAATTTGCATACCGTATGTAATTCCTGTTAGGCTGGTTTCACACTTGCGGTTTTTTTTGCGCTGTTTTTTCGCGCAAAAAAAGCATGCGGTTTTTTTCCTATTAACATGGGTGCGCATACACATGCGTGCGCATGCGTTTTTTTGTAGTGCGCTCGGGCGCACAAAATGCACTCTGTTGCATTTTTTGAGTGTCCGACTTGCCCCCAAAAAACGCATGCGCACGCAATGCTTTTTTTTTTTTTTTTTTCACCCAACCACCCATTAGTCTATGGGTGCGCTGACGTGCGCATGGTAATGCGCACGTCAGCGCGAAAAAAAATGCATGCGGTTTTTTTAACCGCAAAAAGATGCACAAACGCATGATGCGTTTTTTTATGTGCGTTTGCACTGCGCACGGTGCGCAGCGCAAAAAAACGCAAGTGTGAAAGTAGCCTTAGCTATGCTTTATAACACCATAATCCAGAGTGCTACAGGTGCCTAAATAATTTGGGCGTGTCGAGAAAGGAACACCGATTCGGATTATGTGCTCGGCTAGCCTGAGATATTGCATTCTGTTATAGGTCATTTTCCAGATTCAATACCTCAGCGTCTGCTTTGACTTGTACCATGTGCTTAGTCACACAAAGGTTCAGCTAGCTTGCAGCTGCAGAAGACTTCACACCATTGTGTCAAGAGAGTCAAAGGGCTTGTTCTTGGCATTAAAGATAAACACTGCGTGGCTTTTTATGACCTTGTGAGATGCAAGGGTGGGGGCACATTTCAAGAGTGGAATGAGATGTCCTGAACTTAAAATTCTAAATGGATTCTCCCTTGTCTCTCACAGAGGGCATAATACTTTATGGGAGCCATGAAAGGGGTATCAAAGTGAGTAAGACCAGTTACAGTCATTTTGTCCCTAAGTGATGCAATACATTTCCTTTTCTAATTAATTTCCATTGTATTATCTCTTGGCACTAGGTCAGACATTGGTGGATCAGGGGAGGATCCAATACAACATGCTTGGGAGGGGGGGGAGCAAAGAGTGCAAGTCTATAAAGCAGTGTTTTGTGCTTGCATGCACAGATACCCTGAGGAAGAGGAACCGTGCATTAACCGAAACGCGTCCGTTTGCTCTTTGGCCATTCATGCACTCTAGCACATAGCGTGTGACGTCTATCAAGCAGGGGCGCCCCTGGTTCTGCGCGAACTCTCCTTGATCCCTGCTGCAATGGAGCTAATTTCCAAACCGCAAAAGCTGATTAATATCCGCAGGAACGGACAGGACTTTACGGCATCTAACCGGGACGTAGCGACAGCAGGGTAGGACAAATGCCATAGAGGCTGTATTGAGTCTCCTACCTGCTGCCTTTTATTCTATCCCTCTTATCCACAAGTACTCCCACATGCTGCCTTTCATTGCCTCCTTCTTTCCTACAATTATTTAGTGTGTATTGGTGAAGATGTACACTGGGCATCTTGCCATCAGTGAGTGACTGTAAATTTAATACAGGAAAGATGTATATCTTTGTACCGTGTTTGCCAGTAGATAGAAAAATATTCAGAATTGAGAGTCCTCAGTGGTTGATATCTTTTAATGGCTAACTGAAAAGATGGTAACACATTGCAAGCTTTCGAGACTACTCGGGTCTCTTCAGGCATAGACTAATACAAATATGTGAAGAAGAGTCACATATTTATGCACAATACAGCACAGAAAAAATGCAATAGATGAGACAAGTGGCGTGAAGCAGAACTATCAATATGGGAGAGGGAGAAACATAAATATTGGACCAGTACATAGATAAGGAGTCCGGATGTTTTATTGTCCTCTGATTGGGGTCTCCTAATGTGTTGTGATGCCCCCAGAAGGTCTTAGGAGCAAATTCCTTAATTGATGTAAAAAGACATAAATCCATGGGACACATTCATTCCAGCGTTGACAGCGTCAAAGGTCGTCATGAATTTGTACTCAGACTCTCCTGTCTCTCTGAAATGTGAAGTTACCTTTCAATAACAGTAATTTCATATCCCTGGTGTTGTGGTCCATCATACAAAAATGTTTTGCCACAGGTAGATCCATTCTTTTTTCTCATTGTGTGACGATGAGCATTCATCCTTGTTCTCAGCTTTTGCCTTGTCTCCCCCACATACAGACCCCCAGTTGGACATTTATTACAAATAATTAAGTACAACACATTAGATGTGATGCAGCAGAACGTACCTGGGATCTTGTAGTCCTGATGTGAGTTGGGGATCTTTATTTTGTCCGTGGTCATTATAGATGGACAGGTTTTACATTTTTTCTGGTTGCAAGGAAAGGATCCTCCAGCTGTTGGAGAGGACAGGGAGCTTCTGACAATGATGCTTCTTAGATTTGGGGGGTCTGGAAAAATGGATTGTAATCGGGCATCTTTTTGTAGTAAATTTAATATTGCATTTTAAATTTGGATATGGCAATTGTTCTTTTGTTTTGGAGCGGTGGATTAAGAACTCAGCATGGCAATGCTGCACATTGTTTTAGTGGGAATTCACTTTCATTAGTTATCCAGTTCCAGCTAACTAGTAATGATTATATGGATTAGTGCAACAAACTACACTTTTTATTTTACATTTCCTTCTCCGTTTGTTAAAAAGTTGGGAGGTATGCCCTTTGACTGTTATGTGATTGGACTTTTTCTATGGTGCGCCAGCTATTTCTATGTATGCTCCTGCTCAGGAGCATTATTATTACTATAAGTAGGCACTGCGAGTTATTATACGGGAAGATCGTTATCATTTTTAGGGGAAGCAAGGAGTAATTATAAGAAAGCACAAGGGATATTTTTATTATAAGGAAGTAGAGGATCATTATTATGAGCAGTCAAGGGGGGGGGCATTAATAAAGGTTATTTGTGTAGAGGTGGTTGACGCAGGAGGGTCCTGGAAAATCCGTAAAGTCAAATGTCTGTGTTACGTTTTACAGGGACGAGTTATGGATGGAATAAAAGGTCATGGTGGTCTGCACCAAATGCAAAGGGAAAATGAGAACAATCAGCGGGAACGTCACTGATGAGAACCTGCACAGTATACGCATATATGGTCTGCAAAGCACTGGTGTAGATCTGATATTACCATTATATGGTCACTGTATGGTGGTAACATCAGTCTTACGGTGTTTTTGGTTAAAGTAGTTATCCAAGCTTGAGGTTAGTCTGCATTAACCCTTTGTACCTGCGGACTTCTGAATCCTCACAGAGCTCGCATGCTGTGTGGATTCTCCAGCCTTGGAAGTTGATCATTGACCATATGCAGTGGTGTAACTCAAACAGCATGAGTCCCAATTATTGCAAGTCTGTAATAGCATTGGTCTTTTCATATAGACCAAAGGGACTTTTGGGGTCCTCTAGGCTCCAGGGCCCAGGTGCGATTGCAACCCTCTCACTTACTGTAGTTAAGCCCCTGATCATGTGAGTGCAAGTATGAGATTTGCATTCATGCAGTAACATGCTAACTAGATGTGCACGGCCTCGCTCAATACAAGTGAAACACACAAAGCCGAGAACAATTAGTAGGAATGTGGCCGGAGATGTGAAAAATCATACTTTTGATCACATGATGGCCGCTTCCAATGCCGGCACCAGAGAATCCTCAGTGTGCACTATGAGGATTCAAAAGTCTGAAGTTACATAGGTTTTAACCTCAATCCTTTTAACGATCAGTGTGGTGGTATTATCAATACTGGATACGCTGATGATATTTGGTTATGGTTTGTTGGTATTTATAATATTGCAATATTATTTTGATCTATATATAGCGGTATTACTAGAAATATTTTGATTTCCCCCAGGCAGGGTAATATTATTAACATATTCCCATCTGCTGCTTGGGGACAGGGACAGCATAGGAATGTGTGACTTTCAGTCGCAGTCAGTCCTTGCTCTGACACTATTTCTTTTGAGGCTCTGCTTTCATAATACCTTAATAAATTGTCAATACTTGAGATTACCAAATACACTCTAGTAATATATTATTACAAAATATTAACTTCACCTATTCTTTTTTCTTTTTCCCCATTTATTTTTCTATAAGCACCTCTTTCTTAATCTCCACTACCCTCACCAAAAAAAGTGATTTATTATATTATGGCTCTGATTCATCATTTGCACCTTTTTAACATATCTAAACTTGTCTAAGTTCCTATAAGAGCTGATATGTTATGAAACCAATATTAATGACACGATTATATATCGAGATAGAGTGTGTATATATATATCAGGGCCGGTTTTAGGCAAAGTTTAAAATGGGGCCCCAAATGCTAACATATTGCACATCACAGAAGCATTTCGGTTGTATTTACATGCGCTGAGTTCAGGCCGCTAAATGAGTGTTATCGACAATAATGAAGTCGTTCAACATTTGTTGCCCGACCTCTTTCCACCGTCTGAGAAAGAACGATGGGGACAGAACGATCACTAATGGATCACTAAGGGTGTGCAGACATTGCGGGTTTTGCTGTGGATCCGTAGCTGATTTGGTCCTGCGGATCCGCAGCAGTTTCCATGCGGTTTACAGTACCATGTAAACCTATGAAAAAACAAATCCGCCATGCACATGCGGAAAATTCCGCGCAGATTTGCTGCGGTTTATTTTCCGCAGCATGTTACTACTTTTTTGTGCAACCGCAGCTGCAGTGTACGTTCCGGGACATACAAATCAATCAATCTCATCCGTACTGCCAAACCGCACTAGATCCTGCATCAAATCTGCTGTACACATGCTAGGAATCCGCAGGAAAAATGCATGTGTTTTTACCCTGCGGTTTCTGCCAAGAGATATGGATTCTCTGCAGACTAATCCGCAACATGTGCACACACCCTAACAGATCACCATACAGTATCATATCAGCAGCACATCTACAGTTTACACCCCATAGTCCTCCATATAATATAATCTGCTCCCATAGTCCTCCATATAGTATAATACACTCCTCATAGCCCTCCATATATTAAAATACACTGCTCAGTCCTCCATACAGTATAATACACTCCTCATAGTTCTCCATATAGTATAATGCACTGCCATAGTCACCCGTGTAGTACAATTCACTTCCCATAGCATAATGCACCCCATAGTTCTTCATATAATGTATTCCCCATAGTCCTCGATACAGTATAATGCAGCCCACATATAGTATAATGCAGCCACCCAATAGAGCATAATGCAGCCACCCCACAGAGTATAATGCAGCCCCGCCATACAATATAACGTACCCTCCATAGACTATAATGCAGCCACCCCTTAGACAATCATGCAGCTAACCCAGAGTATAATGCAGCCACTCCACAGCATCACAGAATATAATGTAACCCCCCATAGAATATAATGCACCACCCCATATAGTATAATGTAGCCCCTCCATAGAATACAATGTAGCCCTCATATAGTATAATGCAGCCCCCATCGAATATAATACAGCCCCCCCATAGAATATAATGTAGCCCCAAATAGAATATAATACAGCCCACCTCCCCATAGAATTTAATGTACCCCCCATATTATATAACACAGCCTCCACCTATAGAATATAATGTAAAATGTACCCCGCATACTATATAGCCCAGCACCACATGGTATATAGCCCACCATGGTATACAGGCGCTATACCATGGTGGGCTGTATATGGCCCCCCAGTATGGTATAATACAGCCCAGCATTGTATAATACAACTCAGCATGGTATATAGCCCCCCCAGAATGGTGTAATAGCCCAGCATGGTATATAATCCCCCAGAAAGGATTAATACAGCCCAGCATGGTATAATACAGCCCAGCATGGTATAATACAGCCCAGCATGGTATATAGCCCCCAAGAATGGAATAATACAGCCTAGCATGGTATATAGCCCCCCAGAATGGAATAATACAGCCCAGCATGGTATATAGCCCCCCCAGGATGGAATAATACAGCCCAGCATGGTATATAGTCCCCCCCCAGGATGGAATAATACAGCCCAGCTTGGTATATAGCCCCCAAAAAATGGTATAGTACAGCGCAGCATGGTATATAGCCCCCCCAGGATGGAATAATACAGCCCAGCATGGTATATAGCCCCCCAAAAAAGGTATAGTACAGCGCAGCATGGTATATAGCCCCCCAGAATGGTATAATACAGCCCAGCATGGTATATAGCCCCCCAGAATGGAATAATACAGCCCAGCATGGTATATAGCCCCCCAGCATGGTATAATACAGCCCAGCATGGTAAATAACCCCCCAGAATGGAATAATACAGCGCAACATGGTATATAGACCCCCAGAATGGTATAATACAGCCCAGCATGGTATATAGCCCCCCAGAATGGAATACAGCCCAGTATGGTATATAGCCCCCCAAGAATGGTATAATACAGCCCAGCATGGTATATAGCTCCCCAAGAATGGTATAATACAGCCCAGCATGGTATATAGCCCCCCAAGAATGGTGTAATACAGCCCAGCATGGTATAATACGGCCCAGCATGGTATATAGCCCCCCCCCCCAGAATGGTATAATACAGCCCAGCACGGTATAGTACAGCCCAGAATGGTATATAGCCCCCCCAGCATGGTATAATACAGCCCAGCATGGTATATTACAGCCCAGGATGGTATATAGCCCCCCAAAATGGTATAATACAGCCCAGCATGCTATATAGCCCCCCCAACATGGTATATAGCCCCCAAGAATGGCGTAATACGGCCCAGCATAGTACATATCCCCCCAGCATGGTGTAATACAGCCCAGCATGGTATATAGCCCCCCCCAGCATGGTATGATACAGCCGAGCATGGTATATAGTCCCCCCAGAGTGGTCCAACAGTCCAGTACTCACACTGATTTAAAAAAAAAGAAACACACCTTCTCATAGAATCGTAGAGTTGGAAGGGACCTCCTGGGCCATCTGGTCCAACCCCCTGCTCAAAGCAGGATTCGCTAAATCATCCGTCAGATGTCTGTCCAGCCTCTGTTTGAAGACTTCCATTGAAGGAGAACTCACCACTTCTCGTGGCAGCTTGTTCCACTCATTGATCACTCTAACTGTCAAAAAGTTTTTTCTAATATCTAATCTGTCTCCTCCCATTCAGTTTCATCCCATTGCTTCTAGTCTTTCCTTGTGCAAATGAGAATAAAGTTGATCCTTCTACAATGTGACAGCCCTTTAGATATTTGTAGACCGCTATTAAGTCTCCTCTCAGTCTTCTCTTTTGCAAACTAAACATTCCCAAATCCTGCAACCTTTCCTCATAAGACAGGGTTCGCAGACCGGTCACCATTCTGGTCGCTCTTTTCTGAACTTGCTCCAGTTTGTTGATGTCTTTTTTAAAATGTGGTGCCCAAAACTGGACACAATATTCCAGATGAGGTCTGACCAAAGAGGAGTAGAGGGAAATAATGACTTCACGTGATCTAGACTGTATGCTTCTGTTAATACATCCTAGAATTGCATTTGCCTTTTTTGCTGCTGCATCACACTGTTGACTCATATTCAGTCTGTGATCTATTAGTATGCCCAAGTCTTTTTCACATGTGCTGTTGCTTAGCCCTATTCCTCCCATTCTGTATATGCTTTTTTCATTTTTATTGCCCAGATGTAGTACTTTGCATTTTTCCCTGTTAAAAACCATTCTGTTTGTTGCTGCCCACTTCTCCAGTTTATTTATATCTTTTTGAATCCTCTCTCTCTCTTCTCTAGTATTAGCTATCCCTCCTAGCTTTGTGTCATCAGCAAATTTAATCAGTTTACCCTCAATTCCTTCATCTAAATTGTTGATAAAGATGTTGAACAATACAGGGCCCAGGACAGAGCCCTGTGGTACCCCACTTGAGACATTCTTCCAACTGGATGTGCAGCCATTTACGACCACTCTTTGGGTCCGATCACTAAGCCAGTTATGAATCCACCTAACAGTTGCCTTGTCCATTCCATACTTAGACATTTTTTCAATAAGGATTGTATGAGAGACTTTGTCAAATGCTTTGCTGAAGTCAAGATATACTATATCTACAGCATTTCCTTGATCCACCCAATCAGTGATTCCATCATAGAAGGAAATTAAGTTAGTCTGACATGACTTATTAGTTACAAACCCATGCTGACTCTGTTTAATCACTTCATTCTTAACCAGGTACTGACATACATGTTGTTTAATAATTTGTTCAAAGATCTTTCCTGGTATAGATGTCAGACTCACCGGCCTATAGTTGCCTGGGTCCACCTTCTTCCCCTTTTTGAAGATAAGAACAACATTTGCTCTTCTCCAGTCTTCTGGGACTTCTCCTGTTCTCCAAGAATTTTCAAAGATTATGGAGAGGGGTTCAGAAATTTCTTCTATCTCCTTCAGTACTCTGGGGTGTAATTCATCTGGACCTGGTGACTTGAATTCATTTAGGTTAGCTAAGTGTTTCCTCACTATCTTTCTGTTTATAGATATCCTGGATTCTTCTATTCCCTTAATAGGACAGTGAAGAACAGTTGATGTTACATTTCCTTTCTGAGAGAAAACAGATGCAAAATAGGAATTTAAAAGTTCGGCCTTCTCAACATCCTGTCTTACCATTTCATCATTTTCATCCTGTAAAAATCCTATAGCATCTTTGACTTTTCTTTTACTTTTGACATATCCCCAAAATCCTTTATTATTGCTTTTGACATCTCTTGCAAGCCTCAATTCATTGTCAGCTTTAGATAATCTGATTTGTTCCCTGCAGGTTCTGCAGACAGCACTATATTCTTCTTTAGATATGCCTCCCTCTTTCCATTTTATAAACATTTTTTTCTTCCTTTTTAGCATGTGCTTAAGTTCTGTGTTCATCCATCCTGGCTTCCTTAAATGCTTCCTATTCTTCCCTCTTTTTGGAATTGTTAACAATTGTGCTTTCAGAATTTCATTTTTCAAGATTTCCCATCCTTCCTGGACATTTTTGTCTTTAAGGATATCCAGCCATTGGATCCCTCCAATTCTCTTTCTGAATCCCTTAAAATCTGCCTTTCTGAAATCTAACCTTGACGTCTGAGTCTTCACGTCTTCCTCCTCTAGTTATCCAAAATTCTAAAATAGCATTGTCGCTACCTCCTAGGGTCCCAGCCACTTTTACCTCCTCAACCATTTCCTCCCTGTTTGTAAGGATTAGATCCAAGGTAGCAGTTCCCCTTGTTTTCTCCTCGTGCCTGCGCTGCTGGCTGCTCCTGTCTCCTCCTGCTCTGTCTGGCACACAGTGAGAGCGCGATGACGTCATCGCGCCCCCGCTGTGTCAGAGCGGGGAATGATGGGAGAGGGAGTCAGCTGACTCTCATCCATCACTGCCTCCTTCATTGTGGCTGCGGCGGGAGTCGGCGCTGGGGGCAGGCGGGCCCCCCCGCCTCACAGGGGCTCCATAGTGGCTGTGTGATGTGCAGCTGGCTGGGGGCCCCTGGAGGAGTGGGGGCCCTAGGCAGCTGCCTGGTCTGCCTGCCCCTAATGTCGGCTCTGATAGATCTATCTATCTTTTTCAAGTTTTGAGTTGCAACATTCACTTTACAATGTAATGCACTGAAAAATAGGGAAAAAATCCAAATGTGAAATAATGGAAAAAAACTAAACCATTCCACCATTGACTTTTGTTTTCACGGAGTCCATTTCGTGGTAAAAAAAAAAAAAAACAGCCTGAAAATATAAGATTTTTCAGGTCAATATAGCAATGCAAAATGTATGTGTATAAGTGTGTATGTACAGGTGCTTCTAACAAAATTAGAATATCATCAAAAAGTGAATTTACTTCAGTTCAATACGAAAAGTGAAACTCGTATCATATAGTTATTACACACAGAGTGATCTATTTCAAGTGTTTATTTCTGTTAATGTTGATTATGGCTTACAGCCAATGAAAATCCAAAAGTCAGTATATCGTTGAAATGAGAATAATTAACAAAAAACGCCTGCAAAGGTTTCCTGAGCTTTTAAAAATGTCCCTTAGTCTGTTTCAGTAGCACCACAATCATGGGGAAGACTGCTGACTTGACAGATGTCCAGAAGGCCGTCGCTGACGCACTCCACAAGGAGGGGAAGCTACAAAAGGTCATTGCTAAAGAAGTGCTGTATCCAAGCATATTAATGGAGAGTTGAGTGGAAGGAAAAAATGTGGTAGAAAAAGGTGCACAAGCACCCGGGATAACCACAGCCTTGAAAGGATTGTTCTATAAGTGTAATTATTCTATATAATGATATTTTAATTTGCGAGAAGCACCTGTATGTGTGTATGATCAGAGAAAAGGGAGGGTTTATGGCACAAATGTAAATACACTATGTATACTATTTTATATTAAAGACCTAAAAATAGACCGTAGGATGACAGCGAATTATGTTCCCTGATACACATGAAACAAAGTGCAAGTGTATAGATAACCTTCTACCACAGAAGGGCAGGGATGCTCCAATTACAAAGAACTGGTCATCAAAATGTATAGTGGTATACCAAATACTTGTCACACTGGACATACAGTGCCTTGCGAAATTATTCGGCTCCCTGGAATCTGTGGAAAGAACTGAAAACTGCTGTTCACAAACGATCTCCATCAAACCTCACTGAGCTCGAGCTGTTTGCCAAGGAAGAAGGGCAAGAATTTCAGTCTCTCGATGTACAAAACTGTTAGAGACATACCCCAAGCGACTTGCAGCTGTAATCGCAGCAAAAGATGGCGCAACAAAGTATTAAGTTAAAGGGGCCGAATAATATTGCACGCCCCACTTTTCAGTTTTTGAATTTCCACAAAAATTAAAAATAACCAATAAATTTCGTTCAACTTCACAATTGTGTCCCACTAGTTGATTCTTCACCAAAAATTTACATTTGGTATCTTTGTTTGAAGCATGATATGTGGGAAAAGATTGAAAAGTTACAGGGGGCCGTATACTTTCGCAAGGCACTGTATACAACACCCTTTAGTCAGTATACCAGTACAATTTTAAACGACTCTAACAAACATTAACCATGAAAGAAGGTGATGGTTACCAGAGAATAGAATGAACCCAAGCACATTTCACATCTTGTATTATGAGCTCATTTTCTGCTCCACCAGTTGAGTTCCCCTTCCGTTCTCCCTCTGGTGGTGACAGGAGGTAGTGAGGTTGGTTTAAGTGGTAGTGATCTGCCACCTGGTGAGGAAGATAGCGATTGGATCTCTGGAGTATCAGACTGGATATAAGACAGCCGACGCCCTATCCTGGTGATTCAGTCTGCTTCTCAGGTCTAGGACTCAGCTCCGTTCCAGTCTTCTCAAGATAAGCTTGTTTTTTTGCTAATGTTCACACTTGCTCTTGTTGGTCTTTTCAGTTTTTTGTGTGGTCAGCCAGCCCGGCTGGGCTGTGCTGTATTTCCACTCTTATTTGCCATATTGCCTTTTTTTTTTTTTTTTGTCGCTTATTAGATTGGCCTCTTTTTGCTCTGTCTCAGAATATTTCAGAGTGCTGATATAGTGGGAGAAGTCTAGTGACTTCAGGGTTAATTTTGCTATCAGTTGTGTTGGACATTTTGTAGGGTTTTTTGGCAGACTGCAGACAGTGGCTTTCCTTTCCTGTCCTTTCTAGTTAGTTTGGCCCCATTGTTTGCTCAGCCTATTTTCCTGCCTTTGTGTTTTCATACTTTTCACCGTCAGTACATGTGGGGGGGCTGTCTCTCCTTTGGGGTCTGCTCTTGGGCAGTTAGTTTTCCTCTTTATCCTGCTTTAGGCTTATTTAGTTCTCCGTTTGTGACGAGGCATCTAGGACCACCGTAGGAAAGCTCCACGACTGCTGCTAGTTGCGTGTTAGGATCAGGGGTCTGCAGTCTGCATAGTTACCAACCTCTTTGGTTTTCTGAGACTTTGCTTGTTTTGTTTTTTATTTCCTCCTCGGCTACCCGTTCATAACATTGTATATTGCAGCTTCCTAAGAGGGGATTATAGATTTCCATTGTGACAAGTATTTGGTATACCATGATAAAGTTGTGGCCAAAAGTATTGACACCCCTGCAATTCTGTCAGATAATACTCAGTTTCTTCCAGAAAATGATTGCAATCACAAATTCTTTGGTATTATCTTCATTTAATTTGTCTTAAATGAAAAAACACAAAAGAGAATGAAGCAAAAAGCAAAACATTGATCGTTTCACACACAACTCCAAAAATGTGCCTGACAAAAGTATTGGCACCCTCAGCCTAATACTTGGTTGTACAACCTTTAGCCAAAATAACTGCGACCAACCGCTTCCGGTAACCATCAATCAGTTTCTTACAATGCTCTGCTGGAATTTTAGATCATTCTTCTTTGGCAAACTGCTCCAGGTCCCTGATATTTGAAGGGTGCCTTCTCCAAACTGCCATTTTTAGATTTCTCCACAGGTGTTCTATGGGATTCAGGTCTGGACTCACTGCTGGCCACCTTAGAAGTCTCCAGTGCTTTCTCTCAAACCATTTTCTAGTGCTTTTTGAAGTGTGTTTTTGGGTCATTGTCCTGCTGGAAGACCCATGACCTCTGAGGGAGACCCAGCTTTCTCACACTGGGCCCTACATTATGCTGCAAAATTTGTTGGTAGTCTTCAGACTTCATAATGCCATGCACATGGTCAAGCAGTCCAGTGCCAGAGGCAGCAAAGCAACCCCAAAACATCAGGGAACCTCCGCCATGTTTGACTGTAGGGACCGTGTTCTTTTCTTTGAATGCCTCTTTTTTTCTCCTGTAAACTCTGTTGATGCCTTTGTCCAAAAAAGCTCTACTTAGAACATTCTTCCAAAACGTTTTAGGCTTTCTCAGGTAAGTTTTGGCAAACTCCAGCCTGGCTTTTTTATGTCTCGGGGTAAGAAGTGGGGTCTTCCTGGGTCTCCTACCATACAGTCCCTTTTCATTCAGACGCCGACGGATAGTACGGGTTGACACTATTGTACCCTCGAACTGCAGGGCAGCTTGAACTTGTTTGGATGCTAGTCGAGGTTCTTTATCCAACATCCGCTCAATCTGCGTTGAAATCTCTTGTCCATTTTTCTTTTCTGTCCAAATCTAGGGAGGTTAGCCACAGTGCCATGGGCTTTAAACTTCTAGATGACACTGCGCACGGTAGACACAGGAACATTCAGGTCTTTGGAGATGGACTTGTAGCCTTGAGATTGCTCATGCTTCCTCACAATTTGGCTTCTCAAGTCCTCAGACAGTTCTTTGGTCTTCTTTCTTTTCTCCATGCTCAATGTGGTACACACAAGGACACAGGACAGAGGTTGAGTCAACTTTAATCCATGTAAACTGGTTGCAAGTGTGATTTTAGTTATTGCCAACACCTGTTAGGTGCCACAGGTAAGTTACAGGTGCTTAGGGTATCCCTGTCCTTCTGTAGTAGGACGTTTATCTATACATCTGCACTTTGTTTCACATGTATTATCTGTCACCAGGGAATGTGGTTCTGTCATTCTACTGTCTATTTTTATGTCTTTGTTTGCTAGTTTATGTTTTATGATTAATAAAGTGTATTTACATTTTTGCCATAAATGCTCCCTTGTCTTTGATTGCACTGTGATTTTTGGAGTGACAATATCCACCTGCATTTATGTATTGGATACAACAGAATAGTTGTGGATGTTTGTAATTATGCATCAGATGGATTCTCAAAAAAATAAAGGTAACACTAAAATACCACATCCTAGATATCACTGAATGAAATATTCTGGTGCAAATCTTTATTCATTACATAGTACAATGTGTTGGGAACAATAAAACAAAAATGATCAATATAAATCAAAATTAATATCCTATGGCGGTCTGGATCTGGCATGATACTCAAAATTAAAATGGAAAATCAAATTACAAGTTGATCCAACTTCAGTGGAAATGCCTTAAGACAAGGAAGTTATGCTCCGTAGTGTATGTGACCTCTGCTTGTCTGTATGTCCTCCCTACAACACCTGGGCATGGTCCTGCTGAGGTGGTGGATGTTCTCCTGAGGGATCTCCTACCAGACCTGAATTAAAGCCTCAATCAACTCCTGTACCATCCGTGGTGCAATGTGGAGTTAGGTGGAATGAGGCAAAATGTCCGTGATGTGCTCTATTGGATTCAAGTCTGAGGAATAGGCAGGCCAGTCCATAGCCGTTCCTGCATGATGAAGGCATTGATGCTGACACTCTTCAGCCACGTGAGGCCTTGCAATGTAATGCATCAGAAGGAACCCAGGGCCCACTGCACCTCCATATGGTCTTGTGGTCTGAGGATCTCATCCCCGTACATAATGGCAGTCAGGGTACCTCTTGCTGGCACATGGAGGGCTGTGTGGCCCTCCAAAGAAATGCCTCGCCACACCCACTGTGAAACCGGTCATGCAGGGGAATGTTGCAGGCAGCAGAACGTTCTCCACGAGTCTCCAGACTCTGTCACATGTGCTCAGAGTGAGCCTGCACTCATCCTTGAAAAGCACAGGGTGCCAATGTCAATCGAATCTGTAAATCTTGGTGTTCTCTTGCAAATGTCAATCGCCCTGCAGGGTGTTGGGCTGTAAGCTTAACATTCACTTGTTGACGTCGGGCCCTCATGAAGTCTGTTTCTGACCATTTGACTAGACACATGGATGTTGGTGGCCTGCTGGATGTCATTTTGCACGGCTCTGGCATTGCTCCTCCTTGCACAAAATAGGAGCAAATGGTCCTGCTGCTGGGTTGTTTCCCTTCTATGGCCCCCTACAAGTCTCCTAGTGTACTTGCCTGTCTCCTGGTATCTGCTCCATGCTCAGAATACTGTGTTGACACACACAGCTACCCTTCTTGCCACATCTCGCATTGAAGTGCCATCCTGGATGAGCTGCACTACCTGAGAAACTTCTGTGAGTTGTAGACACCGCCTCATTCTACTGTACCTCTTCATGTGTGTCAGGGATTTATCGCGACAGGAGCCAGAAGACCACACCATCTGATTTCTCCTACTTCATGAATTAGAAGCACTTCACCTTCATATTAAATGGTGCAGGTTTCTTTTAGCAGTGCAGGGGTTAATCTGCTCAGTTGAGAGCGCTTGGAAGCTTTCTTGCATTTAGGCTCAGCTGTGCACTGTTATCTACTCTCATGTCCTATATAACCTGGGCCCTGTCTAGCACTCATTATCAGATAGCTTTTGCTGCATGGCTGGTGGTTGTTTGAAAAGGCATTTGGTGGATTTATCTGTGACTTGCTAAATTTTGGGTGTGTGCTAATTCCCCTTCTTCTACTTTGGTTTTACCCCATCCTCCACTCCCCGGTGTATCCCTGTTGTTTGTGCAAGTATATTTGTATGACTGGTATTTTCCTTTATTCATGTTTGTATTACCTTATTAATCTGGTGTATTACGGTACACTACTACTCCCCTCTTCCCTGGGTGGGGAAGTATACAGACTGGGGGTGGATTCAGGAGCTAAGGCAAGGTACGTGGCCCCGGCGTCTTCAACAATAGAAGTAATCTGGGGAAATGGGTGAGCCCCTAGCGTTAGGGAAAAGGCAGGAGCCCCTGGTCCCGGGACACCCAACAGAGTTGTGATCGGGTGAGAGCAATGACAAAATGCAAAAGTGACCAAAGCAATATTTCTCTGTTCTCATCCTTTTTGGCAGGTCTGTGGTCAGCCCCTGCACAACCACTCTTTTATAGGGGTTGTCTTGCTAATTGCCTAACATTGCTACCTGTTGTCTATTCCATTTGCTCAACAGCAGGATAAATTGATTCACAATCAGTGTTGCTTCATAACTGGACAGGTTGATTTCACAGAAGTGCGATTGACTTGAAGTTACAGTAGTGATCAAAATTCCAAAATCACTAACCAGCTTATTCACTGTTTATGGTATAAACTATATTACCACATGTCAAACAATTTACCAGTTGGTGTAGTAGATTCTAAGAAAACCACCAGACTCTGCATTCATGATCTACATAGTTTTGAGTCTGTGTATTAGAATAATTAATTGAAAGGGTGTGTGTTCAAAATAATAGCAGTGTGGAAATCGATTAGTGAGGTCAATCATTCTGTGAAGAAACAGGAGTGGATCAGATGGCCCTTATTTAAGGGTGAAGCCAGAACATGTACATGCATTTCTCCTTGAAAGCTCGAGAAATATGGGTCGTTGGAGACATTGATCAGAAGTACAGCGTACTTTGATTAAAAAGTTGATTGGAGAGGGTAAAAGTTATAAAGAAGTGCAGACAATGATGGGCTGTTCAGCCAAAATGATCTCCAATGCTTTAAAATGGAAAGCCAAACCAGAGAGACGTGGAAGAAAGCAGAAGACTACCGTTCGAATGGATGGAAGAATAGCCAGAATGGCAAAGGCTCAGCGAATGATCAGCTCCAGGATGATCAAAGACCGTCTCAAGTTACAGTACCTGTTAGTACTGTGAGGCTATGTGCCCACGTTGCAGCACTGAAGCTGATTTTTCCTCAGCAAATTCGCAGCCCCTTGCCCGAAAAAACGCATGCGAATGATGACGCTTTTTTGACGTGTTTTTCATGTGTTTTTTCTAAGCGTTTAAGTGTTTTGGAGCACAAATAAAGTTGGGTAAAAAAAAAAAGCTCCTATTAGGCCAATGAGACTACTACTTCCATCGGGGTTGGACTAGGAAATTACCTATGTCTGCAAGTTACACCCCAAATACACCACATACACACATACATACACTTACCACACATATCATGAACGGCACATCCAGCTTCATGCGGTCATACCCTTCCATGCTAGCAACCATCATCCAGGAAGACGGGAATGATCTGGGATTCTCGTCTTCCTGGATTATGG
This sequence comes from Dendrobates tinctorius, assembly GCF_039654945.1. Classification (NCBI taxonomy): domain Eukaryota; kingdom Metazoa; phylum Chordata; class Amphibia; order Anura; family Dendrobatidae; genus Dendrobates; species Dendrobates tinctorius. Next base: position 630,734 of record NW_027361854.1, on the reverse strand, counting down.
GACACTCATGAGATGGCAGGAACGCCTCCCATGATGTCACTTCCCATTTGCTGCGGTTTTGATTTACAAAACCGCAGCAAATGCGCTGGAAATCCACACACATTTTCATATTTGCGAATTTCAAGCGTTCCAATGCAAGTCTATGGCCGGGATTCCGCAAAATTAATGAACATGCATATTTTTCCACAATGCGATTCCACGCGGAAAAATACGCAGCATGGGCACAACAATTGCGGAATGTAGTTAAAATGAATGGTATGCGTTTTGTAAGCGTTTCCGCAAAACATCAAAATATTACATAGTATCAATATAGAAAAAGAGGATACAGGTGTATTACTGAGGAGTAAATATGCAAAAAATTCTCAAAACGCAACAATATAAACAGGTACATAAGTGTATAAAATGTACATACTAGTGTAAATAATAAGATCCTTTAAAGAAGTCAAATAATCACAACTTTTTTTCTATCAATGTAGGATTGTGAGGGTCTATGTTTTGCATGCCAAGCTGACCAATATGGGGTCGATACTATGATTTGATCTATTTTTTTAATTTGGATTTTTTCTTTAAGGAGAATGGAGCAATCAAAAAAAATTTAAATTGTCTTTTTATTTTCTTCTCCCCATTTAACATATGTTTTAAATAATTATATACTTTTGGCTTTTATTGACATGACGGTACCAATATGTTTGTTAGATTGGGAAAGGGCGGAGGGGTAATTTAAAATTTGTATTTTAAAAACTTTTTTCTTTTTACCTTCATCCCCTTTCGAGAGTTGATCTTGCAATCATTTCATTGCAGTATATAGGCTGAGCTTCAAAAGAGAACCAACATGGCTGCCATGGGGTCTTCTGCAGGTTTCTGGCTATCAATTAACTTTTCCTGCCCTTCTTCCCTCAGTGATTGCGTTTTTGGTGTTCTATACGTGCTGGTGGACATCCCGCCATTTAAATGTCACTATCCACGATTGACAGTGGCAGTATTTAAAGATGCACTCCCATCAAAATTTTTATCCTCAATATATTGCAGTCATCATATTGTATAGCACTGTGTATTTACAATTGCTCATTTTACCTTTCTACCCAGGTAATTTTTCTGTTTTCCATTAGGTCTATGACTTTGCGTCAATAAAAACTGAGTAGCTGAATCCTTCTGAGCTCTATGTAGAAACAGGAGGTGCAGGGAAAACAGACTTCCTGTTTCTACATAGAGAAAAGAGAAGAATGAACTGGGTAGAAAGGCAAAATGAGCAAATATAAGTACACAGTGCAATATAATATGATTACTGCAATATTTTAACAGGACTAAAACTTTGATGGGAGGAGAAGTGCTTCTTTTAAATTGTTAAACAGGAAACAACGTTGAACAGAGTTCGCTGTTAGTCAGGTGCAGGCAGTGTAGAACATTTGTATGTTATGGGCTCAGTGCCTGAGCCAGCTCCATGCATCTTCAGCACACATATGGTATATTGTACATTACACGTACAGTGGCTTGTGAAAGTATTCAACGCTTTGGCTTTTTACTTATTTACTGTATATACTCGAATATAAGCCGAGATTTTCAGCCCGTTTTTTTGGGCTGAAAGTCCCCCTCTCGGCTTATATTCGAGTCATATACACCGGGGGTCGGAGGGGAGAGGGGGCGGGGGTGTCAGGTCATACTTACCCGTCCTGATGCTGTCTCTTGAGCCCCCAGCTTCTCCGCGCTCTCTGTTCCTGCCTTCAGCGGTCACGTGGTACCGCTCATTAAAACTCATGAATATGCGCATATTCATTTTCGCAAGCCACTGTACATGGTTACAAAGAGGTTAATAGAACATATCAGAATACATTATTTTAGTATGATTTAAGTAAGGGTCACATTTAAATTGCAAATGCATAAGTGAGTTTTTCTCATAGTTAACTTAAAAAATTACCCGTCAGTATCTATCTAGCAGCTAAGGGCTATGGACATACAGGTGCATCTCACAAAATTGGAATATCATCAAAAAGTTAACTTATTTCAGTTCTTCAATACAAAAAGTGAAACTCATATATGGTCATTACAAACAGAGTGATCTATTTCAAGTGTTTATTTCTGTTAATGTTGATGATTATGGCTTACAGCCAATGAAAACCCAAAAGTCATTATCTCAGTAAATTAACACCAGCTTGAAAAAATGATTTTAAAATCCGAAATGTTGGCCTACTGAAATGTATGTTCAGTAAATGCACTCAATACGTGGTTGTGGCTCCTTTGGCATCAATTACTGCAATGCGGTATGGCATGGAGGCAATCAGCCTGTGGCACTGCTGAGGTGTTATGGAAGCCCAGGTTGGCTTGATAGCAGGCTTCAGCTCATCTGCTTTGTTGGGTCTGGTGTCTCATCTTCCTCTTGACAATACCCCATAGATTCTCTATGGGGTTAAGGTCAGGTGAGTTTGCTGGCCAATCAAGCACAGTGATACTGTTGTTTTTAAACCAGGTACTGGTACTTTTGGTAGTGTAGAGAGGTGCCAAGTCCTGCTGGAGAATGACATTTCCAGCTCCAAAAAGCTTGTCAGAAGAGGGAAGCATGAAGTTCTCTAACATTTCCTGGTAGACGGCTGTGCTGACTTTGGTCTTGATAAAATACAGTGGACCTACACCAGTAGATGTGTATAAACTTGGCACACACACTATAGATCCGGTGAAAATGATAAAGTGAAGTACAGAAAGTAGACGTTTCGGTCACAACGACCTTCATCAATGTACTAGCGTAATGCACTGTGAAGTGGGACAATAGGGTAAAAAGACCCCTGAATAGAGATGCAGCACTTACGGATGTTATATTAAACCAGTTAGACAGGAGCGTGTGAGGAGAGGACGCGGTATTCACCGCTTGTCCCGTTTGACTTTTTGCCCTATTGTCCCACTTCACAGTGCATTACGCTAGTACATTGATGAAGGTTGTTGTGACCGAAACGTCTTCTTTATGTACTTCACTTTATTAAATCATTTTCACCGGATCTATAGTGTGTGTGTGTGTGTGCCAAGTGTATACACAACTTCATACGGATTGGGATCCTACTTGAGCACCACTGGTGTAGTTGTGCTAACGGCGTAACAGAAATAAACACTTGGAATAGATCACTCTGTTTGTAATGACTCTGTCTAATATATGAGTTTCACTTTTTGTATTGAAGAACTGAAATAAATTAAATTTTTGATATTCTAAGTTTGTGTGATGTTGTGAGATGCACCTGTATTTTCATATGGAAAAAAAATAGTATTCAGACCCCTGATCTACAGTTTTCCTGCACTGAGGTTCAGACTTTACCATGTCTGTGTGTTGCTCCTAGAAAGTATCCAGGCTTCTGTCATTACTAGTTCTTATATATCAGTACATTTCTGGAGTAATTTCCTCTTTATGTTCTTTCCTTTTGTTTTTCTGGAGTGATGACCTTATCATCCATGTGACAACATTAGTATTCTAATGGGACACCATTTCAGTGCAGGAAACTGGGTTGGAGAGGGCCAAGCAAGGGATCTACAGAAGTGCTAAGAAAACTGACTATAGGTTTTTTTCCTTATCCAATATGGAAAATCTACACTAAAATCTGCATGATTTAGAGCAGCTTTGCCACTTTGAAGGTCCCTGTGATTTAAGGGTACTGCTATAAAAAATGTTCTGCGGCAGTCCAACCAAAACATAGCCAAAGGGGTATTAGAAATACATTACTGCTCAGTCCTACTCAAATCAATGTCAAGAAGCTGCACGATAAACTACAACAACCAATGGACAGGTACGGTGCCATTTCTGCAAGAAAGAGGATGTGTTCTTCTGATATTATAAGCACTGAAAAAAGTGCAAGTGTTTATCTGTTCATGTTTATATGTAATGCATTACATTTTATACCCCACACTAACGTAATTAAGTGATTTTTATTATATTGGTCAAGCCCATGTCCTACCCACGTTAGATATTGTGCTGAGTGTTGCAATTAAGTTTTGTAGCAGATTATGGTTTTATAGGAGTGGGGAACAATTTTGATATCCTTTTATATTCCAAAAGTTGTACTGTGTTTCCTGAAGGCCAAGTGATCTCACCGAATCGGCTGAGAACATGCAAAACCAAGGTCAAATAAGCGGACAATGTTTTCTGTAACAAACAATTTCTAGAAGATTTGGCACAAGCTAACAGATTGATTAGGAGATGAGCGAAGTCAGTGGTCCAAGGCCACCAAACGGGAGGCCATTAAACAACTTCCTACCTGCAGGAATCCCTGGTGCCTCTTCTAATTAGTAAGCCTGACGCTACATCATGCATGCATCACACCACAACAGTTACTTCAGAAGACACCTGACATTCCAGCAGGCAAGAGGTGGTTTGCAATGCTCCCAGCCGCTGGACCAGAGTCCTGTGAATTGATTTGCCTAGCTCTAACTAAAATGTTTTTTTCTTTTCCATTTTAGATTTCCAATTTATATCAAAATACATTTCTATACTTTTTTTCTAAGTGGCCTTAACCTGGAAAATCATAAACATACATGAAAATTAATAATTGCTGTGTAACAACATGCTGGACCACCATGTTAAATGAGTTGTCAGGGACTTTCATATTGATGGCCTAGCCTTCGGATAGGTAATCGATATCTGATTGGTGGAGGTGCGACACCAGCCTTCCCAGCTGTTTCTGGAGCTGAGGGTAGCTGATGTGCACAGTTGCGGAGTGGAACTACACAGCTCGGTCAACAGCATAGCGGCTGCTGGTTAATGCAAATCTGACCCCTTGTGATGCAAATAGGGTGAGGATGTGCAGTATCTATTCATGGACACTATACAGGTGAAGGAGCTGTACAGCGCCATAACTGAGCACTTCCGGTCAGCGGCGGCACTGAGAAAAGCTGATCGGGAGGTGTCAGATGTCCCACCCTCATAAATAAGATAATGATGTTCTATCATAAGGATAAGCGATCTATATAAAAGTCTCGGACAACCATCCACACACCATAATATAGTTTTGCTTAATTTACATACGTGTTATGGCTGCAAAAAATCTCATGGGAAATTGGTAAATTACGGTAGGAGAGTATCAATGTGTGTTTTGCAAAGATTTTACTCAACATGCAGCAGGAAGTCCCGAAGGAATGATGCTTAGTAATGATGTAAAAGATATCAGGCAAGTGAACATAGAGATTTACCTTAACTTTAGGAAATTATAGGCCTGACCATTACTCTAACTGATCAGTTTTAGGGCCTGATTCCTTGTGATAGGCATATGGCAGCCTTAATGAAGGGGGCACTAGAGTAAAAGAGTAAAATGCACCAAATTCATCAAGAGGTTATAGAACTTTTTGATATATCTTCACCAAATTAGATCTGCATGAAGCCTACATGAGGGGCAATGGATTGCGATCTTTCATAAATACTTTCTTTAAATAAACCCTAGTCTATGCAAAGTCTAAGGCAGGGAGCCCCAACCTGTGACTCACAGGCCCATGACGAGTGGCTCGCGGCTACCTGCCAGTTGAATGCATTAGCACCAGGTCTAGCAAACGCCTATGATGAGAAGGTCTCCAGATGGTGACATTTGTAACTAGTCCCACACAGAAGATCTGGATGCATATACCAGGCATTGAGGTTTAAGATAAATATTAAGTCAGTGCTAAGTTGGACATAGAATGATACTGCCAAGTATAGAGGGTGCTTAATGTAGAAATACTGAATGAGGGTAAGATTGGAATCCCTAGATGCAAGTATACTGCCTTGGTGTGATTTCAGTGAGAAAGCTTTACCTGTCATTATACTACTGAGGGGGAGGCAGGAGCTCGATGTCATTGCTCAAGGATCTGTGGATGTGTCTTGTGACCCTTTCTTAGAGCTAAATCTGGATTTCGATGTAAGAAAGGTTGGGGATCACTGGTCTAAGAGATCTGTCTGTCTTCTTTATGAAGAAGCCTGCAGTTGCCAGACATGAATACTTTCGGATGAATCCTCTCTCCAAACTGAATTTAATGTAAGTGGACATCACTTGAGTCTCATGGAGGCTCCTTCGTGTACAGTTTAGTCATACCACCCCCTATCGGCAGGGAACATGCTCAGACACCTGCTGTATCTCAGCTCATCACTTAGGTAGAGATAGATGAGAAATGCTTCATCTGGGTTGTCCAGTTCCAGAAAGAAGAAGCACTGCATATTTCATCACTCAAGGAGGTAATGTTTTAGCTTTCTGTTTGGAAAAGATGTCTGCAAAGTCCTGATAAGGAAAAGGCAAATTGGAGGTGATGGAAGCAAAGTAGACTTTCAAAGAAGATGGTTAAGGAAGGACTTTGAGGTAATTTTGAAAAGAATAAGAACCTCACTAGGCGACTTGGTTGGTCGAGAAATAAAAAATCAGAGCATTTAGCATTAGTCTTGGGACTAATGTTTGTATTCATGGAATACATGGAATGCTGCATGTTAAAAGAGAACCAGCGGCCAGTGTTCCAATGTTTGTATTCATGGAAGCACATCATTGTCCAAAGAATTTACATTGCCCATAAGTCAAATTGACTTAGGCCATTTGAGCTATTCTTTAGTAGAGGATAATGTTGGGTTCAAATCCCACAAAGGACAACATCTGCAAGGAGTTTGTATGTTCCCCCGTATTTGCATGGGTTTTCTCCAGTTTCCTCACACATTCCAAAGACCTACTGATGGGGAAATTAGATTGTGAGCCCCATTGAGGCAGTGATGATGTCTGTAAAGTGCTGTGGAAATTAATGACACCATATAAACGAGTAAATTAAATAATGTTAACCCCCCCCCCCAAGGCAATCCCTCCTCTTTTGCCTAGGGTCTGAAGTTTCAATGTTTGGCGTTGAGTTTGGAACTGTTCACTTGAGAGTGATAATTATTATCACCACAGTATAGACAAAGTCCTTGTTTCAAGCAAAGCGATCTTTCAGACATCAACAATTTCTTCTGGCCAATTTGCATGTTCCTGTGTGATCTCTCTTAGAGAAAATGTTGAAAATGCTCTAATAAGTGGGACATGACAAAACTGAGCTTTCTTCCTTGACCTTTCTGTAAAACGTGCTTCCTTTGTGGACTTACAAGAAATTACATTGTGAAGTAAAGTTGGAAAATCTCTTCTAGCAAGTTTGCTGTCCGGCTCGACAGACTGGCATTGCAAGTTACCAGATGATGAGGATTATTATTAATAATATTTCTGATGACAGGATTCAGAACTGGATGGTATAACTTCTCACAGTATTATTTCACTGTCTAAGCCAAAATGTAAAGTCAGTGGCTGAGTGTGCATGATCTAGATTATTAAACACTCTATGGAACACAGCCAAGAAGGAAAGTAGAGAATGATTCATAGGATCTTCCCATTCCCATAAAAGTGCGGCAAACGTGTGACACCTCTTGCCAAAAAAGAAAAATATACAGTAAGCCACTTTCGATCAGTGAGAAAAAGACTTTTGAGGATAGAGGACAACATGTAAAGGACATTGGTTAATGAACCCCAGATTTTCAATAAAGCGACCAGCAGTAGGCAAATGTGGTAATCCCCAAGAAGAATGTCCCAGATGAGAGGGTGACAGAGGCAAATGTTAAGGAGCTAGATAAGAAACATCAGGTGTTTGAGGCAGTGCATCCATAAAGGCTTAGGCTATGTGCACCTGCTGCGGATCCTTGCATCTTCTCGCCCAACCACTTGCACCAGTGACCCATTTCCGTCACATCTCCTCCAGTCCCTTTCCCCTGCTGTGACCCCTCACCTAACTAAAATATTTAACCTCTCTCTCTTCTGGTATTTTTCCCTCCTCATTTAAGCATGCCATCATACATCCACTACTTAAAAAACCATCCCTCGACCAAAACTGTGCCGCTAACTATAGACCTGTCTCTAATCTTCCCTTCATCTCTAAACTCCTGGAACGCCTGGTCCACTCCCGTCTTATCCGCTATCTCTCAGAAAACTCTGTTCTCGACCCTCTCCAATCTGGTTTCCGCTCTTTACACTCCACTGAAACTGCCCTCACTAAAGTCTCTAATGATCTGCTAACAGCTAAATCAAATGGTCATTACTCCATGCTAATTCTCTTGGATCTCTCTGCAGCATTCGACACTGTGGATCATCAGCTCCTCTTCACTATGCTCCGTTCCATTGGCCTCAAGGACACCGTTCTCTCATGGTTCTCCTCCTATCTCTCCGACCGCTCCTTTACTGTATCTTTTGCCGGTTCCTCCTCCTCTCACCTTCCCCTTACTGTTGGGGTCCCTCAAGGATCGGTTCTAGGCCCCCTCCTCTTCTCCTTGTACACTGCCCCTATTGGTCAAAAAATCAGTAGATTTGGTTTCCAGTGCCATCTCTATGCTGATGACACCCAATTATACGCTTCTTCTCCTGACATCACGCCAACCTTTCTAGAAAACACCGGCGATTGTCTAAACGCTGTGTCTAACATCATGTCCTCACTATATCTGAAACTGAACCTGTCAAAGACTGAACTCCTGGTGTTTCCTCCCTCTACTAATGTACCTATACCCGACATTGCCATTTCTGTGTGTGGTTCCACTATTACTCCCCAGCAACAGGCCCGCTGTCTTGGGGTCATACTTGATTCCGAGCTTTCCTTTGCCCCCCACATTCGATCACTGGCTCGCTCTTGTCATCTGCACCTCAAAAACATTTCCAGAATTCGACCTTCTCTTACTTTTGACTCTGCAAAAACTCTTACTGTTTCTCTTATTCATTCTCGTCTCGACTATTGTAACTCTCTTCTAATCGGTCTCCCTCTTACCAAACTCTCCCCCCTCCAATCTGTCTTGAATGCTGCAGCCAGGATCATATTCCTCACCAATCGTTACACCAATGCCGCTACCTTGTGCCAGTCATTACTCTGGCTACCCATCCACTTCAGAATTCAGTATAAACTTATTACGCTCACCCACAAAGCCCTCCATGGCTCAGCACCACCCTACATCTGCTCCCTTGTTTCAGTATACCACCCTACCCGCGCCCTCCGTTCTGCTGATGACCTGAGGTTAGCATCCTCAATAGTCAGAACCTCCCACTCCCGTCTCCAAGACTTTACACGTGCCGCGCCAATTCTTTGGAATGCACTTCCCAGGTCAATACGATTAGTCCCCAATCCCCACAATTTTAAGCGTGCCCTGAAAACGCATTTATTCAGACTGGCCTATCGCCTCAACACATTAACCTAACTATCCCTGTGTGGCACAGCCAAAAGTTTTACCATAACCAGATTTCCCGCATCATGTTCCCACATGCTTTATGCATCCATTAGCCCTCTGTGTCTGTACTGTTACACACTTAACATTATGGCTGGTCCAAACAATCAGGGCAATTGTTACCACCCACCTTTCGTGTCTACCTCTTTTCTCATAGACTGTAAGCTTGCGAGCAGGGCCCTCATTCCTCTTGGTATTTGTTATAATCTATGTGATTATTGTTATGCTGTAATGTCTATTGTCTGTACAAGTCCCCTCTGAAATGTAAAGTGCTGCGGAATATGTCGGCGCTATAAAAATAAAATGTATTATTATTTATTATTATTATCCGCAGGTAAAAGCGCAGGTAAAGTGACCTGCGGTTTTCCTGCGGATTTGCCTGCAGTTTTCCCCTGCGGTTTGACACCTGGACAATGGAACAGGTGCCAAACCGCTGCGGAATCCGCAGAAAGAATTGACATGCTGCGGTTTGTAAACCGCAGCAAAACCGCGCGGAAAAAAACGCAGCGTGATCACAGCGGTTTTGAAAACCCATAGGATAACATGGTACTGTACCATGTCTGCAGAACTGCTGTGGATCCGCAGGGCCAAAAACGCTGCGGAACCGCAGCAGAATCCGCAGCGTTTGCACATACCCTCAGAGGTCACACACAACCTGGATGGCCTTCAATCAGTTGGATGCATAATCAAAACAATAAATCTATATAGGTTCATGTCCTGTAGTGTGTTTATGTTAATATACTCACCTACTGCTGTCTTCTCCGATATCCAGCGCCATTCTACTCCTCTTCTGAGTGACGCCACCACTCCGGGTCACACTGTACTCTGTGTGACACAGAAGTCTCTTACACTGTAAAAGAGACATCCAGCTCATGTATAGAGCATAGAACGAGCCGGCTAGACTAAAGAGCCATGACGTCACTCAGAAGAGGACCAAAGCAGTGTGGGAAGTCAGCAGTAGGTGAGTATATACAGTACACACATATACACATACACATTTTCACGTTTAGTGGAAAAAAATAAAAGGTCACAGGAGGACCACAGACAGGTTCATTATTAAGTAAATAGACACTGCGGATGTGCAGATGCAGCAGCACCAGGATACTCGAGATGTGATAGTAATTAGCTATAGCAGAGTTGAAGATGCGACAGCACCAGAAAAGCAGAGATGGGTTTGAGGTCAGGTACCTTGTTGCAGATGAAGGTGTAGACATCAGAATTAACAGGGCTGATCCTGATAGCTGGTAGGAGGATATCAGTCTGGAACAGCTAAACCGATCAGACACCTGGCTGCAGCCAGTGGCGGATTAAGTGGACCATGGGCCCGGGGCTGTTCATAAAACCTGGGCCCCAGTACCCTCCTTCCCAGGAAAACATTTTCTGTCAAAATTTTGTGGCTCCGGTCTGTACGGAAAACCCGCCACCATTCCGCCACGTGTGGACATGGCCTAAAAAGACGTTGCACATAAGCTGTAGGCCTATGGCCAATACGCACAAAATCGCCCAACGTGAACCTGGCCATAGGGGACGTGATGTGAGGACCTGAATGGTTACGTTACATAATGCGTGCAGCAGTGCACTGCTCACTGGTCCGAGGCTGTTCCTAAAGTTTGGGCACCCCACCCGGCACCCCTCTTGACCAAGGCCCCCCCTGACCACCCCCCCCATGCCCCCCACATCCACATAAAGTAGGTGAGAGAAAGATGTGGTAGGCAAGGCAACTAAGGGCTAAAACACGTGTGCCGGCGATCAAGGACGGAGGCCCAGATGTTATGCGGTGTACTCTTAGAGAGGGTAGGGTAATCATCAATAGGCAGGAAATGTACATTCAGTTTATAATATTTAATGTGCAATCAACATAGGGCTAAAATACATGTATAACAAAGAGTGTTTTTCCCCACATTCACATGAGTCAGTCATGACATACCTCTGCCCCACCCTGCTGAGACTTACCCCCAAGTTCGGAGAGGAGAGGAACAGGCAGTGCTGCTGCTGCAACACTGTCCACCAGGCACCAGAGAGTTCTTCTTCTTCCTCCTGTGATACACGGCGTCGGCTGGGCTGTCAGTTGCCGGGCCCCGCTGTATCTATGGACACCAACGAAGGGGAGGGAACAGAGGAGCCGCTGCCAGAGTGTGAGTGGCCAGCGTCACTCTGATGCAGCCACGTGATGCCAGTTGCTGGCCGGAATGAGCGTGGACGCTGCGGAGAGAGGGGAGGAGCGAGGAGGATCAGGTGAGTGAGCCAGCCATTCAGCGCAGCGCAGCCGCCGACAATTGCCGCGACACGCGACTATTGGGGGAAGCCAAAATTGAAGTGCGGGGGCGGCGGCTCACACATGAGATGCCGGCCGGATTGGCCCCTGGGCCCCCAAAAAACCTTGGGCCCGGGGCGACCGCCCCATCCGCCCCTATTAAGATCCGCCACTGGCTGCAGCTATACTAAATCTGTAGTCTGGCTTGACTCCAGATAGACACCTAGTAGCAATCTGCTATATGGATTTCTCTGGAATAAGACATCAGATTGCAAATATCAAGTTATAAATTAATTCATCTTTTTATGACCTATATGTCCATATAGATGGGTTGGTCCTCAGGTAGAGCGAAGGCTATAGCAAAATCAAAATTTAGACGCCAATATAGATTTGAAGAAAAGCTATGGCAAGACAAAATCGTGGCTTTCTCTATTTCCCATATTTTTGATTGCAACCAGATAATTAATATTCTGCACAAATGCATATTAATGACTGAGTAAGGCTTTGCTTACGTGCGGGTGTGGTAGAGCCGGATGTAATATTTCTAAACACATGAATAAAACAAACACATTTACATTTAACCAAGCCTTACCTCTGCTATTCTGGGACTGATTCATTATAACACCACAAATGAGGTTTACCTGATCAACAGCACAACCTGCAATATAAAGGATGCACAACGAGAAAAAAGCCAGAAAAGTGGAGCATATTACAGAGATGAGCGGCTCACTCAAAATGCAGATTTGCCTGTTTCAGTGAATATTCCCAAGAAACTCGATTTGCAAAGAAAAATTCTCTGTGAATTTAATGTGCATTATTATGGTCTGTGGTCGCTCCAAAGCCCAGAGAAAAATAAATGTAAGATGTAGCAAAGAGAGTCTGCATACTGACCTAACCGCTTACCTCCCCAGCCTCTGCACTCCTCACAGACACCCGTCTGGTCCTCGCCACATCTTCTGATCGCCACCACTGACGCTAGGCCTTCTGGCCCTGATAAGGTCCAGTAGAATTTTGCGCAAGTGCACAAAATGGCATGACATCACAATTTGCGCTTTGACCTTGCGTGGGCATCAGAATTGTAGCTAGGGTTTGGGTTTGGATTCGGGGGTGGGAGGGTTGGGGGGCAAAACTTCTCAGTGATCCCCTAGCCAAGTGACCTTGATTACAACTGGGTAACGCACCCGATTAGAGGAGAACCTCAGCAGATGACTGCGCTGTGGCTCAAAATATTCTCTATACAAAGACCAACATGGATATTACCGCCATATGGTCAGTGGTAGATACCAGTCCTATAGAACATACAGTGGGGCAAAAAAGTATTTAGTAAGTCAGCAATAGTGCAAGTTCCACCACTTGAAAAGATGAGAGGCGTCTGTAATTTACATCATAGGTAGACCTCAACTATGGGAGACAAACTGAGAAAAAAAAATTCAGAAAATCACATTGTCTGTTTTTTTTTTCATTTTATTTGCATATTATGGTGGAAAATAAGTATTTGGTCAGAAACAAGCAATCAAGATTTCTGTCTCTCACAGACCTGTAACTTCTTCTTTAAGAGTCTCCTCTTTCCTCCACTCATTACCTGTAGTAATGGCACCTGTTTAAACTTGTTATCAGTATAAAAAGACACCTGTGCACACCCTCAAACAGTCTGACTCCAAACTCCACTATGGTGAAGACCAAAGAGCTGTCAAAGGACACCAGAAACAAAATTGTAGCCCTGCACCAGGCTGGGAAGACTGAATCTGCAATAGCCAACCAGCTTGGAGTGAAGAAATCAACTGTGGGAGCAATAATTAGAAAATGGAAGACATACAAGACCACTGATAATCTCCCTCGATCTGGTGCTCCACGCAAAATCCCACCCCGTGGGGTCAGAATGATCACAAGAACGGTGAGCAAAAATCCCAGAATCACGCGGGGGGACCTAGTGAATGAACTGCAGAGAGCTGGGACCAATGTAACAAGGCCTACCATAAGTAACACACTACGCCACCATGGACTCAGATCCTGCAGTGCCAGACGTGTCCCACTGCTTAAGCCTGTACATGTCCGGGCCCGTCTGAAGTTTGCTAGAGAGCATTTGGATGATCCAGAGGAGTTTTGGGAGAATGTCCTATGGTCTGATGAAACCAAACTGGAACTGTTTGGTAGAAACACAACTTGTCGTGTTTGGAGGAAAAAGAATACTGAGTTGCATCCATCAAACACCATACCTACTGTAAAGCATGGTGGTGGAAACATCATGCTTTGGGGCGGTTTCTCTGCAAAGGGGCCAGGACGACTGATCCGGGTACATGAAAGAATGAATGGGGCCATGTATCGTGAGATTTTGAGTGCAAACCTCCTTCCATCAGCAAGGGCATTGATGATGAAACGTGGCTGGGTCTTTCAACATGACAATGATCCAAAGCACACCGCCAGGGCAACAAAGGAGTGGCTTCGTAAGAAGCATTTCAAGGTCCTGGAGTGGCCTAGCCAGTCTCCAGATCTCAACCCTATAGAAAACCTTTGGAGGGAGTTGAAAGTCCGTGTTGCCAAGCGAAAAGCCAAAAACATCACTGCTCTAGAGGAGATCTGCATGGAGGAATGGGCTAACATACCAACAACAGTGTGTGGCAACTTTGTGAAGACTTACAGAAAACGTTTGACCTCTGTCATTGCCAACAAAGGATATATCACAAAGTATTGAGATGAAATTTTGTTTCTGACCAAATACTTATTTTCCACCATAATATGCAAATAAAATGAAAAAAAAACAGACAATGTGATTTTCTGGATTTTTTTTTCTCAGTTTGTCTCCCATAGTTGAGGTCTACCTATGATGTAAATTACAGACGCCTCTCATCTTTTTAAGTGGTCGAACTTGCACTATTGCTGACTGACTAAATACTTTTTTGCCCCACTGTATAAGAGATTACAGCACCGTTATAGATGGTGACTTACAGTGGAAAATTCTTTATGATGGAATCGTTCACTTTTCCCATCTTTTCCATCTGGCCCAGCAGGGCCGCCATCAGGGCATTACTGCCCTTACTACAGTATGGGGCCCGGTGATTAGGAGGAAAAAAGGGGGGCCTGGCTGAGGGCCCCGAGCACGCTGGCAGCCCTGTCTGCGCTCGGGTCCGCGCTCGGGTCCCCCGACATTTTGTTCAGGGCAGGCTGCAGCTTCCGAATGCCCCCGATGCATAACAACACTGTGGTGTTTTAAAGAGACACCACAGTGTTGTAAATGCATGGGTGAATAGAAATGGGCACTGTAGCTTTCAGCCGGGTGTCTCATGGTCCTGATGTAACATCACACACTGCTCCACTTCCTCATTCTGGAGCAGAGCAGCGTGCGGTGTGCCACGTGGAAGCTGTCGGCGGATGGCGAGGCGGCGGACCAGACCAGAGGAGGCGGACCAGACGAGGTGACAGGCAGGCCACAGACCGGACGACCAGGTGGAGGAGGTGGGCGAGCAGGGTGAGTCTCCCTCCGGTCTCCAGAGTCCGGGCGCCGCGGGCGGTGAGAAAAGGCTTGGCTGCAGACAGTGCTCAGTGGTCTTGGGGCCCGCTGGGCCACATCCATCCAACAGCCAACAGGGCCAGGGGGGCCAGCAGTCACCACTAGCCTCTCCCTGGGCCCTGTTGGATGCTGGCCTCCAGTGCCCTGTAGCCTCCCCCTGAGCCCTTTTGGGCGCGGGCCCTCAGTCACCACTAGCCTCCCCGTGGTCCATAGGAAGGCTAGGGGGACTGGGGGCCACGTCCAACAAAGCTCAGGACAAAGTTGAAATTGCCCTCCCTGTTATGCCTCACCTCTAAAGTACACCACATTTTTTTTACTTTTGCTGATATATTTTGGTGAAAAAGGTAACAGTTAATGGAAATGGTCATCAGAGATTGTTATTGGACTGATTGAAGGGGAGAACCGCAGCATTAGAAGTCCTGTTATTATAGCTTCTAACCAATTCCTTTTCTTGGGAGGAATCATTGGTTTCATCTGCCTAAGCACCAAAATACCTTGTCCAGGTCTTGATGATAATATCCATAAAAATAAAAAAAGCAGGTCTGTATATGAGAAGAATCAGACAGTGCTCAGTGGTGACTTGGGGCCCGCTGGGCCGCATCCATCCAACAGCCAGCAGGGCCCAGGGCCAGCATCCAACAGGGCCCAGGGAGGGCCAGGCGGCCAGCATCAAACAGGGCCCAGGGAGAACCAGGTGGCCAGCATCCAGCAGGGCCCAGGGAGGGCTGGGTGGCCAGCATCCAACAGGGCCCAGGCCAGCATCCAACTGGGCCCAGGCCAGCATCCAACAGGGCCTAGGGAGCCAGCATCCAACAGGGCCCAGGGGGGAGGCTAGTGGTGACTGGAGGCCCACATCCAACAGGGCCCCTGGGCCCTGTTGGACTCAGGCCTCCAGTTCCCACTAGCCTCCCCCCTGGGCCCTGTTGGGCACGGGCCTCCAGTCACCACTAGCCTCTCCCTGGGCCCTGTTGGATTCCAGTCCCCTGTAGCCTCCCCCAGAGCACTTTTGAGCGCTGGCCCTCAGTCCACTAGCCTCCCCCTGGCCCAGGGGAAGGCTAGGGGGACTGGGGCCGCGTCAAACAGAGCCCAGGGCAAAGTTGAAATTTCCCTCCCTATTATGCCTCACCACATTTTTTTTTTTACTTTTGCTGATATATTTTGGTGAAAAAGGTAACAGTTAATGGAAGTGATCATCAGAGATTGTTGTTGGACTGATTGAAGGGGAGAACCGCAGCGTTAGAAGTCCTGTTATTATAGCTTCTAACCAATTCCTTTTCTCGGGGGGAACCATTGGTTTCATCTGCCTAAGCACCAAAATACCTCGTCCAGGTATTGATGTTGATATCCATAAAAATAAAAAATAGCAGGTCTGTATATGAGAAGAATCTAACCAAAAACAGCATTGATGTTTAATAAATGTATTTGTGCAATAAAGTTGTTATTAATTTGCAATGATGATAAAAGAAAGTGTATAAATACTGTCACTTTCTGTAGAAAAGAGCAGATGATGATGATTCCACTCCTCGGGCCTTGGTTTGCACTTGTGCTGATTTCGGACATCCAGGTCTGGATCATACATGAGAGGAAAAGAGCAGGAATGTGTGACATGTGATCTGTGTAGTTGGAGTTCTCCTGGATTCCAACAGCATCGCAATTAACCATATGGCCTTCTGTCTGACCATGGGCAGGAAGGTGAAGGAGCAGCCGCTTCCTTCCATCTGTCCATGGCCTTGTAGGTGAAGGAGCAGCCGGTTCCTTCTGTCTGTACATGGCCAAGTAGGTAAAGGAGCAGCCGCTGCCTTCTGTCTGTACATGGCCAAGTAAGATAAGGAGCAGCTGCTTCCTTTTGTCTGTACATTTTCTATAAGTGAAGGAGCAGCCGCTTCCTTCTTTCTGTCCATATCCGGTATGTGGAGGAGCAGCCGCTTCCTTCTTTCTGTCCATATCCGGTATGTGGAGGAGCAGCCGCTTCCTTCTTTCAGTCCATAATCGGAAGGTGAAGGAGCAGCCGCTGCCTTCTTTCTGTCCATATCTGGTAGTCTTCGCCATACCACCACATTGTAGATGAGTCGTCCAGATGGTAACATAGCAAGTATAGATGAAAGAAGTCCTTCAATTTCAGCCTTTAATTACTTGCTATGTTGATCCAGAGGAAGGCAAAAAATAACCCTGAGGACTCGTTGTTGGATTATCCTCATATCAAGGGAAAAAAATTCCTTCCTGACCCCAAGTATGGCGATCGGAATAAATCCCTGAATGTTTGGTGCTCAAATCTACGTGGATGTTATGTGGTGGAAGCTCGGTAGGTTTGTCACAGTTCGGTAAATGAGAAAGTCCAGTTTTGTCGTCTCATCCAATTAATATAAATCTTCATTCCTGGATGTTACTGGAATGGGGCTGATTGTTATCAGCCTAATAGTCCTGCTGTGAGAAGAGAAATATACACATCTGAGAATCAGCTCCTCACAGTCAGTACATACAGTGTACAGGGGGATATAACAATAAGGGATATAGTGGGTAAGTGCGTTACTGGGTAGTGACAACATTATGGATGTCTGTATGTGTTGTACTTACATAGTAATATGGGAATGGTGGGTTGGATCTGCCGCACTCCACATCGCTCCAGTCTATGGAGTGGAAGAACGGATGGGACCTGATAGATGATGTAATGGCAAATCGGGCAGATGGAGTTTTGCAAAGAAGCTAGAAAATGAAAGAGACCATTGGTCATTACATTATATATTATTACTGATAAGTTATTGCACAATGTCTATGGACTGTTCACATCTTATCTTCTATCTCTTCTTGTAATCCCCCATCATCCTTATCCATCTGATCTTACTCACCCCTTTTATGATATGGATGGTATTAATGCAGATCCCTGTTGGAAAATAAGGGATGTGCTCACGCAGAGACTGGTGGTACTCCTCCATTGAGCCTTCGCTATAGAATGGCCGGTTACCTACAGTCATCATATATAGGATGACGCCGAATGAAAATGAGTCTGCCAGATGGTTGTAGCCTTCACGGTCCATTATCTGTGGAAACATGAGAATGGAGAGAAGCTGAATATACCGGGAACAGGATTTACACAAAGAGACAATGAGAATCGGTCTGTGATTAGATGTGAGCAGGATACATTGGGATCAGATTATCCCTCAATCCTACTATCGGCATCAATCACACAGAGATGTTCCTTACCTCAGGTGCTATGTAACCCTGAGTGCCAACAAATTTATTCATTATGCCATTCTCAAACACATTCATGGCTGATAAGCCAAAGTCGGAGATTTTGATGTGTCCGGTGTCTTGGAGGAGGATGTTCTCTGGCTTCAGGTCACTGCAGGGAGAAGGAGCAGACACTGATTGTGAGGATAATTCATGAAAATAACTTTCTACAATAGATATGTAAGGAGACAACAGAGCGTCACAGGTGACAGATTTATGGAGGTGAAATGATTACCTATGTATGACGCCGTGCTCATGCAGGAATTGGAGTCCGCACACCATCTCTGCTGCAAAGAGTCTGTGGAGTAAAAATGGAAGGGTGAATCAGTGTTACATACAGTCATACAGAGAACATGAGGAGATCACACACGTGTCCTTTTCATGTCATTATGTTTTCTTGTTGTCATTGTCCATTGCTTTAGGACTATAGCGGATTATTAATATTTAGTACAAGACATTTACCTTGTTGTCTCTGTGTTAAACGACATCGATTCTGCCATGTGGGAAAACAGGTCTCCTCCAGCCATATAGTCCATGGATATATTATAATTGGTTTGTGTCTCCATATACGCCCGCATGGACATTAGGTAGGGGCATCCAGCAGCCATTCTCATGACTTCTACCTCTGTAGAGAAAATGTCCTCCCTACAAGACCTTTTGTCCATGATCTTAATGGCCAGCAGTCCTTCATTGACCAGATCTGATGTCAAGATGACCTGGAGAAAAATTACAACAGATCAGACCAAAAGCTCATCTATTAATGTGTAATATGTCACTAGTTTATCCCAATTATCCTTACATATGAGCATCCTGTAATGAATATGTACATCCCTCCTGGGTATCTGTGCAGGATACATTGGTTGAATACGGAGGAGGATAAATTCACACTTACTTTTCCGAAGCGTCCGTGTGTAAGAACTTTCTGGAATTCAAGGCTGGCAAGGTCAATAGTATTTGGAGTGTTGACCATTTCTTTAATGGGTGAAATACAGATTTTAGCTTCACCAAGGTCTTCTGCTGGCATGGCTGCTATGTCATAAGGTATCATAAGGCTTCTATCTGCTGAGATGATACAAGATTATTAACCCCTTTGTAAACGCATAATGGAAATGTTTGTCATGATGTGCAGCAAATGTATGGAGCGGGCTCAGTAGCTGAGCATGCACCGTACCAGGCAGATGCTCACTGTGTTACATAGCTGCCACCTGATTTTTTTTGCATTTTTTGGAGGCGTTGTGTCCACCTAACAAATTGCAATAAAAAGATATCACAATGTTCTGTCTACCCAGGAAAGGCATCAATAAAAACTGCAGCTTGCCAAGAAAAAAAAATAAAAAATCGTACCGCTCCATCGGGTTATGAAAATCAAAAAGTTACAAAGTCTTAGAATAATGGGGACACGAACCAGTTTATAAATATAATTCCTTATTATCTGTTATAAACCCCTATGCGTGTTCAGCATTATCATAGATGTAACTGACGTGGAGAAACATCTTGTGAGGTCATTTTCACCACAAATGAATGAACACAGTTAAAAAAATGGAAGAATCATTTTTTCCACAGTTTTACCACATTTTAAACCTTTTCCCTGTTTTCCAGAACATTTAGTGATAAAATGAATAGTGGCCTGCAAAACTACAGCTTGGTCCAGTAAAAAAACAAGTCCACATACAGCTACATTGGCAGAAAAATTTTAAAAAAAGTTATGTGTTTTCGAAGCAGGGAGGCAAAAAACGGAATATTACTCTGTCAACAAGAGGTTAACAAATATAGTGCCAGAGCATATTTTATAATTTTAAACAGAATTATGTAAATGAGCAGGAAATGTCTAATATTTGGGCTTTTCATTAATCAAAACTGTCCAATAGCAAAAAAGTTCCCGTTGCCCATAGCAACGAATCACAGCACAGATTCCATTTCTTAACATTCTATAGAACAATGAAAGCTGCATTGTGATTGGTTGCTATGGACAACAAGGGCAGTTTTACCGCACTTTGGATAATTGTGACCAGTACATAATATTAGGAGTATAATCCCCTTCACCCCAGTCTCATTATACAGAGCAATTTCCATCTTACCTGGCTCCTCTTTATCCGGTGAGGTGTTTGGTGGAGAATCACTCAGCTGTTTGTTCTCTGGGATGGAGATGTTCTCAGCTGATGTCCTGGACCTCCGTAATGCACCATTCCCACTTACAATGGGTTTGGCATAGATAAGACGTCTCCTACATTGGACAACCCAGCCTCTGCTGTTCCTGATCCTCTTCTGGGCTACCACTCTTTGTAGGTTCTGTGTCTCCAGACTTTCAGATCTGGAGAGTGTGACATGTCTCTGTGTTTCCTGGAGAACCTCTTCCAGCTCTAACTCTGCGCTGATGTTTCTCCGCTTATTGAGGATATCATCTTTTTTCCTCCTCCGTATTTCAGGGACCAGATCTCCGATTTTTTTCAAGGAAATTATAATGGCCCTCTGAAGCTCAGCGGAGACTGCAGAGTGAGACTCCATGAGGGTCTCCATTTTCCTTTTCTCTGTAATGATCTCATGTCTTTTGGTCTTTCTCATATTCTCCAGAGTTTGATGTTTGGGCGCCATTTCTGAGGCGCCAGTGTCCATGTCCGGTAGAGTAAAGTCTTTTCGCCCTAAAGCGAACAATGGTACCTGCTCTTCATTAATTCCTCTCTTCTCGCTCAGAACCCGATCTCTTTGGGCTCTTCTTCTGTCTTTATCCATTTTGTAATCAATTTTTGCTTCGTTTGTCACGAAAAACAAAAGGGGTTGCCTCATCCTTAGGAGTCTGTAAGGCAATGATTTCCCTTAAGCCGCAACAATGGAATATAGAATGTGATGATATCATCACATCACTTGTGACATCAGTTTTATTGTGATGTCCCCATGAGAGAGATGATAGGGAAGATAGATAGATAGATTCCCTTAAGCCACAACAATGGAATATAGAATGTGATGATGTCATCACATGACTTGTGACATCGGTTTTATTGTGATGTCCCCATGAGAGAGATGATAGGGAAGATAGATAGATAGATTTTTTTTCTTTATAGATTGATAAACATAAAATTTGGAGCACGCAAGCCAAACTTTTGCTGGTGTATACATATATATAAATATATGCACTGTGCGTTCAAGTTGTATTTTTGATGAAACCTTTAATTATTGAACAAATACAGCGCTGTCGGTTAGTTCAAAAGGTTAATAAACCTAAACCCTGAATATTTAGGAAAATGTAAGTGAGGCTTGGTCTTTCTTATGAGAATATCTATGTGCAGAATTATTATTGTTACAATCGTTGGTAAATATCCATTTTAAAACAATGTTACAGGTATTGTATCGCACAATTAACAATAGATAACTGCAATACAGTAAAATATATTAATATATAGGACATTGCCCTCAGCTGCAGTATCAGAATTATGTGAATGTAGCAGAGATCAAAGTATACTTTAATTCAAGAAAACAGTATACTCTTCTTGACCCATTTTTTATTCGGAATCTCATCATCCCATGAATTTAGGGATCTGTAGCACATCAGGCTTTTCCTATTTATTATTATTATTATTAATAATAATTCTTTCTTAGTAATTTTTTATTTTTTATTACTTTTTGTCTATTTTTCATTTTTTCTCTTTTCTCTTTGTTTTTTCCCCTTTTTTATTTTTATTAATTTTATTTTTTTCATGTTTATTTCTCTTTTATTTTTCTTTTCATTTATTCAGTGTTTTCTTGTTTTTTTTTTCTCTTCCCTTACAATTTTTATCTGCTCCTAGCATGGTTACATTTTCCACCTCTTTCTCTTTTCTTTACATTAAGGCTATGTGCACACGGTGCGTATTCTGTGAATGCATTTTCTGTGCAGAATTCACGAAATCCGCAGGTCAAATGACCTGCATTTTTCCTGTGGATTTCTTCCTGTTTTTTTGCGGTTTTTGTGCGGTTTTCCACTGCGGTTTTCCACCTGCGGATTCTTATAGTGGAGTAGGTGGAAAACTGCAGGAAAACCGCACAAAAGGAGTCACATGCTGCTTTTTTTTTTCTGCACGAAAACCGCGCGGAAAAATCCGCAGCATGTGCACAGCATTTTTTTTTTCATAGTCTTTAATGGTACTGTACATCACCTGCAGTTCTGCTGCAGATTCGCAGCGGCAAAACCGCAGAATCCGCACCGTGTGCACAGGGCCTAAAAGCCCCATCACACACAGCGAGATCGCTAGCGAGATCGCTGATTTTGTGACGCATCAGCGATCTCGGTGTGTGTGACATGCATCAGGGAACGCCCCCCCCGCCGGGTATTGCTGATCGTGCAGGAACGTCCTGGGCCATTTTTTGATCGTTGGTCTCCCGCTGGCCAGCACGCATCGCGTGTGGCAGCGGGAGACCAACGATCAGCGACGCTGGTAGCTGGTATCTAGGGTAAACCGCGGGTATCCAAGAGCCGCGCGGCTCTTGGATACCCACTATTTACCCTAGATACCAGCTTGCTCGCTGGTCCTGATCGCTGGTGAGTCTGTCTATGTGACAGGTCACCAGCGATCAGCCTAACTATGTTGTGTGTAACGGGGCCTTAAGACTACGTTCACACTAGGCTTTTTGCTGTGTTGTTTTTCACACAGATAGTAAATTCACCCCCACACAGTAAACACCACCAACATCCAGTGAATACCCCGTCCACACAATAAATACACCCTCACAGGCAGTAAATACTCCCCCAGGCTGCAAATCCCCACCACACAGTAAACACCACCCACAACCAGTAAATATTCCCCCACACACAGTAGATACTCACCCAGGAAGCAAATACCCTGGCCTGCACACACATTAAGCACACCAATGCACACAGTAATACCCCCCACACCGTAAACACCACCCACACCCAGTATATACCCCCTCCACACTGTAAATACACCCTCACACGCACTAAATTCTCCCCCAAGTAGTAAATACCCCCTACACACAGTAAATACTCCCCCACAAGCAATAAATGCCCCTCCAAGCAGTAAATACCCCTCCCCATCTTCGGTGTGTTCAGCTCCACCAATAATCCTGGAGTTTAGCGCTTCACTTGTACTTGTGTCTGTAAGACATGAATACAATTGATTAGCATGAATTGGCTAATTTATGCACTAAACTTTCTCATTGTTTCATATTCCTAGTGCAGTAATGCAATTCAATTTTCATATTTCATATTTGCATGCGCTACAGAGTGCTGCTTTATTTGTTTGATTGTAAATGAGTTGGTGACTCTACGTAAGCACCTGTTCACAGCTAGTTTATGTTTGGATGTGACGGTCAGTTTCTTGATTTGTATTCATTAGCCTTCTCACTGAGGACTCCGACTCTTAGCCTCAGGCGTTTTTAATCACATCAGGACCCTAACCCCTCCACAGAGATATAGATTTTAGTCGAAGAGATGATTCACATTAGGTCCCCATACAGATGAAGACTTTAATCTAAGAGAGGATTGGCAATAAGTTAGGTCCTGGAAATGAGAATCGCCTTAACGTGGCTTCCAGGTACACATGAATTGGCCAATTTATGCTCTAAGCAACCTCAATTTATCATATTTCTAGTGCAGTAATGCAATTCAATTTTTATATTTCATATTTGCTACAGAGTGCGGTTTTATTTGATTGTGACCTAGTGGAATCGCCCATGACTACCTCCCCTCTGCCACCTTATTACAACTAATAATCTTTATTTTTATACAGTGCTAACATATTCCACAGCACTTTACAGTTTGCATACATTATCATCACTGTCCCCGATGGGGCTCACAATCTAAATTCACTATCAGTATGTCTTTGGAATGTGGGAGGAAACCAGAGTACTCGGAGGAAACCCACGCAAACACGGGAAGACCATACAAACTCCTTGCAGATGTTGTCTTTGGTGGGATTCGAACCCAGGACTCCAGCAGTGCTAACCACTGTGCCACCGTGCTACCCAACTTAATATGAACAGAAAGAGACTGCACATGATGAAGTGGGGGCAGGGGAACTGCAGATAAACAGAAGGGGACTGCACATGATGAAGTGGGGGGAGAATGGGGGACTGTAAATGATGAAGTGAGGGGGAGTGAGACTGCAAATTATGAAGTGAGGAGGGAAGGGGGACTGCAAATGATGAAGTGAGAGGGAGGACAATAAATTATGAAGTGAGGGGGACTGCAAATGATGAAATGAAGGAGGGGATACAGCAATTGAATTAAAGGTGGGAGATGGGGAGATCAAATGAGGACCTGGGAAGAGCAAATAATGATGAATTTTGGGGGTGATGGGAGTCAATGATGTATTGAATGTGGAGGAGAGCAGTTGATAATGAATAGAGGGTGGGAGAAAGAGAAGACATGACAATGAATTGGGGTGGAAGGGGCATGTAAATATAATGAATCGGTGGAGTGGGAGGCACATAGTGGGGGCATTGAGGATGCAGTGACTGGTAATGAATTGGGGGAAAGAGTACAGGGGTGTTATGAATGGGTCACCGAGGAGAAAAAAGCAAAACAAGCTAAGTCACAGAAAACCAGAGAGGTTGGTAACTATGCAGATTGCAGATCCCTGATCCTACCACACAACTAGCAGCAGCCGTGGAGCGTACCTACGATGTTCCTAGACGCTTCCTCACAGCTGGAGGACTAAATAAGCCTGAAGCATGAAAAGGGGAAAACTACCTGCCCCAGAGCAGACCCCAAAGGAATAGATAGTCCCCACACATGTATTGATGGTGAAACAAGATGAAGGCACAAACACAGGCAGGAAAATAGGCTGAGCAAACGATGGGGCAAAAACTAACTAGAAAGGAAAGGAAAGGAAAGACACTGTCTGCAACCTGCAAAAAACCCTATAAAAATAATGTCCAACACTTCTGATAGCAAAATTAACCCTGAAGTCACTAGACTTCTCCCACTATATCAGCACTCTGAAATATTCTGAGACAGAGCAAAAAGAGACCAAACTAGTAAGGGACAAAAAGCAAATTGACAAAATACTGATAAATAAGAGTGGAAATTCAGCACAGCCCCCAGCCGGGGCTGGCTGGCCACACAAAAAACTGAATAGACCAACAAAATCAAGTATGAACATTAGCAGAAAAAGTTAGCTTTAGATGACTGGAACAGAGCTGAAAACCAAGAACTGACAAGCCAGAAGGAATCACCAGCAACTGAATAGGGCGTCGGCTGTCTTAAATCCAATCTGAGACTCCTGAGGTCCAATCGTCATCCTCATTCTCAGGTGGCAGATCTTCATCAATCAAATCAGCCTCACTACCTCCTGTTACCACCAGAGGGAGTCTGGAAGGAGAACTCACAACTGGTGAACCAGAGAATGAGCTCAAAACACAGGGGCTAATTAATGTATATATTTATTAGGTGGGAAAATGGCTATTTGTAGTTGGTGGGGGCGCAGTGGTGGATTATAATTTATATTTGGAATGGCAGATTCCATAATAACTAATTATATATTAATGGTGCGTGCACGCCTGTATTCAGATGTGTAGTGTAGAAGAAATGGAAAAAATGGGGAATGTGCTCTGGAAGCCGGGCTCTAGGTAACTTTATTTTATGCAGAGACAAGTCCTGGCTGGAAGAAATTATGGCGGTCTGCGCTGCATGAAAAAGACAAGCAAAGATGATGGACTTCAGGTAGAGATGTCACTGGTGAGTCAGTGTGTTACCTGTACAGAGACACTATACACTCTATTACCTATTCTCTGTACACTATATACAGAGCTCCTGTATATAAAGTCACTGGTGATCACTGTATTACCTGTACACTATATATTATATACAGCGCTCCTGTGTATAATCTCAATGGTGATCACTGTATTATCTGTACACTGACATTATATACAGAGCTCCTGTGTATAGTGGCATTAGTTTTGTGTTTTTTATTAATGATTAGTATTGTAGTATTCGGTCACTATGTGGTGGTAATATGTGATCTGGTCATGGAATGGAGGTCTTTGTTCCTTGTATGTGGTATTATTTGGTCACTATGTGGTGGTAATATATGGTCTGGTCATGGTGTGACAGTTTTTGTCCCCTGTATGTGGTATTAATGATCATTCTAAAAAATATATATGACTAATTCCATTAAAGAAAAATAAATGAAAATAGACCTAAAAAGAGTTTTGGATATTTTAAGAAATGTTTAATAGGTTAGAGTAGGGTCCCGCCAAAAGAGTCTACCTTGTCGAGGTGGCTGCTTAAAAATTCTTTTGGCCTAAACAAAAGTTGCTGGCTATGTATGTGATCTGGTGTCTGCTGGGAACTGTTAATATCAGATTGGTGAGAACTTGGTGCAGAAGATGAGTTTTTGCAAGAGCGAGCGGTAGGACTGTGGAAGGTTTTGTTGTGTGGAGGCGGAGCTGGGGTGGAGACTGGGTGGGATCTTAAGGGGGCATGAAAATTTTGCGAGTATGGGGCCCTGAAATTCCTAGTGGCAGCCCTGTGGCCCAGACCGACACAACAACTCCTTCCAGCCACGACTCGGCTGCAGAGATTACAATAAAGACTCATTTCACTTCTCATATTTTCAGCACCGTCCCCATCTATTCCCAACCTGCACAAACTCCTCATCCTGCTGATACCCCAATAACTGAACTGCTGCTGCCGTATGTGTCCCTATTACTGCACCTGCTGTGTGGTTCTCTGTGCCCTCTAGATGGAAAACAACCTCTAGAATATAGTAATGCCGGTTCAAGTGCCCTAGAAAACAGTGCCCACATTTTGCCTCCTAGAAAGTAATATTGCCCTCTATGTGCCCCTTTGACAGTCACAGTTTCCGGAGTTCCCCTATAATGTCCCGAGTCTCCCCCATGTACAGCTCCCCTATATACAGTATGATGCTCTCTTATACACAGCATAATGGGGGAACGGTTAAGGGAAGACCACACAATTTTAAAGTCTGTATTCAGTGAAGACCGACTTTCCCATTTTCTCTAGTTAAGAGGAGGAGCTCTGCCTCTGGCTCCTTCCTCCAGTCGATATAGAATTGTATCAACAGCAGCCACCATCTCCAATCTCAGTAATGGGAAAGTCGGTTTTCACTGAATATACATTTTACCTCAGAATTTAGACTTTTGCTAATGATTGTTACTTTTTAAGAGTATCTGCAATGTAAACTCAAGTTTATTCCTAGGCAGAAGTATAGTGTATTAACTTTTTGCTGTGTCAATAGTCTGCAGTTGCCTGGAGCAAAATACAAACCTACTAAATATGTTGTGTACACTCTATTTCTAGTAATAATTCTGCCATCTAGAGTTTTCTCACTGCACGTAAAAGCCTGTTAGACCTGCGGGCAGCAGCGTATATTAACTATGTCCTTTGGATGGAAGGGGCCTGCATTGATGGCAGATATGTGGCACAAGAGCGCCTCTTTGGTGGATGACCCAAGGACGTCCTTTATTAAGTGGTTGGATTTTGTAGTTTTAGTTAAAGAAGCACTGCTCCCATTCAGGGCTACATTATATTCTATGGGGGGGCTGTATTATATTTATTATATTCTATGGGGGGTGATTGCACCATACTCACTGATGGGGCTACATTATACTTTATGAGGAGGCTACATTGTATTCTATGGGGGGTGCATTATATTCTATGGGGGCTAGATTATATTGTATGGGGATTATATTATATTTTATTGGGGCTACATTATACTATATGAGGAGGGCTATATTGTGTTCTATGGAGGCGCTACATTATACTATATAAGGGGCTGCATTATATTCTGTGGGGGCTGCATTATACTCTATGAGTGGGCTGCCATATATTCTAAGGAGGGGCTGCAATATACTATATGAGGTGGGCTGCATTATATTCTATGGGAGGGTTACATTATATTCTGTGGGGTGGCTGCATTATGCTCTAAGGGTTGGCTGCATTATACTGTAAGAGAGGGGGCTAATTATATTCTATGGGGGTTACATTATATTGAATGGCGGGGCTGCATTATACTCTGTGATGTGGCTGCATTATGCTCTATGGGGTGGCTGCATTATACTATATGTGGGCTGCATTATACTGAATCAAGGACTATGGGGAATGCATTATACTATATGAAGAACTATGGGGTGCTTTATACTATGGGAAGTGAATTGTACTACATGGATGACTGGCGGTGCATTATACTATATGGAGCACTATGAGGAGTGTATTATACTATATGGAGGACTGAGCAGTGTATTTTATTATTTGGAGGACTATGAGGAGTGTATTATATTAAATGGAGGACTGAGTAGTGTATTATACTATATGGAGGACTGAGTGTATTTTAATATATGGAGGGCTATGAGGAGTGTATTATACTATATGGAGGACTATGGGGAGTGTATTATATTATATGGAGGACTATGGGGCACATTATATTATATGAAGGACTATGGGGAGTGTATTATACTATATGGAGGACTGAGGAGTGTATTATACTATATGGAGGACTATGGGGCACATTATATTATATGGAGGACTATGGGGTGTAAACTGTAGATGTGCTGCTGATAACATGATACTGTATGGGGACAGATTGATCCATTAGTGATCGTTCTGTCCCCACCGTTCTTTCTCAGACGGTGGAAAGAGGTCGGGAAACAAATGTTGAACGACTTCAATATTGTCGATCACACTCATTTAGCGGCCTGAACTCAGCGCATGTAAATACAATTGAAATGTTTCTGTGTGATGTGCAATATGTTAGCATTTGGGGCCCCATTTTAAACTTTGCCTAGGACCCCACTTTGCCAAAAACCGGCCCTGGTGATAACTCTGGAACGCTTCAACAAACCCCTGTGATTTTGAGAATGTTTTTATTGTGGCACATTGTAATTTATGATAATGGTAAATTTAGGTTGATATGTTTTGTGATTATTTATAAAAAAAAGATCAGAAATTTGACAAAAATGTAAAAAAAATTGCAACATTCAAACTTTGAATGATTATCCCTTTAATTCTAATAGTCATACCACACATAATAAATAACATTTCCCACATGTCTGCTTTACATCAGCACCATTTTTAAAATGCTAATTTATTTTGTTAGCCGTTTAGGAATTTTAAAAATTTTGCAGTAATTTTTATTTTTTTCAAGGAAATTTACAAAATATATTTTTGTGAAGGACCTATCCAGGTTTGAAGTGACTTTGGGGTTGCTATATATTCAAAAACCCCAAAAGTGATACCATTTTAAAAACAGCACCCCCTGACATATTGAAAACTTCTGTCAGATAGTTTATTAACCCTTCAGGTTATTTTCAAGAATTAATGCAAAGTGGTATAGCAGGAATGAAAAAGTGTTTTTTTTACCGCCTAAATGTCGCTAACTTCTGAACTGACCGCTAAAGCGGGAGACTCTAAGGCTGAGTGCAGACGGACTTTTTGGCCCTGCGGATTTTTCCGCGCAGAATTGATTAAATCCGCAGGTCAAATGACCTGCATTTTTCCTGCGGATTTCTTCCATTTTTCCTGCGGTTTTTGTGCGGTTTTCCACTGCGGATTTGGTGACAGGGGAGATGGAAAACCGCACAAAAGAAGCAACATGCTGCGCATTTTGTACCGCAGGAAAACTGCACAGAAAAACCTGCAGCGTCTGCACAGCTTTCAATACTACTGTACATAACAATGCGGATATGCGTTTCTACGCGGAAAAATCTGCTGCGGATCCGCCTGAAAATGTTCAGGTTTACTTCACCATGTTGATATAGTCTTAAAGGCCTACTACAAAAGTGTTAGTGGCCTTAGCTGGAATTTTTATGACTAGAATTTTATACAAAAAATTAGCAGTTTACCCTTTGCTTCAATGGGGGCTTAAAGATGTGAATCTTTGGTTGAATTTAATGCTACCGACAAAGTAGAGCAGATGTTTGCATCTGACGTACGTTTTGCCATAGCTTCATCAGGGCCCAGATACTATTTTACTATGTTTACTGCATGTAGAGTTATATAAGGCTCTGGCAAAATTAAGAGACTACCACATCAAAGCCCTGTCATGGGCAGCCCATTCTCCAGACCTGAACCCCACTGAAAACCTCTGGAATGTAATCAAGAGGATGATGGATGGTTACAAGTAGAGTTGAGCGAAACGGGTGGAAAAATTTCAAAAGTCGGGTTTCATGAAACGAAACCCGACCCTAGGATGAGGTCGGCCACGAGGTCGGCGACTTACGCGCCAAAGTCGCATTTCAAAAGTTTGTTTTGCGCTCTTTTTCAGCCAATCAGGATCCACGGACACTGTGGGCAACGTGATGACATAGGCAGGGGTCACCACCATCTTTCAGAAGGGCATGCCAAGGATTGGCTTGCTTTGGTGGGCGTCACAGGGGTTATAAAAGGGCGTGCACGCTGACCGCCATCTTACTTCTGCCGATCTTAGCATAGGGAGAGGTTACTGATTCTGTAGGGAGAGCGTTAGGCAGGGAAGAAGAAAAAAAAACTGCTTCTGCTGCTAGCGATTTTGCCTGTACAACACACCAGTCACTGTGTGTGCAGTGCAAGGGGAGGCTATATTGTGGTGGATCAGCGGTGTTGGTTGTTAGGCTGCCTTCTAAGGCTTCCTGACAGCTGCATTGCTGTTTACCCACTGCTCTGCAAACTGCTTTTTTAAAAGCAATCCCAATTTTTTTTTTTTGTCCTGCTGAGGTACTGAGCGTGCATTTATTCACACCATACAGCGGTGTACGCTCCTCACACAGTACCGTGTAACGGCTGTTATCACAGCCACAATGAAGCTATCTGTGTGTCACTGTGGAAGGATAAGTGGAGGACTTGTTCCGTTCTTACAGACCTACACTCTAGGGAGATTCCTATTCTGCCTAATTCTACATACCCCTTGTAGTTTGTGATACATTAGCCAATTTCTGCCTGTGACATAGCGCTCTGATATTCAGTGGGCCTCACACAATCCAAAAGTGTCCAGTGTCCACTAGTGTCTGCAGAAATTCAAAATCTCCGTTATCCTCTAGTGACATTTTTCACACCTGTGCCATCGAGCATGTGACATAGCGCTCTGATATTCAGTAGGCCTCACACAATCCAGAAGTGTCCAGTGTCCACTAGTGTGTGCAGAAATTCAAAATCTCCCTTATCCTGTAGTCACTTTTTTCACACCTGTGCCATCGAGCCTGTGACATAGCGCTCTGATATTCAGTGGGCCTCACACAATCCAAAAGTGTCCAGTGTCCACTAGTGTGTGCAGAAATTCAAAATCTCCCTTATCCTGTAGTCACTTTTTTCACACCTGTGCCATCAAGCCTGTGACATAGCGCTCTGATATTCAGTTGGCCTCACACAATCCAAAAGTGTCCAGTGTCCACTAGTGTGTGCAGAAATTCAAAATCTCCCTTATCCTGTAGTCACTTTTTTCACACCTGTGCCATCGAGCCTGTGACATAGCGCTCTGATATTCAGTGGGCCTCACACAATCCAAAAGTGTCCAGTGTCCACTAGTGTGTGCAGAAATTCAAAATCTCCCTTATCCTGTAGTCACTTTTTTCACACCTGTGCCATCGAGCCTGTGACATAGCGCTCTGATATTCAGTGGGCCTCACACAATCCAAAAGTGTCCAGTGTCCACTAGTGTGTGCAGAAATTCAAAATCTCCCTTATCCTGTAGTCACTTTTTTCACACCTGTGCCATCGAGCCTGTGACATAGCGCTCTGATATTCAGTGGGCCTCACACAATCCAAAAGTGTCCAGTGTCCACTAGTGTGTGCAGAAATTCAAAATCTCCCTTATCCTGTAGTCACTTTTTTCACACCTGTGCCATCGAGCCTGTGACATAGCGCTCTGATATTCAGTGGGCCTCACACAATCCAAAAGTGTCCAGTGTCCACTAGTGTCTGCAGAAATTCAAAATCTCTGTTATCCTCTAGTGACATTTTTCACACCTGTGCCACCGAGCCTGTGACATAGCGCTCTGATATTCAGTGGGCCTCACACAATCCAAAAGTGTCCATTGTCCACTAGTGTCTGCAGAAATTCAAAATCTCCCTTATCCTCTAGTGACATTTTTCACACCTGTGCCATCGAGCCTGTGACATAGCGCTCTGATATTCAGTGGGCCTCACACAATCCAAAAGTGTCCAGTGTCCACTAGTGTGTGCAGAAATTCAAAATCTCCGTTATCCTCTAGTGACATTTTTCACACCTGTGCCATCGAGCCTGTGACATAGCGCTCTGATATTCAGTGGGCCTCACACAATCCAAAAGTGTCCAGTGTCCACTAGTGTGTGCAGAAATTCAAAATCTCCCTTATCCTGTAGTCACTTTTTTCACACCTGTGCCATTGAGCCTGTGACATAGCGCTCTGATATTCAGTGGGCCTCACACAATCCAAAAGTGTCCAGTGTCCACTAGTGTGTGCAGAAATTCAAAATCTCCGTTATCCTCTAGTGACATTTTTCACACTTGTGCCATCGAGCCTGTGACATAGCGCTCTGATATTCAGTGGGCCTCACACAATCCAAAAGTGTCCAGTGTCCACTAGTGTGTGCAGTTATTCAAAATCTCCCTTATCCTGTAGTCACTTTTTTCACACCTGTGCCATCGAGCCTGTGACATAGCACTCTGATATTCAGTGGGCCTCACACAATCCAAAAGTGTCCAGTGTCCACAAGTGTCTGCAGAAATTCAAAATCTCCCCTGTCCTATAGACACCTTGTACCTTGTTTTTCATTACTATATAGTTTGTTGGATTTTGTCTACATTTCTACCAAAAATGAGGAAGGCTGGTGGAAGAGGCCGTGGAATTGGGCGGGGGTTGGCAGCTGGTAATGATGGTGTTGGTGGTGGATCTGATGGTAATGGCAAAAGCAAAATAGGACCGAATGCAGGAGGTGTTGAGCCTGCGTCATCGTCTGGCTCCACAAGGCCTCGAAGGCTTAGTTTTCTAGGAGTTGGCAAACCGCTTTTAAAGCCAGAGCTTCAGGAAAAAGTTTTGTCTTACATTGCTGACTCAGCCTCCAGCTCTATCGCCTCCTCTTCTGAAGTTGTAAAAAATAAAAGCACTGAGTCGTCATTGGAGGCTCATGTTCATGAACCACACCTTTCCTTGTGTCCTTCACCCCAACCAAGATTGAAGGATGACGCAGGCCATACCACAGATTTTTCCATGGAGCTGTTTTCACATACCATGCCTGGATTATCAAGTGAAATGGTGAATTACCCAGGCCAAGATGAATCTGACATGGAGTGCACTGATGCACAGCCGCTGATAGATGATTCTGCTGGTACATTCACTCAGAGCACTACATTATCCTCGCAGTGTACAGAGCCAGATTCTGACCCTGATGAGACTCAGGTGCCCCTTCCTGCACACTATACCACCATACACGGTGACACAGAGGAAGGTGCACATGACATTGAAGAGGAGGTGATGGATGACCCAGTTGTTGACCCAGATTGGCATCCATTGGGGGAAGAGGGTGCTGCTTCCAATAGCTCAGATGAGAAGCATCCACAGCAGACATCGACATCGCAACAGCTGTTATCTGGCAGGCCCGGAGCACTCCAAAGACAGGTTCTAAAAATCAAAAGAGTTGCTGGACAGCTTGTCCAGAGGGTCAAAAGATCACAGCGTGCTAGGCTGCAAAATGTCTGCCAAAGTAGGAAGAGTGCAGTGTGGCACTTTTTTGAACAAAATCCTCATGATCAGGCCAAGCTTATCTGTAAGAAGTGCGCAAAGACCTTTAGCCGAGGGAAAAATCTGAAAAATTTGAATACCAGTTGCATGCTTAGAAATTTAACCAGCATTCACTTGCAAGCGTGGACACAACACCAAACCTCAAGTGCCACATGTGCAACTGATCACAAAGAAGGTAGTCAGCAACGCTACATTGTTTCCCCCACTGTAAGCCCACCGGTTAGCACAGCAGCAAATGTTGAGGTGTCGTTGCAAGGCCACAGCAGTCAGGGAATCCCACTGTTATATCAACGAAATACTGAATCTAGGCCATCAGAAAGAACACCAACTCCATCACCATCATCAACCCTCTCTCAGTCCGCCCTGTCCACCGCTACTTCCACCATATGCAGCTCTCAAGTCCAGCTCATCCTCCCAGACACTATGAGTAGGTCAAGAAAGTACTCAGTTTCTCATCCTCGTACACTGGGATTGAACGCCCACATTGCCAAACTAATCTCGTTTGAGATGATGCCCTATCGGTTGGTGGAAAGCGCAGCTTTCTGCGAACTCATGGCCTATGCAGTACCACGCTATGACCTACCCAGTCACCACTTCTCTCGCAAAGCCATCCCAGCCCTCCACCATCATGTAAAAGACCGCATTGTCCATGCACTCAAGCAGTCAGTGAGTGGAAAGGTGCACCTCACAACTGATGCATGGTCCAGTGGGCATGGCCAGGGCCGTTACGTGTCCATCACTGCGCACTGGGTTAATGTGGTGGATGCAGGGTCCACAAGGGACAGCGGTGGTGGGACAGTGCTGCCTAGCCCACGGTATAGGAAACATTTGGCTGTAGGCGTTCGACCCTCCTCCTCCTCCAGAAGCGAAAGCTCGTCCACAGAGCGCAGTCGTACGAGCACTCCATCTGCAGCTGCCACTGTTGCACACGAGGTGTCCCCCTATCGAGCAGCTAGTGGAAAGCGTCAGCAGGCTGTGTTGCAGATGATGTGTTTGGGCAACAGACACACCGCCGAGGTGCTGGCCGAGTACTTGAAGCGACAAACTGAGTCATGGCTGGGCAGTGTACATCTTGAGGCAGGCAAGGTAGTTAGTGATAACGGCCGTAATTTTGTGGCAGCCATAGCCCTTTCAAAACTCAGCCACATACCTTGCTTGGCTCACACCTTGAACCTGGTGGTGCAGTGCTTCCTCAAAAATTATCTGGAGTTAACAGCCCTGCTCCAGAAGGTGCGAAGACTGTACGCGCACATCCGCCGGTCGCCTGTACACTCCGTTCGTATGCAGAAGCTGCAGCGATTGCTCCACCTTCCCAACCACCGCCTCATTATCGACATTGCAACAAGGTGGAACTCCACCCTGCACATGGTGGAGCGGCTGTGCGAGCAGAGGCAGGCCATAATGCATTTGTGGGAGGATACACGGCCAGGCACTTTGAGAGCAGACATGGAGTTGACAGGTGTGCAGTGGTCGAAGCTGAAAGACCTCTGTAAAGTCCTTCAGTGTTTTGAGGAATGCACACGGCTGGTAAGCGCAGACGACGCCATCCTAAGCATGAGCATCCCACTTATGCGTCTGCTCATGCAAACTTTGACGCACCTTAAGGAGCAGGCGTCTGCAGCCAATGTTGATGAGGAGGAAGAGGAGGAGGGAGTCCTTGATGACTTTCAGCCATTGTCTGCTCAGGGACCTCTCCTGGACGAGGTGGAGGAAGATGATGATGGGGATGATTACTTAGGGGAGGAGGATGCATCTCGTGGGGCAAGTGAAAATGTTGGCGTGGCAAGATCTGGTACAGGGTTTGTGCGTGACTGGAGGGATGTGGATTTGCCAGAAAGTGCTCCTCCAACCAGCACTCGCAGTGCATCATTGACACCGGGAACATTGGCCCACATGTCAGATTATGCCTTGCAGATCCTAAAAAGGGACCCCCGCATTGCCAAAATGATGAACGATGACGACTACTGATTGGCCAGCATCCTGGATCCACGCTATAAAGGCAAATTACAAAACATCATGCCACAGGAGAACCTTGACCTAATATTGGCTAATAAACAAGCAACTCTGGTAAATCGGTTGCTTGAGGCATTCCCAGCACACAGCAGCGGTGATGGTTCTCACACGAGCCGTACGGGCCGGGGGCAGTTTGGCAGAGGTGTTCATGGTGCACACAGCAGAAGTGGCATTGGAGACAGGGGTTTCATGACAATGTTGTGGACTGATTTTCCAAGTACCGCTCACACAACTGGTAATACTGCATCGATGGAAAGTGACAGGAGACAGCAGTTGTCAACTATGGTTACAAACTACTTTTCCTCCCATATCGATGTTCTCCCACACAGGTCATTCCCCTTTGACTATTGGGCCGCTAAACTGGACACCTGGCCTGAATTGGCACAATATGCCTTACAGGAGCTCGCTTGCCCAGCTGCAAGTGTGCTATCGGAAAGAGTCTTCAGTGCAGCTGGATCAATCCTGACAGAAAAAAGGACCCGTCTGTCAACCCAAAATGTGGATGATCTAACCTTCATTAAAATGAACCATGCATGGGTTTCCAAGGATTTTGTCCCACCTTCCCCTGATGACACATAGGGTGACAGAAAAATGGCTTGCTTTGGTCCACCTCTTCCTGGGACTTGACCTATTTCGCCTTTTGCATCAGCTGAATGTCCAACATCAACATATGCCACTTTCTAAAACTCCCTGTGCTGCCTCCCTCCCCCATGGCCGGGGTCACCACCTAGCGCACGACACCGTGCGAGTGCCGTTGCCCTGGACAGGTGGGTAGGCCGACTCTTGGGCGCGGGCACTGGCACAGGGTCCCTCATAGTGCAATCAAGTGTCTCTGACGGTGGTGGTGCACACCCGCCGTCAGACACACCGCCGTACTATGAGGGGCCCAGTGCCAGTACCGACGCCCACGAGTGGGCCCCCCTTGCTTGGGCAGGGCCCCAGCATTTGCAATCTTTACCTCTCCCTGCTCCTCCGCTGTGTAGTCTGAGCCGTCAAATCCATACTGTGCCTGACACCGTCTGAGCCTGCCTCCTGATGTATAGACATATATTTTGAATGTGTACGCTATCCATACATGTTATCCGGGGATACGGTACCCTTTCTCACCTTTGTGCAATCCATACTGGGCCTAACACCGTCTGAGCCTGCCTCCTGATGTATAGACATATATTTTGAATGTGTACGCTATCCATACATGTTATCCGGGGATACGGTACCCTTTCTCACCTTTGTGCAATCACGTGCAAGCCATACTGGGCCTAACACCGTCTGAGCCTGCCTCCTGATGTATAGACATATATTTTGAATGTGTACGCTATCCATACATGTTATCCGGGGATACGGTACCCTTTCTCACCTTTGTGCAATCACGTGCAAGCCATACTGGGCCTAACACCGTCTGAGCCTGCCTCCTGATGTATAGACATATTTTGAATGTGTACGCTATCCATACATGTTATCCGGGGATACGGTACCCTTTCTCACCTTTGTGCAATCACGTGCAAGCCATACTGGGCGTGAGAACGGCTGGCGAGCTGTTAAGCAAGCTACAGCACCTGTGGTTTGCACACGTAAGTTTTTCATTTTTTCAGGAATGACGGTTAGGCCTAATTCCAGAACTGCGGTTGACCTGCACTTACTGGGAAATCATCGTTCGCGGGTAATAATTGTAATCAGTGATCCCCATCACTAACGTTGTTCAGCAGGTTATCTGCACCTGTAAGCGACAAACGCTGGCCTTTTCAGTGTAGCGCACATGCAGCCATGGACATGTAAGGGCATGACACACCAGTTATTGGCCAATCTCATGTGCCAGAGCCTCACGTGTCCCTCTAGTAAGCCGGACTCGGACCGCGGGGCATGACGGAGTCTCGTTCGTTAACAGAATTAAGCTTGCAATGTGTGCATCTGTTCTGTAGCTGGCATGGTTGAGGTTTCCCAGGTGGAGTCGAATTTAACCGT
Source organism: Dendrobates tinctorius (assembly GCF_039654945.1). NCBI lineage: Eukaryota > Metazoa > Chordata > Amphibia > Anura > Dendrobatidae > Dendrobates > Dendrobates tinctorius. Next base: position 592,919 of record NW_027361854.1, on the reverse strand, counting down.
AGGCTCCACTCCTGGTGGTGCCCTTCTGGACATTCCGTTAAGGTTCAGCTTTGCAACCATACTGCCCATGTAAAACAAACACTTTGCCTTCATGAACGCTGTTTGGAGGGTCATGACTCATGGGAATAACGCCGCCCAATCAGTTAACCTGCTAGAGAGATCCTTCGTTGCTCCCAAGCATGACATCACACTCCCTAGGAGGAAGGTAATGCCACTGTGGCGACCATACTCCTGGGGGCGACACAAGTGCACTGATGCCCAGCCACTGCTCGATGAATCTGCTGGTACATTGACCCAGACCACTACATTCCCCTCGCACGCTACACGGCCTGAATCTGACCCTGATGAAACTCAGGTTACCCTTCCCATATACAGTTCCATCTTACACGGTGACAAAGAGGAAGCTGCAGATGAAAGTGCAGGTTCGGCCCACCCGCCATCAGACACACCACCGTACTATCAGGGGCCCTGTGCCAGTGCCGTCGCCAACGAGTGGGCCCCCCCTGCTTGCTCAGGATCACAGCACTTGCATGGTTGAAATACTGTGCAGTGAGATGGAAGATGGGAACGACGAGGAGTCCAGACTAGTACAGGGATTCCCTAGCGAGGAGACTTATTTGATTGTTTTCAATGTTGGGACAGCAATTTTTGGGGAGCACTATACTCTGGAGAATGATAGATGGGGCCCACCATACACTGGAACATTCCAAAGGTGGACATCAGACACTGGAGCAGCATTTACAGGGCCCATTATACACTAGAGCATTAGAAATGGGGCCCATTATGTTTGGAGCATTATTTGGGCCCATAAGACAGTGGAGCTTCATCCATGGGGACCAACATATACTGTAGCATTATGTGGAGCTCATCATATACTGTTTCAAACATTATATGGGACCAATGATTCTGTATGGAGAAATAGATGGGCCTCGTCATGAGATGTAAAAAGTGAAGTATTTTTCATTGTACTATACCGCTATTTCTCTGCCGTATCGGAGCATGATGAGTTGTGGTATGTGTTAAAGGGGCGCTCTTTCGCCCAGGGCACATGAAAACCTGGAGCCAGCCCTACCCCCCCCACAACTTTAGCCAAATAACCCCCATTTTTCAGTGCGTAACTTGTATTATGAAGTTAATTAAGGTTGACAAGCTTAAGTAAGAAGAATTGATGCTTTTGGCATTCAAATGAGCACTGTAGGTGTGTTTCCTGTGCTCCTCTCACTGCCGACTTTTATGCCCCATTGACTTACATTGGGTTTCGTGTTTCGGGACGACCCCGACTTTTCCCTATAATCGGCCGATCTTGCTCGACCCGACTTTTGGAAAAGTCGGGTTTCACGAAACGAAACTCGACCCTAAAAAACCAAAAGTCGCTCAACTCTAGTTACAAGCCATCAAACAAAGAAGAACTGCTTAAATTTTTTGCGCCACAAGCAGTGTGAAAGACTGGTGGCAAGCATGCCAAGACGCATGAAAGCTGTTTTTAAAATTCATGGTTATTCCACAAAATATTGATTTCTGAACTCTTCCTGAGTTAAAACATTAGTATTGTTGTTTGTAAATGATTATGAACTTGTTTTCTTTGCGTTATTTGAGGTCTGAAAGCACTGTTTGTGTTTTTTTTTTTTCCTTACATTTTGACCATTTCTCCTTTTCAGAAAAAAAACAACAACATTTATTGCTTGGAAATTCGGAGACATGTTGTCAGAAGTTTGTAGACTAAAACAACAATTTACATTTTTCTCAAAAATATACCTATAAAGAGAAAAATCAGACAAACTGAACATTTGGAAGTGCTCTCTAAATTTTTGCCAGAGCTGTATATATTTTTCATTATCAATCCAAATAAGTTTTTATGCGCAAAGCACTTTTTTAAAAACATAACTACCTCTGTAAGTGGTGAAACTGTGATATTGCAGAATTAAATGTATATATGACGAACATTTATTATATTTAGGGAAGTCATCATCCCCCTAGTCTACTATCATATCTATTTTAGTTTGTCCTCTAGCACTATATCAATTGTTGCATTTTGGAGCCATTTTTTAGATATATTTTGAATCATTGGATTAATGTAACCGTAACCACACATTTCTTTATTGCTATCTATAAGACCATCTCCACGGACAGCTTTTAAATGCTTTTATATGTTACTAATAAAATGATGTCTTTGAATTATTTATGGTATGTGTGGTCTTTCTTTATAGGTTTAATAGCTGAATAATTGACTACAACCAGGATTTTTGGTTTACCTCTGGCTCAGTGATTTTGGACAAATTGTGCAAGTTTTCAAAAGTAATTATAACCTAAAACCAGAAAAGGCTTCAAAACACAGAACAGGAACAAATCAGGTGAAACTGTTTTCAACTTGTTTAAACTATCAAAGGTGTGAGTCCAAAAATGATGTAAAACACACATGGTTTCGCCATGCAGCAAAATCCTAATGCCACATAAGTACAATGAAAAAAATCAGAGTAAGGTTATGTTCAGTATTTTACATCAGTATGTGTAAGCCAAAACCAGTAGTGGAACAATCATAGGAGAAGTATAATAGAAACATGTCACCACTTCTGGATTTATCACCCACTCCTGGTTTTGGCTTACACATACTGAGGTAAAATACTGAACGTGTGACCATGATTTTACGGTATTATTGACAATTCGTTTGCATTCAAAGTTTTTTGTATGCACTGGAAATAATTTCTGCACATATGCTGAATGTGCCAGGGAGTCGGGACCGTTCATCTTTCATACATGTGGCTGGTATGCATGCAGGGCAGTTTCTAGGGAATTTTGCCAACAGGACGAACATCGAAAAAGCGCCCCCCCCGCCGAACATTAACATGCTGAATACTTTAGATAAACGTGTCCTCATGTCACTGTTATTAGCGGCAGCAGGTGTAGGTTGATAGGAGTAATAGTCCCAAAAGCCTCCACTTGCTGTCATTGTTCTCACCTTAATATAATGCTCATCATTCTCCCCTGCTCGCGCCGATCGCCGGCAGAGCAGGGGAGAATGATGAGAGCCGTCTTCAGCACCCGCTGCCGGGGAACAGTGCTTACTGTAGCGCTTCTTCCCCAGCGGCCTCCTGTGTTGTACTGATGTGGCACACGGGCAGCACACGGTTGCCACACGTGTGCCGCAAGTATTACACACTCAGTCACGGATATCTCTGGTACCGGTTTTTCCGGTACCAGAAATATCAGGACGTGTGAAACCGGCCTCACACACAGTGACTCACAGACCCTGCACTATCAATGTGCAAATTGCAAAGATTGCAGTGTGTGAACAATGTATGTAAGACATCCATCTCTATTCTAGGAAACAATGGTTTTCATTTGGGATGATAACGTATGAAAATAATGAGAGTGGCTCCCGTCCTCACCGAACATCTGTGAGCCGGTAATGGTCCATCATCATCTATAGGAGCCGGCACAGACTTCTGTGTGCAGCCTCCGACCCTCTCCTGTGCCATTACATCACTCACCCCCCCACCAACCAGGACATGACAAGTGACATCAGCAAAGCCTCCCAAAATCACTGGGGCAGGCACTGGGGTATATACACATCACTGGGGCAGGCACTGGGGTATATACAGATCCCTGGGGCAGACACTGGGGTATATACAGATCCCTGGGGCAGACACTGGGGTATATACACATCCCTGGGGCAGACACTGGGGTATATACACATCACCGGGGTATATACACATCACCGGGGCAGACACCGGGGTATATACACATCACCGGGGCAGACACCGGGGTATATACACATCACCGGGGCAGACACCGGGGTATATACACATCACCGGGGCAGACACCGGGGTATATACACATCACCGGGGCAGACACCGGGGTATATACACATCACTGGGGCAGACACCGGGGTATATACACATCACTGAGGCAGACATTGGGGTGTTTACATCACTGAGGCAGACATTGGGGTGTTTACATCACTGAGGCAGACACTGGGGTATATACACATCATTGGGGAAGACACTGGGATACATAAAGATCACTGGGGTATACACACATCCCTGGGGCAGACACTGGGGTATATACACATCAATGGGGCAGACACTGGGGTATATACAGACACTGGGGTATATACACATCACTGGGGCAGACACTGGGGTATATACACATCACTGGGGCAGACAATGGGGTATATACAGACACTGGGGCAGACACTGAGGTATATACAGACATTGGGGCAGACACTGAGGTATATACACATCACTGGGGCATATACAGACACTGGGGTATATACACATCACTGGGGCCGGGACTGTGCATACAGTAACAGATGCTCCATGTCTGGACTCACCCAGATCCTGATGAGGGGAAGATGAAAGGACGCAGAGCAGATTCCATAGACAATACAGGCACAGAGCAGACTCCATAGAGACAACGGGAGAGAGCACAAACTCCGCCCACAGAAAAACTTCCTTGCCGGAGTCAGACATGTGACACAGCAGGGGTTACAGGGAGAGTCGGCACCACGTTATCTGACAAGGGGCCGCTCTGCCGCCCCCTGTCTTCAGGAAGCACTGCCGCCTGAGGCAAATAGCTCAACTTGGCTCATGATAGGTGCGGCCCTGCAGGCGCCCCCTGGCTTGGGTGGCGCCCCGGGCGATCGCACCCCCGTCCCTCCCTAAAAATGGCCTTGTATGCATGAACAGATGCTGGAATACTTTGCAGACGTCTGCTGGAGGTATAGCACTGGGAGGAAAAGAAAAATTTAGTTTAGAAAAAGAGACCATTTCCCATGTGGAAATGTGCTCAGTGCTCTGTGTGTGACGGGGACGGGCTAACTGGCACTCTTCATTAGCTGGGCATCAGCTTCATAGATCATTCTACAATCCCTCCTGTCTAGGCTTATCTGACATATCTGATGCCTTCTGTGTAATCCACTGCAATGGCATCGATCATGCCAATATGGAAGCGGTTGCTTCCGAGGTCACAGTACACTTACCTGCTAAAGAAAGGCCCAGCAGACACTTAAAAGTAATATGCATAACACACAACGCCAGGTGAAGAAAAAAGGTGACATAGTGCCGCCCTGCACAGTAACATCACCTCCTTTTGGTTCCCCCCATGGAAAACAGTATTCTATAAAGTAAATTATATTACATCAGTAATATAAGTAATATAGTAAGTTCCCTAAATGACCCCTACAGTTATTATGTCGGTTTCCTTGCCACCATAAACTAATATGGGTCCCTCATTTTTGCCTCCATACAGTAATTAAGTCCCTCAACCTGGGCCCTTTAATTAATAATGAACCCCATCTTGGGCCCCTATGTTCCTGGTGCTGACCCCTATGTCCCTTGTGCTAGCCCTTATGTCACTTGTACTGACCCCTTTGTCCCTGGTCCTGGCTCTAAGTCCCTTGTACTAGCCCCAAGTCCCTTGTACTGGCCCCATATCATGCGGCATCCACAGAAGACGACAAAAAAAAAAAAGATTTTTCTTACCTGCCTGTGCTCCCAATGCCACGCGGCATCCTCTCTCTTCAGAATCGGCGTGGTGGTGTTAAAATGGCTGACGCCAGTGCGTCCGTCAGGTCACTTTTATGCACCACTTGCGACGGGCGCCCTGACATCAGTCGCCAGTCTCTGATAAATTGGCGGCCATGTTAACTCTTGCAGTGCAGACTGTCAGCACTGCAATACATTTCAACTGAATGTATGCCCTCGTTGCACCCGAGAATTGTTCAATGTCCCGGTGCTCCAGTCCGACCCTGATTGTACACATGTATCTGTTTGGACTTAAAGGGATTTTTCACTACTCAGACAACACCTTCTCTTAATCGCTAAATTTTCCAGCATATTAAAACCAGCCGATACTCACCTCCGGTGACAGTCCACTGACATCGGCGCCTGTTCTCCCGTGAGATTGTTATGCCGCAAGAGCCCTACAGCAAATAAGCTGCCGGTTCACTCTCACGTCCCTCAGATGCAATGGACATTTGTAGGAGGTGAGAGATCAGCAGCAGCTCTCTCTTCTTTAGGTGTCAGTTTTGTACAAAGGAAGTGTGGGTAAAGCAGCTGCTGATTGGCTGCAGGGCTCCTGTGACATAATGTTATCTATGCCCCACAGCTTATGTCGCTGGCACCTGAGGCAAGTGTAGGCTGTTGGGACAATATAGCAATTGAGAAGAGGTTGTCCAAGTCGTGGAAAACCCCTTTAAGGACTCACACTCATCAGTGTAAATAAAATCTGTCCGATGTTGTTCCTGAAAAGTAGGACGAGCGTCATACGACTGTCATGCCAGTACAATGCGATTTTTCTCACCTAGCATCCGTATGACATGCATATGCAACCCATATGCAATGCGTTTTTAACATCATCTGTTACAGCAATTCTCTGTTATTTTAAATCTAGTTGTCTATGTAATAAAACAATCTTAAATACAGATATAGATAGATGTCAGTGAGATTTATAATTAATGCTTTGCGTGTGTAGATTATTGTACATGTGCTTAGCTAATTGATAAGGACAATACCCAAGCCCATTTCCTTCACAGAGGAATTGGCCACACTTAAAATATCAATAGAACATACTGATCCTTGTAGAAATTAAACTACATCCAGATCAAAAAAGTGTGATAGAAACACTAGTTAAAAATACCCAATTTTTATTTCAACATATAAATATAAAACAAGGTGCCTCATACCATAGAAAAATCAGAGTTTAGCGGATGCACACGTTTAGGACACATAGAAACAATAAATAACATATTTCATTAAATATATATCTGTCAGAATTTTATATATATGATAATCACAATAAGCCGGATTACTTACCGGTAATGCTCTTTTAAAGAGTCCACGACAGCACCCACTGGAGGTATCGGATCCGCCCCATTTGGAACAGGAAACCCTACAGGAAAGATAAAAGGGGCGGTCCGCCTTTCCTCCTCAGTTTTGCATTTCAGAGTACCAGGAGGACCGCCAAGGATTAGGCATTGTTTTTGTATATCTAAATTTTACTTATCCATCTTTAGCAGATATACTTTATTATCGATATCTTTATCAGGGAGGGAAGTGAGCGGGTGCTGTCGTGGACTCTTTAAAAGAGCATTACCGGTAAGTAATCCGGCTTTTTACCCTTCGCCACGACAGCACCCACTGGAGAGATTCCAGAGACCATCACCTGGGTGGGACCACCGTGCCAAGGACCGTCCTGCCAAAGCTTAGGTCAGAAGTTGATTTAGTGATTATAGAAGGTGGAAGGGGATGACCAAATTGCCGCCTTACATATGGTTTCAATTGGAACGTCTCCCCTCTCGGCCCAGGAGGTCGCCATTGCTCTAGTGGAATGCGTTCTGATGCCTTCCAGAGGATTTTCATTTTTTGCGGAGTAGGCTAAACGAATGGCATCCCTGATCCATCGGGAAATGGTGCTCTTCGTGACTCCGTACCCTTTTTTATAGCCCTGAAAAGAAACGAACAGAGCCCTACACTGCCTCCAGCTTCTAGACCTCTCAATATACTTTAGGACAGTTCTTCTGACGTCCAAAGTGTGGAATTTCTGCTCCTCTGGAGTGGAGGGATCTTCAAAGAAGGTTGGGAGGAGTATCTCTTGAGATCTATGGTATTTTGTTGATACCTTAGGCAGGTACGAGGGGTCTGGCTTTAATATTAATCTATCTTGGTATACTTGAAAAAAGGGTGGATCTATGGACAGGGCCTGGATATCACCCACTCTCCTAGCAGATGTCAGTGCTACCAAGAGGGCAGTCTTGAGTGACAAGTATTTGAGGGATATCGTGTCTATCGGCTCAAAGGGTTCCTCCGTCAGGGCCTCTAAGACCAGATTTAAGTCCCATGCGGGGATTGTAGGTATGTGGACTGGAGTTGTTCGTTCGCAGGCTGTGATAAATCGTGATATCCACTTATTTCCTGCTATATTATGGCAGTACAGTGCCCCTAACGCGGACACCTGTACTTTCAGTGTGTTTACTGCCAGGCCCAAGTCCTTCCCTCTCTGTAGAAATTCTAAGATAGGAACTATCGGGACTTCTGCTGTATGGGGTGCTATATGAAACTGTAGGAATTTTTTCCATATTCTCATATAAATCTGGGTCGTGGACTCCTTCCTGCTCTGTAGGAGCGTAGCAATCAGTGTTTCAGAAAACCCTCTTGATCTTAGTAGCTGCCTTTCAAATTCCATGCCATCAAGTGTAAGCTGTCCACTTGGGGGTGGATGAAAGGGCCTTGGGAGAGTAGGTTGGGAATCGAAGGGAGGACCCAATGATCTGTCACTGACATAATTCGTAGCCACGAGAACCACGGCCTCTTGGGCCAGAATGGTGCTATCAGGATTACTCTCGCCCTGTCCTCTCTGATCTTCCAAATCACTTGTGGCAGGAGAATCAACGGAGGGAAGGCATATGCCAGCTTGAACTTCCATGAGGCTTGGAGGGCATCCACTATGTCTGGGTGATCTGATGGAGACAGGGAAGCAAACGTCTTTATCTGTCTGTTCTCCCTCGTGGCAAAGAGGTCCACCTGAGGTTGTCCCCATAAAGTTACTATATCCTTGAAGATTCGGCGGTTGAGGCACCACTCCCCTTGCCGAAGTGTGTGTCGGCTTAAGAAGTCCGCCTCTTGGTTGTTCTCTCCCTTGATATGAAGAGCCGAGAGGGACAACAAACAGCTTTCGGCTAAGCTTAAGATTCTTGCCGCAGAAGACATCAGAGTCTCTGATCGAGTACCTCCCTGTCTGTTTATGTAGGCCACTGTAGTGGTGTTGTCCGATAGGATCCTGACATGTTTCTGTTGGAGCTGTGGAAGGAAATGGTGTAGAGCATAGTATACCGCTGTCAGCTCTTTTAAATTGGACGAGTATTCCCCTTCCTCTCTATTCCACCTTCCTTGACAAAAGCTATTCCCCATATGGGCTCCCCAGCCATGGGGGCTAGCATCGGTGGTTAGGATGCAGGATGGTACTATGACCCATGGGACTCCTGAGGATAGATGGTCATCATCTAGCCACCACTTTAGAGAAGTCAAGACCTCCTGAGTTAAGGTTATCTTGCTCTCGAGGTGACCACCATGTCGCCTGTCCTCTTGGAGGATCTGATGCTGAAGTGTGCGGACATGATAATGGGCCCACCGGACTGCTGGGGCACAGGAATTTAGCGACCCCAATAGCGACATTGCCCCTCTCAGAGACATGCGTGGTCTATCTACACCACTGCGACCCTTAGGTATTTTTGGTATCTATCATGGATAGGAAGATGATAGTAAGCATCTTTTAAGTCAATTCCTGCCATTACACAGTTTGGAAAGAGAAGCTTTATGGTGGATCTGATTGATTCCATCTTAAACTTATATTCTTATAAACGTATTAAGCTTCCTTAAATTAATAATCGTTCTAAATGTACCGTCTGGTTTGGAAATTAAAAATAAAGGAGAGTAGAATCCTCTACCTTCCTGTCCCACTGGGACCTCCACTAAAACCCCCTTAGATAGTAGGCTCCGAATTTCTTATTCGAGGGTCTTTTGTTGAACTAAAGAGTTAAGGCGGGTTATGATAAAGAAATCATTAGGGGTTTGAAGGAATTCTATTTTCATTCCCTCTTTAATTATACCTAAGATCCATTGGCTCGAAGTTATTTTTTGCCATTTTGAAAAAAAAAAAGTTTAATCTACCCCCTACTGGTGGGTCTGATTTTTTAATTTTTATTTTCCCTCCGGAATGTTGAACCCCTAAACATGCTACCCTTTTGTTTTTCTTCCTTTTGGGCCATCTATTTGATCTATCCGTTTGCCTCCTTCTTCCAAACGGTCGTCTTTTAAGGGTTCTCCTATAGAAAGGAATAGAAGAGTCAGGGAACGCCTTCTTCCTCTCCTTTGCTTTGGCGAGTATGTCGTCTAGGGCTTTCCCGAAGAGAAACTCACCCTCACATGGGGTTGCACAAATCTTAGATTTTGATTGTGCGTCCCCCTTCCAGCTCTTCATCCACAGTGCCCGCCTGGCGTTGTTCACAAGAGCTGCCGATCTTGCTGCCAGCCGCAGAGTGTCCGCCGAAGCATCAGCCATAAAGGCAGCTGCCCCTCTGATTAATGGAATAGTGGCCCGTAGCTTTTCTCTTGACACCTTCTGCTCGATTTATTGATCCAATTGGTCCAACCACACAAGCATAGATCTGGCGGTGCACGTGCTGGCTACTGCTGGCTTAAAAATACCCGTGGCAGATTCCCAAGACCTTTTCAATGATGACTCTGCCTTACGATCTAGCGGGTCTGCCAATAAGCCTGCGTCCTCTACCGGAATAGTAGATTGTTTTGAGGTAGAGGCTACAACGGCATCAACCTTTGGCACCTTGGTCCATTTTAACAGCTCGTCATCGCTAAAAGGATATTTCCTCTTTGAGGCCGATGGGAGAAAACTTCTTTGATCATGTTTTTCCCATTCTCTTTTTATTAGGGCCTTAACTGCCGGTATCACTGGGAACGTTCTCCTTTTCTTTTCCGCCAACCCCGCAAACATTATTTCTTGTGCGGTCTGGGCACCCCTTGGTTCCTCACACCCCATAGTGCTCCTCACAGATTTGACCAGGTTATCCACACTATCCAGGGGAAAACATGACCGTCCCTCCATGTCTGATGATGATGACGAGGATGTGAGTGAGGAGTCGGAGATTAACCCCTGTTCTTCCTCTGACTCTGAGCTGAGGGTCACCTGTTTTTTGCTTCTAGTCTCTGAGGGTGAGGGAGTACTGGCACGGTTGATAGCCTGTATTTCCTCCCTGATTATGGCTCGAATGTCTTTTGACGACACTGCGGACCCCTGCCTAGTCTCTCTGGTGCACTGCTTGCAGAGCTTTTTGGGGTAGGAGTCAGGGAGAGGTTCAGAGCATAATGCGCATTCCTTATGCTTAGATTTTTCTTTTTTCTTTGTCTGGAAAGTGGAGCCGAAAGGGGGTGGTAGGAAGAGGTCAGCTTAATAGGTAGAGTATATACTTTGCACACTCACCCAGTGAAGCATTATATTACCGGATCGGATGGCTGAGATCCCGTCCTAGGTCTTGACTCTCCTGTCTCGCTCCTGCGGCCGGTGTCTGTCCTAGCGTTGCGGTCCCTGGTGGAGTTGCTCCCCGCAGAGTCTCCTGCTGGAGCGTGCGCTTCCGTTGGGGACGACATGGCTCACCACCGCACAGCTGCGGCACTGTTTAAATAGATTGCTCGTCTTTTTTTTTTTTTTTTTCTGCCCCCGGAAGTCGCTCCTCCTCCCCGGGATCACTGCGCATGCGCAGTCGCGCTCTCAGCCACCCTGCCCCGGAAGTTCAATCATTACTTCCGGGGGTCAGGAGCCTCTGCACCGGCCGGCTACCGCGCCCCCGCTTCTGTATGCGGCCCGCGCTCTCCATGCCACCGCCCGTTTCTATTCGCGCCACTGGCGCACTTACCGCTCCTAGCAGCGGCGGTCTGCGCATCTTGGTGCCACCGACGCGCTCCTGGGTGAGACCGAGCGGCCCACCCCGGACCCGGCCATCACCCTCCATACACCAGACGAGGGGGGAGCCGTCTAACGGAGTCTCCCCTGACGCTGCCTCCGGACCACAGCCCCTGCCGTTCGCGTGGAGACCGCACGGGCGGCATGCATGGCCCAGGTATGCTTTCCTGAAGGAACGTGGCTCCGTTTGGAACAGGAAACCAAAACTGAGGAGGAAAGGCGGACCGCCCCTTTTATCTTTCCTGTAGGGTTTCCTGTTCCAAATGGGGCGGATCCGATACCTCCAGTGGGTGCTGTCGTGGCGAAGGGTAAAAATAGGAATATTTCCTTTTAGCGCTCAAAAAAGTTGTTGTAAAAAATATATCACTATAACCTCATATGGCACTGAATAGTTAGAGTAACATTTATATAAGGTATAATACTGCGAAAAAAACGCAGCGTTTCACACACATTTGCATAATTTTGCACGTGATTGAAGGCGCACTATTTAGCTACAATTGCAAATAAAAATTACCAGAAAAAATTATCCTCCTTTATTTTGTTATATATATTGCAACATGCCACATAGCCTCATTAATTATAATTTGCATGACATGCACTTAAATAAATGCTCCAATACAAAGACATAATACTGCGGTAAAAAGCATAGCTTAATGAATTGCATGCTTTGGACATGAGAAAGACGATTGCGAATACTGCTGTGTGCTTCACATGATACTGAACCCTATCACCGACATGGGGAGAGAGCGCATAAAGACGGCTGCAAATGCTGCCGTGTGCTATACATGAAACTGAACCCTATCATGGCTCACCAACAGATATATAACACTGTCATATCTCATAAATACGTTACCTGTTCCTAACTCTTGCTGCGTATAAATGCCAAATGGCCCGCTTAAACTCCTGGACCCCGACGCGCGTTTCACTGTCAATGCTTCCTCCAGGGGGTGTGTTTATGTGATGGACCATCACCATACTTGTATCACCCAATGACCAATCATGATAAGGGGGAGGGATTTGGCCATAATGACTCATCCATTCATATAGCCTTCACTAGCCTTGTGTGGCCCTTCTGCAGAGCCCTTTCCAGCTTCACTAGCCCTGTGTGGCCCCTCTGCAGAGCCCTTTCCAGCTTCACTAGCCCTGTGTGGCCCCTCTGCAGAGCCCTTTCCAGCTTCACTAGCCCTGTGTGGCCCCTCTGCAGAGAACTGTCCAGCTTCACTAGCCCTGTGTGGCCCCTCTGCAGAGAACTGTCCAGCTTCACTAGCCCTGTGTGGCACCTCTGCAGAGCCCTTTCCAGCATCCCTAGCCCTGTGTGGCCCCTCTACAGAACCCTTTCCAGCATCCCTAGCCCTGTGTGGCCCCTCTACAGAGCCCTTTCCAGCTTCCCTAGCCCTGTGTGGCTCCTCTGCAGAGCCCTTTCCAGCTTCACTAGCCCTGTGTGGCACCTCTGCAGAGAACTGTCCAACTTCACTAGCCCTGTGTGGCACCTCTGCAGAGCCCTTTCCAGCATCCCTAGCCCTGTGTGGCCCCTCTACAGAGCCCTTTCCAGCATCCCTAGCCCTGTGTGGCCCCTCTACAGAGCCCTTTCCAGCATCCCTAGCCCTGTGTGGCCCCTCTACAGAGCCCTTTCCTGCTTCCCTAGCCCTGTGTGGCCCCTCTACAGAGCCCTTTCCTGCTTCCCTAGCCCTGTGTGGCCCCTCTGCAGAGCCCTTTCCAGCTTCACTAGCCCTGTGTGGCCCTTCTGCAAAGCCCTTTCCAGCTTCCCTAGCCCTGTGTGGCCCCTCTGCAGAGCCCTTTCCAGCTTCACTAGCCCTGTGTGGCCCTTCTGCAGAGCCCTTTCCAGCTTCACTAGCCCTGTGTGGCCCCTCTGCAGAGCCCTTTCCAGCTTCCCTAGCCCTGTGTGGCCCCTCTGCAGAGCCCTTTCCAGCATCCCTAGCCCTGTGTGGCCCCTCTACAGAGCCCTTTCCAGCTTCCCTAGCCCTGTGTGGCCCTTCTGCAGAGCCCTTTCCAGCTTCACTAGCCCTGTGTGGCCCCTCTGCAGAGCCCTTTCCAGCTTCCCTAGCCCTGTGTGGCTCCTCTGCAGAGCCCTTTCCAGCTTCCCTAGCCCTGTGTGGCCCCTCTGCAGAGCGCTTTCCAGCTTCCCTAGCCTTGTATGGCCCCTCTGCAGAGCCCTTTCCAGCATCCCTAGCCCTGTGTGGCCCCTCTACAGAGCCTTTTCCAGCTTCACTAGCCCTGTGTGGCCCCTCTACAGAGCCCTTTCCAGCTTCACTAGCCCTGTGTGGCCCCTCTACAGAGCCCTTTCCAGCTTCACTAGCCCTGTGTGGCCCCTCTACAGAGCCCTTTCCAGCTTCACTAGCCCTGTGTGGCCCCTCTGCAGAGCCCTTTCCAGCTTCCCTAGCCCTGTGTGGCCCCTCTACAGAGCCCTTTCCAGCTTCACTAGCCCTGTGTGGCCCCTCTACAGAGCGCTTTCCAGCTTCCCTAGCCCTGTGTGGCCCCTCTACAGAGCGCTTTCCAGCTTCACTAGCCCTGTGTGGCCCCTCTACAGAGCGCTTTCCAGCTTCACTAGCCCTGTGTGGCCCCTCTACAGAGCCCTTTCCAGCTTCCCTAGTCCTGTGTGGCCCCTCACAGAGCCCTTTCCAGCTTCACTAGCCCTGTGTGGCCCCTCTGCAGAGCCGTTTCCAGCATCCCTAGCCCTGTGTGGCCCTTCTGCAGAGCCCTTTCCAGCTTCACTAGCCCTGTGTGGCCCCTCTGCAGAGGCCTTTCCAGCATCCCTAGCCCTGTGTGGCCCTTCTGCAGAGCCCTTTCCAGCTTCCCTAGCCCTGTGTGGCCCCTCTGCAGAGCCCTTTCCAGCATCCCTAGCCCTGTGTGGCTCCTCTGCAGAGCCCTTTCCAGCATCCCTAGCCCTGTGTGGCCCTTCTGCAGAGCCCTTTCCAGCATCCCTAGCCCTGTGTGGCTCCTCTGCAGAGCCCTTTCCAGCATCCCTAGCCCTGTGTGGCCCCTCTGCAGAGCGCTTTCCAGCTTCCCTAGCCTTGTATGGCCCCTCTGCAGAGCCCTTTCCAGCATCCCTAGCCCTGTGTGGCCCCTCTACAGAGCCTTTTCCAGCTTCACTAGCCCTGTGTGGCCCCTCTACAGAGCCCTTTCCAGCTTCACTAGCCCTGTGTGGCCCCTCTACAGAGCCCTTTCCAGCTTCCCTAGCCCTGTGTGGCCCCTCTACAGAGCCCTTTCCAGCTTCACTAGCCCTGTGTGGCCCCTCTACAGAGCGCTTTCCAGCTTCACTAGCCCTGTGTGGCCCCTCTACAGAGCCCTTTCCAGCTTCCCTAGTCCTGTGTGGCCCCTCACAGAGCCCTTTCCAGCTTCACTAGCCCTGTGTGGCCCCTCTGCAGAGCCGTTTCCAGCATCCCTAGCCCTGTGTGGCCCCTCTGCCGAGCCCTTTCCAGCTTCACTAGCCCTGTGTGGCCCCTCTGCAGAGGCCTTTCCAGCATCCCTAGCCCTGTGTGGCCCTTCTGCAGAGAACTGTCCAGCATCCCTAGCCCTGTGTGGCCCCTCTGCAGAGCCCTTTCCAGCTTCACTAGCCCTGTGTGGCCCCTCTACAGAGCCCTTTCCAGCTTCACTAGCCCTGTGTGGCCCCTCTACAGAGCCCTTTCCAGCTTCCCTAGCCCTGTGTGGCCCCTCTACAGAGCCCTTTCCAGCTTCACTAGCCCTGTGTGGCCCCTCTACAGAGCCCTTTCCAGCTTCACTAGCCCTGTGTGGCCCCTCTACAGAGCCCTTTCCAGCTTCCCTAGCCCTGTGTGGCCCCTCTACAGAGCCCTTTCCAGCTTCACTAGCCCTGTGTGGCCCCTCTACAGAGCGCTTTCCAGCTTCACTAGCCCTGTGTGGCCCCTCTACAGAGCCCTTTCCAGCTTCCCTAGTCCTGTGTGGCCCCTCACAGAGCCCTTTCCAGCTTCACTAGCCCTGTGTGGCCCCTCTGCAGAGCCGTTTCCAGCATCCCTAGCCCTGTGTGGCCCCTCTGCCGAGCCCTTTCCAGCTTCACTAGCCCTGTGTGGCCCCTCTGCAGAGGCCTTTCCAGCATCCCTAGCCCTGTGTGGCCCTTCTGCAGAGCCCTTTCCAGCATCCCTAGCCCTGTGTGGCCCCTCTGCAGAGCCCTTTCCAGCTTCACTAGCCCTGTGTGGCCCCTCTACAGAGCCTCGTTCAGCTTCACTGTCCGGCCTCACTAGTTATGTGCAGCTCGGAGCCGCCAAACACGACCAGACCACCACCTGCGGCCGCGCGCTATTTCACGCGGATCTGCCGCTCGATCAGTTCCACGCTCGTCTGCTCCTGTCTGACCAGCAGTTTTTGCTCTGCGCTCGTCTTCCTTCCCTGTCGCCTGGCAGCTGCCCCGGAAGTTGTCGCCGGGGCCGGTTCAGCTCCGGTAAAGTCGCCGCCGGACACCGCGGGCCCCGTAGCGGGCGGCACGAAGACTCCACGGCTCAGCGTTGGTAGAGTAACAGAGCGTGAATGAAGCTCCTGGAAAAGGAGAAGCCCCGGAAGGTGAGCGGAGCGCACGGGCAGCCAAGACATCAGTCTATCGATTAACCCATTCGCTGTGTGTGACTGCTGAGCCGGCCCTCGGCGTGCGATCTGGGATCGGTGGTAGTC
Source organism: Dendrobates tinctorius (assembly GCF_039654945.1). NCBI lineage: Eukaryota > Metazoa > Chordata > Amphibia > Anura > Dendrobatidae > Dendrobates > Dendrobates tinctorius. The sequence goes on along the minus strand of NW_027361854.1, from coordinate 576,806 downwards.
GGCAGCTGTGCTGTTGTGTCTGTGGCAGTCCTGGATGGTGCGGTGCCATGATGTCTGACCTTATACTGGGGGCACCTAGCAGGCAGCAATCTGTGGCCCTGAGCCTGTCCTCACATGACCCGCACACACCAGCGCCCCCTCTACAGACGGCACAGGGTGGTACTGCAGGGAGTGAGGCGGCTGCTGCCCCTCTTGGAGCATTGGGCTCTGTCCTCTCTTAGTTCTGTGGTGTCGGCGTCTGATGAGACGTTCTGCATGTTTGACAGAGAATAGAACCCCTGGCAGCGCCTGCCGCCATCCATCCGGCCCAATCTGCCATTACACATACGTCATAGAGGTGGGCAGTGTTCTGGCTGGGACCCCATTATAGAATACATGTTCACTTTTGCCCCTTTACTCTGTGCTAGCACATGATCCCCGGTGGGGGGAGAAGTCGGCTCTGTGGCAACTTATTTTAGAAAGGGGTCGTCTCCATGCTGTACACGCCATCTGGGCAACGCTGCACCCATGCCTGCACCCAGGGGTCCCCGCAGGCTCATTCTGTATGCCGAAATCTGTCCGACACTTATCAGTGTTTTTCATCAGAGTTTGGGCAATGTTCCCCCATCTTTTCTTGGATGAAAATAAAAATAATAATGGCGGTTTCTCAAGCTTCCCGTGCCAGTCAGTGAAAATCGGACAACAGACAGCTGTCATCCGAGTGCTGTAGGATCTTTATTTTTTTTCACGGACCCATAGATTTGTATTGGAGAGTTTGATTCGAGACTGGGATCAAAATTGAACATATCTCCGACTCTGTGACCCCTTGGTCTGCAGAAGTACCCGATGTACCAAACATCAGCGCACCCCTAGTGTGTGGAGGACTTGTAGCTTGCACGGACATCGGCCTGGACCCTCAGACTTCTGCATAGATGGTCCCATAAGACTCATCATGGAATCATCATGCTTGGAACAAGGTATTTAGGTACGATGCCTATCCGTGAAAAACTCCTCACTCGTATGAGGAGACACTGTCTCCTGTACGAGCCCTCCACCCAGAAGGTGCATTCCCACCTTGGGCTACGATCACACATCTGTGTGCTCTTTTTTTATTTGGCAGCACACGGACGCGGAGATTCATTGATGCATACACACCTTTGTCTCCAGTCCGCAAGACTCAGAGCATGAACTCTTCTTATCCGTTTTGCTTCTCAGACTCGGCCATTAGTCTATGAAGAGATGTAAAATTAATTAAAGGGAACCTTTCACCAAGAAATAATGTGATTATTCTGCAGGTTACCAGCGTTATGATGCTTTCTGGCGCCTGCGCGCAGCCAAATGATTCTGGGAGAAAATAATCTTTATTCTCTCCGCCACCGGCCCTGACTGACACTGGCTCTACGTTGCAGCTCAGCCGTCAGTCAGGGCCGGGGGCACAGTTACAGCGGCAACTCTGTATTCTCAGAGCAGTGACTGAACTGGCGCTGCCCCGACCCCTATGACTGAATATCGAATGCTGGCGGGGAGAATAAAGATAATTTTCGGCTGCGTGCAGACGCCAGACAGCATAATAACACCATTAACCTGCAGATTAACAGCATTATTTCTGGTGACAGGTTCCCTTTAAACACGGCAGAGTTACTGTGTTCCATTTGTGTTTCACACTTTTTTTTTCTCATTCCGTATTAGAGTCAATGGATGTATAAAGTTCGGGCAGTCAATCTATTTCAGTTTTTAAACACATATGGGAAAAAAAACCAAACAGATGCAACTTGAAGACATGAAGTGACACATTAGAGAAATATGGTCAGTTTCTCACAAATGTGTGACTGCAGCCTTAGAAGTTATCTATCCATAGCTTAGTGATCTGTGGGGGTCTGACAGGTGTAGCCCCCACTGATCCAGAGAGCAGAGGTCGCACTACATATTTTTCAGAGGAGTAAAAATACTCCTCCCAATATTTTTGAGAAGTATTTTTCACCACGGAGGAGTATGCAATTTGTATGAATTAAAATTGGCCATAATCTAGACAAAAAAAGGGAGAATGCAAAATGCTATCAGGATTTCTCTAGCATAACTATGCCCCGCACCCCACTATGCGTATACTGCACCCCCATCTCCATAATAGTGCTGACCACCGTACGAGTAACACCCACGTCACATGCCGCCAATAACGCACAGCCAGCAAGCCCTGCCCCCGGCTGCCATTGGCCGCGGAGAGGCCGACTGATGCTACACACGCTGAGATGCACAGAGAGAGCGCGCCGCGATGACATCAGTCGCGCGGGTCACGTGTCCGTACGGTCGCTGCTGCACGCTACCACCCGCTGAGACAAGCACAGAGTAGGGAGTGCCACGATGACGTAGTCGCGCGGGTCACGTGTCCGTACGGCCGCTGCTGCACGCTACCACCCGCTGAGACAAGCACAGAGTAGGGAGTGCCACGATGACGTAGTCGCGCGGGTCACGTGTCCGTACGGCCGCTGCTGCACGCTACCACCCGCTGAGAGACAAGCACAGAGGGCATGCCGCGATGACGTGAGTCACTCCGCAACATCTGATACTGCCCTTTCCCCAGCTCCGTTCAACTCGCTGCCACTGTAGCTTTGAACGATGCGTCCCGTGGACGTATTGTACTAATCTGAAGGCGTTTTTTCGCCTGCCTGTGCGTCATAGACGCCCAGACAGGCGTTAATGTGACCTCTGCCAGAGAGTGAGCTCTGCACTACTGCTCCATTCATCGTCTAAGTACTGCACTTGGTTTTTATGTGTTGGGTTATTTGTGCTGCGTTCCCATTGAACAGCAAACTATCTATCCTATGGATCGGTGATAACTTGTACATGTGAGAGGAAACCTTTAATGATCTTTGTACAGTTAGGATTGTTTTGGCCAATTTATTCATGCTGACCAAACCACAGCATGGTTCAGAGCCTGGCTGCACTCAGGTACACTTTCTCTGTAACACCCTGACGTTTTTGAGAAAATACTTTGTAAAGATCCGTCCAAGTGCAGACCATAGCCGGAGAAAGTCTAGTCCGGTCCCTCCCTCTTCTTGCTTCTCCCAATGCTGCTTTAGGTGATTGACAGGTCTCTCACTGTTCACACCTGCGGGGGAAACCTGTCAGTCACCTCTAGCTCCACTGCGAAGAGATCATTAAGGAATATATTTTCTGAAACGCTGCAATCATGCAGCCAGACCCTGATTCTTGCTTGCTGCCTGTGGTTTGGCCGGCATGACTCGGGTGACAGGTTCCCTTTAAGCAGGAATATCCATTTTAGTTTTGATGACTTGATGTCTGATATGTGGAACTCCCTCCAATCCTGAAGAAGAATTTTGTTATTTTTACCTCTTCACAAAACCTTTTGTACATATATGGCTCAATGATGGCAGAGCCAGTACCATCATCTGCGGAAATGCAGAAAAATGTGAGTAAGACAGACCTTCTTTTACCTTTGCAGTCCCTTTTCCCCCTACTGATTATCGTTAACAAAAAAATTATGGGAAATGAGTATCCCTTTTAATAGTCTCACTGCCTTACTGATGCTGCTGGCCTTCGGCAAGGGTAATGACTACGGCCACAAATCTCTGTGCTACCATGGTCTTCCCTGCTGCTTTATCTACACTTGCTCCAAAAAATTGTATTGATTTATTTATTTTTTTTGCAAACTCACAGTCCACGAAAAACTACGGCCATTAGAACTGCTTTATAGATTGCATTTGGTACGCGTTTGATCCTTGGACACATATAAGAAACACTGACTACTGAATGAGGCCTTACTCAGGGAAAAGAGCATGTAACTGAAATGGGATCTTTGTCATAACTTGGTCTTTGACAGGGAACCCCATTGTGCGTTTTCTTTTACATCACCACGATGCACATTACATACTTTTTTTTTTTTTTTGTGGGGTTGCAGTTATGCGTTTTCACTGTTTTGTTGTTGTTTCAATTATTATTATTTATTATAGTGGCATTTATTCCATGGAGCTTTACATGTGAGGACGGGTATACGTAATAACGAGTACAGTAATCTTAAACAATAAAAGTCACAACTGGCACAGGAGGAGAGAGGACCCTGCCCACGAGGGCTCACAATCTACAAGGGATGGGTGAGGATACCGTAGGTGAGGGTAGAGCTGGTCGTGCAGCGGTTTGGTGGATCGGTTGTTACTGCAGGTTGTAGGTTTGTCGCTAGAGATGGGTCTTCAGGTTCCTTTTGAAGGTTTCGATGGTAGGCGAGAGTCTGATATGTTGGGTGGAGAGTTCCAGAGGATGGGAGATGCACGGGAGAAATCTAATATGCGATTGTGGGAAGAGGGGAGTAGAGAAGGAGATCTTGTGAGGATCGGAGGTTGCGTGCAGGTAAGTAATGGGAGACTAGGTCACAGATGTATGGAGAACTCAGGTTGTGGATGGCTTTGTAAGCCATGATTAGGGTTTTGAACTGGAGTGTCTAGGTAATGGGGAGCCAGTGAAGGGAATAGCAGGGGGATAAGTGGATTAGTTGGGCATCAGAGTTTAGAATAGATTGGAAGGGTGTGAGAGTGTTAGAAGGGAGGCCACAAAAAAGGAGGTTGCAGTAGTCAAGGCGGGAGATGAGTGCATGGACTATGGTTTATTGTTTGAGGAATGTACGGATCCGGGAAATATTTCTGAGTTGAAGTCGGCAGGAAGTGGAAAGGGCTTTTATGTGTGGTTTAAAGGAGAGGATTACCCCAAGGCACTGAGCTTGTGGGACTGGGGAAAGTGAGCAGCCATTTACTTTAATGGATAGGTCCATTGGGGGGGGAGGTTGAGTGGGATGAGGGAAAGATAATGAATGTAATGAATGCTATTTTGTCCATATTAAGTTTGTTCTATTTGTTTAGCAGAGAAGAAGGATGAAATAGCGGACAGACATTGTGGGATTCTGGTTAGTAGAGAGGTGTTATTGGGTCCAGAGAGGTAAATCTGTGTGTCATCAGCATAGAGGTGGTACTGAAAGCTGTGAGATTCTGTCATCTGCCCCAGGCCGAAGGTGTAAATGGAGAAGAGCAGGGGTCCTAGAACTGAACTTTGGGGGACACCGACAGATAGGGGGCGAGGTGAGGAGGTGGTAGACACTTAATAGCCCGTCTGTTAGGTAGAAGATCCAACATAGGGTCAAGTCTGTGATGCTAAGGCCTCTTTCACACTTCAGTTTTTTGCATCAGTTCAAATCCGCCAAAAAGTCAGACAAGCGGATCCGTTCTCAACTGATGTGAACGGATGGCACAGGATCAGTTTTCAGACGGATCCTGAAAATGAGGAAATTTAAAGGAACCGCTGGCGAGAGAGAGAGAGACTGAAGTACCGTATATACTCGAATATAAGCCGAGATTTTCAGCCCATTTTTTTGGGCTGAAAGTCCCCCTCTCGGCTTATATTCGAGTCATATACACCGGGGGGTCAGAGGGGGAGGGGGGCGGGGGTGTCAGGTCATACTTACCCGTCCTGACGCTGTGTCTTGAGCCCCCAGCTTCTCCCCGTGCTCTCTCTTCCTGCCTTCAGCGGTCACGTGGTGCCGCTCATTAAAACTCATGAATATGCGCATATCATGAGTTTTAATGAGCGGCACCACGTGACAGCTGAAGGCAGGAAGAGAGAGCACGGGGAGAAGCTGGGGCCTCAAGACACAGCATCAGGACGGGTAAGTATAGCGATACTCACCTGTCCTGCGTCCATGGCTGCTTGCTGCTGTCTGTCATCGGTCAGTGACTTCAGACAGCAGAGGGCGCGGTGACGTGGTTAGTGCGCGCCGCGCCCCCTGCAGTCTGAACGTCACTGACTGATGACGTGGCAGATAGCGGTGAGCAGCCATGGACGCAGGACAGGTGAGTATCTGACACCCAGCGACGGAGAGGTGAGTATGTCATTTTTTTTATTTTTACATGCTGCAGCAGCGGCAGCACATGGGGAAATAATCTTAAGGAGCTTCTAATGGGGGCAGCACATGGGGAAATAATCTTAAGGAGCTTCTAATGGGGGCAGTATATGGGGGAACAATATGGAGCTTCTAATGGGGGCAGCATATGGGGGAACAATATGGAGCTTCTAATGGGGGCAGCATATGGGGGAACAATATGGAGCTTCTAATGGGGGCAGTATATGGGGGAACAATATGGAGCTTCTAATGGGGGCAGCATATGGGGGAACAATATGGAGCTTCTAATGGGGGCAGTATATGGGGGAACAATATGGAGCTTCTAATGGGGGCAGTATATGGGGGAACAATATGGAGCTTCTAATGGGGGCAGCATATGGGGGAACAATATGGAGCTTCTAATGGGGGCAGTATATGGGGGAATAATCTATGGAGCATTTCCCACCCTAGGCTTATACTCGAGTCAATAAGTTTTCCCAGTTTTTTGTGGCAAAATTAGGGGGGTCGGCTTATACTCGGGTCGGCTTATTCTCGAGTATATCATAGAATCATAGAATCGTAGAGTTGGAAGGGACCTCCTGGGCCATCTGGTCCAACCCCCTGCTCAAAGCAGGATTCGCTAAATCATCCCAGTCAGATGTCTGTCCAGCCTCTGTTTGAAGACTTCCATTGAAGGAGAACTCACCACTTCTCGTGGCAGCCTGTTCCACTCATTGATCACTCTAACTGTCAAAAAGTTTTTTCTAATATCTAATCTGTGTCTCCTCCCATTCAGTTTCATCCCATTGCTTCTAGTCTTTCGGTAATAGGGATTGGTCCACTGTGTCAAAGACAGAGAACAGATCCAGGAGGAGGAGGACAGAGTAGTGTGGCTTTGGCGGTTAGTAGTTCATTGATGACTTTAGTCAGTGCAGCTTCAGTGGAGTGATGTGGTCAAAAGAGGGAGTGGGAGGACAGTTCAAAATGAACGTGTTGTTCTATTCAATAAGTGGCATTTAACCCCTTAGTGACCAGGCCAATTTTTACAGTTCTGACCACTGTCACTTTATGATATAACTCTGGAACGCTTCAGCGTATCCCACTGATTGAGATTGTGTTTTTTCGTGATATGTTGTAATTCATGGTAGTGGTAAAACGTCTTTGATATGACTTGTGTTTATGAAAAAAACGGAAATTTGGCAAAAATGTTGAAAATTTAGCAATTTTCAAACGTTTAATTTCCAGGTCATCAATCCTGACAGCATGGAGGACCTCCTCCTTATCCTAACTTGGACAGGAAACAACGAGAGGTTAAAAGGACCCTCCCATCTTCACCCCTCAGTGTTGTTCCCGTCCCAGTGAGGATAGGAACGACGAGAGAAGAGCTCCGGCGTATCACTGGCTGGACCTGGCAGACCCAGCGTGGATCGGGTGGTCCAGCCTCTTCCTTCCTGCTGTCAAGTGGTCGGTGGCCGACACACCCCAATGGGGGGGTCCCTCAGCCTACCTGGTGAGCACTGCTCCTGGGTGGTCAGGCACTTCTTCCGTCCGGGAGGCTCTCTGCTCCGGAGTCTGCCTCTGGCATGCTGAATCCCCTGTGGGCGCGCTTCCGGCGACGTCATCTCTGCGGGCTAGACAGATAACTTCTGCGTCATGGCCAGTATGTGTTCCACGATGGAACGCAGGAAGAAATCCAGTGAAGCAGTGATCCGAACAAAGCCATGGATATGGGTATCGTATAAATAGGGTCCTAGATGTCTATAGGCTGCCCTACTGTATGCTTGGACATGGAGAAAGCCTCAGCTTTGGCAGATATCTGTGAACAGAGCCAGGGGCACGAGGGAACACCCGCCTCGGCAACACCCAAAATGGATGGCAAGGAAGGGAAGGGTAGAAGATGTTCTATCTATAACGTCAAGCTACTGGACACCTGGCAGAAGCATCTGTGCGAACCCTGCACCTCAAAAGTCATCAGAGAAGAGCAGTTGTCTCTACTATCGGATGTGAGATTCATAATTAGAGATGAGGTCCAGGTCTTGATCTCAAGGCTGGTCCAAATGCATGCTTTGCAGCGTAAGTCCCAGGGTGGTCCCTGTCCCAAGAGGCCAAGGGAGATAGTTGTCCTTTGAGGAAGACATATTTTCAGGCGAGTCTGACCAGGAAGAAGGGGAGATGTCTGCCGACCCGCTAGAGGGAGGGAAGAAATACCTTTTTTCCTCTAAAGACACTGACGAACTCCTCCGAGCAGTAAGAAGCACTGTGCAGGTGGAGAAAACCCAGAAGCCTCTCTCCGTACAGGCAAAGATGTTTGGTGGTTTGAAGTCCCAAAGGAAAGAAGTCTTCCCGGTCAACAGCCACATCCATTCAATGATCATGGAGGAGTGGTTATTCCCAGAGACTTCAATCTTCGCCTGTCCTTTGAACCGGTGGACATCAAAGACTGGGAAGACATCCCCAAGACCGATGTTCCCTTAGCCAAGGTGGTGAAGAGGACCTCGATCCCCTTCGAGGACACTTCCAACCTGAAAGACCGAGTCGATAGATCAAAAGGAGGATGGTCTTCTGAAGAGAACCTGGGAGACGTCGGCGGCCATAATTCGTGCCAACATTGCGGCGACCTCGGTGGATCGATCCATGGATGTATGGGTCGACGACCTGGAAGAACACTTAAGATCAAAATCCCCAGGGATCAATTCTGAAATCCCTTCCCCTTCTAAAGCTAGCAACCGGATTCATGGTTGACGCATCAGCAGAATCGGTTAGATTAGCAGCCAGGAATGGGTCTTTATTTAATGCTGCCCGAAGAGCTATTTTGCTAAAAACTTGGTCGGGGGATAAACAATCCAAAAACAAGCTGTGTTCCATTCCTTTCTCGGGCAGTAGTGTTTGTTTGGGCCTGCACTAGATGATATCCTTGAAAAGGCGTCAGACAAAAAGAAAGGATTCCCCAAGGAGAAATCAAAGAAGTATCAGCCCTTTCATAGATCCCCAACCAGAGGTCAGGCTATAAGGGAAAGGGAAAGAGAGGTAGGGGTAAGGACTCCATGTTCAGTTCAGGGAGATAGTGACGCTGTGAGAGTGGGGGAATGGCTAGAGTGGTACCTTGGAAGTTGGCAGGAGATCTCAGAGAATCAGTGGGTGTTGGGAATAATCTCTTCGGGTTACAGAACAGTTTACCCAGACAGACCCTGCTAGCAAAGTTCCTAATAACAAACTCCCACCTCCAGTCGTCCGTTTCCCCCATGTGGCTAGATGTCCAGGATCTCCTAAAGATCGGAGCAATAGTCCCAATAGCCGAAGCAAGAAAAATGCGCGTGCCACTACTCCAGTCTTTTTTTCGGTAAAGAAACCTCCGGAAGAGAGCAGGACAATAATAAACCTATAACCCCCAAGTCACTGGCTAAATTACAAAAGATTCAACATGGAATTTATCAGTTCTACAATCCCCCTAATAGACAAAAACGCGGTGATGTGTGCCCTAGACTTAAAAAATGCATACGACCATGTTCCCATCCATGATTCCTTCCACCGATACTTAAGTTCTCGCTCTGAGGGTCCAGAGGAGAGTCCATCACTACCAGTTCTGTTCTTTTCCCTTTGGCCTAGCCTCAGCACCTGGAGTGTCCACCAAGCTAGTGGCGGAAGTGGTCGCCTACCCAAGGAAACGGGATATCATCATAGTCCTCTACCTAGATGGCTTCCTGATAATAGCCCGCTCCAAGGAACAACTCATGAAGCATTGCTGGACCTCGGTCTCCGTGTTACAGAAACTAGGATGGGTCATAAACTGGAAGAAGTCGGAACGCTTTCCAGAATACAGGAAGAGGTTCTTGGGGGTTCTCCTAGACTCCCACCTAAGAACGTCTTTTTTGCTAGTAGAGAAGCAGACCGCTAAAAGGAACAGAATCCACCAATTCGCAGGAAGCTGTTGCTCCATCAGAGAGGCAATGAGGATCCTGGGACTAATGACCTCATCTCTCCCCTGTGTTTGGGGGAGTCAGTTCCACTCTCGGAGGCTCCAGGGGGCCATTCTATCTGCATGGGACAAACGTCAACTGTTCCTGGACACTGTGATACCCCGATCCGTCTCGATGAAGGAATCTCTTTTGCTGGTGGACCATTATGGAAAACCTCCAGGCGGGAGTTCCCTGGGTGTTTTCCCCCTGTACTGTAGTCACCACTGAAGCAAGTCAGCTAGGCTGAGGTGGCCATAAGGAAGGAAGATACTTCCAGGGATCATGGAGCCCAGAGATTGGAGCCAGGCCCTCAAACTTCAGAGAACTGTACGCAGTATGGAATGTACTACTCCAGGTCCAGTCTGCTGTCAGGGGCAGGCCTGTAAAAATCCTGTCCGACAACAAGAAGACAGTGGCGTTCCTACACCATCAAGGGGGTCCAAGACATCCTGCCCTACAACATCTGGGAGGGAAGATCTTTTAATGGGCAGAAAAGACGGTGCTATCCGTTTCAGCAGTTCACTTAGAAGGATCCAGGAACCAGGTAGCAGACTTCTTGAGCAGGCAGAAATTTCCTCCGACAGAGTGGGAGCTGAATGAAGAAGTGTTCGGCATGCTGTGTCAGCGCTGGGGAGTTCCACGGATAGATCTCTTCGCATCCAGAGAAAATACGAAGGTCAGGGAATTTTTCTCTCTAAACCTCCTAGACGATCCGGCAGGTGTCGACACACTATCCCAATCATGGGGAGGGAAACTGTCCTATGCGTTTCCCCCTCTTCCTCTGATTCCGAGAGTACGGAGGAAAGTGCAGGAAGAGAGGGCAAAGATCACCTTGGTGGTACCTTTCTGGCTGAGAAGGAGTTGGTTCCCTCTGCTGAGGAAGATGTCAGTGGAAGATCCAAGAAGAAAAGACCTCCTCTATCAGGGCCCAGTGTTCCACCACAATCCAGACAGTCTACAGCTTTCAGAATGGATGCTGAGAAGCACGTCCTGAAATTAAGGGGGTTTTCCGACGAAGTGATCTCTACCCTTCAAGCAAGCAGGAAACTCGTAACCTCTGCTATATATAACAGCGCTTCTGTCTTGACTGCAGGGATTCGTCGGTGGAATCAACTCGCTCAGACATTCCCAAGATCCTTGATTTCATGCATACGGGCTTCAACAAAGGCCTTAGATCAAGTACCCTGAGAGTATAAAGTTCAGCTCTAAGTGTATTCTTCGACTCTTCTCTATCAGCCCACCCCTAGATAGCTAAGTTCTCCAGAGCAGTACAAAGACTGAGAGGAAATCTGACCCACCTTTGGATCTGAACCTAATGCACTTTGTAAGCATCCATACGAACAAGTTGGCAGCATGGACATTAGCACGCTTTCGTTTAAAATGGCTTTCCTAGTAGTGATTACTTCAGCCAAAAGGGTAGGAGAATTACAGGCCCTGTCTATCGATGACCCTTATCTACAAATATTTGCGGACTGATTAGTCTTGAAGCTTGACCCGGCGTTTCTCCCCAAATTGGTGTCAACCCCGAATATGAACCAGGAAATCGTACTGCCCTAATGCCAGCACCCTAGAAATCCCAAGGAACAGTTCTTTCACTCTCTAGATGTTAGGCAGATGGGTCTCCACTACCTGGAAGCAATCAGTGACTGGACAGGACACAAAGTTATTTGTGTTGTATTAGAGATAAAATACGGGTAAAAAGGGGCAAAAATCCACAATAGCACGGTTGATCAGATCCATGATTGGTCTGGCCTACGAGGCTGATGGAAAACCTCCTCCTGAGACACTAAGAGCCCATTCAACTAGAGCCATAGCCACCTTATGAGCAGAAAGGGGAGGACATCAGTGGATCAGATATGTGGGGCCGCAACATGGTCCAATCTGAGTACCTCCTTGAGACATTACAAACTAAATGTAGTCTCAGGGCAAGTGGCCTTCGGTAGGAAGGTTCTTCATGCAGTGGACCTACCCAAGTTCACCATACTTTGGTATTCTCCATAGGTGCTGACAAGATTGAGGACCTGAAAAATGATAATTAGACCTACCGATAATTGTGTTTCCAGGAAATCCATCCTGACAGCATGTCTAGTTCCCTCCCTTCTGAGAAATTCTATACGAGTGGCTGCTGATAAGTCTTTGGCTTTACCCAGAAAGAAACGAGATACTTAGATGAAACTTTACATTAATTCCACATACTCTCCACTGATGTCAGCACACTTCTTACATCGGTATTCCAAGTTCTGCAAGCATTGCAAAAAGGATTTCGGTTGTGCCTCAAACCAGGCATCAGTAACAGCCATGGCATCAGAAATGGTGTGAAATTTGGTACCCTTGAGGTGTTTCTTCAGGTTTGGAAACAGATGATAGTTGGATGGAGCTAGATCTGGTGAATAAGGTGGGTGGTCAACCAGCTGGAAGCCCAGCTCCGCCACTTTTGCCTAGGTCACTTGTGCATTGTGAGTGGAGGCATTGTCTTGCAGGAACAAGATTCCTTTGGACAGCTTGCTGCGCCTTTTGGCCTTCAGAGCTGCCTTCAATTGGTCCAAAAAGTCAATGTAATACCTTTCATTGATGGTGGAACCCTTATGATAAGCTATGTTGCTTTCCCCATGTGCAGGACTTTGCAGTAGCATAGATATCCATGGTTATGACTATTCATATAGTGACAGCTGTTACTGGTCGTAATTATGAATACCTAAGCTACTGCAATGCCTTGCACATGGGGTAAGTGACATAGTGAAGCAGAAGAACTATACTACATTTCTGATTGAAGGGATTTGCTAACATTATTATTATTACACCTACTACATATTGAGATAGGATCTTGGAGATGGGAATACCCCTGTAAGGCTGCGTTTTCGCGGCGTTTTTGCCGCGAAAACGCAAAAAAAAAACAGCATCCCATGCAATCCTATGGGATTCCGCAATGCTGTGCTAATGCTGCGGATTTTCCCGCGGCGGAATCTCATCGTGGAAAAATATGCAGCATGCTCATTAATTTTGCGGAATCACGGCGATTCTGCACCCATAGGATTGCATTGTTCTGCTTACTTTCCGCATGTGGCTGTGCCCACCATGCAAAAAGTAAGCAGAACATTTGCGGATGGTACCCACGGTCTGGAGGAGAGGAGACTGTCCTCCGGGCTCTGGGTACCATTTCCCTGTAAAAAATAGAATTAAAATAAAAAAATCATCATATTCTCACCTTCTGATGTCCCGCGCAGCATCACCAGGCTTCAGCGATGCTGCCGGCAGGTCCCGTTCCCAGTGATGCATTGCGGCAATGACCTTTGACGTCGCGGTCTCGCGATACCGTAGCGGTCTCGTGAGACTGCGACGTCATCAAAGGTCATTGCCGCAATGCATCACTGGGAACGGGACCTGCCGGCAGCACTGCGATTTTCGGGAACGCTGCACGAGACATTGGAAGGTGAGAAAAACACCATTTTTTTAATTATTAGATCTTTTTACTACTAATGCTGCATAGGCGGCCTCAATAGTAAAAAGCTGGTCACACTCGTCAAACACTATGTTTGACAAGTGTGACCAACCTGTCAATCAGTTCTTTAAGCGATGCTACAGATCGCTTGGAAAACGCTAGCATTCTGCAGACTAATTACGCTTGCAAATCGCTAGTTTTTCCACGGGAAAATCGCAGGAATTTAAAATGCGGTTTTCCGTGGAATGGAATTCCCGCGGTAACTTCGCTGTTTTTTTTATGAGCCTAAGCTTATAAAAAGGGAAGTTTTGTGAAAGAAACAGGTAGCTAGTGCATTAACTTTCTTGCTCTCAGTCCTTCCAGTTACAGACTGTGCCATTACACATTAGAGATGTATGTTGTGTTTAGTGATTCACTATTTGTGTCATCATCCTCTTTCAAAGGCCGGTTCTACACATCTGGTGTTTTCCCCTTTCAGAAAATACCACTACATGAGCACAGATTAAATAAGAAAGTGAGTGGTTGATGCGATTTTCTGGATGTGGGTGAAACCACTTTAAGTCAACCTCAACCCCTACCCTACCTCATATCGAAACCATAATAATCTTATTAATATTACTTGCACTCACTCATCTCCATCTTTTAATTGTGCCCTCTGGAATCCACGGTCTGCTTGTAACAAGCTTCCTTTCCTACACAACTACTTTCTGAACAACTCTCTTAATCTGTTGGCCCTCACTGAAACCTGGATTCAGGATTCTGACACTGTCTCTCCTGCTGCCATTTCCTATGGTGGCTTACAATTCTCTCATTCCCCGAGACCCACAAACAGACATGGTGGTGGAGTCGGCATACTCCTGTCCCCACAATGCACTTTCCAGGTCATCCCCCCAGTTCCATCACTCTTATTCCCTTCTTTTGAGGTCCACACCATCAGGCTCTTTCGTCCCCTTTCCCTCAGAGTAGCGGTCATATAGCGGCCCCCAGGCTCACCCACCCACTTCCTTGACCACTTTTCAGCCTGGCTGCCGCACTTCATGTCCTCGGAACTTCCAACCTTTATCCTGGGAGACTTCAACATCCCCATTAACAGCCCTATTTCCACATCTGCATCCCAGCTTCTATCACTAACCACCTCTCTAGGCCTCTCGCAGCTTTCAACCTCTGAGACACACAAGGATGGTAACACCCTTGATCTGGTCTTTGTCTGGCTCTGCTCAATCTCCCACCTAAATAACTCACCGCTTCCACTCACTGACCACAACATTCTCTCCTTCACACTCACAAATCCTCGCCCACCCCAGCTCACTCCTACCTACCACACAGTCAGAAATCTACAAGCCATTAACCCTCAGACACTTTCAGACTCCCTACACTCATCACTGTCCCCAATCTCCTCTTTTTCCTGTCCTAATCTGGCTGTTCATCACTACAATGACACTCTTAGAAGCACCCTTGACCAAGTAGCTCCCCTCACCCTCAGAACCTCCAAGCACAGAGTTAAACAGCCCTGGCTCACATCGCAAACTCAACTTCTCCAGCGATGCTCTAGGAGTGCTGAACGTCTATGGCGAAAAACCCGCACACCAGAAGACTTCATCCACTTCAAATTTATGTTAAAAACCTATAATGCTGCCCTTAACCTCGCCAAACAGACCTACTTCACCACCCTGATCTCCTCACTAGCCAACAACCCCAAGAAACTTTTTGACACTTTTTACTCCCTCCTCAGGCCAAAAGCACAAGCCCCTTTCACAGACATTTGTGCTGATGACCTGGCCTCCCACTTTACCGAAAAAATAGATAATATCCGTCAGGAAATCTGCTCCCAGCCACCAACTGCTGTAACTCCCATGCCTTCCTGCATCTCCCCTGGCTCACTTTCCACATTTGATCCCATCACAGAAGAAGTCTCCAGACTCCTCTCTTCTTCTCGTCCGACTACATGCACTACCGACCCCATTCCCTCACATCAGTCTCTCTCTCCAGTCGTCACAACCCACCTAACTACAATCTTTATTCTCTCACTCTCCTCGGGCATTTTCCCATCCTCCTTCAAACACGCCATCATTACTCCATTACTAAAGAAACCCGCTCTCGACCCATCCTGCACAAATAACTACAGACCAGTCTCCAATCTCCCCTTCATCTCTAAACTTTTGGAGCGCCTAGTTTACTCCCGCCTTACCCGTTACCTCTCCACTCACTCCCTTCTAGACCCTTCACAGTCCGGCTTCCGCCCCCTCCATTCGACTGAAACTGCACTGATCAAAGTGACCAATGACCTGACAGCAAAACTTAATGGTGACCACTCTCTGCTCATTCTTCTTGACCTATCTGCTGCTTTCGATACTGTTGACCACAATCTCCTACTCTCTAGGCTCCAGTCACTAGGCATTAAGGACACTGCTCTCTCCTGGTTCTCTTCCTATCTCTCTGACTGCTCCTTCAGTGTTTTGTTCTCTGGCTCCACTTCATCTCCTCTTCCTCTTGCTGTTGGGGTACCTCAGGGCTCAGTCCTTGGCCCCCTTCTCTTCTCTCTCTACACAGCCCCAATTGGACAGACCATCAGCAGATTTGGCTTTCAGTACCATCTTTATGCTGATGACACACAACTATACACGTCATTCCCCGACCTTACCCCCTCTGTACTACAGAACGCCAGTGACTGTCTTTCCGCAGTCTCCAGTATCATGTCCACTCTCTTTCTGAAACTCAACCTCTCCAAAACTGAACTTCTTCTGCTCCCGCCATCTACTAACCTCCCTTAGGCTAGTTTCACACTTGCTTTTTTTTGCAGCGCGTTTTTCCCGCAAAAAAACGCATTGAAAAAACGCATACATAAGCATACAACTGCTGCGTTTTTTTCAAGCATTTTTATGAGCATGCATGAAAAAAACGCAGCGTTTTTATGCGTTTGTATGCGTTTTTAGCGCGTTTTTACCGCATTTGCGTTTTTTTCCAACATTTTTAGGTGGCCCCTCACACTACCCAAACCATGACTTTACTAACCCTAACCCTGACCCTAACCCTAACCCTGACCCTAACCCTTAACAAAACCATACTTAACCCTAACCATGACCCTAACCCTAATCCTAACCATGACCCTAACCCTTAACCAAACCATACTTAACCCTAATCCTGACCCTAACCCTGACCCTAATCCTTAACAAAACCATACTTAACCCTGACCCTAACCCTAACCCTGACCCTAACCCTAACCCTTAACCAAACCATACTTAACCCTAATCCTGACCCTAACCCTGACCCTAATCCTTAACAAAACCATACTTAACCCTGACCCTAACCCTTAACCAAACCATACTTAACCCTAATCCTGACCCTAACCCTGACCCTAATCCTTAACAAAACCATACTTAACCCTAACCCTGACCCTAACCCTGACCCTAACCCTTAACAAAACCATACTTAACCCTAATCCTGACCCTAACCCTGACCCTAACCCTTAACCAAACCATACTTAACCCTAACCCTGACCCAAAACCCAACCCTAACCCTGACCCTGACCCTAACCCTAACCCTAAACCCCCTTAACTAACCCTAACTCTAACTCAAACCCCTAAATTCCATGGTTAAAAAAAAAAAAACGCATATGCAAAAAAACGCTTACATGAGCATGCCAGTGCGCAAAAATGCGCATCCATAGGCTATAATGGCCATTTTTAGCGCAAAACATGCGCATATGTGCGCATGCGCTTTTTTGCAGGGCCAAAAAATGCAACATGATGCGTCTGGAAAATCCAATCGCACACCCCAAAAAAACGCAGCGCATGAAAATCGCATACTTGCGCTTACAAGCGCGCAGGTATGCGCACCCATGTTAAATATAGGGGAAAAAACGCATGCGCAGGTTAGCGTTTTTTTCCAGCGCTAAAAAACGCAAATGTGAAACCAGCCTTAATCGGACATTTCCCTCTCCGTGGGTGGTACCACAATAACACCCCGGCAGCAGGCGCGCTGTCTAGGCGTTATGTTTGACACCAATCTCTACTTCACATCCCATATACAATCTGTTTCCCACTCTTGCCGCTTACACCTGAAGAACATCTCTAGAATCCGCCCTTTTCTCACCATGGAAACAACAAAAACCCTCACTGTAGCAATGATCCACTCCCGCTTGGATTACTGCAACGCTCTATTAATTGGCCTCCCCGTCACTCGACTATTCCCTCTTCAGTCCATACTTAATGCAGCAGCCAGGGTTGTCCATCTGGCTAATCGGTACTCGGACGTGTCCTCTCTTCGTCAGTCATTACACTGGCTGCCCATTCATTATAGGATCCAATTCAAAGTACTTGTTCTCACCCACAAAGCTCTCCACGGTGCGGCACCCCCCTACATCTCCTCCCTCATTTTTATCTATCAGCCTAGCTGATCGCTGCGCTCTGCAAACGACTTTCGACTAACCTCTGCACTAATCCGTACTTCCCACTCCCGACTCCAAGACTTCTCCCGTGCTGCTGCTATCCTCTGGAATGCTCTACCCCAAGAAATTAGGACTAACCACAATTTGCATAGTTTTAGGCGCTCCCTCAAAACACATTTGTTCAGAGTGGCTTATCACGTTCACTAATCAAAGTCATTCTATGTGTAAGTGTGCGTGTGTAGCCCATTCACTATATCCATCCATCCTTCACTCCCTCAAGATGGCTGGACCTTCATTGTAAATATACAATTGTAAATACACACCTGTACTTTGTATCTCCCTCACCTCATTGTAGATTGTAAGCTCTCACGAGCAGGGTCGTCTTATTTTGCTTTAATTATTGTATTGTTAACGTTGTTACTTATGGCTTCTGTTTTGAAACTGTTAAACTGTAAAGCGCTGCGGAATATGTTGGCGCTATATAAATAAAGATTATTATTATTAAGTATTCCTTGTTTAATGCATTTTTGATTCTTAACATGTCATGTCAACGAAATATCGCTATTGGTGACATGACACTGACATTAATCCAAATTAGCTCTTGCCAAGAGATGATAAATGACTGCCACCACCAGAACGATCCAATAAGTAAATACAAACCAAAGAGCCTTAAGACAGGCATCATACGAGCCCTGCGGCCGATCAGCGGCCGCTTCCCTCACCGCCTTCGGACGTATCACATACATCTGGAGGAAGTAAGAGAACAGTAGCATTCACTTTCTCCTGGTGTAAGCTATTTGTCTGAAGGCAGTGAGATGAGAGTGAAGCAGCCACTGATTTGCTGTAGTGAACAACCCCTTTTAGAGGAAATATCTGTTAATGTTGCTGACTCCTTTTCATGTCAACTTCTGCTTTGGATATCGCAGAGATTTCACATGTTGCAGTACAAAGAGTGACGTGTATTAAAGAACTTGGACAACCCCGTCTCATTCCCCAAGCTTGGCCCCGATAAAATAAAAAAGCCTATTCTTACCTCGCCTGCTGGCGCCATTCCAGTGGTGTCGGCACTCGTTCTCTCCAGGGCTCCTGTGCGGGTCTATGACACATGAGCTTTGTCGTACAATCAGCGCTGGCGTCACTGTCCCCGCCTTCTGTCGGATTGAACATGAAGAGGAAGTCTGAGACCAGCTGCAACCCGGACTTCCTCTTCGTGTTTGATTTGATCAGGCTCCTGGGTCACGTGTCACAACAACCGCGCCAGAGCCCTGGGCAGGGCTGTGGAGTCGGTAAACCAAACCTCTGACTCCATCTCCTCAATTTCCATGACACCGACATGGGCTCAGACTCCATAACTCCGACACCACAGCCCTGCTAGGGCTGTGGAGTCGGTAATCCAAACATCCGACTCCTCAGTTTCCATGACACCAACTCCACCAAAATGGGCTCCGACTCCGACTCCACAGCCCTGGCCTTGGGATCGCGAGTGCTGACACCGCTTGAACGGTGCCAGCACGGGAGGGGAGTATGAGCTTTTTTATTTTATCGGGGCCAAACATTTACATCAAGAAGAGGTTGTCCTGTCTCTGAAGAGAAATCTGAAGTCACTGTATGTTACTGCAGCCTGAAAAACCATGACAGTGTGCGACGTGCAGTGCATGCTGTCGCGATTCTGCATTGTTCCTGATGCGGGTGGCCTGTCACATGGCCGCATAGATTCATATCCGATATGAATATATCATCATTCAGATCCGACTTTTCTCAATAGAAGAGAAATGAGAGGAGTGTAGGAATCTAGTCGGCATGTGAGCGCAAGTATGCAAATCGCACATGGAATACAGGGGAATCATGACAGTGTGCGCGTGCAGTGACTGCAGACATTTCTTCTGGGAACAGACAATCTCTTTAATGCCGGAACACATCTGCAGCTGTTGTGATGCAAGTTGACAGTAGGGAACCACGAGGTAGTGATGAGTTCTCACACTATATCCCGGTAGTGACAGGTTACTCTGTCTGCATTGGATGGGTCAGTGCTATTCAGCCTCACAATAAGGCTAGGGCTACAAGACCGCATTACTCGTGGCCTAACGGGATGGCACGCAGCTTCAACCTCCAATATGAATTCTTTCTGCACAAAACTTCTTCTTTTTCTTGTTTCAGAGATTTCAATCAAAAATGGAAATTGAAGACTATAATGGTCGATCTTATATGTCTGGTATGTGCAAATTATTTCTAACCAATATGTCCCGGGATTTTTGCTTTTATTTTTTCTAATCTTTGCCTTTAGAACCATAACTTTTTTTTTATTATTTCTGTCAATGGAAGTATATTGGGGAATATTTTAGAGTTGTATTTTTCAGTTGCCCGATTTTAGTATATAAAACATAAAGCTTTTATTATCTCATTGGGGAGAGAATGAGAAAAAGAGAATAATTATCGGTTTTCTTTTTTTTGTATGCTCTTCATAGTACAATATACAGTCATATGTAAAAGTTTGGGCACCCCTATTAATGTTAACCTTTTTTCTTTATAACAATTTTGGTTTTTGCAACAGGTATTTCAGTTTCATATATCTAATAATTGATGGACTCAGTTATATTTCTGGATTCAAATGAGGTTTATTGTACTAACAGAAAATGTGCAATCTGCATTTAAACAAAATTTGACCGGTGCAAAAGTATGGGCACCCTTATCATTTTCTTGATTTGAACACTCCTAACTACTTTTTACTGACTTTCTGAAGCACTAAATTGGTTTTGTAACCTCATTGAGCTTTGAACTTCATAGCCAGGTGTATCAAATCATGAGAAAAGGTATTTAAAGTGGCCACTTGCAAGTAGTTCTCCTATTTGATTCTCCTATGAAGAGTGGCATCATGGGCTCCTCAAAACAACTCTCAAATGATCTGAAAACAAAGATTATTCAACATAGCTTTTCAGGGGAAGGATACAAAAAGTTGTCTCAGAGATTTAACCTGTCAGTTTCCACTGTGAGGAACATAGTAAGGAAATGGAAGAACACAGGTACAGTTCTTGTTAAGCCCAGAAGTGGCAGGCCAAGAAAAATATCAGAAAGGCAGAGAAGAAGAATGGTGAGGTCAAGGACAATCCACAGACCACCTCCAAAGACCTGCAGCATCATCTTGCTGCAGATGGTGTCACTGTGCATCGGTCAACAATACTTTGCTTTTGTGTTACTTGTCGCTATCAATGTCTGATCCTTTCATTCCTAACATAAGGGCTCGCTCACACTGGCGTATAACACAGCCGAGCGCTGTCGATAGCGCGCGGCCCAACATTATTCTATGGGGCAGTGCAGGGCTGCGATTGTTGTGTTTTTTTTTTTTTGTTTTTTTTGTCTCGTGCCGATTCACGAGAAAACAAATGCAGCATTCTGTGGGTGCATCTGATCATGCACACCCATACAAATCTATGGGTGCGTGTTAACCATCGGACTGCACCTGGATGTCACCCCAGTGCATTTTGATTACTGCGGACACAGAGACAATGGAGAAGATGGAGAAATTAAGTTCTTTGTCGTCTTCACATCTGTCCTGTAATTCTGTGATGCGAAAGAATCTGATCACACTAAGGTGACCCTGGGATCAAACTCTGACAGAGACATTAGTATAATCAGTCCTATTCTCTCGCATGAGAGAATCAACGGCCGTGTAAGCGTACCCGGACACATGCATGATCTGGCCATCTGAGCGTGCAGAGGTATATATGGAGGTCAGGAGAGATGACTGAAGGAAGCACCAAAAAATAGATATAATGAATACATAAAAAAAAACAAGGTTAATTACCCTAGGTTTCATTATGCCAACACTAAAAATGGGAACAGCTTCCGGGGCGGAAACACAACATCCACAAACTGTTTCTCTGGGAATATTCTTTCCTTTTTCACTTCTAAGATTTGTTCCTGTTTTTTTTTTTTTTCACGAGAAAAAAATAAATTAAAATCTCTAAAGTTAGTAAAGATACGATCAGCAAAATGCTGATTTCCTGATTCAGTTCAAATTATTTTAACGGGTCTCCTAATTTGTTCCATTCAGATTAGTGCTTTTTTTCCATGATTATAAAGTGCATAGACACAGATATTCCCATCTCGGCCATCAATATATGGTATAGGGAAGGGTGTCATGCAAATCCTCAACTTATCCCTTAAAATACAAGCCCTCGTACAGCTATGCCAATCTAATATATAAAGCTCAAGTGTGTGTATGTCCGGGATTGGCATCCGCACCGTCGCAGCTACAGCCACAAAATTTGGCACAGTCACACGTCTGGACCCCGAGAGTGTCCTAAGCTATGTTGTGAGGCGAAATTTTAACCCCCGCGCGTTCCAATTCACCAAACAATTTTGCCCCTATCTACATAATGGAGGAAAAAGTGTGTGTATCAAGCCCCGCACCTCATTATGATGTCATAATGGTTGCCATGGCGACGCTGATGTCATCATACTTTAGGTTGCAAGCTCCGCCGCTCATTATGATGTCATAATGGTTGACTATGGGATGGAGGATGTGTGATGGGTATATGGGCACTGGACTATGGGATGGAGGATATGTATGATGGGTATATCGGCACGGGACTATGGGATGGAGGATGTGTGATGGGTATATGGGCACTGGACTATGGGATGGCGAATATGTACGATGGGTATGAGACTATGGGATGGAGGATGTGTGACGGGTATATGGGCATGGGACTATGTGATGGAGGATGTGTGATGGGTATACGGGCACTCGACTATGGGATGGAGGATGTGTATCATGGGTATATGGGCATGGGCCTATGGGATCGTGGATATGTATGATGGGTATATAGGCACGGGACTATGGGATGGAGGATAATTATAACTTGCTATAACTAACCACAGTTAGTTACTATGCCCGGGCAGCGCCGGGTTCTTCAGCTAGTGGGACAATAAAGCACAAATAACGAAAATTGTCCATGTCAGGAAGATCTGTCTATAGACTGTGTTTATGGGCCATCCCGTGTAGGTGCACAGACCAGAATACCCAATTTTTTTTTTTTAAACCAAAGATTTTTATTATATTCAAATGTCGTTATAATTACATTCAAGCAAAGCTTTCAAATCATCTCCATTACATATAGAAGAATACACGACATTCAATTTCCTCCCCGTCATAAAAAGAAAAGATAACCTAACCCGACCTCCTCCCTCCCCCCCCTTCCCAACTGCAATACAGACTTTCTCAATGTGATTGTCTCCACTGTAACCACATGGCCCAGAGTTTTTCAAAGTGAGCTTCCGTATGTCGCCTTCTATAAATTCTCTCCTCCAATCGGATTACGGTATTCACACGGATAACAAACTCCCCAGTCGTTGGGGGTTCAGCATCGATCCATTTTTGAGCTATCAGCTTACGGGCAATATATGAGTTTTGCTATGATGGACTTATAGGCATTCCCCACCAACACCTCCTTCACATACCCCAACACACACGTTACTGGGTCCCTTCCTATATCACATCGGTATATCTTCTCAACAAGCCCTATAACCTCCTCCCAGTATAATGAAAGTCTTGGACAAGACCAAAGCATATGGAGCATTCCCGCAGGTTCATACCCACATCTTGGACACTCCGCATTATCCCTCAAGCCCATTTTCCTAATAAGTTCTGGAGTCTTATATGTTCTATGTACAATATATATTTGCGATATCCTACCTGGCTCACTCAAAGAGAGTTTAGGTATATACTCTAAAATAGACTCCCATGTATCATCTACTATTTCCCCCACTTCTCTCTCCCATTTAGATTTTACTGTTAGAGGAAACCCAGTCAAGTAAGAATATAATAAATCTCTATAGATGGTAGATATAACACCTCTCGTACCCCCGGACGCACACACATAGTCCAATACCACATCCCTCTGCACCGTCATATTCATTATCTGTTTCTGCGCTTGAAATGCATGCCTGAGACCAAAATATCGAAATTCCCCACTACATGGGAGTCCAAACTCTTCTTTCAAAACAGTAAAAGACTTGATCTCAGACCCCTCCAATAGTTGCCACACATATTGCAAACCTCTCCTCTCCCAATCAATAAAGTCCTTCAGTTTGTATAGTTCAGAAAGGTTCACATTATCCCAGATAGGTGTATATGTCGTCAATTCCTCAACTCTTCTAAGAATTTTGATATGTTGCCATATTTTGTGCATTAGTCCAAATGTGGGCATGTCCTTCCCTAATCTCCCAAAGTTTCCTGCTTCTAGACTCTGTACCAATGTTCTCTTGTTGGTCAGTTGGGCCAAAACTCTCCCCATAACGCTCAAGTTCCCCTCCTCTCGCCAACCCCTAAAGTGCTGCCCCTGCGTTTCCACAAAGTATATCCATGGATTTGGCGCCGCCAACCCACCCTCTTCCTTCCCCCTTTGCAGTATTTCCAATTTAATTTTTGCTTGTTTTTTCCCCCAAATCAATTCTCTAAAAATGGTATTAATTTTGTAAAATTTTTTCTTGGGAATCCAAACCGGGGCATTATGGAGGACGTACATCAACTGAGGCATCAGAATCATTTTAATTAGATTTGTCCTCCCCACTATTGATAGTACTAGCTTACACCACGCTGTCATCTTAACTTTAAATTTAACTAGTAATGGGTCCAATTTAGTTCGAGAAATCTAGATATAGGCATAGATCCGATATTCCGAGGTATTTAAATTCCTTAACTACTTTCAAGTGTCTAACTACCCCCCCCACATCTTGATCTCCCAGCTCTCTATCAATCCCCATGATGCATGACTTGTCCCAATTACTTCTCAATCCGGAAAAGTATCCAAATTTCCCAATAAGGCCCATGACCTCAGTCAGTGCTTCTCCGCCGTCTTTTAAGAAAAGGAGTATATCATCCGCGTATAGGGCGATCTTTTCCTCCAATTCCCCATATCTAAAGCCTTGTATTTCTTTGGAGTTACGAATTTTAATCGCCAACGGTTCCATCGCTACAGCAAACAATAACGGCGACAATGGACATCCCTGGCGAGTTCCTCTGAACAACCCAAATGCCTCTGAAGTCTCCCCATTAATCCTAATATATCCTTTCGGGTCTACATACAGTAACTTAACCCAGGAGATAAATCTACGCCCAAATCCCATACATTTCAGTACTGCCCATAAATACTTCCACTCTACCCTATCAAATGCCTTTCGTGCATCCAGTGAGACCACCACCCTTTCCCCCCTATTATCTGCTGGAATTTGAATATTCAAAAAAAGTCTTCGCAGATTATTTTGTAAGAACCCTGATTGGTCTGGATGTATCAATTTGGGGACAACTCTAGACATTCTTATCGCCAACATTTTGGCTAGTATTTTAACATCTGATGTCAATAACGAGATTGGTCTATAGGATTCTACGGATGAGGCATCCTTCCCTTCCTTAGGAATCACCACGATTACAGCCTCCCTCATAGATCCTGGCAATACCCCTTTCTCTACTGCCACCTCAAGTACGTGCTTAAGTTTGGGTGCTACAATTTCTATTAATTCTTTGTACACTTCTCCTGGGATCCCGTCAGATCCAGGTGACCTGTCATTTGTTAATGATAGGATAGCCTTCTCTACCTCTTCCACAGTAAATAATTCTTCCAAGTTTTGTTTATCAATATCATCTAACTTAGGTAACTCTATCTCTTGTAAATATCTATCCATCTCCAGATCCGAGGCCCTCAATTCCGAGGTATACAGTTCAACATAATATTCCTTAAAACACTCCAATATCCCGGTGGTATCCTTATGGACTGCCCCATCTTTAGTGACAATTTCATATATTTGTGAGGGTTTTTTCTGTGCTGCAGTAATCACTGATAATAAATGTCCCACCTTTTCCCCCTCTTCATAGAACAATGCTTTTTGGAATGCCCTTTTCTTATCTATCCCTTGTAGGTATAACTTATTTACTTCCTCTTGTGCTTCTTTTAATGCGTTTTGGGTGTCGGCATTGGGTCTAACTATCATTTCTTCCTCTGCCCTACTAAGCCTATCTGCTGCCTCCTGATTCACTTGCCTCGTTCGTGTCTTCTGTCTCGAGATATCTCGTATGAATAAACCCCGCAAGTAAGCTTTCATGGTATCCCATACAATAAGTGGATCCGCAGTACCTTCGTTTAACTGAAAAAACTCAACAATATCATTTTTAATAGTTCCCATGTTTAAACATTTGAGCCATTCCGGGTGAATTGTCCCCCCTGCTCTCTTCCCTTTCCCCATTCCCACTCTCAGACTAACCACAACTGCCCTGTTATCGGAGATAAGTCTCTGTAAGTATTCCACCGTCCCAACCATTCTGTCCATGCCCCTATTACCCAGTGCTAAGTCTATTCGTGATAAAGTGTGATACGAAGTCGAATAACACGAAAAGCATTTCTTCCCCTCATTGCGTACTCTCCATAAATCTATCATATCCATTTCGCTAACATATATCCCAAATGGAGTCATCTTGTTTTTCCTAGGGCAATTACCCCCATTACCCGCCCGGTCCCAAAACTCATTCATAACATTATTAACGTCTCCTAATATTAGCACTGGATAATCCCCTCTCCCTCCAATCCACTCAAAAATCTCCTGCAATTTCTTTTTCGAATATGGGGGTGGAATATAGAGGGCCACCACAATCATGCATATTCCAGAAATTCGACAGTGCAGAGACACAAACTGTCCGTCCTTATCTACGCAAGAATCAATTTCTTCATAATGAGTATGAGAGTGTATCAGTACAGATACTCCCCTTGCGTAAGCTGAATACATAGAGTGATAGGCCCGAGTGATCCATTTTTTCCCCTCCAACCAGTTTTCCTTTCCTTTAATCAAATGGGTTTCCAATAAACATGTAATAGCTGGATTATGCCTCCTAATTTCTGCCATAACTGCCGCTCTTTTATTTGGATCAGACACTCCCGTATGTTCCAACTTAGAATTTTTGCATCACCACTCATTATGTCCTAAAAATATAAAATATAGCCGAGCTCCTGTGGTCACTATTTTGTATTGCAGTATATGAACTACCCCATAACAAGGCCCCCCCTGCCTCCCTCCACTCCCCCCCCCCTCCCCTCTGTCCCAATCTAGCTGATTCTCTCTTTCCAACGAGAGAGGATACAGCCAGCCCCCAGTTATTGCAGACCCATATAAAGCCACTGAGTCTCCTTCCTCTATCGTCCATCACTCCCACCATCAAAAACAAGAATGCTCATCAATACTAATCAGGCCGCATAACATTTTCTAACAAGGATATTGCAAGAATCATCAAAAACGCCCGGGGATCAATACCCCTAAAAATAGTTCTGAAAAAACGAGGTACCTCAGGGCACCACATCAAAAAGAAAAAAGTATATACGTCCGAGAGTCACTACTTCATCCGTCTCCGTCTCTCTCTGCTCCCAACTTGGAACGATTGTTCTCCATCCATTTGACGGCTTCCTCTGGGGTCGGGAAGAACTGAACAGATCCCAACGCTGCTACTCTGTTTGGCAGGATACATCATAGAATACTTCACTCCCAGCGCTCTCATTCCTCTCTTGACCTCGCCAAATTTCATCCGCATTTTCTGGACCTCTGCTGAATAGTCCGGATATATTTCAATACGGCTTCCATTAAACGTGAGGTCCTGCAGCCTCCTGGCTTCCCGGAGGATAGTCTCTCTGTCCCTGCAATTTAGTATCCTGGCCAGCATAGTACGGGGAGGACTACCCGGTGGGAGGGGTCGTAGGGGGACACGGTGTGCTCTCTCCACTGCGAACACCCTGGAGAGCGTATCTCTGCCGATCTTGGATAAAATCCATTGCTCAATAAAGTCGGTGGGATCACTGCCCTCTACTTTTTCCGGAAAGCCCACAAATCTAAGGTTGTTCCTCCTTGATCTATTTTCTAAATCGTCCTGTTCTAAGTGCACTTCTGATATCTTTTGAGCATGCTGGGTCTGAGTTCTCTGCATTTTGTTTACAGAGTCCTCAGTGGTGCTCACCCTCTCTTCCACAGCACCCATCCTAGTATCCGTCTTGGTCAGTGCCTCCTTAATGCCAGTGATTTCTTCTTTGATCTTATCAACCCGGCTATTCAATCTAGTCAGTGTCTTTTTGCAAAACGACACCACCATAAAGACATCTTTCAGGGTTGGCTCTCTCTCAGGGGTCTCATCATCGGCTCCACTGTCTTCCTCCTCAGACATGCATTCAGGGGCAGCGACTTCCCCTCCCCCTCTTCTCCTGTTATCAGCGTCTCCTGTGGCTTCATCGCTCACCCCTTCCCCCTCCAGCACAGTACCTTCTCCGGTGTCCCCCTCCTCCTCCCTTGCAAAGCGCTGCAACTTCTGGAGGATTTGTGACCGTTTATCATAGCTCTCAGACTGTCTCCGCGCCTCCTCCACTTTCCCGGCGCCATCTTGTGCAGTCACGCTGCCGTCCTCCCCGATATCTTTCTGCCTCCTCCTTCCCATCTCAGCGCTTCTCTGTACTCCCGGCGTCTCCTCCCGACTCTTAAGCACTTACTGTGCCGATAGATGTGCCCAGATCAGTGCTAAAGCGGCCTGATGAAGGATATTACATAAAGCTGATGGCAGAGCTCCTTTGCCTAGCGTCTGCTCACATCAGCGCTAGGCCACGCCCAACATGACCAGAATACCCAATTAATCCCAGTATAAACCAAGAAGTTTTCAAAACATTTTGCACCTCAGTTTTTCTTAGAAAAAACTTTCTTAGAACGTTCTAAGAACTTTCTTAGCTGCCTGTGAATAGATTTCAATGGCAGCAAACTGGTAGCTTCCTAGTCATCTTCTCTGCTGAAAGTGGATTTAAGCCACTGTAAGGATACATACACGCAATGTGGAATCCACGGCAGAAATCGGTGTATATCCACCCACAGCAGATTCTGTGCGGGAACCACCTTAATAGTCTGTTATTGAAGAAGCTTTAAATGGACCCTGAAAAAGTCACATTCAGGATGAACATGGCCTGAGAAGTGTTTGGCCACGGACTGCCTCCTGTCTTTCCATAACACATGTTCAACCTTTATGTTTATGGGGCGATCAAGGGTACAGCGGTGGGCCAAATGAGTTTGCCTTTTTCTAGAGGATTGTGAAGGCTTGTTGGACAGTGTAAACCCTATTGGCCGTAATGTTTGTTTTTGTGAGAGAGAATCCTTTGGTATTTTTGGTAACATCAATATCTTGTATAGTACATGACCTAGTGCATACAAGTATAACCCACAGCATAGCATCACCGCAACATTATCACGTGCCATGCTGACATCAATCATCTGCAAAGCTCGGAGCAATTCTGAGTGAACTTCAATACCGTTAGTTAATGGCTGACAGGTAGGAAGAAAAGGCAAAAAAAAAAAGCGTCGGGGATTTTATTAGGTGGAAAATTAGTTCTGTGACTGTCCATTTCATTTCCATGAAGGTTGTAGAAATCCATACACATTCTGCAGGCACAACCCCATCCACACCGATTGAAATGGCTTTCAGTGTCATAAATTTATGTAACAAGTGTCTTGCATATAAAATATATGCTGGTGTAATATGGCACCAGCTAAGTTAATGATATTTTACAAATCTCATCTACATGTTAGGCCTGTTTCACACTTCCGTTTGTGTGGGTCAGTTAAAATCCGCCAAAATGGCTGAAAGCGGATCCTTAGCTAACTGATGTGAATGGATGCCACCGGACCGTTTATTTTTTACGGATACGCCGAATGAAGAATTTTAAAGGAACCGTAGCCCGGGGAGAGGAGAGAGAGAGATCCTGCAGCAAAAAAAACGTTGCAGGCATGTCGGCGGACGCAAAAAATTTGGCGGATCCACAAAAAAACGGATCCAACGGATGGCCATCCGTCAAGATCTGCCGGTAATGCAACTCAATGGGGAAAAAAACGGATCCGCCAAAAAATATGGCGGATCCGTTTTTTTCAAAAACCGGCGGATTTTGACTGATGGTCAAAAACGGATGTGTTAAACAGGCCTTATGGAAGTATTTGTACACCCAGATTGACCTGCTGTGTGGCTTTTAAAAGCAGCAATATGTCAAGTCTCTGTGCAGAATTAATTGAGAGTTTTACTCTTGCAATGTAAAGGGATGAAATTATCATCAAAATTGCAAAAAAAATTCACCATTACCACGTGCACATTTCCATGTGGAAGATTATATTACAGAAAGGATAATTTGCATCAAATCTCTAGTATGTGCAGCTGGCCTAAGTGGTCATTATCTTGTGCTTGTATATGTCTTGTAAGACTGACTGTCTAGTGCACAGGTTTTGTTCCAAATGTCTGGTGCTCTGCCAGGCCTCACTCCTACCATTACCTGTGTATTAAAAGGAGTCTGTGAGCAGGCTTTTGCTACCAAACCTGAGAGTAGCATGATGTAAAGAAAAGGACCCTGATTCCAACGATGTATTGCTAAGTTTACTGGGTGCAGCGGTTCTCACACAATCAGAGTTTATAGATTTAGCAATGCAGCAGAGCTGAGGAAGCTGCCCCTGCCCACACCAGGTTCTATATATACAACTAGCTGAAGAGCCCGGCGCTTCCCGGGCATAGTAACTAAATGTGGTTAGTTATAGCAAGTTATAATTATCCTCCATCCCATAGTCCCGTGCCCATATACCCATCATACATATCCACGATCCCATAGGCCCGTGCCCATATACCCATCATACACATCCTCCATCCCATAGTCGAGTGCCCATATACCCATCACACATCCTCCGTCCCATGCCCATATACCCATCATATATATTCGCCATCCCATAGTCCCATGCCCATACACCCATCACACATCCTCCATCCCATAGTCCCATGCCCATATACCCATCATATATATTCGCCATCCCATAGTCCCGTGCCCATACACCCATCACACATCCTCCATCCCATAGTCCCATGCCCATATACCCATCACACATCCTCCGTCCCATGCCCATATACCCATCATACATATTCGCCATCCCATATTCGAGTGCCCATATACCCATCACACATCCTTCATCTCATAGTGCCATGCCCATATACCCATCATACATATCCTCCATCCCATAGTCCCGTGCCCATATACCCATCATACATATCCGCCATCCCATAGTCCCATGCCCATATACCCGTCATACATATTCGCCATCCCATAGTCCCGTGCCCATATACCCGTCATACATATCCTCCATCCCATAGTCCAGTGCCCATATACCCATCACACATCCTCCATCCCATAGTCGAGTGCCCATATACCCATCACACATCCTCCATCCCATAGTCAAACATTATGACATCATAATGAGCGGCGGGGCTTGCAACCTATGATGACATCAGCATCGCCATGGCAACCATTATGACATCATAATGAGGGGCGGGGCTTGACACCCACACACACACACTTTTTCCCATTATGTAGATAGGGGCAAAATTGTTTTGGTGAATTGGAACGCGCGGGGTTAAAATTTCGCCTCACAACATGGCTTAGGACACTCTCGGGGTCCAGACGTGTGACACTGCCAAATTTTGTGGCTGTAGCTGCAACGGTGCGGATGCCAATCCCGGACATACACACACACATACACACACACACTTGAGCTTTATATATTAGATGTCCACAGACAGTGAGCTGCTTATCACAGAAGTGGGCGTGTCTTACTAGCATGCATGCACTGCTGTGTCCCAGCAAAGTTAATCTCCTGGTGCTAAAACAATCATTGCAAGCAAACAAAACCATGGAGCTCGATAAGCGAGGCATCCCTGAAATCAGTGTTTTAACCTTTAAAGCATGTGGTCTTCAGCTTACATAGCAAAAAGCTGCTGACAGATTCTCTACAACAATGTTTTTCTTGACACTGCAGTGGGAGACTCCTCTCTGGAAAAGGATTTCTCCGAAGCATTGATTGGACCCACTGTCAGCACACCAAACAGCAGACACTCGTCCCCAAGACGCTCACTTAGTGGTAAGTGTATTGTCTTAGCCATAATAATAAATTTTATTTTATATAGTGCCAACATATTCCACAGCACTTTACAATTAAGCAGTGACATGTACAGACAATAAATTCGATACAAGGTAAGACAGTGTAAACCGTTACATTAGAAGTGAGGACGCTGCTGGCATGCTTACAGTCTCCAAGGAATTAGTGGGGACCCAACAGGGGATCAGTGCCTGTTATATCGGGTCCGGAAATTAGAATAAATAGGGATATTCATATAAAGTTGCATGATCCGGTCGTCAGCCATTGTGTTTAAGTGTAGTTATCATGTGCATGGAGGGTGAGGAGACAGATGACTAGGAGGGAGCAGATTCTGAATAATGTTTAGAAGGAGGGAACAGGGGAGAGTTGGGGTAGTGAGATGTCTTGATAGGCTTGCTTAAAGAGATATGTTTTTAAAGGACACTTGAAAAAGCAAGGTATCAGTCAAATTGTCTGTGGGAGTGCATTCCAGAGAACTGACGCAGCACGGGAGTCTTGGAGACGGAGGTGAGAGGTTCGGATTATGGAGGATATTAGTCTTAGGTCCGTTTTAGAACAGAGGGCATGTGTAGAGCGATAGACAGAGATGAGGGAGGAGATATAGGTTGGTGTAGAACTATGGAGGGCTTTGTGGGCGAGAGATACAAGTTTATATTATATAGCCATAAGCCAAGTGATAAGGTAGGACAATCCTCACGTATTAGGCCTCTTTCACACTTCAGTTTTTTGCATCAGTCAAAATCCGCCAAAAGGACGGATGGCGGATCCGTTTTAGTACTGATGACAACGGATGCCACCCGTCCGTTGTTTTGACGGATCCGCAAAATGAACAATTTTAAAGGGGAGAGAGAGAGATTTCTTTTTGTCCGGGACCCAGAAAGAATTTCAGGTTCAATGAGTGTCTGGAGGATCCGCCAGAGAAAGAAACGTTGCAAGCTCCGTTTTCAAATATTTGAGGATGGTGACGGACAGGAACTTTTGGCGGATCCTCAAAAAAACGGATGCAACGGACGGCAATCCGCCATTAATGGAAGTCAATGGGGGAAAAAACGGATCCTCAAAAGAAAATTGAGGATCCGTTTTTTTTCAAAACCTGGCGGATTGTGACTGATTGTAAAAAACTGAAGTGTTAAAGAGGCCTTAGCTGGCAAATACTTTCCAGTTTCTGGCAACTGGAAGCTGCTGCATGTCAGTAAATGCATATGGTCTCAATTCTGACAAGATTTCCATCCACATATAACCTCATAATCTGTATCCGCAGCATTAATAATATACTCTTACCCATTATCTGAGGATTTAATACATTGACAATACTGTACATTTTGACTTTCCAGTTATTATTGACCCTAATTTTGCTACTGTAAACTACACTAGAAATATAATTCATGGTCCACGCTCTACTCTTCTTAACTAACCTCTTCCTGCTCCATGACATAGCATTACATGATCATCAGAGCGTAGCGCACAATGCAGATGCTGGCTGTGTGTGTGCTCTAATATCGTGTCATGTAAGGAGAAAATGGGGTACTACACAGATTGTGGAGACAACATGGCTGGCAGCTGTTTGGCATGCATGGCACGCTTCCTCTGATCCAACTCCGCTTGGCACAGGGGAAGGTATGACTTACACGGGAAACGTTTCTCTGCCACATTGTCTCCACAATCTCTGTTTGTAAACACAAATAAATCTTGTTTTAATGTGCCCCATTTTCTTCTTCATTACTATTAGACTATTTCCTGGTGAGCACCATTGTGACTGTGAATCAGCTGCTGAATCTAGTTCGTTTTATCAGTGAACGTGCCCTAAAAACACATTTCTTCAGACTGGTCTACATCTCTACAGATTTACCTAACTACCCTGGTTTTGTCATTATAACATTTTCTTCAAAACCAGGTTCCTCTGTCATCATCTGTTCTCACACCCTTTATGCATTTAGTAGCCCTCTGTGTCTGTACTTTGGCACATACTGGTTGGTTACCGGTATTCTATTGATGGCCAGTACAGTACAAGCCATTGTTACCACCCGCCTTTCGTGTCTCCCCATTTCCTCATAGATGGTAAGCTTGTGAGCAGGGCCCTCACGCCTCTTGGTATCTGTTGATTTATGTGACTATTATTGCTGTTTTTGTGCACACCGTGTGAATGGAGGCAGTGCGAGATCCCTGTTTTTCTACAACTAGTGGAGTACAATAATGTATATTTATTTTTGGTTTTGTCTTCACAGCAAACTCTATAAAAGTAGAAATGTACAGTGATGATGAATCTGGACGTCTTCTCAACCATGAAGACCGACTAAGTGAGAAAGATGATGGGGACATGCCTGACGACTCGCTGGTCGAGCCACTCGGGTACTGTGATGGCCCTGGCCAGGATCCTCACTCTCCAGGAGGCATCCGCCTCCCCAATGGCAAGCTGAAGTGTGACATTTGTGGGATGGTCTGCATTGGCCCGAATGTGCTGATGGTGCATAAAAGAAGCCACACGGGTGAGCCTGATTACATGGAATAAAGTCGCTGCCAGCTGGTTAGGAGCTTTTTTTTTCACATGTACTTTGCAATTTTTTTTTTGGAATAGTCATGCTGATATTGACACTAAATACATGACCATGGAAGTAATAAAAATAAAAAACTAAAATTGATATGTATTTATGAATGCAGATGATTACAGAAGCCATGTCTGGAGGACAGTCAGTGTCCATTCAGACTGACCTGCTCTGTATTCTTGTAAAGCACTGGTTATCATACAACCTGCCATGGTGTCGCTCTGCTTAGACTTGTATTTGCCAAGTTATCCAATATCCACGTGCCATGTGTTCTGCGCTGCATTGTCCTATCTTTGCAGCAGTCTGTACTCTGCTTTGAATAGTTGGCAGGCCTTGTAGAGAAGTAGGCAGAGACTGATGGGCCTTAGTTCCATGTGTCAATGAGATACTAACCAGCTTGCTGTTGTGTTGCAGCACTCAGCGGGGACTTTATGTTTGATGCTGTTTCAGGTGAGCGGCCATTTCACTGTAACCAGTGTGGTGCCTCCTTTACCCAGAAGGGGAACCTCTTGCGGCACATCAAACTGCATTCGGGTGAGAAGCCTTTCAAGTGCCCCTTCTGTAACTACGCTTGCCGTCGGCGGGATGCATTAACAGGTCACCTGCGCACACACGCTGGTGAGTGTGGCTGAACTATTGACTACACACTATCCTGAATTTCTTGACACTCCACTATCACATTGGTTCTAGCATCCAGAGGTGTTCACAGTGTGTGCCATCATATTAGCCACAATTTCTGTTCATATGGCTGGTGTATGATAGATTGGTATAATTTATTATAACTGGATGTGTGATTTTCTTAACATTACATGTGTTTTCTGCACTAAATGGTTTTTAAAGGGGTTTTTTCTCCCTCCCAATTTTTTTTTCCAGCAAAAATGTATATTTAGTTTACAGATCAAGAATAATTAATCATATTTACCATTTACAAGGTTAGAAAATCCATCGACGATGTTTACTTGCCTATTATGGCATTTTTTTTTATCGCTTCATTGGGGGACACAGGTAACCATGGGTGTATGCTGCTGTCTCTAGGAGGCTGATACTAGGCTAGCTCCTCCTCAGCAGTATACACCCACCGACTGGCACAGAGCTGGTCAGTTTAAGCTTAGTGTCAGTAGGAGGCGGACCTGGATCTGATCCCAGATCCATCTTTGGTATTGGTAGACCACCCTATCAATATTTATTTATTTTGCCATACTTGTCAGAGAGGGACCAGAAGCTTCACAGTAGCACAGCATCATCTCATGAGCAAGCAAGTATGATTTGTTTTACATCTGACTCCATTTAAGGCCTAGGGTAGACAAGACTCACTGGGGAACAAACCTTTACAGCTGCCAGAGGGAGAAGGACACTGGCTGAGAAATAACTGTAGTCATGCGACGCTGCCCTGTGGCCTATCCACAGTAGCACAGATCAAAAGTGGTGCTGAAGTGAACACAAAAATGGGTGGTAAAACCTATACAAAGTTTAGTAGAATAGGTTTTGGGTGTAGAAACATGCAAAGAATAATTGTACTAGCCTTTCGGAACATTTGTACTTTGTCATGGGATTCCTCTTTAATTGTGGCCACCCCAAAACACTTGTGAAGGTCTCTTTAGTCCGATCACAATTCCTGTTGGTTTACGTGTAGGGCCGTTGTGGCACTGTGATACCTCTGTATGCTAGGAATTGTCTCTCCTTCCTATTTTACTATGTTCTTGATTAGAGATGCATGCCAATGGGAATCTTGCATTTTCACATTATAATCTGTGTTATTTCTTTTTTTCCCAGCATTTTCATTTTATATAATATTACATAACTTTACAAGCCTTAAATCTGTTTTTTCTTTCTAAAATGAAGCCTTTCCTACTTACTCTTTCCCTCTCTACTTAAAGCTTATAGGACACATATCTCTGTTTTATGGGCAGGCTCTATTTTTCATTTTTTCCAGTCTCCTCCCCCACAGTCGGCAAGCCCTACAAGTGCAACTACTGCGGCCGCAGCTACAAGCAGCAGAATACACTGGAGGAACACAAGGAGCGCTGCCACAACTACTTACAGAGCCTCAGCAATGAAGGCCACCTCTCTGCACATCCAGGTGAGTCATGATTTATCACTTAGCAGGATGGGTGGTAAATGTAGGAATATATGTGTTCCAAGCAGAGGGACCCCCAGCAATAATAGAAATGGAGGGATCACAGAGTCCCGTGTGAACGGAATAGTAGTAGTGCGCCTGCGTGACCACCACTTCCGTAGATTGTAGTCATACGTGCACACTATTGCCTTACTTAGACTGTTGCGCTCCTAGTCAGTGGGCCCTTTGCAATTATAAATTTATCACGTTTTGTAGAAAGATGATAAATGTTGTTGCTGAGAGAACACCTTAAAATGGTACTTTATTTAATGCAGTATTATTTATCTAAAATGGCTACAAAGCAGCTGGTTTTTGTAGGGACAAAACTTTTGAACGGTACTAATGAATATAAGGCTAGTTTCACATTAGCGTTTTTTTGCGCAGCGCATCGTGCGC
This sequence comes from Dendrobates tinctorius, assembly GCF_039654945.1. Lineage (NCBI taxonomy): Eukaryota > Metazoa > Chordata > Amphibia > Anura > Dendrobatidae > Dendrobates > Dendrobates tinctorius. The sequence goes on along the minus strand of NW_027361854.1, from coordinate 540,138 downwards.
ATAAAAAAACGCAAAGAAAAACGCAAAACAAACGCGCGTTTTTTTAACGTCATGCACACGCTGATGCGTCAAAAAAACGCAGCGTTGCTTGCGTTTTACATGCGTTTTTGCATGCGTTTGCGTTTTTTTATGCACATACGTTTTTAGGTGTGACATTTTTTCCATTGTCTAGAGAACATTCTAGACTTGTTTCACTCAAAAACGCATGCGCAAAAAAACGCAACCGTGCGAAAGACCATGCGCACGCATGCGTTCCCATAGGCTTCAATGTGTTGTTTTTGCGCATTCCGTGCGCAAGCGTGCACATGCGTTTTTTTGCCGAGACAGGGTGCACCAAAAAATGCAACATGTTGCGTCTGGCGCGCCTGGCGCAAAAGACAAAAAAAACGCATGCGCACGAAAACGCAAGTGTGCGCAAGACCATGCGCACGTCATGTTAAACATAGGTGCGCAGTGCGCATGCGCACGGGTGCGCACGATGCGCTGTGCACAAAAGCGCAAATGTGAAACCAGCCTAAGACGGATGTGCAATGCCAGCCCATCGTGCCACGTCCTGGCAGATACCTGCAGCATAATCAGCATTGCGCTTGTTATGATGCGGAATCGCCCCCTTACCTCGGTCACTTTAAAATGCTTTACCCAGCAATCCTAGTTAGTGCGGGAAGCTTACAGTCATCCTAAAGGCCACCATACACATTAGACTAATGTTGGCTGAACTCGCCATTAGCCGTACTCTAATGTACATGGGGCATCGGGTAATTGACTGTTGGTAGAGGTGTCCGATTTTGGACTGTTGGCCACTTTGTTCTCCCTGCCGGCAGAGATGTCTGCGGCTTCTCATAGAGAACACGAGCGTTCCTGTGAATGGCGGACAGCTGAGATGGCTGTTGGACCAAACGATGTTTCTAATGTGTATGGCCGGCTTAAGTATACACCCTTTAGCCAGGGGGGTCTCCTTGATGAAACCTGGTTTACCTCAGTCACATCCTTATCAACAATGAAAGGCTCGGTCTACTCAGGGCCTTGATATCAATTATCGATATTAAACGTACTTTGAAACCCTTTGCATTTAGTAGGATCTTTTCTGGTGTCTAATTAAAACTATATATATGTATTTAGTGTTCTTCAAACAGGTTTGGTTTTGTTTTCCTCTCATATAAGAATTTAATATGCGCCATGAGATTTATTGAAATCCATTCAGGAATATATTTCTCTTAAAGAAGTGTGCTTGTCTTGTGTGTTCAGGAGCGCCCACCCCGTCTGCCTCCCGGATCACTAGTCTGCACGGTGCGCTCCCTGATTCGGCTAGTGGAGGCCACTTTGCTTCTGCAGTAGTCCAGGGGCAATGAAGCTCCAGAAGGGCACTTGTCATTTGTATAGCAAACAGCAAGTAAGCGCACGCTCTTCGCCTAGGAGTCCGGACACTGAGAACGCAGGGTGACCGTAAACTAGAATTACAAATCTCTCAACTTGTGAGAACAAAGATCATTTTTAATAAGAAGCGAAACGCAACTTTCTTGTATTTTACCAGCAATTTGCAACTTCAGCTACCACCGAACATCAGACAGCCCATTTAAATGTCATTGCGCCAGTATAAACAGAAATGTTTTTTCCTTAAGGCTGTGTGCCCACGATGCGTTTTGTAAGCGTTTCCGCAGCGTTTGTGCCGGCTCAGACGCTGCAGCAACGCTTAAAAGATGCATCAAATTAATTAGTATGCGTTTTTGGCTTTTTGTGCCAATGCATGCATTTTTAACTGCTCAGGAATCGCTTAGCGGCTAAAAACGCAGCATGCTCATTAACTCCCGCATTGCTGAGCGGTTTTAGCCATCCCCAATGTTCCCAGAAATCGCGTGTCAAAAAACGCGTCAAAAAAGCATCATAAGTCGTTCAAAAAACGTGCGGAAAAAGACGCGCGATTTCTGGGAAGGGCATCCTTTTCCTGAGCGTTTAAAAATGCTAGCGTGGGCACATAGCCTAAATTATTAATTTTTTTTATTTACATGATGTTTGTAGCAGGAGAACAAAAGTCAAGTTTCAAACACGTTGCCTATAAATGTTCATGGTCAGTAATGCCAACATTATGCATTCACCAGTACATTAAATGCTGAAAAGGCATTTGCCAAGAATGACATGGTTTCCTGTAAGAGCCATTTAGAGTCCTTGTGTAAATTTTAGTGCACAACTGACTGTTGGTGGTTTTATGTGAGCAACAAGGCAATTTATTTCTACACCGTTTTAATACATTAAAGGGAATCTGGCAGCGAGATTTTACCCCCACACAAAGTATATATGTATATGTGCATGGAACTCGTCCAGCAAAATCTTTACATGGCCAGTCCGTTCCTCTCTTACTCCTCTATTACTGAGAAATTCGGCATTTAAATTAATATGCAGATGAGGCTGAATGACCATGGTATATCTGAATCCTCTGTCACTCCAGCTCTATTCCGGAGTGACAGACGTAAGATGTACAGCTTCCTTCGCATATCAGTTCAAACACTGATTTCTCAGGAGGAACAGACTGATTATGTAAAGGTATTGATTGTCTTTGAAAAGGTATTGATTGTCTTTTATGTGTATGGTTCATTTGAAGATTACAAAATACGTGACAAGGCTTTTATTCATTTTTGGCTTTACTTATTCTGTATCCCTACAAAAGTTCTGGATTTTCTGTTGGTAACATTATTTTCAGCCTAGATTTTCTGCATCGCAAGTCATCAGACTTCCATAGTGAGAGTTCCTGGGAGTATTTAGCTCTTACATTCTGGGACTTTTGGGGGGTTTGTTTGGTTCTAGGACTAAGCAATTACCCAAAAGGTAGTTGCTAATCACCTGCTTGTTTTGCCCTGCGCCACTCTCGTCCGGCTCGGAGCAGTAACGGGCAACTCTTCCTGGCCATTCTCCTGTTTCCGACGAAGCCCGTCTGCAGAGCAGATTCTTCTCTTCTGGTCTGCTGTGTCGACAGGGCATCGCTGCTGATGTCAAGCTGATTGACATCATGATATCGGGAGTGACATCACTTCGACAGAGCAGAAGAGAGAGAGCTCCTTTGTTTACTTGTGGTCAATTGAAGTCAGAGAATCCTTTCCTGAGCCGGAACACATTGTTCCAGGTCAGTACAGGCGCGTAGTTAGAACCTCACTGCTGGTAAGTTCTTAGCCCCATAGTTCCTGATAAACCCTTATAACGTAGCAGTAGACAGCATTACCAGACTGAGAGCCAGCATTCTGTCATTTGTCTATTGACAGGCATTTTACTACTTACAGAGTGAATGACGGAGAGGCAGATCATCATCCATAAATAAAAATCCGCTCTACATATCAGCATAGCCCACTGCCTCCAGACATCCGCCTGATTGCTGCAAGTGTGCTGCATTACCACAGACCCCAATAACAGAATATAGGCTGCCATAAAGACTGTATTCTGCTGGCAATACAAGCAGGGAGGTTGTGGGAAAATCGCCTTTCACAATATTCATATTCCTTTTGGGTGTAAAAGGAACTGTCTTAACCCTGACATTATAATACACAGTTTTTATTGAAGGTCCCTAAAATAATCCTTAAAGAAAAACTGTCACCATGAAAAGACAGTTCAGTGTGCAGGAAGCAAGTTATAGAACAGGGGGAACTAAGCAGATTCATATATATAGTTTCGTGAGAAAAGATTTAAACCTCTTTTTCAGACCAGTGGGTGGTCCGATCAGTGACTGACAGCTTTTATTTGTATAACTGTGCATACAGAGATAGCTGTTGGTCACTGATCGGACCGGCCACTGGACTGAAAATCCCAGAAATCAGGGATTTAAATTAAGTCACAGGTTATCCTGAATCCTTTACTAGAAAACTATGAATCTACTTAGCTCCCCTTGCTCTATATGATGCTGCCTGCATTTTCATGGTGGTAGGTTCCCTTTAAAGAGGACCTGTCAACAGCCATGCCCCCTTTTGTTCACACACCATAAAAAATTTGCACCAAATAAAAAATCCCATAACTCTGGAACCGTTTTGTGAATTTAATAAAACAAGAACAAGGCATACTTAAGGGAGCATCAGCAATAAAATAACAAAAACTGACCACTTTAGTTCTGTTGACAGGTCCCCGTTAAATGCTATGGGCCCCTTTTGCATTAAAAAAATATTAGTGGTAAGTTTCAGCCTGAAATTTTCATTCCTTTTATTCATTTTCAGATCCCTGATATGCAGGTTCATATTTTTCTCTTGAGAGATTGGGTCTTCCAGTAATATAGGTTGGATACATGCTCTGTCTATCCAGACTGCTGCTGCCTACACTAGCACAGCTTCAGTTCTGCACTTATTTCCTCTTCTTGTGCTTTCCTCCTTATCTATAGCTGCTGTTCTCTGTCCTCCATGAGACGGTAGATTGCTTTCCTTCCTAGCCACAGTGAAACTTGTGTACAACCGCCTCGCGCTCCCTTGAGCTTCCTGTGATAGGAAGGGGGAGTAGAGAAGTGTCAGAAACGGGAGCTCTGACGGATTCATAACACTTTTTTAGAGCATTCAGCTGGATACAGGACTTGCAGACACTCAACAGCATCAGTCGTAGAAAATTTTTAATTTGAAAAAAAAAAAATGTAGCAAGTTTCATAAAGGCAAAATTAGGACGCAAAGGAACAATAAAAATGTGCAGATAGCCTTTAAAGCTGCATAGTCTGGATGCATGCATAGTCCATGTGATCTGTATCCTGACTGGCCACCAATGGGATATAAAGGTCCTTGCGAATTGTTAGTACAAACTTCCCCTTGAGAAAGCACTTTACAAAGAAGCGAAACGCGCGTTGGGGTTTATAGGATCCAGCCTGGTGCCTCCAACTCCCTATCTACACTGGTAAGCGCTGCTCTACATAACTTTTTACATGTTATGACTTGCTATTTTGCTATGGAGTTGGTTATTTCCCTGTTTTTGGGTTTCTCTTGCACATTCTGAGTGCATTTTTGCAGCCACTATGCAACATGGTATTGTTTCCATAGTCTGGGGCTTTACAGCAATACTGTTGCCCTGTAGCCCATATTACCGCATTCATGTCCCAGGACCTAAAGAAATCATTTGCCTGTATTTGGGCAATTGATACCTCACACTAGATAGCACCAACAATTGGCCCAATCTCTTCTCTCCTTTCCCTTCAGGTGAGGAGATACGAGACCTGGATCTGGGACCAGATGCCCTGATGCACCACTCCTCTGACCCGCCGTCTTTTATGGATCGGCTGGCGAGCAACCTCACAAAGCGCAAGCGCTCTACACCTCAGAAATTTGCGGGTAAGAGCACATGTAAATTGTGCAGGAGAGGATGCTGCTCGTGATGCTGACCATGTCTGACTTGGTATGGCCATCTGGTGGCAAGTCATTTAGGTAGCCCCCCAAAAATCCCATGTTTTTCTGCTCTAGGCTGAGAAGCTGATTAGTATTGTGGTCCCGGTACTATGTCTTGTGACATTTCCAAAACTTTATTTTACTTAGTAAATTTCACTTTAACATTTTGTAAACTACAGTGAATCCTAATGTTTGCTGCTTCATTCTAACACCACTATGACATTCGAGCAGTGTAATAACCCCATACAGAGAGGGGATGTATCACAAAGACAATAAAATGTCCAGTTAGGGAAGAAAAGTTCATTTTGTTTGCTATTTGTCCTATTGTCCCTTTTTTTTTTTTTTTTTTTTTCAAATTTTACTGTGTTCAAGACAAGATCATACACTACCAACTTGTAAATGCGCCTTAAATAAATCATCCAGAACTGTAACTGAGCACATTGTACAATTTGATATCTCTGCTGATATTCAGCTTTGAACAAGGAAACAATGAACGATCAAAAAATCCCAAGAAAATATAGAAAATGCAAAATCACTTTATTAAATATTACAGGGCATTTGGAAGCACAATAAGGGACAACAATCCAGGCCAAGATGCACATGTAGGGAACAAAAAGGACACAGACAGGTAGGGAAGAATTGAATGTAAATAACATTCAATGACCGGCTACAAACGTATGCTCATATGCATATTGCACTACCCAAAACTGGCCTATAAAAGTTAAAGAGAACAGGCATCTTATTCTAAATACAATAAGCTTATGCTGAGATGAAAGTGTTAAGTGATTACCTGTTCAGACCAGAGACAACCCACCCAGTGCCTGACTGCAGCTAACACTTTTTCAGCTGTCTCACAGGCAGCCAGTTTTTGTGACGTTACAGCGCTATTGCTAGCGATATCGCTATGTCTGATACTTACCTCCGACTTCTCCCCCGCTGGTTATCGCTGATCGCGCGAGAATGTCCTGGGCCGTTTCTCATCGTCAGCTTCCTGCTATGGAGATGAGCGACACGTGGACGCAGGCGGGAGGACGTCTTCATCTCCTCGTCTGACAGGTAAGTAGCGACCCCCGTCCCCAGCAATGTCGCTGGTGAGATCTGCCTGTGTGGCAGCTCACTAGCGACCACTTAGCGATGCACCAGCAATCCTGACCGCGTCATATTGCTGATCGGGATCGCTGGTACATCGCTAAGTGTGACAGTACCTTTAGTTCTTCTCCTCTCACAGAGCTGTCTTCTCTGTTGCACTGTCTCTCCCCCACAATGACTGTGTGAGATGAAAGCTACAGAAAAGTTAGTTAGTAAAAGACTACAGAAAAGGTAGTCAGGCGCAGCTCTGCAGCAGAGATGACAGCAGTAGAAGAGAGGTTCAGCTGCAAATGATTTTGTGATTAGATAAAGTTCAGCTCTGCTGTGTTGTAATCAACTCTGCAGTAAAGGGGGTTTTACACATAGCGATATGTGTCACTGAATTTGTGACGTTATAGCGATATTGCCAGCGATATCGCTATGTGTGATACTTACCTCTGACCGGCTCCCCCGCTGTCCATCGCTGATCGCGCGAGATTGGGCGGCTCCATTTCTCGTCGTCTGCTTCCTGCTATGATGACGAGCGACGCGTGGAGGCGGGCGGGAGGACGCAGGATCGCTGTGTGTGAAAGGTAAATATCGTCTGCTGCGTCACTGCTGCTGCTTCGCTGTGAGATCTGCCTGTGTGGCAGCTCACTAGCAATCAGTTAGCGATGCACCAGCGATCCTGACCGGGTCGGATCGCTGGTGCATCGCTAAATGTAAAAGGGCCTTAAGATCAGGAGAGCAGACAGTTGATCATTATGTCTCACACTGGTAACGCTTCCATTCATTTAAAAGAAGCTTAGGAGGCAGATTCCCGTGCTGATCTGTGTCTAGCCCACAATCTAAATTCCCTATCAGTATGTCTTTGAAGTGTGGGAGGAAACCGGAGAACCCAGAGGTAACCCACGCAAACACGGGGAGAACGTACAATCTCCTTGGTGAGAATTAAACCCAGCACTGCAAGGCTGCAGTGCTAACCACTAAGCCACTGTGCTGCCCAGGATTGAAGTTATTGAGGTATCATTTTATTCAACTTTCTATGACAACCTTGCCCATATATTCAGCTTAGGGAGGATGATTCTACTGACAGGTTCCCCTTAAGTGCCAATTTCATTAGATAATGTATACAATTGAGCTTTCAGGCTACTTACCAGGATATTTTGAGATTATATTACAGATTGCTTTTCCAGTGATGATCGGCTGTCCATTTTCTCACCACCTTTCTCAAAATAGCAATATGACTTACAAGCTTATACAACATACAAACCTAAATGTGTATTTGGCTGGTTTACTTGCGATTTTATTTTCTTGCCCCCAGTTGGTAATGTATCTTATCCTATGTATTTTCTTGTCTTTCCAGGGGAGAAACAGGTGCGACTTAGCCTTGCTGATCTTCCATATGACATGAACTCTAGTTTTGAGAAGGACATAGAGATGGTTCCTCACCACCCTCTTGACCCATCATATGGAAATCCATTAGCTTTCGTTGGAGGTCCTTTGCGCTTGCCACCCACAAACTGCATCTCAGAAATAACTCCAGTCATTAGCTCAGTGTACACTCAGCTACAGCCTATGTCAGGACGGCCAGACATGCCAGGAAACCGTGAAGCAGCAGAGGGCCATGAAGACATCCCAGATGTGACACAGATTCATTACAGAGGACGGACTGAGCATGGAGCTTCTCCTACTAATGGCTGCCAGGACTCAACCACAGACACCGAAAGCAACCATGAAGAGAGAGGCTCTCAAGCCACCAGCAGCCGGCAGAGCCCGGCTTATGCCAAAGAGGACCAGAGGCCACCTGAACCAGGTGTAGTAAATCCTTCCCGCTCTGGACCTGGCACTGCCAAGGAAACCCTGCGGGTACTGGGAGAGGATGGTGAGCAAGTGAAGGTATTCAAGTGTGAACACTGCCGTGTCCTCTTCCTGGACCATGTCATGTTCACTATCCACATGGGATGCCATGGCTTCAGAGACCCTTTTGAGTGCAATATATGTGGCTATCACAGTCAGGACCGGTACGAGTTCTCATCCCATATTGTAAGAGGAGAGCACAAAATTTAATAGTGGAGTATGGGGAACTGAACTTGCCCTCCATTCCCTTCACTAAAAGAGGAAAGCTCAGAGATGTGTCACACCATGAAGCTGGTCGATGGTCGCCATCTGATTTTTCTAGATTCGTTTCCTTTTACAAGGTTTTATTTGGTGAAGAAAATGGGTGGAACCCAGAAATTTAAAGCACTTTTTTAAATGTTTCTTTTTTTCTTGTTCATTTCATAATTTAATTTAGCACTACTGTAATTTGTGATTGGAGATGAAAAATTTATGTTCTCCTTGACCAACAAATGCAAATCTAGTGCTGGATGTGTCACTGTGTGAAGACTTACGGTCTGAAGCAAGAGTAGTAAAGCACTACTGGGGCTTGATGTTTGGGGAACATAGATAACTTTGGCAAATGCACTTACAGCGCCTTGTTGCCTTTGGGGGGGGGGGGGGTACCCTTAGCATTGCCGGTGGTCAACACGAGCTAGTGGCATATAGTAACCAGCCACCACCTGCCACCCCACGTATGAGCGAACTAAAACTCTTAGTAGCTGTTACGGGTATTGGGAGTTGTAGTTAAGATCACCTTTTCTAGCTCTTGGTATTTCTTTTATAGTATGGTCTTCTACTGGTAAACTGAACATCTTTGAAGACCTAATGCTTCTCATGTCAATGGGCAACTGTAGCACCTTAATAAGACTATTTGGTTATTGAAAATAATAGAAGTCGCCCTCAACGCCCCTTACAGAATGAATTCCCCTTTTATTTTTTTCCTTCATTCTGATTTTTTTCCCTACTCTTTGCACTGACTGACGGACTATTTTAAAGGGTTTTGAACAGACGGAAAGAAACAAATTTGCTATCAAATGTAAGTTGTCCAATCTTTGCGTTGTAGTCTTATTGTTAATCTTCCTGTATACTTTCCTTGTGTATTTATTTTGTCCCTTTCCTGCTAGTCTTGGCTGCAGTCTTGTATCTAGCAGAGCAAGTTTATTGCTATGTTCTCTCCCCTATTGTATTCTTATGGTTTACTTTTTTGACCACCTTGTTTGTAGGTAAATTGTTCTGTACCAGACTATAAGTCCCATGCACTTTCCTTTTGTACTTTATGAACCTGGTTTGTTCTGCACATAATTACTCACATATATGAATTAATAACTTAAAATAGTCACTCACTGTAGACAAATGGGGAAAAAAAACAATTCTTACCCCGTAAATATTGTAATATTTCATGTCATACGAGTGCAAATCCACGGTTTGCAGCTCACCTGCACCTGACTACAAGGCCACGTTCGGGTGGGACCTGTATAATAAGGGTCAAGAAAATAAATGAATCGCTTCAGGATAAAGTAGGTAAACGTTTTGCCAAACAAAACCATGAAGGAAAGGTTTTCTGCTATAACCTGACAACATCCAATCACAATTTTGCCTCTTAAAGCTAAATTTCACCTGTACATGGGACTCCAGAAGCCTTGACTCCCAAAAAACTAATTACAAAATGGCAATATTTTTGCTTAAAAGAGTACATGTCACTTGATTTATTGTGCCCGAACCACGGGTAGCATGAATCATCAGCAGGGCTGGTTTACAACAAATGGAAGTCTGCATTCTGCCAAATGATTTAAAGGGCAAGTACAGAGATGGTCGCCTTTCTCATCCCATCTAGGTGTGTACAGGAGGTGCTTTAGTAGGCCTCGAGGTGGGTTTTATTTATGCTGTCCTCTTTATATTATTTTGGTTTGATAATGGCGCTAAAGGTGGAATTTCTATTTAACCAATGAGACACCAACTCCCTTATGGCCAAATCAGCCTGTGCTGGAAATATTTAACTTGTCCATGTCTCAGGATATGTTTATGGTCTGCCATTGGCAAGGGATATGCTGCATAAAGTGTCTATCGGCTTGTCTGACGAGCTGTGCAAAAAGGTTGTAGAAATACACAAGCACACACGTATTTCACAGAAAGCTGGATTCCAGAAGTTCAGTTTGTATATTCCCACTACTACCAGTCAATCTATTTATGATCATATCGTATAAGTGCCTTCAGCACTCTGGCAATCGAGTTAGAGAACCATTTAGCACGGGCCAGTTTTCTACTTTATTGATACATAGAAGAAATTTGCTAAAACAGGACAGTGTTGTCTATTGTGAGGAGGAGTTTCTCTTTGAAGTGAACCTGTCGGCCTATTTTTACATAGGGAAGTAGTGGTACCTCTGTGAAGGTGCATGTTCCCCAATAAAAATTATCCCTTTTTTTGTTGAGATCCGATATGCCAAGTCAAGAGAAATCAAGCGTAGGAGCCATATGCAAATCAGATGGAAGTGCATTGTGGGCGTGTCAGTGTAGCTGGAGTAATCTGCTCAAGTGCGCTGACATGCCCCCAGTGCACCTCCATTTTGATTTGCATATGGCATCTATGCTAGATGTCTTTATGACTGGCCTATCGGATCTCCAACCATGCAGTAGTGTATCAAGCCTGGTGCCTGAAAAATCGAAAAATAAAAGTGGAGGAGCCCTTAGATGAAATTTGCACTACACATTTTAAGAAAATTCCCATTTTCCAATTATTTCCTGTGACTTCCTACCTATAGTTTCTCTGTACTGCTCTACAGCGTCACATACTTGTGCGAGAAGCTTGTTTTACCCATCATTTATTGTGTCTTGATAGCTTTAAAGTGTTCCCAGGTAACATGGGCTTCATACCGACATATGGTTTACGCATCAATGATCCGGAATCGGTAAAAAAAACTGTTGTAAAATATAAAACTATGTTTTCAAACCATTTTTTGATTCTTCGTTAATGATCTCTTATTGGATCTGTCATCACGTACCATGGCTGACACTAGTGGAAGTCTTGTTTGGTTTGTCCTGCCGTTATCTTTCCTTTCAGTATGTTATGTCACTGGAGTCTTGTGTATTTTATACTTTGTGATACATGCTGTTACCTAATCTCCAGCCGCTAAGTGATCTCTATGGTGCAAACAACCAATCCCTCCCAAGAGTAAATCCAATTCCTTTCCCTGGGTTCAGTCCCAGATTTAAAACCAAAGGATGTTTTTACATTTTTTGTAATAAATTAAACAACACAGAACACCTCTGGAATAATCGTTTGTATCTCTTGTAAATGGCAGTCAGTTGACCTGACTTTTTTCTGTTCTTTAGTAATGACGCAAAATGACGTTCCCGTTAGCTTCTAGAGTCCAGCTACGTGGAGGGGGGAGTTTCCAATAGCAAAAGGTCATTAGATCGCACTTTAACGTTTAAAGCGCACCTGTCTTTACAAAAACCACAGCTCAGACGCAGCGGTGTATTATACACAGTAGTTTCCAACCTGCATATTTGCTTGGTTTTCCTTGCCTGCTTAAAAAAAAGGATGGAAACTGATGCAGTGTTCTGTGGTTTAATGCTGTACACAGTCAGTATAAGGCTCATTCAGGCGTCCATGTTTCTGATATAAGTGCTATTTGTGTTTTTCATGAATAACACTTGTACCCATGATAGTCTATGGATCCGTAAAAAAAATTCAGACAGCACTCGAATGCCATCTGTGTGAAAACTATGAAAAAACTGCCCAAACTCTGATAAAGCACACTGATGAAACTTGGGCCGCCTTTATTTTCTCCGTACAGCAAAAACCGGTCATGTCTGAATAAGCCCTAAGCCAGTCTGTTTTCCCATTTTTGCTATTCCTTGCCTGTTACAGAATGAAGATTCCCATTGAGAGACAAGCTGTAGTTTTATTTCCCCCCTCCCTATCTTCTGTCTACCGCATTACTTACTGCTGACAGATTTTAGAGTATAAGGCCGCTTTCACACTTCAGGCTTTCGGTATCCATCATGGTGCAGTGAAAAACCGGACTGCCGGATCCGGCGCCTGTTACGACCAGATCCAGCTTTTTCCCCGTGCTGTTTCATTGCTGCTGAATTGCGCCGGATGGCAATGCGGCGCGTCCGGTTTTTGCCGGATCCGGAGAAAATAGCCGGTCCGGCGTCGGGGAAAAAACGTTGCATGCAACGTTTTTTCCCAACGCCGGACCGGTTTTTCGCACTGCGCATGCCCGGAAACCTTCTCTGCAAGGAATATATCCGGCAGAAAGAAGGATCCGGTGTCTGCGTTTGCGGCCGGATCCGGCAGTCCGGTTTTTCGCCGCACCATGCCGGATACCGAAAGCCTGAAGTGTGAAAGCGGCCTAAGTCTGTCAGTGATGATGGGAGACTACTGAATGGTAAGGTACGCTTTACGTTGAAGTGTAATTCTAATTTCAGACAACATTTCACTATTTAGAGCTACGCAAAAAGTGAGGAAAACGTTGCAGATATTTTGCTTTACTGATTTTGTGTTTTATTTTTTCCTCATTCATTTATCTAGCTGCTAACCAAAAAAACTCTTGGAAACTATTGTTTTAGTTTCATCACCCAGTCACATCTGTAAATCAGCAGGTTAGTGTAAAAAGAAAAAAAAAAGTAGCGATTAATCTTTTTTTAGAGATTTTCTTTGCAAATTCCACTCTGAAATGTGCAGCAAAAGACAGTACAATTCATTTGAACGGGCTTCCGCTGCTGATCATCCCCTAAGGCCATATTCACACAGAGTTTTTTGAGGCATTCAAAAACACTTTTTCAAATCAAAACCACTTCAGGAAACCGTCCTTTTATTGGAAGGTTTGTGAGAAGTTTTTTTTCTCTTCCCAAAGAGGTGTGGAGCGGACTCCTTCAGGACCTGCTTCACATAAGACATAACGTGTAGACGTGTAGTTATTTTTGGTAACAAGCATTGAAATGGATTTCATATTGTAATTAATAGGAAGAGCGTTTTCAAACGTTTTGATGGGTATTTCGAAGTGGATTTGTTCCCAAAAATGTCTTCCAAAAAACTCCATCTGGATATAGCATAACACAAAGCTCCCTGATAACTGGAAACAATTTAAAGTGTGAATTCAGACATGGGCATATTTGCCTGTCTGCTAACTTTTCCTGTCGTTTTTAATAGTGGGAATTTGTTGGAAAGTTACGTTTTAATACTGTTTAAATAGCAAAAAAAAATGGTTCACTGCTTCTTATTGTAAATCATTATATTGACATAATATGAGGGGAGTAAAATTGCCAAAAAGTCTGTGCTTCGAGGAGTGTTCTCCATTTATGTACGGTCACTGTATTGTTACCACATTACACACTACAATGGAGCCTTCATGAATAAGTGCCAGCTCCTGGACCTTATAGGAGAGGGTAGAGCGCAGTAGCTTTACATGCTCAGTGTAGAAGATCTCCGCTTCCTGCTGATTTTGCTCATTGTTAATGACATTTGGCCTGGGGCAGCATGGCAACTTTGGCCGTAACACAGGTCACAGGGCGAAAGATCGCTTTGCGGCTCTGCTACATTACAGCGTAATGAAGGTGAATGGGGTCACACCACAGCAAGCAAGTTGCGAAAAGTCAGATTCAGTCTGGATTATTGCCATTTGCTTCTCTTGGTACTCTATGGGTCACAATGCAACTCCATTCCACCACGTAGCATTCTTGGGCTGTGTCACAGGTCATACAGCCAAAGTCGCTGTGTAGCCTCCATCCATAGGGTGGTTACAGACAGCATTATTTGGGCCAAATAACCTGTGTTTAATAACCCTTAACTTTAAATGTTGCAAATAACCATTTATCAACTATCAAAAGCATATGTGTTAATGTGTGCATTGGTGAGGGTCCACCTGCTGGGACGCCCATTGATCCTGAGAGTTAAGTGCCAGTAACACTAAGCGAGATCGCTAGCGATATCGCTAAAGCGTCACCGATTTTGTGACGCAGCAGCAATATTGCTAGCGATATCGCTATGTGTGATACCTCCGACCGGCTCCCCCGCTGGCTATCCCTGATCGCGCGAGAACGTCCTGGGCCGTTTCTCATCGGCTGCTTCCTGCTGGCGCCGGCGAACGACGCGTGGACGCGGGCGGGAGGACGTCTTCATCGCTGCGTCTGACAGGTAAGTAACGACCGCTGACCGCTCACTGTTTGGCAGCTCACTAGCGACCATTTAGCGATGCACCAGCGATCTTGACCACGTCATATCGTCGGGATTGCTGGTGCATCGCTAAATGTGACGGTACCTTAAGTCTCTGTAATGCTGGGTCCTAATGGAGAAATGACCGTCCATGTCTGCTACCGCTCCATTCTGAAGAAGCCACTTTTGGGATTAGTGGATAGATGATACTTTTTCATGATTTTCTGAACACACGATATTGCTATATTATTAATAGTGAGGTGATAACAGTGGCCATCCACCTTCAATTACTGTTAACAGAAAACGTCCCAACTTTCTCCTATATAGACATGCTCAGTCAGCATGTCCGCTTATGTCCTGTGAACACTAAAGATAAAGCATGTTGAAACCCAACGTAGCCGTAAAGTCTTCCCCTTACATCTGCCATTAGGCATTGAGACTCTCTGCAATCCATGTAAGATAGTGGACCGACCATTCTAAAATTAAAGGGTTTGCATTCATAAATGTTTAAAAAGTAAGTTGGGGTGTTTTGATTTATTCTCCGGTTTTGATTCATTCTCCAATCAAGAGTTCCCACCAGTTGGCACAGACCCATGGGGCTTGAGCTTAAGTCAGCTAAAATAATTGCTGGCTTCAGCATTAGTATGCTGTCCTGAACATTATCTTTTTTTAATGTAGCTGTAGATCCTCCAATAGATGTCTTCCATCCGTTCAATCACAACTTCAACCAGCAGTTTCCCTCAGCTGTGTTAATACTATTTCTGTAGCCAGTACTGTATCTCGGATGATTCAGCTTAGGGCTGATTCAAGCTCTAACATTACTTGTAGGATAATCCACTAGTCATGCACATTTTTATCTGTAGCAGTACCACACTATCCTAAATTAATACTTCTGTCAAGCCAATCTTTTTAAAGTCAGGTCTTAGGGGTGGTTTTCTGGTTCATTTTGAGGACAGGACCAATCATCGGGTGACGGATTGTACTGTTGGCTGCTGTAAGTGAAAGCTTGTCTTCTGCAGAAGGATGTCAGGAGCAAAAATCGTGAGTCTGAAGTTGACTCAAGTTCTTTGTTTTTGTAATATATCTGGATTTGTCAAAGAAAATATAGATAAATCTATAAGGCTAAGTTCACACTTGCGTACCGGGGCTCTGCGGACGGCTGCGTACTTTCTCCCTGAAGCAACAAGTTGCTTTCCCGTGCGGTCGGCGGGCGCGTCAAAATGACGCATCCGCATGTCCTGCGTATCCAATGTTAAAGATGGGTACACAGGATGCATGAAGAAGTAGGCGGACCTAAACGGATGTGTGGAAGTGGGCGGAGCTTCAGGGAGGAAGTACACAGCCGTCTGCAGAGCCCCGGTACGCAAGTGTGAACTTAGTCTAAGTGCTGCTTTAGGATAAAATTTCAGGGCTTAGATTAAACGAGAAGTCTACAGTTGTTAAAAAAACACAAAGTTCAGGTGCTTTCAGAGGCTGTTACAGGAGATTTTGATGTTTCCTTAAAATCATATTGGATCTTAAAGGAGTTGCCTACTACTTTGATATTAACTATTTTTAGGATACGTCCTCATTGTCAGATCAGCGGTTGTCCGACACTTGGCATCTACACAGATCTGTTATTTGCTCTGGCCCGATGTAAATTGTAGGAAGTGCAACAGCACAGCTCTGTACTCTGTCTAGTGACCGCTGCCAGGATCTGCAGCTTGGCTACATGGAGCTGAGCTACAGTTCTTGCCAACGGCCACTAAAGGTACACCAAGCTGTGCTGTTCCTTTCAGTACACGGTTTACATCTGTCAAGATTCATGGCAGGGAGCCAAAACTCCACTGATGTTATCTATTCTAAGGGCGCATTCATTCATGCAGATCGGTCTGAGATTGAACCCGCAATGCATGGACTGACTGTGGGTCTCCTGACAGCGTGACTGCTTCATAGCCGCAATGCACAGACTGGCTCTGGTTCTACCGACCCAAGCATGACAACTTCATAGAAATATATGAAGCTGTGATGAGCTGTTCAGGAGATCCGTGGCCATTGTGGTGTGATCTCGGACTGATTTGCACCAACTTCTGAATGCACCTGAAGTATGAGGACTGAAGACCTCTAAATGGAAGTTTTACAATCCTACCTTTGGCTGCATATAGTTTATTCTGAGTGTATTTTCATCTATTCAAATACGGTTTTGTTTTTCTAGTTGGTCAGGTGCCTTTGCCAACACTTTATTCTTTAAAAAAAAATACTAAGGGACAAATAAAATGTAACTTAATGTAAAAGGGCTTTTTAAGGGGCAACTAAGAGAATCTAAAATGCTGAACTCAAAATCAAGAGTGACTACATATGCCTAATAGAATAACATTTCCCAAATTGTCCTTCCTTTGTTCCAACCATTTCAGAAGCAAGTGCAATATTTCCAATTTCCCTTCTTATTCCAGCCACTGGGTTCTCTTTGATTTTTACTTTCTTCCCTTTTGTTTGTGAGGATAATCTTGCTTAAAAAATAAAAATAAAAGTTGCTGCAAAGCATTTTTTCTATCTGTAATATAGTGTAAGTAAACATTTGTGTAATGGAGATACTGTATGTTTTGTATTGTTCTGGCTGAAGATCTGTTATAAATAAAACATAAGTAATTTATTATGTTCTGTTTCTTTACTCTTTTGTATTTTACTGTAGAATGTAGTGTTGCATATAAACATGCAGATTTCTGCCTATTAATGCACCATTAACGAGCGCTCATTTACCAGACTGCTTACACAGAACACTGACAGGCGCAGGCCGTCATTAATACCATAGCTGTCTCCATATATTGTGAATATCCGCAGCACATTCCCTATTTATACTGGTGATGTACTTAACATACAGAGTATTGGACTGCAAAGGGCCCATATAATGTTTGTGCACAGGGGCCTTCTTCCATCTGTGTCTGGTCCTGCACCGAGGAACAAACGGGAACAAGTGTGACCATCAGGATCTGTAAGCCAAAACCAGGAGTGGGTGATAAATCCAGAAGTGGTGACGGGTTTCTGTTATACTTTTCCTCTGACTTTTCCACTCCTCGTTTTGGCTTACAGATACTGATGTAAAATACTGAACGTGTGAACGTGAACTTGGCTGCCGCAGAAGAGGTTAATAACTAAAAGCAAACATAATGGGGTGATTTTACCTTTGCCAGGCTAACGCTTAGCATAAACCTAGATGTGCAAGTCAAAAGATGCGTCAAACCTTTCACGGTGAGGCACGCCATCATAGGCACGTGAGACTCAGGCTAAGTTCACATTAGTATTCGGGGGCTTTGTGGAGGGCTGCGTATTTCCTCCGTTAAACTCCGCCTACTTTTGCATGCATCCTGCGTACCTATCTTTAACATTGGGTACTCTGGACATGCGGATGCGTTGTTTTGACGCACCCGCCAACCGCATGGAACAACGCATCCACATGTCCTGCGTGAAGATGGGAGGAGCCGGACCTGGACCACCCTGGGGTGAGTATAATATAACTTGTTTTTCTTCTCTTTCAGGTTACATCGGGGGCTTATCTACAGCATTACAGAATGCTGTATGTAGATAAGCCCCTGATGGCGGTGGCCGCATCTTATATACGAAAAGATAGGTGACAGATTCCCTTTAATGTTCACTCCTCTTAAAATTGGCGCATCTTACCCCAGCGCTCCCCACTCCTCAATACAGAACTCCAGGCTTAAAGGGAATCTGTCACCTACTTTTGGCAGGCAATTTAAATGAGGTCGGTCTGGTCCGATGGGCGGTGTGTTGTGAAATCTCTTAATCCGACTTTTGAGGAAAGGCTCTCTCTGGTGGATACTGCTGGTAGTGGAGCTGGTCAACATGATGTTAACCCAACAGCTGCAGAATATAATTGGAGGAGTGGGGGTAGTGACTGGGACTACATAAGTGAGCAGACTTCTCTCAGTGGCTGCCGGTGATACTCCTTTCTTTGCTTATTGAGGATTTCTGGCTCCTGCATTTTTCAGCTAAGTGTCATTTGCTAAACCCTTTGCATCTGATTTTGCCTTGCTGTCAGGGGTCAGCTTTCTCCCCCAGGGGCTGCTGGCTCCTGCCCTGTATTTTTGTATCTTATGTTTGTTTGCTCAGTCACCTGCTGTATTAGCCTGCTGCTAGCCGCCAGTTCACACCTGAGTGCTGATATAGTGGGGGCGAGGTTTGTGTTTGTGTTTGCAAACCTCAGTGTTTTTGTACATCAGTCGTGTTGGAATTATTAGGTTTCTTGTGTGATTGCAGACAGTGCCTTTTCTGCCCTGTCCTATCTAGTCAGTGTGGGCCCCATCATTTGCTCAGTCTATTTTACTGCCTGCGTTTGTGTTTCATCTTGTCTAACCGACAATATATGTTTGGGGGCTGTGTATTCCTTTGGGCATCTGCTCCAGGGCAGTTTAGATTTCACCTGTTTTTAGGCTTAGTTAGTCCTCCGGCTGTAACGAAGCGTCTAGGGCAACGTAGGAACGCTCCACGGCTACTGCTAGTTGTGTTATAAGATCGGGGGGCTGCAATCCGCTGAGCGACCAACCTCTCTGGTGTTCTGGTGGCATAGCCTATTGCGCGCTCCTCGGTGACCCATTCATAACAGCGGTGTTTGCGATCTTTGCCGCCTCCCCATCCTTGGCCGTCGGCCGCAGTTTTTTTATGAATAGGTGTAGGCCATTTTTCGCGCGTGCGCTAAGCATTCTTGGCTTGTGCACGCGCAGTATGCTTTGCCCAACTGTGGGCAAAGCCGAAAAGCCTGATTGTGCATGCGCCGGTTAACTAAGCCCCGGAAGTATTTTGCTGTGTTCCAGGGCCTAGTTAACTGGCGCATGCGCAGTCAGGCTTTTCGGCTTTGCCCGCAGTTGAGCAAAGCATACTGCGTATGCACGAGCCAAGAATGCTTAGCACATGCGTGAAAAACGGCGGACACCTACACCTATTCATGAAAAAACTGCGGACGGCGGCCAAGGATGGGGAGGTGGCAAAGACCGGACCGCCCTCATTTAAATTGCCCACCAAAAGTAGGTGACAGATTCCCTTTAATATATTGGCCCTTACTGCTTACACCCAGATTGTACGGACTTCATAAAAAAAAAAAAAAAGTGAGTGGCGTTAAATAGCCGAAGTCACCGTTAATGACTAACGGGCCGTGCTAAAACATATAAATAAATCTGTGATTTTAATAACTGGAGCAAAACCCTTAATCTGTCTCTAATGTATTCTATGAGCACAAATCAACGCTGGAGCCGGTTTCCTGAGATGACACAGACCCGAGGTGTGAACGAGGCTGTATGGCGGCACAGGCCAAGCCCCAGGACTCACTGTAGTTTGTACCAAAATTTCAATACAATTTGGGCGTCATTGTCAAAAGAACCACAAAGCGACTAAGGAGACAACTCGTGTCAAAACGCGTCAAAGGTTGTCGCGTCGGCTGCACAGGATTAGCGAATTAACAACAGTTACATATATGCCCAGTAGGAAAGTCTGGAAAATACCAACTATAATGACTATATAGTGACTGTGGAGTGTACAGGGCTTCAGTCACACTGGTTACACTGTGCGACATTTATTTCCCAAGGCACCGCTGCTCTTCACAACACTCAGCCTTTACCTCACAGTACGCAGGCGCAAACCCATGAAAGATCAGCTTACTTCTCGCTAGATCAGTTGATACATCCGCGAAGCTCAGAATATAGTACCACAGACCAGAACCTGATTCTTCCACTTCGATGGGCGGGGTTTATAATGCGTGACAAATCACAGCACATCTCAGCGCAGTACATCACGTCCGCCGCGGAGGGATCGGCTTTATAAGGCATGCACAGCGGCTTCCGGTCCTCTTTTCAGCCTTCCAAATACAAGATGGTGAGGCAGCGCGGCGGTGTCCGGCATGGCTGGGAGCCGCGTGTTTGTGTGTTTAGCCGCCGGTCGTGTTATCCGTCCGCTTTATCCGTTGTGTGTTGCGTTCTCCGTTCCTGTCTCGTCTCCTCCCAGAGCCGCTGCCCGCACGCTGACGTCTTATAGAGGCCGCGGCCACGTTCCCACCCTCCCGTCCTAGCTCCGTGCTCCGGCCGCAGTGCTCATATATACAGCTGTATGCCTCCATGTGGAGGTGCACTGGATTAACCTCTACCACGCCGGAGCGGGTCAGCCCCTTCTCTGGGGTCCTGTCTGCCGCCCTCCATGTTTCCTGCGGTGCATTAGATATCTGGGCCTGACCTGCTCTGAAGCCACACGATGAGCGATCAGTAACCCTTTAGCCCCAACTTTCTACCATCTGAGCTATTGCACCTTATTTTGCCGGCGAGACCTCTGGCAGGCGCGTGTCAGCCGAACGAGACGCCGCCCGCCGGTCCTAGCAGCTTTTTATTTCCCCTCTATATAACTTTTTTTTTTTCCCACACAGACCAAGAAAAGGAGGAATAACGGTCGCGCCAAGAAGGGCCGCGGACATGTCCAGCCAATCCGCTGCACAAACTGTGCCCGCTGCGTGCCCAAGGACAAAGCCATCAAGAAGTTTGTGATCAGGAATATCGTGGAAGCCGCGGCTGTCAGGGACATCTCCGATGCCAGTGTCTTTGACTGTAAGTTTCTGGGAGATTCCTAAACATTGATGTTTTATACAATGAGAGTCAGACTGATAGGATTTCCCCTTTCTTCCAGCCTATGCTCTGCCCAAATTGTACGTGAAGCTGCACTACTGCGTCAGCTGCGCCATTCACAGCAAGGTGGTCAGAAACCGTTCCCGTGAAGCTCGTAAGGATCGTACGCCACCTCCAAGGTTCAGGCCTGCGGTATGTTTTTCTAATAAGTCTGAATCTGTCAAGAACTTTAGCAGTGAAAGGGGTTATCCAGCGCCACTCACTACATCACAACCCCACACACCTGCCAAGATGCATGCACGTGTCCCAGCCTAGTGAATGGGACACATGCTCGGCAGCTTTGTGGCATTGTACTGTTATCACCCACTGTAATAACCAATTGTTATCTGTAAGGTGTAATGGGGCTTGTTGCTTGTGAGTAAACGTTTTCATAGGTTTCATTAGCTATAGAAAAATCTTTATTAACCTCTCTGGTTCAAGGCTGGCTTTCTATCGCTACCCACAGTCAACACCGGCAGATTTACAGTGATTGGCTGCAGTGTTTTCATCGTGAAGTCAGCAATGCTAACAAAGGCCTAGGTAGTGACATAAAGCTGGCAGTGGACCCTGAAGGGTAATGCTGGGTTCACATCGCTTTAGGTGGCATCCGTTACTAAGCGGCACTAACGCTTTGTAACGGATGTGTTAACACACCCATTGCCAGCCATTATAGTAACACATCCTAACGCATGTCAAATTCGGTATGCGTTAGCAATGTTCCGTTTACTTTGTGACGCACCCTCGAGCGCGGTCTACCGCGTTTTCGAGTACGTTAGGTCTAATGCACTGCGAACAGATGCGTTCGCTGTGCGTAGACCTCCAATACTAGCGCATGCCGATGCAAGGGTGCCTTGTGTTAGTGAATTCGTTAACAAGATTGACGAAAAAGTTGTTTTTGGACATCTGCCTTAGCGCATCCGTTAACAGCTCCGTTAAATGGATAGCACTAACGTGATGTGAACCTAGCCTAAATAATTGACAAGGACCGATAGGTGGAATAATACAATCTGCTTCGGGAAAACGTATATCGATTAGCAGTCATTTAAATGCCTTTTTTCACAGGCAGACCAAAGCAAGCGATGCACAATGAGAGATCTATACTAGATTGCTCAATACACATATGTGGCCAAGATTCTTGAGCTGCAAGTCCTGTTCACACTGGACAATGCACTGCTGAGAACAGTGATCTTATACCCTGCGCAGAAGATCACGTCACCTGATGAAAGAGCATGTTTCGCAAAAACGCTCCTTCATTCGTTGACAGTCGGGTCTGTTTTTTAACAACATTTATTCACAATTATATTGCAGTGTAGTTTCCTAGATGTTTGTTTTTGTTTTTATTTTTTACCTCTGCAAATGGAGGAGCATTGTTATTGGCAAACAAAAGTACAACTGTCAGTGGATGAGAACCAATATAGCTGCATTTCCTGTTGTCCTTTTTGCAGAAATTTTCATAGCACTAAACCTGCGTATATGATCTTGCACGCCAGTTAAATGAAAATATGGCCAAAGTCTTGTCTGGGATCCTGGCACCCTATAAAAAGTCTTTGTGCTGATAGTGTTTTTTTTTTTTTTTTGTTTGTTTTTTCTTCTACTTTTGTAACGTTGCTGTTGTCTCTAATAGTTAGAATATGTTATAATGTCAAGTAAAGTCTCCTAGTATGTTAGACTGCATACACATAAGGGCTGCAATTTATATAGACATTCAGTGGACTGTTCCATAGGCTCCTATTATAATTGCATGCAAGTGTAGAAATTTTCACTTTCTTTGTATGGACTACACTATTCCAAATCACAAAACTAAAGTCCTATGGGAACACTTGGCATATAGTACAATATAGGAATGCTCCAAACCTGACTGCCTGTAGCACTGAGCAAAAGTTGATTAATGCTTAGTAAGCACTTAACCACATATTGTATACGACATTGTTTGCAGTACATACTGAATGTATGTGAAATAATTGGTTTAACGTTTTTCTTAAGATTATCTTTGTTTATAGCCAATTGTTCAGCAAATTGCGCTGGATTTAATCAGATATCTGCAGCACCATTCAAATATTTCTTGTAAATTTGGCTGGAGACTTCACCGTACTGCATTATAAAGGGTGAAAATCTACAAAAAATGAGCATGCTGCAGACTAAAAAAAAAACACATGCTCTTGTGTTCTTGCAGATATTTTTTTTTCCAATAAACTCTTGTACTTTAAATTACGGCAGATTCTGCATCATAAATTCTGAACACATGGACATACCCCAAGGCTGGATTCACACATCTGTCGTGTATAGCCTGTGCTCAGATCACAATACCTGGCGTAGCTTGTAAGGTAGTTGGTTCAGACACGCAGTAGATCCAAGCACAGACGTATGCTAATGATAGGTGACTAAAGGCCCTTTTACATTTAGCGATGCACCAGCGATCCAACCAGCGATCCGACCCGGTCAGGATCGCTGGTGCATCGCTAAATGATCGCTAGTGAGCTTTCATACAGAAAGATCTCACAGCGATGCAGCAGCGACGCAGCGCACGATACTTACCATTCACACACAGCGATCCTGCGTCCTCCCGCCCGCGTCCAGCGTCGCTCGTCGTCACAGCAGGAAGTCTCAGCAGGAAGCGCCCGACGAGAAATGGAGCCGGACATTCTCGCGCGATCAGCGATGGACAGCGGGGGAGCCGGTCGCTGGTAAGTATCACACATAGCGATATCGCTAGCAATATCGCTATAACGTCACAAAACCAGTGACGTTTTAGCGATATTGCTAGCGATATCGCTTAGTGTAAAACCCCCTTAAGACTAGATGCACTTGTCTGCTCCTTTCTTCCGGAATACTGCAGCCTTGTACATTATTCCATTCAGTAAGTCAACAAGAATCTGCTTCAGATACATCCGAACAATCCATTATTGCTCTGTTTAAAAATAAATGAATGATCTTGGTGTGATCAGAACTTCATTTTGTCACTGTGCTATAGACCTTTATCATTGCAGTAGTGAATTTCATGCTATTTAGTATTTATAGTAAACGCCACGTGTGGCACGGCCATCCACATAGTATTGCTGGTAATATTGGCCGATTAGGCTGTATGTCTTTTGGGTATGTACAAGGTTAGGTGCTGATTACAGGACTTTCGGCGTACAGTGCCTGATCTGTGGGCAACGTTGGGTTCAGGACACTGGGCAAATTAATATACTGAGTTCTTTAAATTCATATGGAAGAACTATTGAGTTTTGGATGCGGGCTACTGAGCTTGTCCCAAGTCTGGCTTCCTTCCCTTAGTTTGTGTAAGTGTATGGAGGGCTTGCCGTGAAAGCCTAGGATCAGTGGGTATTGCAGGGTCTTCATTGGTCCTCAAATTGATGCAGTTTGCAGGGTTATTGATCTAATGGTGAGTGCGGCGCAGACATCAAAATGAGCCACCTTTTTAAGATTGTAGCTTATGACCAGGGCAGATGGCAAGTCATGTAATCTCATTAAAAGTATGCTTTTCACTAATACATTTCAAGCTGTGACCTCACCTGGTTAAGTAGGAATTGGTTGTTACATATTATTCAGATCAAACTACAATTTAGTTGATGCAGCACAGGATTAACCCTGACAGCCTCATCCAGTCAGGTGTTCTGCTATATTGAGTGACATGACATTTTTTTTTTTTTGTTTGTTTTGAAATGTTTCTCCTAAAGTTTTTTCTTGTCTTTTGTCCTTTTTAGGGTGCACCTCCAAGAGCTCCTCCAAAACCAATGTAGGAAGACTGGCTAAGATGTATCATGTCCAATAAACTGTCCAAAAAAAAAAAAAAAAGTTGATCTGTGTCAATTTCTTAAGTTTATAAATCTGTGAATGTACCCTTTCTAGTTCACATTGCCTTTATCAAATCACCGATTTGAGAGTTAAAGAAAAAAGCCACTATTTTGCTCCGACTTTAAAGGGGTTTTTTGCTGGGCTGTGTACGTCCTGTTTGGTCGTATACCTCCCACTGTCATCAATGTGGTAGCAGTGGGGATGCGTTGGTTGCTGCTGTCAGTCACATTCTTGTCCCCACTAGGATAGGAACCTCAGTAAGCCCAAGGGTATTTTGTCTGTTGCATGGTTCTTACAAACAATAAAAATATCTGACCCTCTCGGCATATAGAAAACTATACAACAAGCATTCCAATAATCACTAATTTTATTTCTATAGTGCCAACATATTCCACAGCACTTTACATTATTATAGAGGGGCCTTCTAAAGACAGTAGACATTACAGCATACCAATAAACACCTAGATCAACAGATACCAAGAGGAACGAGGGCCCTGCGTGCAAGCTTACAATCTATGAGGAAATAGGGGAGACCCAAAAGGTAGATGGTAACAATTGCTTTCATTGTTCTGACCAGCCATAATGTAAGAAATCTGGTGTTCATGTAATGCTGTATGAACTGGTTACCAACCAGAATATGTAAAAGTACAGACACAGAAGGCTATTAAATGCATAAAAAACGATTATTTAAGGGGTCTGGTTATGAAAAATTTTGAATGGGCATCACAGTGGTAGTTAGGTTAATATGTTGAGACAGTAGGCCAGTCTGAACAAATGTTTTTAGGGCACGCTTAACAGTGGGGATTGGGGATTAATCAAATTATCCTGAGTAGTGCATTCCAGAGAATTTGCGCAGCATGTGAGAAGTCTTGGAGATGGGAGTCTGAGGTTCTGATTACTGAGGATGTTAACATTACGTTAGCAGAACGGAGGGCTATGGGCTGCTCCACTGTAATGTATTGACAAACATGAAAAAGACCTGATAAAAGGATCAATTTTTATTTCATAGTTAATTTCGCCAGAGGGCCACAATATTTAAGATGTCATTCTAGAGCAGAAAAGTATAATAGGCACATTATATTTGGAATATAATTACTAGATCCAAAGAAAAAAATGGTCAAATCACTTAAAATATATATTTGATCTAATTATCATGGACTTCCCCACTGCATCTAGTAATTTCTTTACATATGGAACTTGTGTCTATACTATAGCCCTATGATCTGATATAATGTAACTATTTTAGCCTTATGGCAGTTTTACCTGTGTGAAATAAAATATTTTTTTTGGTCAGTATGCCAAAATAAGTAAAGATGGTAAATCTGCTAGGGATTCAGATTGTTTAGGCTTCCTGTTAGCATGTTTGTAATTGAATCTTATTAATGCATGCTTCTAGTTCTAAGTGGTGGTGATTGATTTATTGCACTAAAAGTACTAAGCCCCCCAATTCTTACTGCTATTGGCTGAATGATGGTTAAGATCATTTGGTGAGACCGCTCTCTCTCCAGCTTCCCCCATACACGGGAGCACTCTTCTGAGCTGTCCTGTGTTGAGAGTGGCTGTCAGACCTCTCTGGCAGCAGCTTGTATGTGAACGCCAGCTCTCTGACTTTTTAGTGCCTGCTCAGAAGCGGAATCCTCATCTGTCGACCGATGGCCGAGTTATTTCGCCATCTGCCACTTTTAACAGCCACGCATGGCTATAGCCAGAAACCGGTCCTAGAATGGTTTTAGACCTGGACCTATTGAAAGCTTTTTCTGCTGTCACCTGGAGATGGCTTATACTACGGACTGGAAAATTCAGTCCTGGCACTTGAAAACACACTCATGTGGTCTGATTGGGGGTCTCACCCATAGGTGTATATGGTACAGGTTCTCACCAGTGGTGTTCTTGATAATTGTCATTAATTTTTCCATTTGGCCTTGATCGCCATGATCACTACTTACATCCATAACTCTCCCTGCTAAATGTAACACACATCTTTGGCTGGCTGCTTTTCCAGGCCTCCTCGTGCATTCCACCACATCCCTTAATAAAGTATTATGGTTACCACAGTCCCCATTCTAGTATGATGGTCCAACACAACCAACCATATACACTGATGTTCACCACAGCACATTTAAGCTTTCTATCTTTGCAGCCTCTTGTCGACTTTTCTATCCTGTCTATAGTAAGAAGAAGAATGGCTACCTGTAAGGACATGCACACTCCAAAATATTGAAGAAATCATAACTACTGAACAGAAAACAGCAAAGATATAAAAACATTTAAAATTCTATACACAAAGGCCTCCCAGATGTAAAACCCGCACTTATGCAGTTGAAATATGAGTTGGATCCTATATACGCAAAAATGAAACCTGTGGATTTAAATAGGTATGCATTGCACAGACCTGTGGATATCTTGAGAACAAAGCTCCAATTAAGAGAGGCAAGAATGGCCACCTCCTAGAAAGGTGTATAACGAGATCAAGGGCCAAATAAGGCCTCTGTCCAATTTACCCTAGGGGAGATAAGCCATAAGCAGAAATGGTCGCTGTAACAAGCCCCTTTTAGGGTAAAGAGAGGATGCTCAGAGAGATGACTGAGCGAGGCTGGAGAGCCATCAGCAAGTCTTGTGCCCTGTGATAACACAGAGACACTCGGCATGTCTCAAAGGGTATACCTGCATAAGATCATGTGTGGAGAAAGCAGTTTCAAAGCCACAGGAATTGTCAGAGACGAGGGCGGAGATGGAATAAAGCCGCTCGACAGGTCTGGGAGCCGACTCCATGCGTATCGCCGTGTCTTGCACGACTTCGTCAGGGGAATGGTGGATTGCATGAACCTGTCCCATTAGCCTTTCTTCTTTCTACCTGATGTGGCACCTCCTTTGATACAGATTTTTTGCCCATTTTTTATCTGGTGCGCACCTTCGTGGGATGCAGTGATGTCATTACACCACCTGATGTTCCCTGCATGGCACCAACCTCCAGCAGGTCGGAAGTAGCCTGTATTCTGTTGGATTAAGTCATGGAGCACAGAGTCAGTGCCTATGTACTCTGCCTCAGCTGTTCAAAGTACCGGTGTCCTGAGGATCCTGATACTGTTAACAGTGTGCTAAACCATGCTGCGCACTGCTAAGGCTGGCCCATCTGGCATTTGATTGGATTGCCCACTAGCCAGTACAGCCCTGCTGTGACGCTATAGCCAGGTCATAGCAGAAAGTCAGGGGAGGACTACTGATTGTTTGACCAATAGGGGCAGTGTACAAGGTGACCTCTTCTAATGCATCCCATGACCCTATTTGCTTTGGTGGCAGCTGCCTGACACTGGGCACTCCAATTTAGCTTCTTATTGACTAAGATGCCTAAGTCTTTTTCCATGTCTGATTTCCCCAGCAGTTTCCCGTTTAGTAAGTAATTATAGCATCTGTTTCTCCTTCCCATGTGCATAACCTTACACTTATCTGTGTTAAACCTCATTTGCCATTTTTCAGCCCAATTCTCCAATTTACTCAAATCTGTCTGTAGTTGCAAACTGTCCTCCTTTGTGTTATCTACTTTACATAGTTTTGTATCATCTGCAAATACTGATATTTTACTGTGTAAGCCATCCACTAGAGCATTAATAAATACAGTCATATGTTAAAGTTTGGGCACCCCTATTAATGTTAACCTTTTTTCTTTATAACAATTTTGGTTTTTGCAACAGCTATTTCAGCTTCATATATCTAATAACTGATGGACTCAGTTATATTTCTGAATTCAAATGAGGTTTATTGTACTAACAGAAAATGTGCAATCTGCATTTAAACAAAATTTGACCGGTGCAAAAGTATGGGCACCCTTAACATTTTCTTGATTGGAACACTCCTAACTACTTTTTACTGACTTCCTGAAGCACTAAATTGGTTTTGTAACCTCATTGAGCTTTGAACTTCATAGCCAGGTGTATCAAATCATGAGAAAAGGTATTTAAGGTGGCCACTTGCAAGTAGTTCTCCTATTTGATTCTCCTATGAAGAGTGGCATCATGGGCTCCTCAAAACAACTCTCAAATGATCTGAAAACAAAGATTATTCAACATAGATTTTCAGGGGAAGGATACAAAAAGTTGTCTCAGAGATTTAACCTGTCAGTTTCCACTGTGAGGAACATAGTAAGGAAATGGAAGAACACAGGTACAGTTCTTGTTAAGCCCAGAAGTGGCAGGACAAGAAAAATATCAGAAAGGCAGAGAAGAAGAATGGTGAGAACAGTCAAGGACAATCCACAGACCACCTCCAAAGACCTGCAGCATCATCTTGCTGCAGATGGTGTCACTGTGCATCGGTCAACAATACAGCGCACTTTGCACAAGGAGAAGCTGTATGGGAGAGTGATGCGAAAGAAGCCGTTTCTGGAAGCACGCCATAAACAGAGTCGCCTGAGGTATGCAAAAGCACATTTGGACAAGCCAGTTACATTTTGGAAGAAGGTCCTGTGGACTGATGAAACAAAGATTGAGTTGTTTGGTCATACAAAAAGGCGTTATGCATGGAGGCTAAAAAACAGCATTCCAAGAAAAATACTTGCTACCCACAGTAAAATTTGGTGGAGGTTCCATCATGCTTTGGGGCTGTGTGGCCAATGCCGGCATGGGGAATTTTGTTAAAGTTGAGGGTCACATGGATTCAACTCAGTATCAGCAGATTCTTGACAATAATGTGCAAGAATCAGTGACGAAGTTGAAGTTACGCAGGGGATGGATATTTCAGCAAGACAATGTTCCAAAACACCACTCCAAATCTACTCAGGCATTCATGCAGAGGAACAAATGCAATGTTCTGGAATGGCCATCCCAGACCTGAATATCATTGAACATCTGTGGGATGATTTGAAGCGGGATGTCCATGCTCGGCGACCATCAAACTTAACTGAACTGGAATTGTTTTGTAAACAGGAATGGTCACAAATACCTTCATCCAGGAACTCATTAATAGCTACAGGAAGCGACTAGAGGGTGTTATTTTTGCAAAAGGAGGATCTACGAAAAATTAATGTCACTTTTATGTTGAGGTGCCCATACTTTTGCACCGGTCAAATTTTGTTTAAATGCAGATTGCACATTTTCTGTTAGTACAATAAACCTCATTTGAATCCAGAAATATAACTGAGTCCATCAGTTATTAGATATATGAAACTGAAATAGCTGTTGCAAAAACCAAAATTGTTATAAAGAAAAAAGGTTAACATTAATAGGGGTGCCCAAACTTTAACATATGACTGTATATTAAATAGTAGGGGGCCCAATACAGAACCCTGTGGTACCCCACTAGTAACCCTGGCCCAATCTGAGTATGCCCCATTAATAACCACTCTTTGTTTTCTATCACTAAGCCAGCTACCTACATACACACATTTTCCCCTAGCCCAAGCTTTCTCATCTTACTTACCAATCTTTTATGTGGGACAGTGTCAAATGCTTTAGAGAAGTCGAGATAAATGACATCCAATGATTCTCCTTGGTCCATTTGAGAGCTTACATCCTCATAGAAGCTGATCAGGTTAGTTTGACAGGAGCGATCCTTCATAAATCCATGTTGATGTGGAGTTATTTATTAACATTGAGATATTCCATAATGGTATCCCTTAGAAACCCTTCAAAAATTTTACCCACAACAGATGTTAAGCTTACCGGCCTATAGTTTCCAGGTTCCCTTTTACACCCCTTTTTGAATATTGGTATATGGCTCTGCAACTGTAACATGCAGCCATTTTTCCATCTGGAAAGTACATCGCAGCTCAAGTGCATTATGAATTATGACGGCACCATCAGCTCCTCAGCCTAGCGGCCCAGGATGGTTGTGTTAATATTTCTAGCATGTTATCACTAGGTGGCGATATAGACACGTGATCACAGAATTGACGTTGTGCTTTAACTACAGTGTAATATTGCTGGTGAGGAGCACTTTCTGTAGAAGTAGTTAGGAAGACACATACAGTGGCATGTAAAAGTATGGGCATCCCTGGTCAAAATTACTGTTAATGTGAACAGTTAAGCAAGTTGAAGATGAAATGATCTCTAAAAGGCCGAACGTTAAAAATGACACATTTCCTTTGTGTTTTAGGCAGACCAATATATATATATATATATATTTTCATCTTTTATATTTTAAAACTTACAAAAAGGAAAATGGGCCAAAGTTTGGGCACCCTGCATGGTTAGTACCAAGTAGCACCCCCTTTTGAAAGTATCACAACTTGTGAATGCTTTTTGTAGCGAGCCGAGTATTTCAATTCTTGTTTGAGGAATTTTCATCCATTTTTCCTTGGAACATTCTTCCAGTTAGGGATTCCTGGGTCGTCTTGTACGCTCTGCTATTTTGAGGTCTTGCCACAGATTTTCAATGATGATCACATCAGGGGGCTGTGAGGGCCATTGTAAAACCTACAGCTTTTGACGTCTATTGTGGATTTTACCGTGTGTTTAGTATCATTATCCATTTGTAGAAGCCATTCTCTTTTCAACTTCAGCTTTTTTACAGATGCTGTTATGTTTGCATCAAGAATTTGTTGAAATTTCAGTGAATCCATTCTTCCCTCTACCCGTGAAGTGTTCCTCATGCCATTGGCTGCACCACAACCCCAATGCATGAATGATCCACCCTCATGCTTCATGGTTGGCAAAATGTTCTTTTCCTGAAATTCTGTGCCTTTTTTTCTGCACACATACTATTGATCCTTGTGGCCGAAGAGTTTTATTTTAACCTTATCGGTCCACAGGACTTGTTTCCAAAACTCATCATGTTTGTTTAGATTTTCTTTTGCACACTTCTGACTTTGAATTTTATGGTGAGGACACAGGAGAGGTTTTCTTCTGATGACTCTTCCATGAAGGCCATATTTGTGCAGGTGTCCCTGAACAGTAGAACAATGTACCGCAACTCCCGAGTCTAAATCTTTCTGAAGGTCTTTTGCAGTCAAGCAGGGGTTCTGATTTACCTCTCTAGCAATCCTGCAAGCAGCTCTCACTGAAATTTTGCTTGGTCTCCCAGACCTTAGCTGACCTCCACTGTTCCTGTTAACTTCCATTTCTTAATTACATTTTAAACTGAGGAATGGGCAACTTGAAAACACTTTGCTATCTTCATATAGCCTTCTCCTGCTTTGTTAGCCTTCGCCATTTTCAGTTTCAGAGTGTTGAGCAGCTATTTGGAAGGACCTATGGCTGCTGCTTTTTGTCACAAGGTTAAAGGAGACTGGGTTTTTATAAAGCTGGCTTTTCCTAATAATGGCAAGTAACAAGCCATAACCCTAACAAGCTAAGTAATGTCTGAAACTTAGGTCAAAGTTATCTGAGCACACAAATCTGCAAGGGTGCCCAAACATTTGCATATGCCCATTTTCCTTTTTGTAATTTTAAAAATGTAAAAAATGACTTTTTTTTTTTTTTTTGCCTAAAATAAAAGGGATATGTGTCATCTTCAACTTTAGGACTTTTAGAGATCATTTTATCTTCAACTGCTTAACTGTTTACAATAACAGTAATTTTGACCAAGGGTGCCCAAACTTTAACAGGCCACTGAAATTCATATAATATACATACACATTTAATTTGTTTAAGCTCCGCGTTTTGTTGATGAGATTTTGCAATACCTCATCCACAATTTTGGTAATATAAGACACACTGGATTTTGCGCCTAGAATATTTGCTGCATTTCCAACCCTTGTAGATCTACAATAAGTGACAGCAATTTTTGGACTTTGAAAGTACTGTAAATAAGGCTCAAAACCAGAAGCAAGACTCCCGTGGGCACTGTAATTAAAGGGAATCTTTCACCACATTTGACCTTTCTAAACTATTTTTATGGGCATACGGGTTATAGACTACTGAAAAAAGTCCTCACTATATGCCTCATATCAGATGTCTTGTTGATAAATTGTCTTTTATCACTACGGCTTCTTCCAGGCTCTGTGGGAGGACGCTGCCTGGACGATAACTCTGCCTCCAGAGATTATTATACATGAAGAAGTTACCAGTGTGAGATGTGATGGCCGCTCTCCTGATCTCACTGCAGAGCTGTATGTGATTATACCTGACACATCTGCAGGTTCCTCTCAGCTTCAGCTTCCATCCCACAGACAGCTGCAATATTGTTGCAATACAGCAGAGCTCAAGAGCTACAAACAATGTGTTTGCAAGAAGATAAATTCCATTTCTCCTGTTCTGTGTTAGTTGTTTGTCTCACTCACTGGTAACTCCCCTTCATTTATAATAATCTCTGGAGGCAGAGTTATCTTCCAGTTAGCGTCCTCCCCAGAGCCTGGAAGAGATCATTTACATATAAGAAAAATATGGATTTCTCTGGAATAAAACATCAGATTGCAGATAAAGGGGTACTATTTTATTCAGCTTACTATGACCTGCATGCCCATATAGACGGTTTAGGAGAGTTGATCATACTGACAGATTCCCTTTAAGGTGGGTGCCAGCTCCAGGATTCTCCTTTGTCATGTTAATGGAGCAGCAGTGGAGGTGTAATCATTTCAAGAGAATACTGGTTGTCAAGCCTGGCTGTAAAAAAAAACAATTATTTTTAATCTCTGCTAGTAAACTGACACCCGTGTGAGGACGTGTGCATTGCATAGTAATTATCAAAGGTGGGAAAGGAAGGGTGTTTCATAATAGCTAATAGAAAGAAACACAAGATGAATTACATGACTGTGGATGGAGTGAACTTGTAAAATAATTATATTGTTTTCAAGGATACACACATAACTGAATCTAGGGTTCTTCCATTCATGTGACCTCAACAACTGCAGTTAGGTCTATGATGAGATTTGGTGATGCCCCAGACATAAATTGGCATAAGAAGCCTGGTTGTGCTTGTACTCCTCGGTATCAAACACTCAGTCTTTAGTTTAATGGGGAGATAAGTGCTAAAATTGAATGTCACTCTGCATTTTGTACCACTTACAAATCATCACTACCCCCTTCTCAACGTCTGAAGGACTGTAGGCCACTCTTCATTGACTTTGTGTTGTTTTTGCTGACCTGTAGATATGGTTACCAGTTCCGACCGACCGTAGGTCTCCCAGACTGTCTCTCCTGCCATAGAACTGAGCTTCTCTACTATCAAACACCCTGAAACGTGGCTGTAAATTGGAGTGTCAGGTTTGGCTTTTTATCCTAATTGATGAGGCCTTGGTACAGGGTTAATATAGATATTTAGAATTGCTACATCCAATAGGTGGCGCTGGAGTGCTAGTCCTCTTCCTCTCTGAAATACCAAGACTGATATTACCACCATATGTGACTATAAAGTGGTGAACACCAGTCCTGCCGAAAATGCAAGTGATTAGCGTTCAGTCATAGATGGTGGTGGAAAAATGCAGGAAAAAAGTCAGCTCAACCATTCAAAAGCCCAAAGCACGAGACACAGCGCTGTAGCAGGAAAATGAATCGATGGCAGAAAAATCCGGCTTTATAGATCTTCTAAAATCATGGATTTCTCTCTGTGTCTGTCTCTCTTTCACTGTGTCTGTCCCTCTCTCTTACTGTGTCTGTCTCTTTCTCTGTGTCTGTCCCTCTATTTCTCTGTGTTTGTCTCTTTCTCTGTGTCTGTCTCTCTGTGTCTGTCTCTCTTTCACTGTGTTTGTCCCTCTCACTGTGTCTGTCTCTCTGTGTCTGTCTCTCTTTCACTGTGTTTGTCCCTCTCACTGTGTCTGTCTCTCTGTGTCTGTCTCTCTTTCTCTGTCTCTCTTTCACTGTGTTTGTCCCTCTCACTGTGTCTGTCTCTCTGTGTCTGTCTCTCTCTTTCTCTGTGTCTGTCTCTCTTTCACTGTGTTTGTCCCTCTCACTGTGTCTGTCTCTCTGTGTCTGTCTCTCTCTTTCTCTGTGTCTGTCTCTCTCTCTGTGTCTGACCCTCTCTATGAAGAGTAACATGTTTGTGCTTTGGGGCAGCCTGTGGGCAGGTCTTTCCTTGGTATCTCTGGCTTAGAGCAGGAAGATAAGACTATGCCTACAGTCCTGCTCCAGATCATGGGCATCTCATTAACTGAACACTTCTAAGGGTGAGTGCACACGCTGTGGATTCACCTGCGGATTTTTCAGTGCGGATCCACAGGTAAAACCGCAGGTAAAGTGACCTGCGGTTTTCCTGCCGATTGGCCAGCGGTTTTCCCCTGCGGTTTGACACCTGGACAATGGAATAGGTGTCATACCGCAGTGGAATCCGCAGAAAGAATTGACATGCTGCAGATTTCAAACTGCAGCTTTTCCACAAGGAAAAATCCGCAGCATGTGCACTATGGATTTGAAATACCATTGACTAACATGGTACTGTACTATGTCTGCGGAACTGCTGCGGATCCGCAGCGTGTGCACATACCCTAACACTGAGTACACAAGAACCACAAGATGGATTTCTTCACCCCAGGCATCATTTTAATCACTTTAACAGCGACAACATGACAGTGTCTGTAGGTTACTTAGCAAAATCCTGCTGACACGTTCCCTTTAATGTGGGATTATATAAACAGTTGAATTATACTATGTTGTAGGACCATACTGTATACCAGGAACTGAGCTTCGATCCCACTCTCAAATTTCAAATCAAGCTAGAACCTCTTCTTAAAGAGGGTGTTACAAAAGATGCTGTAACACAGAAACTATCGAAGGATTTAATTGTCCAATTTCCTATTACCCCGTTATATCATTACCTTCCAAAAGTGCACAAGAATGAAACCCCTCCCCCCCTTGTGCCCCATAGTGGCTAGTATTGGGAGTTTGGGAGAGAAGCTATACTATATTCTGAGTGATCTCCTCTTCCCAGCTCTCAACTTCGCTGGTCGTGAAGAGCCATACCAGCCCCACTGTGTACCATCCCTTACGGCACCATAGTGTAGTAAATTCTACCACCTCTCAGGGTTGCAAACTTTGCAGCTATGGGGGAAGGTACTTCTTCTTTACCATACTGCGGTTCACGTATACCTGATTCTTAGTCCCCTTTTCCTCCAGGAACCCAAACCCCTGTTCCATGTTAAATTCTAGGACACTCCCCTTAGTCTGTGCATCCTCTGTGGCAAAACATTCGCACCTTCCAACCAGGCTCTTAAATAGATATCAGCCCACCTTCTCTCTTCAACCACACCTTTCATAGTGGCTGATCATCACCGCCACAGACTTATTGGTGGAGACCAAGGGGGATCATCCACAGGCGATGAGTCGAGCCACATTCTCATCCAGTTTTTTCCACCTCTGGTGCTTCTGCTCCCACTGCCGTCAATCCAGGATCCACCCCTTTAGGTTCTTCTCCTACATCAGGAACGCTGCACTCTGCACAGGGCACTGTCCCATTGTAACTGGGGGCTGAGCAACCTCTCCCGCAAGAGACACCACTGGCCCAACTGCCCTGAGGTGTGTCTCTTCAGGCCCACACACCTGACTAGCAGGAACTGGAGCCTACAGGAGAATAACACATAAAATATAGTACATTGTCCATACATTGAAAGTAACAGGAATTTTCAGAGGTGCACCTTCACCCTCTCCACCCTCAGAAATGCTTTGTTTGGGTGAGTGTTCCCGTTTTCTCTATAAGGCCGGGATCACACACAGCGAGATACGGCCGGGTCTCGCAGGTTAAAACCAAGCTCTGGCGCCGGCACTCCGGAGCGGAGCGTGCAGCCGCAAAGCAATACATGGAGCTGCACGCTGCGCTCCAGAGTGCCGGTGCCAGAGCTTTGTTTGAACCTGCGAGACTCGGCCGTATCTCGCTGTAGTGTGACTCCTGCCTAAAAGAGCTGCTGCCAACAGATTGAATTCCAACATAATCTGTTAGTAGATGGTTTACGAATCCCGCCGAAAATAGAGGGTAGAGCTGAATTTCATCTAATGTATATGGGGCCTTTGTTCCTAGGCAGTGCTCAGCAATGATAGAAACAATTATATACATCCAGTGAACTATATGTTGCAGAAAAAGAAGATTTTTGCAACAGTGGTGAGTGCCACATTACTTTTTCTTTTGTATGATGTCTGAGAAAATAAGGAAAAAGCAGCCATAACTACTGATGGCCAAGTTGTTAGGCATCAGATTCCTGCAGCTGCACAGCAGGAATCCAGAGCCATACATCCAGCGGTCTCCCATTCCTTTCCGACCGCTCAGGACCTGCACAGCAATCTTGGTGATCCAGGCACCCTGCTCAGACCAGCTCTCTGGGTCTGGATGTTGCTGTCACCTCTGGACCAGCAATGGTAGCGCAACCTGCTTTGCAGGAAACCACTCCAGAGGCGAAGTCCTCTCGCCGCGCTACTGGGCATGCCCACGAGACGATCTCCCAGTGGAGATCGGGGGTCACGTGCTCAGGTCCTTGTCCTGATCTGATTGGCCCATCTCAGAGGTCTGGAAGGTCCCGGAAGCGCATGGCTATAAAAGGCCCGCATGGCCGCTCGGCCAAGCGCTAGTATAGACAATACGTGCTATGTGTGAATGGTGACGAATGTATGATTCTGGTGACTGACTCATTTGAAACCCCTTCCCTCTGTTATTATGCATGTGGTTAGGGAATTAGTTTAGTAGTCAGCGCCAGTCAGTGGCAAGCCATACGCCACGGTACATACCACACCGCTACACTAGCGTCCGATAGTGTTATGCCTCACAGCACTGTCGTACAGCGGCAGAAGTTACCGCCACGCTGCAGTTAGCAGCACTTACCAGGTGTCCGCGGTAGCGATGCCGCACGCATGGTAGGTCAAGACGGGCACCGACCTCTGCCTTGGGCCGTGTCCTGTGACCGTATACCGTGTGTGCAAGCCAGCTGAGACCTGTGAAGCTAACAGGCTCGGCGTTTATGCTTTACTTATACTAAAGCGCCTCTGTGTGTTTAACAGAGTCCGCTCTGCGCACCTCGGGTGACGTTTAACCTGAGCGCAGTATACCGCCATATAGTGAGTCTGCCATTACTCAGCAGCGGTTGTTACACCTACTGCACGGTGGACCCCGGGCGGCGAACGCACTTCCTATTTATATTTAGTGCGTTCCGCCGTCCCTAACATTATACTAGCGCCAGGGTCTGGCTAGTAATGGCAGACCTGCAGCAGCTGCAGCGGTACATTCGGCAGCTGGAGAGCAGGTTGGCGGCTATCGAGAGCTCCACCTCAGCTGTGAATGCTACGGCAGCCGCTGCTCAGACAGTCGCAGAGGCTGTCTCATGCGTGCCCACACTCACGCCTATGCCGACAATATCTCGCCTCCCGCTCCCCGACAAGTTTTCGGGTGACAGTGCCACCTGTAGGGGATTCGTGAGTCAGTTCTCTATCCAGCTTGAGTTACTGGCTGCACGGTTCCCTACAGGGCAGGCTAAGGTGGGGTTTATTGTTTCTCTTTTATCTGGCAAGGCATTAGAGTGGGCTACGCCATTGTGGGAGCGTGATGATCCCGTGGTTCAGGGGGCTGCTCAGTTCCTCGCGGCTCTGAAGCAGGTATTTTTGGGACCGCGGATCACGCACGACAACTCTCTCTCCAGTTATTGGCCCTAACACAGGGGTCTCTCTCGGTCACCCATTATGCCGTCCGATTTCGGACATTGGCTTCCGAACTAGAGTGCCCCGATAAAGCACTCATCCCTGTTTTTGGAGAGGGTTAGCAGAGCATTTCAAAGATGCTCTAGCAACCAGAGAGGTCCCAACAAGTCTGGAGGAAGTGATTGCCATCTCCACGCGCATTGATCTCCGATTTACGGAGCGCGGGCTGGAACGTGCGCAATCCAGACGAAGGGTTAATTTGACTCCCACCTTCACCGAGCCGCTAAGATCTCCCGCTCAGGAGCTTACATCCTCCGAACCTATGCTGGTGTCTCGCGCCGGCTCCAAGCCACGTCCGGTGCGAGGCTCCGCACGTTGTTACCAGTGCCGGCAGTTTGGTCACTCGGCTAGCACGTGTCCTCTGCGGTCGGAAAAAT
This sequence comes from Dendrobates tinctorius, assembly GCF_039654945.1. Taxonomy (NCBI): domain Eukaryota; kingdom Metazoa; phylum Chordata; class Amphibia; order Anura; family Dendrobatidae; genus Dendrobates; species Dendrobates tinctorius. Next base: position 501,339 of record NW_027361854.1, on the reverse strand, counting down.
GATCACGTCCAGTGGTCGTAGGTGGTGGTCAGACAAATATGAAACCCTTTTCTCCCAAACCGGTATTCCGAGGCACATTAGTTAGTGGGGCCTCCAACTGGGAGGTAGAGGTTACCATGGATTCCGGGGCTGAGGGGAACTTTATGTCCTCGACCTTCGCCCAGAAACACGCTATTCCACTGGTGTTACTGCCTCAACCTCTGACCATCAGGGTGGTTAATGGTGCACCTTTACCATCTCAGGTGACCCACCAGACAGCCCCACTCGGGCTCTCAATCTCACCCTCTCATCTTGAGATTCTGTCCTTGTTCGTTTTGCCAGATGGCATCGACCAGGTGCTTCTTGGAGTTCCCTGGCTCCGTTGTCACTCCCCTCATATTGATTGGGCTTCAGGGAATATACTGGGTTGGAGCAAGGACTGTGAGGGAAGGTGCCTGAAGGGCAGTGTTCAGGTAGCTTCTACTGAAGTGCCCACGGATCTCTCCGCGCTTCCTAAACCTTACCACCAGTACGCGGGCGTCTTCTCTAAAAAATCTGCGGAGACGCTCCCGCCGCACCATCCTTACGATTACCCGATTGATCTTCTGCCAGGCACGGAACATCCTAGAGGCTGTGTTTATCCGCTGTCACTCCCTGAGACAGAGGCTATGTCTCAATATATCTGGGAGAACCTGGCCAGAGGTTTTATCAGAAAGTCGGTGTCGCCGGCTGGTGCAGGGTTCTTCTTCGTGCAGAAGAAGAGCGGAGAGTTACATCCCTGCATTGACTACAGAGGTCTCAACGCCATAACAGTTAAAAACAAATACTCTCTCCCGTTGATCTCTGAGCTATTTGACAGGTTGCGAGGGGCCCGGATATTTACAAAATTAGATCTACGGGGGGCGTACAACCTGATCCGCATTCGCGAAGGAGACGAGTGGAAGACAGCCTTTAATACCAGGGATGGCCACTATGAGTATCTGGTCATGCCCTTCGGCCTTTGTAATGCGCCTGTTGTCTTCCAGGATTTCGTCAACGACGTCTTCTGCGATGTGCTCTCCACCTCGGTGGTGGTCTATCTGGATGACATCCTCATCTCGCCAGATTTGACCTCCCACCGGAAAGACGTCTGCAGGGTCTTCGACCGTCTGCGGGCGAACTCTCTTTTCGCTCCTTCGTTCCTGGGCTACATCATCTCGGCCCAGGGGTTGGCTATGGATCCGGCCAAACTGCAAGCGGTAATGGACTGGCAGGAACCACACTCGCTCAAAGCGGTGCAGCGCTTCCTAGGGTTCGTCAACTATTACCGCCAGTTCATACCTCACTTCTCCACACTGGTAGCTCCTTTGGTTGCTCTCACAAAGAAAGGAGCTAATCCTAAAGCTTGGTCTGAACAGGTCTCCAAGGCATTCTCATCTCTAAAATCCCATTTTGCTGGCGCTCCCATCTTACACCGTCCCGATGTGGATAAACCGTTTATCCTGGAGGTGGATGCCTCTTCCGTCGGTGCAGGAGCAGTCCTTTTCCAGAAGGATGCTCAAGGTCGGAAGCATCCCTGCTTCTTTTCTAAGACCTTCTCACCGGCGGAGAAGAATTACTCCATTGGGGACAGGGAGCTGCTAGCAAAGAAGTTGGCCTTTTCCGAGTGGAGACATCTCCTGGAGGGAGCCCGGTTTCCCTTCCAGGTGTATACGGACCATAAAAATCTGGTCTATTTACAAACAGCCCAGCGCTTGAACTCTCGTCAAACTAGGTGGTCGCTCTTCTTCTCCCGCTTCCGCTTCACCTTGCACTATCTCTCTGGAGAGAAGAACGTCCGTGCGGATGCTCTCTCGCACTCGGTGGTCTCAGCGGGGGAAGGGGAGGCTGAGCCGTGGTTAATTCTCCCTCCGGAGAGCTTTACGACCGTGGCTCCAGTTGCTCTCGAGTCAGTGCCACCGGGCAAGACCTTTGTGCCTCCTCGGCTACGGCCGGAGGTTCTTGCCTGGGCACACGCGTCCAGGGTGGGTGGTCACTTTGGCAATATGCGGACCACAGAACTCCTGGCAAGGTCATACTGGTGGCCGCACATGGCTCGAGACACTAAGGAATACATACAAGCATGCGTCTCGTGTGCACGGAACAGGTCCTGTAGACAGAGGCCGGCTGGGTTATTGTACCCTTTGCCGGTGGCGGATAGACCTTGGGAGATGGTTGGCATGGATTTTGTGGTTGGCCTGCCCAAGTCTGGTGGCAGTATGGTCATCTGGGTGGTCACCGACCATTTTTCTAAAATGGTGCATCTGGTGCCACTCGCACGGTTGCCTTCCGCTCGTGGTCTTGCCACACTGTTCATAAAACATGTATTCCGTCTACATGGCATGCCGGACAAAATTGTCAGTGATCGAGATCCCCAGTTCGCGTCCCGGCTTTGGAGAGAGCTCTGCAGCCTACTCAGCATTGAGTTAAACCTGTCCTCTGCTTACCATCCCGAGACGAACGGCTTGGTTGAGAGAGACAACCAAACCTTGGTCACGTACCTGCGGCATTTCGTCTCTGCCAGGCAGGATGACTGGGCATCCTTGCTACCATGGGCTGAATTTGCCCTGAATAATGCAGTGGCTGATTCCACTGGTCAGACACCGTTCCTTCTAAATTACGGCCAGCGTCCGCGCGTCCCTGTCCCGATGCCAGTGTCCTCCGCTGACTCCAAGGTGGACCACTGTACACACTGGATATGGTGGAAGATGAAACCGGCAAGGTATCATATAAATGTAATATATGCAGCAACACACAAAATAAATAAAATAACCTTTATTAAAATATGGGTGTACACATTAAACAAATAAAAAAGGCATCCCAAATATATACATGGTATTATAATATAATGAGCTTTAAAATAGAGCTTTTTTTATATAGAGCTTTTTTAATAACCATGTAAAATTGGCTCAATAATGGGCAGGTAAGAAAATTTATAATAATTATATACTTGTTAATGCCCCCAAAAAGAATTTTTTATATATAGTGCAATGTGAAACAAAAAATGATGTTGGCAAAGGCCAACAATAAAAATAAAGTGCACAGATGATATGGGCAATAAATGCCAGTACGTGGTAAGGAGAAACCGCCACTCAATGAACAAAAAACACACAATGGGAGAAAGAATGGGGAACCAAGAATAAAACAATTACCTGGTGAGCCAGTAAATGGTGCTTGGTAACGCGCCCCGAGTCCTCCAAGTTCGCGCCGTGATACATCGGACCTTTTAAGGTTCTCGAGCGAATCAGCTTGGTGGTCTACCGCCTGGCTCTTCCTCCACATTTAGCCATTTCTGACGTTTTCCATGTGTCCCTTCTCAAACCTGTTCACATAGCCTGCTTCTCTGAGTCATCTGCCGGGTCATCAGACTTGTCTTTGGACGAGTATGAGGTTAACGCCATTGTGGGACGCAAGATTGTGCGTGGCAAAAAGTTTTATTTGGTGGACTGGAAGGGTCTTGGTCCAGAGGCCTGGACCTGGGAGCCAGTGGAGAACATCCACACTCCGCTCCTGATCGCAGCGAGGCTCGGGGGCAATGTTAGACGTCAGATTCCTGCAGCTGCACAGCAGGAATCCAGAGCTATACATCCAGTGGTCGGTCTCCCATTCCTTTCCGACCGCTCAGGGACCTGCACAGCAATCTCGGCAATCCAGGTGCCCTGCTCAGACCAGCTCTCTGGATCTGGATGTTGCTGTCACCTCTGGACCAGCAATGGTAGTGCAACCTGCTTTGCAGGAAACCACTCCAGAGGCAAAGTCCTCTCGCCGCGCTACTGGGCATGCCCACGAGACGTGCTCAGGTCCTTGTCCTGATCTGATTGGCCCATCTCAGAGGTCTGGAAGGTCCCGGAAGCGCATGGCTATAAAAGGCCCGCATGGCCGCTCGGCCAAGCGCTAGTATAGACAATACGTGCTATGTGTGAATGGTGACGGATGTATGATTCTGGTGACTGACTCATTTGAAACCCCTTCCCTCTGTTATTACGCATGTGGTTAGGGAATTAATTTAGTAGTCAGCGCCAGTCAGTGGCAAGCCATACGCCACGGTACATACCACACCGCTACACTAGCGTCCGATAGTGTTATGCCTCACGGCACTGTCGTACAGTGGCAGTAGTTACCGCCACGCTGCAGTTAGCAGCACCTACCAGGCATCCGCGGTAGCGACGCCGCACGCATGGTAGGTCAAGACGGGCACCGACCTCTGCCTTGGGCCATGTCCTGTGACCGTATACCGTGTGTGCAAGCCAGCTGAGACCTGTGAAGCTAACAGGCTCGGCGTTTATGCTTTACTTATACTAAAGCGCCTCTGTGTGTTTAACAGAGTCCGCTCTGCACACCTCGGGGGACGTTTAACCCGAGCGCAGTATACCGCCATATAGCGAGTCTGCCATTACTCAGCAGCGGTTGTTACACCTACTGCACGGTGGACCCCGGACGGCGAACGCACTTCCTATTATTTATATTTAGTGCGTTCCGCTGTCCCTAACACAAGTTCAGTGGAGATTACTGTGTATATATGAATAATTTTTTTTATTTATTCATAGCCCTATTCTAAGGAAAAAATGGCTTGTTGAAAACTTCTTGCCGTTGACTGTTGGGCATCAGTTTGAGATTGCCAGGTAACAAGCGTTCGTCAAGCTCTGCTTCTCCTGGTTGGATGGTTTCCATGAATTGTGATGAGCTTAGTAAATAATGTCACTTACATTCCTGATTTCTTTCCCAGCAAAAGTTATCTATTAATGTTCCGGTACCTATGTATAAAGGTACTGTCACACTTAGCGATGCACCAGCGATCCCGACCAGCGATATGACGCGGTCAGGATCGCTGGTACATCGCTAAGTGGTCGCTAGTGAGCTGCCACACAGGCAGATCTCACCAGCGACATCGCTGGGGACGGGGATCGCTACTTACCTGTCACACCAGGCGATCCTGCGTCCTCCCGCCCGGCTCCACGCATCGCTCGTCTCTCACAGCAGGAAGCGCCACAGGAAGTTGACGACAAGAAACAGTCCTGAACGTTCTCGCGCGATCAGCGATAACCAGCGGGGGAGCGGGTCGTAGGTAAGTATCAGACACAGAGATATCGCTAGCAATATCGCTATAACGTCACTAGTTATAGCGATATTGCTAGCGATATCTCTTAGTGTGACATGCCCTTTAGACCGCACAGCATACCAGAGAGTTTCAGTATGTCACTTCTCCTGGGTAGTATCACCTGCAATGGAGAAAAATGCTCAACAAGATTATGTCAATTGTTTGAGTCACGGTTTCTACGTTCTTGCTCTATAGATAGACACCATATAGCAAACAATCCACACCGGGAAGGAAGCACAACATTATCTTCCTAACTTATACAGGTTCCATACTTAGAGGGTGTCTTACAAATTAGTTATTTGTTAAATTAAATATTTATAGACCACCATGAAGGTAACTGCAGGTTTGTAAAAATATGTGAATCTTGATACAAAGAAATGCCACAAATAATTATTGTTAAAAATACCCTAATAAAAAGCCCAGTAATGGCATTATGGTCATATTTAGAGGTCCAACAACAGCATAATACAATATACCGTACCTCCCAATAAAATAATAAATAAATAAGTGTGTGCAAAATACAAGAAACTACACAAAACATCTAATAATACCTTATGAATATATGGCAGTATGTCGTTGCAAATTACTCTAATATGGATGCACCTCTATATAAACCATAAATTGTAAAAACTATATATTCCCCACCAATTACCAATAAATATATTGAATCGTATGAGAAGTTACATGCACCAAAATTAATCACATTGCGTCCATTCAAATTATATTAAATCTAATATATAAAGCTCAATTGTGTGTGTGTGTGTATGTATGTATGTATGTATGTATGTATGTATGTATGTATGTATGTGTGTGTGTGTGTATGTCCGGGATTGGCAACCGCACCGTCGCAGCTACAGCCACAAAATTTGGCACAGTCACACGTCTGGACCCCGAGAATGTCCTAGGCTATGTTGTGAGGCGAAATTTTAACCCCGCGCGCTCCAATTCACCAAACAATTTTGCCCCTATCTACATAATGGGGAAAAAGTGTGTGTGTATCAAGCCCCGCCCCTCATTATGATGTCATAATGGTTGCCATGGCGACACTGATGTCATCATAGGTTGCAAGCCCCGCCGCTCATTATGATGTCATAATAGTTGACCATGGGATGTACGGGGTGTGATGGGTATATGGGTACTGGACTATGGGATGGAGGATATGTATGACGGGTATATGGGCACGGGACTATGGGATGGAGGATGTGTGATGGGTATATGGGCACTGGACTATGGGATGGAGGATATGTATGACGGGTATATGGGCACGGGACTATGGGATGGCGGATATGTATGATGGGTATATGAGCACGGGACTATGGGATGGAGGATATGTATGATGGGTATATGGGCATGGGACTATGAGATGAAGGATGTGTAATGGGTATATGGGCACTCGACTATGGGATGGCGAATATGTATGATGGGTATATGGGCATGGGACTATGAGATGAAGGATGTGTAATGGGTATATGGGCACTCGACTATGGGATGGCGAATATGTATGATGGGTATATGGGCATGGGACTATGGGATGGAGAATATGTATAATGGGTATATGGGCATGGGACTACGGGATGGAGAATATGTATGATGGATATATGGGCATGGGACTATGGGATGGAGGATGTGTGATCGGTATATGGGCACTCGACTATGGGATGGAGGATGTGTGATGGGTATATGGGCACTCGACTATGGGATGGAGGATGTGTATGATGGGTATATGGGCACGGGATTATGGAATGGAGGATATGTATGATGGGTATATGGGCATGGGACTATGAGATGAAGGATGTGTGATGGGTATATGGGCACTTGACTATGGAATGGCGAATATGTATGATGGGTACATGGGCATGGGACTATGGGATGGAGGATGTGTGATGATGGGTATATGGGCATGAGACTATGGGATGGAGGATGTGTGATGGGTATATGGGCAATCGACTATGGGATGGAGGATATGTATGATTGGTATATGGGCACGGGCCTATGGGATCGTGGATATGTATGATGGGTATATAGGCACGGGACTATTATAATTTGCTATAACTAACCACAGTTAGTTACTATGCCCAGGCAGCGCCGGGCTGTTCAGCTAGTCTAATATATAAAGCTGAATGTATGTATGTGTGTGTGAATGTCCGGGATTGGCATCCGCACCGTCGCAGCTACAGCCACACAATTTGGCACAGTCACACGTCTCTACCCCGAGAGTGTCCTAGGCTATGTTGTGAGGCGAAATTTTAACCCCACGTGTTCCAATTCACCAAACAATTTTGCCCCTATCTACATAATGGGGAAAAAGTGTGTGTGTATCAAGCCCCCCCACCACCAGCAATACGGAAGTCACTCTGCACCTGCGCACACAACCCGAATACTTACTGGCACCAGATATGAAGTGGGTAGGTGTCGGAATATGTTTGGTGCAACAACTCCATTCCTGCTATGAGTGTTTAGTTGCTAGAGTTGTATGCTGTTTATAAAGTTAGAACAAAAAAAACTCCCAGAGGCTCACACAGGGATATCATGTGACTGTATTTCCTGTGTCTGTGTATGAGAGAAGCAGCCTGCTGTAGATGCTGTACAGATAGAGACACAGAAATTATGTATTAGAACAAAACCGTTGGCACAACCCTGGTAACCGGAGGTGGTGCACAAGTAGGATCCCAATCCGTGAACTTCAATTTATATAGACTTGGCATACACCAAAAAGATTCTGATGCAGAAAGGTGGTTTTAATGAATTGCAGTACATACATACAGACGTTTCGATCTAGGACCTTCATCAATGTACAATAAGTTGTACTGTGAGCTCTTAGTGACTGGGCTTTAAGGGAGATACCAAGGGCCACCCTTGGATTCGCGGTGGATACTGCGTCCACTTGTTATATAGAACCACGTGGGATGGCCGCAGGTGCCTCCTTGCAGTATTGGTATCTCCCTTAAAGCCCAGTCACTAAGAGCTCACAGTACAACTTATTGTACATTGATGAAGGTCCTAGACCGAAACGTCTGTATGTATGTACTGCAATTCATTAAAACCACCTTTCTGCATCAGAATCTTTTTGGTGTGTGCCAAGTCTATATAAACAGAAATTATGTCAAGGATTTTCTGTCGGACACTCACAGCATGGCACAGGTTCAACTCTTCCTGGTTCCTGATCGTCCTAAAGATCTCCACCGACTCTTAGACCACGTTCACACGTTGAGTATTTGGTGAGCTTTTTACCTCATTGTCTCTAAGCTGAAATCAAAAGTGGAACAATCAGAGGAAAAGGATAATAGAAACATGTCACTACTTCTGTATTTATCACCCACTCCTGGTTTTGACTTACAAATACTGAGGTAAGAAACTGACCAAATACTGAACGTACTGCGTCCCAAACATTCCACAACTGCTGCCCACTTTCCTGTCTGTTTTGCAAACCCGCTGTCACATATCTCCAGCCCAACATCAATTACCAAAGAGTGGGGACACAGTTTTTTTTTGTACAAAAACAGATTTGTAGGTAAAACTAGCAAAACAATAGTATAAATCGCATACCAGTTCCACAGGGATATAGGAGAGATAAAGAATAAAACACCACAAAATCTACAAAAGTGCAAGAATGGGGAAAGTCGGGACGAGATCTCTACTTTCATTACACACAGACAACTTTAAAATGCTAATGACTCAATAGTGAACTGTTTGAGTGAGACGATTGTGTTGCTTCCCCTTGTACTGCATCCAAATGTAACCTACTTACAATGTTCAGATGCTTCACATCTGGAGATATGGATATATGGTATTTCCAGCTATGCTGCCATGCTGTGCTAAACAGCACTTTGCAGGCTGTATTTTAAAGCTGGCGGCATTTACTAAGCATTGCTTTTTATCATGAATGTGCACAAGGACCCACTTGTCTGCAGACTCCTTTGAAGTCCTATGTCAGCCCCTTCTGCTGGGACTTTTGTTGCCTATGTGTCTGGAAGAGTAGCCTTTAATGCATTGCTACTAAACAAATCAGCATGTTGACATTAAACCGGCATTTATATACAGAGATGTATAGTGCATAAAGCAATAACCAGAAGAATAGGAACAAAGCCTGCACTGTGTGTTCGGTATTGGAATATACGTATTAAACACCAAGTATTATTACATGTCCTTTTCTATTATAAAATGGCATTTTTCAAGGTTGATTAGAAGCTGAAGAAAAATTCTGGTAATTCCCATTGTAATGTTTTTCAGCGCCCCTGTATGCATGCAGCCAGCACTAGATTAAGAATTTGGGTATTTATATATTGTGTGTACACATTCAGCTCAGATGGGGATAAAGCTGTTACGGCCGTAAGGGGCCCCAGGCAGGGAATATTGCAGCCGGGCACCAGCTTAGCGGGATCATTCTCAGGAAGGATATGGGGTCTATGACCGGGGCGGGAACTGCGGAGATGGTATTCCCGGCATCTTTCCCAATTGGAACCGGATGGGGGGCTGATAGGGTGCTGGTGACGTTAGTGGCTTGGATGGGAATTGTCTAAGGAGACGGCAAGGATTGCCAGGAAGAAAGAGAGAAAGAGTACAGAAAGAGTTGAGTCTGCCCGGAAGGCAGGGAAAGTGCAGGATATGTAGCTCTGTGTGAATTGTGCTGCCAAGCTGATGAGTGCCCTTTTGATAAGTAAAGTTGAACTGTTTGAAAAAGACTGTGACTCCGAGGTGTTATGTGAAACTTGGAAACATGGAGCCGGAGTGCCAGAACTGGAAGGAACTCTGACAGTAACCGTAAGTGTTCTGCTGCGCACGCTGCTAAAGGGACATTGTGTTTTATCTGTGGGGTGCCAGGGTGTGGGAACTGTAAAACCCATTGCCACCACTACCACCCTGACCGCCTTACACAGGTGTGGAGAGTGTCCCAAGATAGAAGTACACTTTACCTTTTGGAAAACTCACAGATGTCCTGTGTGTGCAGCACAAATCGGCAGAGCCTGACCGGGCTAGGGGATGCTCTACTCGAAAAATGTTGATGACAGCATTTGTGTGATGGGAGCAACACTGTGACTGAGAACAGGAGACCACCTACCTAAGGTGCATGTTAAATGCTTTTTTTTGGAGTGTACACATACATTGTTTGGATTCTGATTCCCGCACTGAAATACAGGGATATGTCAGAGGGCATGACTGAATCCTGTTTTTAGGCTCTTGGACAGATCTAGTCAGACTTGGACTGACCCACAGGAGAACAGGGGAATCCTCCGATGGGCTACTGTGCAAGAGTGGGGCACCACCCTCTTATATGAGCAGTACTTGGTACTATATACTTGAGTCACTACGTACAGATAAAGGCAGCATCTTATTCATGTAACATTCTACCCAGTTTATTGTTATATAAATTTGTGATTGAGGATACTGTCACATTTGCATGTAGCAAAAAAAAATGGGGCCCTGAAGTTGGTTACTGGTGGGCCCTAGGAATCTCAGTCCGATACTGGATCTAGAGCATAGTCACATACAATGCTCTAGATCTATCCCAGGTATAAGGGTATTATTCCTCAATATCTGGGATAGATCACAAGGGTTGCATACAGTAACATTGGTAGAAAAGTAGAAAACACTCCCTTTTTCTTCATGTCATAACATTACAGCGCAGCTCTCTTCTTCTCTAATATCAGTGAGACCTCATTCTGACATCAGTGTGTCACATATGTTCTATCTGTATTTTTCACAGATACAACACATGCCCATTATATTCTATGGTGCTATTCACATGTCTGTGTTTTTCGGCAGCACGGATGAAAAGTACCACTACAAGTCTATGGGTCCATGAAAAACACGTTCAGCTGTCCATGTTTAGCATTGAAAATAATAGGAAAAGCTTTGTAATTTATTTATTTATCCATCCATGAAAAACAGTGTTGAAAAACTGACCAAACACGGATGATACTGGTACCATGTTTTGCATACGTGAAAAACACTGACGCCTGAATGAGTCCTAGGCGAGGAGAATGAGGAGATCTCAGCGCGATGTGACATGTCCGTCTGCTCTGACCTTCCCTGGGGGCACTTGCTTTTTTTCCTATGGATAACGCTACCTTTTTATCGGTTTGAAGAACATCATAGATGGCAAAGTTAAATGCCAAAGAAGAATCTCTGCTGACGCCTCATTGCTTGAAGGGCAAATTTGCATACCAACTTCAAAACCTTATAACTAACGGAGAAGAACAAAATGTTTCATTAGTCCTATTGTGCCTATTTTTACTGATATATACAGTTTTAAAAAAACATATCATGAAAGGTCCTTTTAAAGGAAACATGTCAGCACAAATGAGAAACCTAGAGGTTATGTTTTCAGGATTTCCTTAGTATTGTACATGTGATGGAAGTATTGCCTGTGCAGGTACCGCAATTATCACCTGGGCAATACTAAGGAAATCCTGAAAACATGACCTGATGGTGGCTCTTGAGGACTGGAGTGGGAAACACTGCTTTAGGGTACCGTTACACCTAGCGATGCACCAGCGATCCCGACCAGCGATATGACGCAGTCAGGATCACTGGTGCATCGCTAGGTGGTCGTTAGTGAGCTGCCACACAGGCAGATCTCACCAGCGACATCGCAGGGTCGGGGGTTGCTACTTACCAGTCAGACAGACGATCCTGCGTCCTCCCGCCCGGCTCCACGCGTCGCTCGTCGGCGCCACAGGAAGCCCAGCAGGAAGTGGCCGATGAGGAATGGTCCAGGAGCTTCTCGCGCGATCAGCGATAATCAGCAGGGGAGCTGGCCGGAGGTAAGTATCACATGCAGCGATATCGCTAGCAATATCGCTGCAACGTTACAAAATCGGTGACTTTACAGCGATATTGCTAGCGATATCGCTATGTGTAACGGGGGCTTTAGAGTACAGGCCCTTTTACATTTAGCGATGCACGAGCGATCCGACCCAGTCAGGATCGCTGGTGCATTGCTAAATGGTCGCTAGTGAGCTTTCACACAGAAAGATCTCACAGTGATGCAGCAGCGACGCAGCGCACGATACTCACCTTTCACATACAGCGATCCTGACGTCCTCCCGCCCGCATCCAGCGTCGCTCGTCGGCACCAGCAGGAAGCCCAGCAGGAAGCGCCCGACGAGAAATGGAGCCGCCCGATCTCGCGCGATCAGCGATGGACAGCGGGGGAGCCGGTCGGAGGTAAGTATCACACATAGCGATATCGCTAGCGATATCGCTATAACGTCACAAAACCAGTGACGTTTTAGCGATATTGCTAGCGATATCACTATGTGTAAAACCCCCTTAACAATTGGTATAGAATAAACACTAATAACCTATATCATTTGACAAAGACAATGAAAATGCGACTACAAAATCAAAGAAAGTGTGAAAAAAGTGTAAGCTTTGACATTCCTATTTATCTTATATTGTGAGCATGGAAATATATTTACGAAGCACATTCACTATATTATACCATTCAAGTCTAGTTCAAAAGCCTACTGTATCTTTGTGCACGACTACTCCTCGGGCTCTGCTTAGGTCTGGTTGTTAATTCTCATTACCTTTGTCTTTCCCAGACCCTTCAGTCCTGCCGGCCTCATTCTTTAGCTAGAGATTCATCAGTCACTGCTATTACTAGACTGGACACCAGTGTGGGGCCATTTCATCCATTCTGAAGAGTTTGGCAGGAGCTCCAAAACCTGCAGGGGGGATAGGAGCGTGAAACATAGAACAAAACCTCGTAGGGAAGCTCCTGATGCTTGTCCTCTGGCAGCCATGGACAGGGGAGCCTCTGTTCTAGTAGTCTCTAAAAGCATATTTTAAGAGTATTGAGCTGTCAGAATAAGTAATTATGTGGATGGCGAAGCATTTGTCACCACAAAACCATTATAAAAGTCTAATTTTCATGCTCACTGCTCTATGACTCAAACAATTCTGTTTGTTTGCAAGGAAAACTGCTGCGTGGGACCATTCACTATTGCTAATGAGTTCATCGGCTCTTCTGGTTAGACCATGTTGAAAATTTATATTGTGTAAATGGACGGTCTGAGTTTGGACAATACTTTTCAGACTTTGGTCTCCAGTGTAAACCACATTATCTGATTACATACATATATGTCATTATCCCTGTGGCTATGGTGAGGGAAAAGGGTGAGGAGATCCTGATGATTCTGAAGTCATTCCTTGACCTACTAATGTATAAGATTCCTAGCAGACAAAACAGGGTTTTGCATTTTATAACTATTGTCTAGTATCTGCCTATACTTCAACCCCTTGGCTTTGCACTGGTTGGCTCAGGTAACAAATTGACATATGCGGTATTGGATTTCATTGAGTGATGGACTGGGTAAATGTTAAAAGGGGGGATTGTTTGGCAAACGTAGGTAGGAAAAGTAACAATAAGTTCAGAATCCCAAAATATACAGTGCCTTGCGAAAGTATTCGACCCCCTGGAACTTTTCAACCTTTTCCCACATATCATGCTTCAAACCTAAAGATACCAAATGTAAATTTTTGGTGAAGAATCAACAAGAGGGACACAATTGTGAAGTTGAACGAAATTTATTGGTTATTTTAAATTTTTGTGGAAATTCTAAAACTGAAAAGAGGGGCGTGCAATATTATTCGGCCCCTTTAACTTAATACTTTGTTGCACCACCTTTTGCTGCGATTACAGCGGCAAGTTGCTTGGGGTATGTCTCTATCAGTTTTGTACATCGAGAGACTGAAATTTTTGCCCATTCTTCCTTGGCAAACAGCTCGAGCTCAGTGAGGTTGGATGGAAATCGTTGTTGAACAGCAGTTTTCAGCTCTTTCCACAGATTCTCGATTGGATTCAGGTCTGGACTCTGACTTGGCCATTCTAACACCTGGATACGTTTATTTGTGAACCATTCCATTATAGATTTTGCTTTATGTTTGGGATCATTGTCTTGTTGGAAGACAAATCTCCGTCCCAGTCTGCGCAAGGGACACATACGTCCTTCAGTCTCACCTGTGGTGGCAGATTTCTTTTTTGTAAAGAAAAAAGATGGCGGTTTACGTCCCTGTCTCGATTTTGGGGAGCTTAATCAGATTACTGTACGGAAAACGTACCCCCTTCCATTGATTCCCGATTTGTGCAACCAACTATCAGGGGCAAAATAGTTTTCCAAACTGGATCTTCGGGGGGCATATAATTTGATAAGGGTCCGAGAGGGGGATGAATGGAAAACTGCGTTCCTCAAGTCCGAGGGACTGTTTGAAAATTTAGTCATGCCGTTTGGTCTTACCAATGCCACCGCCATATTTCAGAATTTCAGCAACGTGGTATTCTCGGATCTTATTGGTCGCTTTGTTGTTATCTACTTAGATGATATTTTGATATACTCCTCCGACAGGCATTCTCATCTGGAACATGTACGAACTGTTCTCCAAAGACTGTGAGAAAATCATCTGTTTGCCAAATTGGAGAAATGTGTATTTTGTGTTCAAGAATTGTATTTTTTGGGATTAATTGTATCCTCTGAGGGTTTTCGCATGGACCCCAAGAAGGTGCAGGCCATTGCGGATTGGGTGCAACCCCGAGATCTTAAGGGTCTTCAGCGCTTCTTGGGGTTCGCCAATTATTACCGCAAATTTATCCGGGGGTTTTCGCAGGTGGTCAAACCACTCACGGATCTAACATGCAATGGTGCGTATGTGAGAAATTGGTCCTCGCTCGCAAAAGAGGCCTTTGCGACTCTGAAAAAAATGTTTTATGTCTGCTCCTGTGTTGATACAGCCTGATCCGTCCAAACCATTTGTGGTGGAGGTGGATGCCTCCGAGGTGGGGGTGGGGGCAGTGTTGTCCTAAGGGCCTGCCACTCTTACCAACCTCAGGCCATGTGCTTTCTTTTCCAGGAAGTTCTCTGCTGCTATAAGAAATTATGAAATTATAATGTAGGCAATAGAGAGTTTCTTGCGGTCAAGTTGGCGTTTGAGGAGTGGAGGCACTTTTTGGAGGGGGCCAGTCACCTGGTTACTGTGATCACTGATCACAAAAATTTGTCATACATTGAGTCTGCTAACTCAATGTATGACAAACGCCCAGACAGGCCCGTTGGTCGCTTTTTTTTTCTCGTTTCCAGTTTACTATTACATTCCATCCAGGGTCAAAGAATGTCAAGGCTGACGCCTTATCTCGCAGTTTTCATCCTGTCTCTGCCCCTGAGCCACCGTCCTCCATTCTGCACCCTGGGGTGGTGTTAGCAGGGATCTCGTCTGAATTGGAACGGGAAATTGAGGGGGCCCAGTCGCTGGCTCCTGCGGCCAAGCCAGGGGGCAAGTTGTTTGTCCCAGAGTAACTTCGCCTTAAACTCTTGCAAGAGTTCCATGAATCCAAGCTGTGTACTCACCCTGGTATATCTGCCACGTGACTGGCGGTGGCTAGGATCTTCTGGTGGCCTACCCTTGGTTCTGATTTAAAGAAATTCATTTCTGGTTGTGGGGTCTGCGCTTGTTCTAAAAGCTCTCATAGCCGGCCGGCGGGGGAGCTGATGCCCTTGGCAGTTCCCGAAAGACCATGGACCCACCTGTCCATGGATTTTATTACCAATCTTCCCTCTTCCAGGGGTAATACGGTGGTATGGGTAGTGGTGGACAGATTTTCAAAGCAGGCACATTTTGTACCCCTATCCGCATTACCTTTTGCTGAGACCTTATTCAGGTTGTTTGTGCAGCATGTGGTCCGCTTGCATGGGGTACCCCTGAATGTGGTGTCTGATCGTGGTGTGCAGTTTGTGGCTAAGTTTTGGCAGAACGCACAAATCAGTCTCTGGAACAGATCCTCAGATGTCTGACTTCTGCTAGACAGAATGACTGATGTGATATACTGCCATTGGCTGAATTTGCCTTCAATAGTCGGGTGAGTCAATCCACTGGTATGTCCCCTTTCTTGATCAACTATGGGTTCAGTCCTCATTTTGGTGAGTTTTCTCATCTAGATTCGGGGTGTCCCGGGGCTGAGGACTCTGTTCAGCGGTTAAAAGATACATGGGCAGAAGTCCAGTGGCGTATATCTAGGTCTCAAGGCAGGTATACGTTTTTCGCGGACAGGAAACGAACACCTGGTCCCATGTTTCAGGTTGGAGAGAAAGTTTGGCTCTCCATGCGAAACATTAAGTTAAAGATTCCATCAGCCAAGTTGGACCCCAAATTCATTGGCCCGTACAAGATTGTGAAAAAAATCAACCCAGTGGCGTACAGGCTGTGCCTTCCACCCTCTTTCAAGATCCCTAACATCTTCCATAGATCTCTACTGAAACCTTTTGAAGCAGTCCGGGGAGAATCCGAGTCTGCTGTTCCTCCGGTTTTGGTTGAGGGACATGTGGAATATGAGATTGGTCACATCGTAGATTCCAGGTTGGTACGGCGGTCAGTACAGTACCTAGTTCATTGGAAGGGGTAAGGGCCGGAGGACAGGTCCTGGGTGCCGGCCCGGTTGATGCATGCGGATCGCCTGGTTCGGGCATTCCATGCTAGATACCCGGGCAAGCCTGGGGGTCCAGAGGCCCCCCGTTGAGAGGGGGGTACTGTCATGATACCAGTGCTGGTGGACCTGCACTTCTGGGGTTAATGTTTTGATCTCAGTGCAGACTCTTACCTGCACACCTGGGACTTATTATGGTGGCCTCTCATTGGTTCTGGGAAAGCTTCTTATAGCCTCAGGAAGCTCCCATCCCTGTCAGTTATACTTTCGTCCTTGGCTTAGTGTGGTGACCCCTGAGTGTGTTTGTGCTGTGTTCTGGTTGCTTGATACTCTGTGTACGACTCGGTCTGTTCTCTGGATATTGCTTGTTGGATTCTGCTTGGTACGTTCTATGTCTGTTTGGTTTTGACCCCTGCTTGGCCCCGACTATCCGTTCTGTCTCATCCCTGGTACTTTTCTGCTATCTCTGTATGACCTCCGTTTTGCCTGACTCTGAGTATTTCTGTTTAGTGTCCTGCCATCTCTGGAAGCAGGATGCTAAGCCCCGCCCGGTGCAGTCACATGACCGTAGGTCCTTCACTGCTTGCTAAACTTCAGCGTCCCCAGGTCCTGTGTGTACTTTCCGGCTGTACCTGACCCCGGGCCCCCCTACAGTGCGGGTGAGTCCCTGCTCAGCGGAGGCTGCACGCTGGCGCTGACAGGACCCTGAAAATATCTAACCTGGTGAGAGACTAGGTACAATTATATTAGATTAGTTCCTTTCCCCACCAAACAGAACAGATGATGTCACTAGAGAAGACCATGGGGATCACACAATAATGTGTTTTTGAAATCCTGTAATCAAGTTAGCACATAAGGAGACCATTCAAATTAAAGATGAGAGTTTCTAAAAAAAAAGTCTCATAGGCGGAGCAGTTAGTTGACTTCATGTATATAACATACATTTTACCCTAGAAGTGGAAATTTCATGCAGAAGTTTCCTACAAACTGGAATAAATGTCTGTGTCTATATATACGAAATTGCCCAGGTAGGGTTCAAGGTTATTTAGGTATTGATAGTGACCACTGTAATTAAACAAAGTAATATACCTAGTCATGGGCATTTTTTTTGAGGGGGAGGGGTGGGGGAACAATAGAGGCAATAGATCCTGATTTCACCATTAATATGGTGGGCCAGTCCATCCCTCCAGTCACTTCTTTTAATCATTATTTCCCACATACACGTTACATTCTGTGCACAATTATTAGTCAAGTGAGTATTTTGACTATATCAACCTTTTTCTGCAGATTTTCCACCTCCACTTGAATGTGTCACGAAGAGACTTGTACTGTGGGCACTTACCTGATCTAGCCTATCCCTGTCCCCCGGATTCCCCCGGAAGATGGAGACACCATGGTCATGTACCTTGATATACTTTACTCCTATCTTAGCCCTTATCTGTTCCCTCCTCCACCCAGGGAGGTGTGAGGCCAAAGTGTATAGGATTACACTAACCAGATAGACAATAGTAAGACAAGTAGGGATGAAAGAAAACTACAATCATACAAATATACTGACAAACCAGCAGATTGGAACACAGGGGATGGATAGGTAGAAGAAACCAAATAGGTGAGGATAAGGATAAGCACTCTTACCAACTCCACATAACAATCTCCAGAACAACTCTCCAAACGCCTACTACAAACACAAACTACTCCTACAACACCAAACAAGGCAGAATGAACTATCACTGGCAAGATCAGAAGCAAGGAGGAGGATTCTTATACCTGTTGGGAGTATCAAACTCAGAACAGCTAATACCACCCAAGACACAACTTCAGGAGTCCAACTAAGCAGTTTAACCATTACAGCACCGAGTAAAGAAAGCCAGAATTGGTAATAAGACTGTAAGAGTGTTAGAGTGTTAGCGACTCCTGGAGTGGACCCTCTGGGTCGCGGCACCAACCCTCCCAGGGCGAGCTAGCCTAGTGAGGACCACCCCCTATACAGGGAGTGTCAGGAGCAAGCCCCAGGGGATACGATACCACGACTGCTGGCACCAGGCGGCCGGCTCACAGGAGATACGAGACTGTGTGACTGGACGGTGCAGGATACTAGGGAACACAGGAGAGTACACGGGAGTGCGCTGAGTAAAAGGTAGTGCTAGACGGGTACACGTGGGCACATAAGGCGTGTAGCAAGTAACAGAACACAGGAATAGAGTGAATGCCAGGAGGCACGGCGGAGCAAGAAACAAGGGACAGGATACGAGAGGATGTGCCAGGAGGCACAACTGAGCATGAAGCAACAAGGGTTCAGAGCAAGTGCTAGGAGCACCACAGAATAGCAGACAGAGCAGAGGACCTGAGAACAGCGCACAGCCAGGCTGGGACCCAGCTGACCCAGCCAGGAAGCACAACAATAATCAGGCACCTCCCCTAGGGGGAGGTCGTCTGATATAGCACATGACTACTACTGGTTCCGGGTCAGGACCTAGCCAGAAAGCACAAGACCACTAGTGGTTCCGGGTCGGGTCCTCCAATACCATAGAGAGGACCGAGCCCTATACAGCACTGACAGGAGCGCGCAAGCGCAAACATGGCATGGAGGGGGAGACCCGGGGACGAGAGTTGCGCGTGCGCACCCGACGGGGGCCCCTGAGGGACCGCCGTACCGGAAGGAGTGACGTCGGGGCCGAAGCCCCGCCTCCTGGAGAGCGCGGCATAACAGTACCCCCTCCTTTAAGCCCCCTCTCTCTAGAACTGGAAAATAGCACCTTGACACTAGGAGCGGGATCCAGACACTTCTTAACTGCATGAGGACCAATGAGATCCAGAGTCTCAATACGAGAAAATTCGGTCTCCTGCCATACCCTGGAGAACTCCACGGACAGAGAGTCGGAGGCAGGTATCCCCGAGACAGGTCGAACCGGCAGAGGCACACAGACATGCTTGGAGGCCGAAGTGGTGGTGCAGTCATTGGAAGTCAATTCATCCTTAGGAGGCGAGCTGTCGTAGGATGATTGCTTGGGAAGTCTCTTCTTGGCACACGATGGGCAAGCAGCCACGAAGTCTTTGACGTCCTGAGCAATAGATGGCCACCAGTAATCGTGGGATAAACGGGAGAGTGTCCTCTTGGCACCAACATGACCGGCAGCCGGAGAAGAATGTCCCCAGGATAACACACCTTTACGGTTACCTTTAGACACAAAGGTCTCCCCTGGACGCTGGGGCGTCAACTTGACGGAAGCCACGGTAATTACCTTGGGACGGTCACTTGACGGAGGTGGAGACTGACTCTCAGCCCCCCTGTTGATAATATCACAAGTCACAGACCGGTTGCTTGAAGGATGTGGAGACTGACTCTCAGCCTCCTTCTCGACAATGTCACAAGTCACAGACGGGATGCTTGACGGATGTGGAGACTGACTCTCAGCCTCCTTCTCGACAATGTCACAAGTCACAGACGGGATGCTTGACGGATGTGGAGACTGACTCTCAGCCTCCTTCTCGACAATGTCACAAGTCACAGACGGGATGCTTGACGGATGTGGAGACTGACTCTCAGCCTCCTTCTCGACAATGTCACAAGTCACAGACGGGATGGTGGACGGCGGACCTATAACCGTCGAAGACGAGCAAGCAGGGTTCTTAGGATGAATGAACAGCAGGCAACTCTTTTGACAGGACGGTCCCCAACGGAGAATATCACCAGATTGCCAGTCCAGGGTCGGCCCATGAATACGTAACCAAGGAAGGCCAAGAAGAAGGGTATGAGGCGAAGTCGGCAATACGTAGAAGGAGATCCGCTCCCGATGACATGTGCCAATCTGCAACTCAACTTCCTCAGTGACCTGGTTAACGGTGTCCTGCAAGGGCTTATCGTCGACCGGAACTACTGACCTAGGAGACTCCAGGGATCTGACAGGGATGCGAAACTTCTTAACTGCCTCGAGACTAATAAAGTTACCCACTGCGCCAGAGTCCACAATAGCTTTCACAGTAAAAGTCTCGAAACCAAAATTCAGGGAGACAGGCACGGTCAGGGGTAGAGAGGAATCACATACACTTGGGGAGACCTCACTTAACAGTCCCAGGCGGAGAGACTTCCCCGGTCTCTTGGGACATGAGCGTAGAAAGTGGGAGGCATCCCCACAATAGAAACAGAGCCCTTGTGCCTGCCTTTTCACACGACGCCGTTGAGCTATCTGGAGGCGATCCACCTGCATAGGCTCAGGTACCGGATCTGCCACAGATAACTCGGGTAACGGATGAGAAAAACTGCGAGTGGACGAAGAGAGGCGAGAGGACCCTCTCTCTCTGGCTGACTCGCGGGTGCGCTCCTGGAAGCGCAAATCAATGCGGGTCGCGAGAGAGATAAGATCCTCCAAATTGGTAGGGGTATCTCGGCCCGCCAGTTCGTCTTTGATCCGACCGGACAGACCACGCCAAAAGGCCCCTACGAGGGCATCATTATTCCAACCTAGCTCAGAGGACAAAGTGCGAAAACATATCGCGTATTGTCCAACCGATAGAGAACCTTGACGAAGATTAAAGAGGGACTCGGTGGTGGAAGCAAGGCGACCCGGCTCGTCGAACACCTTACGGAAAGTGTCCAAAAAGATGGAAAGCTGAGCGACGAGCGGGTCATCACGCTCCCAAAGGGGATTCACCCACGCAAGCGCCTTACCCTCTAAGTGAGAAACAATAAATGCTATTTTAGCACGATCGGTGGGGTAATGCTGCGGCAAAAACTCAAAATGCAAACGACACTGGTTCAAGAATCCGCGACACAACACAGGGTCACCACTATACCGGGGTGGCTTGCATAGGCGCGGAAGCGAGTGTGGAAGCATGGCCTGGGCAGATTGTATGGAAAGGAGCCGATTATCTACCGACGCTATATAGTTGAGAATCTGAGCCTGGGAGTCGCGTTGCTGCGCAAGTTCCTGCTGGAGACTAGCCAACTGGGCAGCATTCCCAGGCTCAGAAGACTGAGAGGCAGATAAACCGGACTCCATGGACTTGAGAAATGCCATAATCCTAATCTGGTTTTCCCGGAGGAACGTCAGCTCCTTTTGGACGGAAGCCGCAGTACCAGCGGGGTCCATGGCCTGATTATACTGTAAGAGTGTTAGAGTGTTAGCGACTCCTGGAGTGGACCCTCTGGGTCGCGGCACCAACCCTCCCAGGGCGAGCTAGCCTAGTGAGGACCATCCCCTATACAGGGAGTGTCAGGAGCAAGCCCCAGGGGATACGATACCACGACTGCTGGCACCAGGCGGCCGGCTCACAGGAGATACGAGACTGTGTGACTGGACGGTGCAGGATACTAGGGAACACAGGAGAGTACACGGGAGTGCGCTGAGTAAAAGGTAGTGCTAGACGGGTACACGTGGGCACATAAGGCGTGTAGCAAGTAACAGAACACAGGAATAGAGTGAATGCCAGGAGGCACGGCGGAGCAAGAAACAAGGGACAGGATACGAGAGGATGTGCCAGGAGGCACAACTGAGCATGAAGCAACAAGGGTTCAGAGCAAGTGCTAGGAGCACCACAGAATAGCAGACAGAGCAGAGGACCTGAGAACAGCGCACAGCCAGGCTGGGACACAGCTGACCCAGCCAGGAAGCACAACAATAATCAGGCACCTCCCCTAGGGGGAGGTCGTCTGATATAGCACATGACTACTACTGGTTCCGGGTCAGGACCTAGCCAGAAAGCACAAGACCACTAGTGGTTCCGGGTCGGGTCCTCCAATACCATAGAGAGGACCGAGCCCTATACAGCACTGACAGGAGCGCGCAAGCGCAAACGTGGCATGGAGGGGGAGACCCGGGGACGAGAGTTGCGCGTGCGCACCCGACGGGGGCCCCTGAGGGACCGCCGTACCGGAAGGAGTGACGTCGGGGCCGAAGCCCCGCCTCCTGGAGAGCGCGGCATAACAAAGACAGTGAAGCAGTTCTAACTATCGCAGGTGTATGTGTCACCAGATGCTGCAATCATCTGACCCCACTCTGTTGCGATATCCCCATGACAGAATGCTTATTGGATGAAGTAGATCAGGTGAAAGGTATTTATGTAATGAGGAGAGGGTACAGCCTAAGGATATCACCACACCTTATCAAGGTGTGCAGAATTATTAGGCAGCATGTTTTCCTCAGGCAAAGTAGGCCAAAATAGAGATTTATCTGACTCTCAAAAGTCAAATAATGTTAAAAGTCTTACAGTCGGATGCAGTACAATTGAATAGTTCCTAAGATGTTACGATGTGATCACAGAACTGGCAAAAGTTTTGTTGCAAATTGTCAACTGTGTATATATCGTGTTGAGAAAAAAAAGTGCACATTTGCTGCCAAAGATGTAAGAAGAATCAAACATAAAGATACCAGGTTGTCTTGAGTGTATCATGCCAACCTGGAAATTCTGGGGGTAGAAGATCACTGCATATTGTGTACCGCAGACCTTCCATTTAGACAGTGCATTTGGATCCCATATTAAGTTAATTTAGTTTCCTTTGGTGCTGAATAGGTTAATGACTCTTTCTATGCTGGTCAGAAACATGCAGCTCCATTTCAGCAACTTCTTATCTGGTCGTTACCTCTTTCTATAAAAAATGGCCAGACCGTCTCTGCCCTTCTGGTGAAAGCTCTGCTTCCTTGCTCGCAGGAGACATTGTGCTGTATAGGAGTTCGTTATTGCTATCGTAGATTTGTCTTCCTGTGCTGTGTGCTAAAGCTAAGTAGTTGATTGGAGTTGTAGTTGTGGTGTTCTGTAGTTTGCTGTTGTATGTGTGTGTGTTTATCCCCTAACCCCTTTCCCATTAAGTTTATTCCTCCCTGTCCCTATTGTTGGTTTGTGCTTTTGTATGATAGAGGTTTTCTGTTATCCCTGTTTTGTCTTTCTGCCTGGTTTGCTATTCACTTCTGTCCCATGCCACATGGGGTGGGGGAGGGGACAGATTAGGGTTTTTACAGCATAGTAAGGTTGGAGACTCGGGCTGTTCTGCCTTTAAGAATACCCCGGGACAGGGATAGTTAGGGTCCCAGCTCCAGGGACAGTTTGAGGCCAGTATTCCTTACTGAAGACCATCACAGCATGATGACACAGGAGCCTATTATCCGCCAATGCTGCAGAACTGCAACCTCCCTGGAGTGCCAAGAAGTACACGGTGTTCAGTGCTCAGAGGCATGGCCAAGGAAAGGGAGGGTGAAACCCGACCACCACTGAACAAAACACAAAATTTGGAATGTCAAGACTGGGCCAAGAAATATCTAAAGACAGGTTTGTCAAAGGTTTTAAGGACTTATGAGATGAGAATGAATGATTCTTGATGGTCCAAATGGATGGGCTTGTGGCTGGATCAGTAAGTGGCATCCACCTCCACTTTGAGTCAGATGCCAGAAAGATGGAGGTGGGGTACGGTTATGGGCTTGTATTATTAAGGATGAATTTGTTGGACCTTTATGGGTTCTCAATTGACTCAAAATGAAGTCCCAAACCTACTGCCAGTTTTTAGAAGACATTTTCTTCAAGCAGTGACAGTGGCGTATCTAGGCTTTCTGGCACCCGGGGCAAGAAATACAAGTACAAGTACATATGCGACTTGCACACTTAGCCATGTACCCACGAGCTGCTCTCCCTAATGCTCTCAATGTTCAGTAAAAAACTGAAAGCAGGAAGAGAAGCTCGTTGTCACAAGACCATAACTATAAAAATCGCATATGAGTGAAGTGTCTATGTGATGACTACTGGAACCTGCAGAGCTGATTCCTGAAATTGCAGGCTTCTGAATTATCACAACTAATGCACTGCACTCATTTAGGATTCTCCCTTGCCGATGTACAGTCATGCCAGCACAAGTATGTGTTTGTATACTTCTGGCCACATTCCGACAAGATGAGCCCGGCCTCGCTCTGTTCATTTTCATTGAGTGAGGCCATACATACCGGCATGAGAGAATCCTAACAGCGTTCAGTGAGCACTGTGAGAATTCAGAAGTCTGCAGTCACATAGAAAGACTGCAGACGCAGCACAAACCTGGACAACCCCTTTAATGTTCCTAACATAAATGAAAAAAAGAGAATTAGTCAGTATCACAAATAACATTTACATCCAGGTACCTTATAGATGACGTCGTCTCTGGAGTCGTTCTCCTTTCCTTCTTCTTGTCCAGACCCCATTATGAGTTTTCTCATCCACAGCTGTCTCTGCAGACTTCCATCTTCTCCGGTCTTCTGCAGCAAATCTCCACACAATCCCCTTAAAGATAGAAGTGTTATTATAATGCTCCTAATTAAAAATTTCTGCAATATACTGTCGCCTCACACTATTCCCCTCCCTCCTCATACTGTCTCCTCTAACATCGCTCTGTTCACCATACTGTCTCCTCATATATTTATCCAGTCACTCTCTATGCTGTCTGCTCACACATACACCTGACTCCCCCATACTGTGTCTGCACACATCCCATCAGGCTCGCTCCCCATACTGTGTCCACATACATTCACCCATTCGCTCCCCATACTGTCTGCACCCATCCCCCTTACTGTTTCCTCATACATGCCCTCATACATACATACTCTTCATTTTGTGTCCTCAAATCTCCCCACATACATTAAATTCCCCCATCCCCACTCTAAATTCCCACATCCCCAATCCCCCACACACATTAAGTACCCCCATCCCCACTCCAAATCCCCCCACACACATTAAATCCCCCATCCACACTCCAAATCCCTCACACACATTAAATAACCCCCCATCCCCACTCCAAATCCCCCCACACATTATGTACCCCCCACTCCATATCCCCCCACACATTATGTACCCCCCACACATTAACCCCCATCCCCACTCATTAACCCCATCCCCACTCATTAACCCCCCACTCATTAACCCCATCCCCACTCATTAACCCCCCACTCATTAACCCCCATCCCCACTCATTAACCCCCTCCACTCATTAACCCCCATCCCCACACCAAATCCCCCCGCACATTAACCCCCATCCCTACTCATTAACCCCCCCACTCATTATCCCCCATCCCCACACATTAACCCCCCACACATTAACCCCCATCCCCACTCATTTACCCCCCCACTCATTAACCCCCGCACTCATTAACACCCCCTCATCTCCCATCTTCAGTGGTTCTTCAGCTCCACAGTGGAGCATACTTACCACCAATGCTCGCTCGGGCACCGGGGAGTGGCGTCAGCAGCGTGATCACATGACCTGATCACGCTGCTGACGTCACTCTGACCCGGCGGTCAGAGCTTCAATTGTACTGGCGTCTGTAAAGTCTCCACTGCTTGGTTGCCAGAAAAGGCCTTAAAGATGAAAGAACATGGCCCTTTCCTCACTTGACCTAAACCCTACTAAGAACTTGATGACCCATCCTAAACAGAAGATTTATAGTAAAGGAAAACAGTACACATGTCTGAACACTGTTTGCGAGGCTGTGGTGGGTGCTGCCCAAAGAGTTGATTGTGAGCAGATTTAAAAACTGACTAAAACAATGGAAGGCTTATGACTGTAATTGAAAAGAAGGGCGGCTATATTGGTCAGTGATTTCTTTTTTAAGTGTCAGAAATGTATTTTGTACATTTTGAGTTGTTTGGTTAATATTCGCCTGAGCTGCTGCACCCCCGTCCTTCTGTCTCTTCCCCACTATCCCATAGAATGTAAGTCCGCAAGGACAGGGTCCTCACCCTCTGTACCAGTCCGTCATTGTAAATTTGTTTACTGTTAATGATATCTATAACTTTGTATGTAACGATATCTATAACTTTGTATGTAACCCCCCTTCCCATGTACAGCACCATGGAATTAATGGCGCTATATAAATAAATAATAATCTCACTTTAATTCCTTCACGACATGGCCATTTTCCTTTTTTTCCTGCCCTCTTCCAAGAGTCATAACTTTTTTATTTTTCTGTCAATATAGCCATATGATGGCTTGTTTTTTGCAGAACCACTTGTAGTTTTGAGTTACACCATTCATTTTACCACATAGTGTATTGTTGTGAACTCATTTTCTGGTCTGCCTCTGGTTTCTCGTGAGGGAGCTGATCAGAGGAGTTGTGAGTTGTCTTTCCGGGCTCCCTCTGGTGGTGGCAGGAGGTAATGAAGCTGATCTAATTAACAGAGACCTGAAGATGAGGATTGGACATCTGGAGTCTTAGACTGGATTTAAGACAGCCGACTCCCTATTTCCATGCTGGTGATTTTTTCCTCCCTCCTGAGGTCTAAGTTTCCATCTCAGTTCCTGCCTTCTCAAACTAAGTTGTTCTATGCTTATGTTCACATTTGATTTGGTCTATTCAGATTTTTGTGTGGTCAACCAGCCCCGGCTGGGGCTGTGCTGAATTTCCACTCATGTCATTGTATGTGCTAGTTTGCTTTTTGTCCCTTATTAGATTGGGCTATTTTTGCTCTGTTCTCAGAATATGCCATAGTGCTGATATAGTGGGAGAAGTCTAGTGACTTCCAGGTATTTTTTGCTATCAGAAGTGTTGGACATTTTTACAGGGTTTTTTGGCATGATTGCAGACAGTATCTTTCCTTTCCTTTCTAGTTAGCGTGTGCCCCATCGTTTGATCAGCCTATTTTGCTACCTGTGTTTGTGCTTTCATCTTGTCTCACCGCCAATACATGTGTGGGGGCTGTCTAATCCTTTGGGGACTGCTCTGGGGCAGTTTAGATTTCCCCTTTTCTTGCTTTAGGCTTATTTAGTCCTCCGGCTGTGACGAGGCGACTAGAATTATCGTAGGTACGCTCCACGGCAGCTGCTAGTTGTGTGGTTAGGATCAGGGGTCTGCAATCCACGTAGTTACCAACCTCTCTGGTTGTTAGGCGTCGGATTTCCGGCGCTGCACAGCGGGAATCCAGAGCCTTGCCTTCGACGGTCTCCCATTCCTCCCCAGCCGCAGAGGAGCTTGCTCAGCAAACTCGTCGGGCCTGGCGCTCTGTCCAGACCAGCTCCATGGGTTTGCTTGCTGCTGCCACCCCTGGTTCAGCTTTGGCAATGCATGCTGCTCAGCAGCAAGATCCTCCAGGGACTAAGTCCTCATGTCGGGCCACTGAGCATGCCTGTGGAGTGATCTCCCATTGGAGATCAAAGGTCATGTGCTCAGGTCCTGCTCGTGTTCGGATTGGCCCATCCGAGAAGCAAGGAGGATCACGGACGCCTGCGGCTATAAAAGGTTCGCATGGCCACTCGGCCATGCGCTAAGATAGACTCAAATAGTTTGGTGTGTATGATGATGGATGCATGTATCTGGTGTCTGACTCATTATGAAACCCCTATCCTTTGATACGTCTGTTGTTAGGGTTTAGAGACTGAGTCAGCGCCTGCTAGTGGCTAGCCTGTAGGCCACAGTGCATACCGGCCGTCTGCACACTTGCACACGCCATTTATTTGATCCCTGTTGGTATCGCAGTCGCGGTGCTGGGCGCTAGCGGTCTAGAGGGACTTCAGTCCTGCTGTCTAAGGGCTGAGTTCTGTGACGTTACGCTAGCGCTTACTCTGCCGAGCTCTGTGAGCGAAAACAGGCTACGGCATCTATTATTTGCGGTAGTGCGGCTCTAAGTCATAAGAGTTCGCCTTGGTACACCTTTGGTGAGGTTAACCCCGTGTGTGCCGTTATTGCACCGCCATATCGCGTCCGCCATTACCGAGCAGCAGTTAACACCTCTGCATGGTGGACCTCGGGCTGCGAACGCACCTAAACACCATCTTATTATTCGGTGTGTTCCGCCAGCCCTTAACACTGGTTTTCTGTGACTTGGCTTGGTCTTGTTTTCTTCCTCGGTGACCCATTCATAACAGAATCACCAGCCATACCACAGATTCTAGGGTACTCAAAAGCAGGAAAGAATTGTTTAAAAAAAAAAAGTGTCAGAATTTTTTTTTATATGTATTTTTTCCTCTTTTTCTTTTGGACCGTAGGAGGATTTTTTTCTGTAATGGAGATTAAGCAATTGTCTGATCGTGTGGAGCAGCTCGCTTCTGAAGTGCGGGGAATTTCCGCCTATCTCACTCAGTCACATGCTGTTGAACCAAAAATCCCTACTCCTGATGTGTTTTCTGGGGAACGGTCTAAATTTTTGAATTTTAAGAATAATTGTAAATTATTTTTTGCCTTGAAGCCTAACTCATCGGGGAGCTCTGTGCAGCAGGTTAAAATTGTCATCTCCTTGCTGCGCGGCGATCCCCAGGATTGGGCCTTTTCTCTGACACCTGGAAATCCTATTCTGACTAATGTGAACGCATTTTTTCAAGCCTTGGGGTTGTTGTATGATGAACCTAATGCTGTTGATCAAGCTGAGAAAGCCCTGTTGGCGCATTGAACCAGGGTCAGGATTCTGCAGAGTTATACTGTCAAAAATTCCGAAAGTGGGTGGTCCTTACTACATGGAATGATGGTGCATTGGATGCTCTCTTTCGGAAGGGTTTATCAGAGACCGTAAAAGATGTTATGGTGGGATTTCCTGTTCCCTCTGGTCTTGATGATTCTATGTCATTAGCCATTCAAGTTGATCGGCGTTTACATGAACGTAAAACTACACGAGAGGCGTTGCCACCTTTTGAACAAACGTCTGAACCTATGCAATGTGATAGGGTTTTGTATAGGGCGCCACGTCAGGAGTTTAAAAGGCGTAATAAGCTGTGTTTTTTTCTGTGGAGACGCCTCTCATACTATTTCTGTTTGCCCTAAACGAGAGAAACGTTTTGCACACACATTTGCTGTGGGCAGTGTACAACCTAAGTTTCTTTTGGCAATTACTGTGATCTGCTCCTTATCCACATTTTCCGCTAAGGCTTTTGTAGATTCAGGAGCAGCTTTGAATCTGATGGATTTGGACTTTGCTAAAAGTTGTGGATTTCCTATACCTCTGCGGACGCCTATTCCTTTGAGGGGTATTGATGCTACTCCTTTGGCGGAGAATAAACCTCAGTTTTGGACCCAGATGATAATGCGAGTTGCCACAGACCACCACAATTTGCATGATACTATTGTTCTGGGTTTTCCCTGGTTGCAAACTCATAATCCAGTTTTGGATTGAAAATCTGTGTCTGTGGTGAGTTGGGGCTGTCAGTGTGTTCTTAGGGACACTCCTGTTTTCTCCACCTCTCCTCAGTCTCATGATAATCCTGATTATTTGGCTGATTTTTCTGATGTATTTAGTGAGAGTAAGTCTGCGTCTTTGCCTCCACATAGGAGTTATGACTGTGCAATTGAGTTGATGCCTGGGTGTAAATTTCCAAAGGGTCGGCTTTTCAATTTATCAGTACCCGAACATGATGCTATGCGATCCTATATTAAGGAGTCATTGGAGAAGGGTCATATTAGACCATCCTCTTCACCCTTAGGTGCGGGGGGTTTTTTTGTGGCCAAGAAAGATAGTTCATTAAGACCTTGTATTGACTATCGTTCCCTTAACAAGATGACGGTTAAATATCAGTACCCGTTACCCCTGATGTCTGATTTATTCTCCAGAGTTAAAAGTGCCTGCTGGTTTACTAAGCTTGACCTCAGGGGGGCGTATAATCTTATTTGCATCAAGTACAGGGATGAATGGAAGATGGCGTTTAATACTCCGGAAGGACATTTTGAGTACCTGGTGATGCCTTTTGGGCTCACTAATGCCCCTTCTGTCCTCCAATCCTTTATGAATGATATTTTCCGGGACTTTGTGAATAAGTTTTTGAACATCTATTTGGATGATATTTTGATCTTTTCCAGTGATTTTGATTCTCATGTGGAACATGTCCTGACTGTGTTCCGGATTTTGAGGGAGAATTCCCTGTTTGTTAAGGGATCAAAATGCATTTTTGGTGTACAGAGGATTTCATTTTTGGGATTTATTTTGTCTCCGTCGACAATTGAAATGCACCCGGCCAAGGTACAGGCCATTTATGATTGGGTTCAGCCCACTTCTTTGAAGGCTCTCCAGAAGTTTTTGGGTTTTGCTAATTTCTATCGTAAATTTATAGGTAATTTTTCTGGTATTGTCAAACCACTGACTGATCTGAGCAAGAAGGGTGCTGATGTGCTGAATTGGTCTCCAGAGGCTGTCTCGGCATTTCAGGAGTTTAAGCGGAGATTCACTTCTGTTCCAGTTTTACGGCAACCTGATGTCTCACTTCCATTTCAGGTGGAGGTAGATGCTTCTGAGATTGGTGCAGGAGCTGTTTTGTCCCAAAAAGATCCTGTGACTTCTAAAATGAATCCCTGTGCCTTCTTTTCTCGAAAGTTCTCCCCATATGAACGCAACTATGATGTGGGGAATCGGGAATTGTTGGCCATGAAATGGGCATTTGAAGAGTGGAGACATTGGTTGGAGGGAGCTAGACATCAAGTTGTGGTCTTCACCGACCACAAGAATTTGATTTATCTGGAGTCGGCCAAATGCTTGAATCCTAGACAGGCTAGGTGGGCCTTGTTTTTCACACGTTTTAATTTTATGAAAATAGGGGGGGAAGCCAGCACTGCTTAAGGTTAGAACGCATAAATTAAAGTGCATATGCACATAATATCCAGCTGTATTCAAAAATGAGATATTTGGCAAAAAAATTGATCAATTCAATTGAGCCACCCCGCCGCGCCAAGGCAATCTCATGTGGGGGGTCCTACCCTACATTTATAATAAATACTGTGCCATTACGGCTTCCTAAGAGCATGACCACATCAAGTGCAATCTGTACCTGAACATTGCTGAATCGCTCCCATGAAGCCAGATGAAGCAATTGCAAATGAAGGCCAACCAGGTCTGAACACAGTCATATCAAGATTGACCTCCACACATTGCCCAACCAGGAAACATAGATGAAGGGCGATATTGGCCCGGACACAGGTGCACAATTAAATAAAGCTTGGGGCAGGGCGGGGCTGCCGTGTGTGTGCACAGCAGCCTAGATCCATCATAATGAACACAGAAAAATTTATAGCGGACATAGCCAAGCGTGCACGGCAGCAGTGGTTGTGAGCCACAAACCAACAACAAGAAAATAGGGGGGGAAGCCAGCACTGCTTAAGGTTAGAATGCATAAATTAAAGTGCATATGCACATAATATCCAGCTGTATTCAAAAATGAGATATTTGGCAAAAAAATTGATCAATTCAATTGAGCCACCCTGCCGCGCCAAGGCAATCTCATGTGGGGGGTCCTACTCTACATTTATAATAAATACTGTGCCATTACGGCCTCCTAAGAGCATGACCACATCAAGTGCAATCTGTACCTGAACATTGCTGAATCGCTCCCATGAAGCCAGATGAAGCAAGTGCAGATGAAGGCCAACCAGGTCTGAACACAGACATATCAAGATTGACCTCCACACATTGCCCAACCAGGAAACATAGATGAAGGGCGATATTGGCCCGGACACAGGTGCACAATTAAATAAAGCTTGGGGCAGGGCGGGGCTGCCGTGTGTGTGCACAGCAGCCTAGATCCATCATAATGAACACAGAAAAATTTATAGCGGACATAGCCAAGCGTGCACGGCAGCAGTGGTGGTGAGCCACAAACCAACAACAAGAAAATAGGGGGGGAAGCCAGC
The DNA here is from genome assembly GCF_039654945.1 of Dendrobates tinctorius. Lineage (NCBI taxonomy): Eukaryota > Metazoa > Chordata > Amphibia > Anura > Dendrobatidae > Dendrobates > Dendrobates tinctorius. The sequence goes on along the minus strand of NW_027361854.1, from coordinate 469,271 downwards.
ACTGCTTAAGGTTAAACGTAGAGTAGGACCCCCACATGAGATTGCCTTGGCGCGGCGGGGTGGCTCAATTGAATTGATCAATTTTTTTGCTAAATATCTCATTTTGAATACAGTTAGATATTATGTGCATATGCACTTTATGTTATGCGTTCTAACCTTAGCAGCGCTGGCTTCTTTTTTCTTTTTTTGTATATTGGTATGTGGCTGACCACCACTGTTGCCGTGCGCGCTGGGTTATGTTCGCCATTTTTTCTGTGTTCACTGTGATGGATCTAGGCTGCTGTGCACACACACAGCAGCCCCGCCCTGCCCCAAGCTTTATTTAATTGTGCACCTGTATCTGAACCTGCGTTGCCCTTCATCTATGCTTGCTGGTCAGGCAATGTGTGGAAGCTAAACCTGACATGTCTGCATTCAGACCTGGTTGGCCTTCATCCGCACTTGCTTTTTCTGGCATCATGGGAGCGATCCAGAAATGCTCAGGTACGGATTGCACTTAAAGTGGTCTTGTTTTTAATGTATCTAGGAGGCCGTAATGGCACAGTGTTTATTAAAAACGTAGAGTAGGACCCCCCACATGAGATTGCCTTGGCGCGGCAGGGTGGCTCAATTGAATTGATCAATTTTTTTGCTAAATATCTCATTTTGAATACAGTTAGATATTATGTGCATATGCACTTTATGTTATGCGTTCTAACCTTAGCAGCACTGGCTTCTTTTTTCTTTTTCTGTATATTGGTATGTGGCTGACCACCACTGTTGCCGTGCGCGCTGGGTTATGTTCGCCATTTTTTCTGTGTTCACTGTGATGGATCTAGGCTGCTGTGCACACACACAGCAGCCCCGCCCTGCCCCAAGCTTTATTTAATTGTGCACCTGTATCTGAACCTGCGTTGCCCTTCATCTATGCTTGCTGGTCAGGCAATGTGTGGAAGCTAAACCTGACATGTCTGCATTCAGACCTGGTTGGCCTTCATCCGCACTTGCTTTTTCTGGCATCATGGGAGCGATCCAGAAATGCTCAGGTACGGATTGCACTTAAAGTGGTCTTGCTTTTAATGTATCTAGGAGGCCGTAATGGCACAGTGTTTATTAAAAACGTAGAGTAGGACCCCCCACATGAGATTGCCTTGGCGCGGCGGGGTGGCTCAATTGAATTGATCAATTTTTTTGCTAAATATCTCATTTTGAATACAGTTAGATATTATGTGCATATGCACTTTATGTTATGCGTTCTAACCTTAGCAGCGCTGGCTTCTTTTTTCTTTTTTTGTTTTAATTTTATGGTCTCTTTTCTTCTGGGCACTAAGAATGTTAAGGCAGACACCCTTTCTAGGAGTTTCTTTGCTGATTATCTTATTGTGACTGAGCCTACTACCATCCTAGGTGAGGGGGTAGTTCTTTCTGCCATTTCGCCCGATTTGAGACGCGCCCTGGAGGAATTTCAGGAGGATAAATCTAAGCGTTGTCCTATGGGAAAATTGTATGTTCCTGACTAGTGGAGGAAGAGAGTGATGTCTGAAGTTCATTGCTCCGCATTGGCTGGTCATCCAGGTATTTTTGAGTACCAGAGATTTGGTGAGTCGGTCTTTTTGGTGGCCTGCCTTATCTTGTGATGTCAGGAATTTTGTGCAGTCCTGTGGGACTTGTTCTCGGTCTAAACCCTGTTCTCGTTCTAGTGGGTTGTTGATGCCCCTGCCGGTGCCCAAGAGGCCATGGACCCATATCTCAATGGATTTTATTTCTGATCTTCCTGTCTCTCAGAGAATGACTGATCTGGGTGATTTGTGATAGATTTTCTAAGATGGTCCATCTTGTACCACTCCCAAAGTTGCCATCTTCCTCAGAGTCGGTGCCCTTGTTTTTACAACAGGTGGTTCTGTTGCATGGGATTCCTGAGAACATTGTGTCGGACAGAGGAGTCCAGTTTGTTTCCAGATTCTGGAAAGCCTTTTGTTCCAATCTGGGAATTCAGTTATCTTTCTCCTCTGTGTTTCATCCTCAGACCAATGGGCAGACTGAGAGAACAAACCAGACCTTGGAGTCCTATTTGATATGTTTTATACCTGCTGATCGGAATGACTGGGTCTCATTTTTGCCCTTGGCCGAAATCGCGCTAAACAATAGAGCTAGTTCTGCCACTTTGATGTTGCCCTTTTTCTGTAACTTTGGGTTTCATCCTCGATTTTCTACAGGGCAAGTGGAATCTTCAGCCTGCCCAGGTGTGGACACTATGGTAGAGAGAATGCAGCAGATTTGGGACCAAGTGGTGGATAAGTTGTCACTCTCTCAGGAAAAGGCCCAGCGGTTTTCCAACCGGCATAGGACCATTGGTCCCCGGTTTAAAGTGGGTGATATGGTTTGGTTGTCATCAAAGAATATCTCTTTGAAGGTTGTGTCTCCAAAGTTCAAGCCAAGATTTATTGGACCTTATAAGATTTTGGTGATTCTCAATCCTGTTTCTTTTCGATTGGCTATTTCAGTTACGTTTAAGATCCATATCGTATTTCACAAATCTCTGTTGAAGAGGTTTGTTGAGCCAGTAGTTCCTATGGCGGCACCTCCTGACCCTGTATTGGTTAAAGGCAATGTGGAATATGAGGTAGAGAAAATATTGGATTCTCGTTTGGCTAGATGAAGACTCCAGTATTTGGTCAAATGGAAGGGTTATGGCCAGGAGGATAATTCTTGGATCTCTGCCTCTGACATTCATGCCAATAGATTGGTTTGTGCTTTTCACCAGGCCCATCCTGATCGGTCTGGTGGTGTGGATGAGGGTTCGGTGACCCCTCCTCAAGGGGGGGTACTGTTGTGAACTCATTTTCTGGTCTGCCTCTGGTTTCTGGCGAGGGAGCTGGTTGTGCTGACAGAGGAGTTGTGAGTTCTCTTTCCGGGCTCCCTCTGGTGGTGGCAGGAGGTAATGAAGCTGATCTAATTAGCAAAGACCTGCCACCTGATAATGAGGATGAGGATTGGACATCTGGAGTCTTAGACTGGATTTAAGACAGCCGACTCCCTATTTCCATGCTGGTGATTTTTTCCTGCCTCCTGAGGTCTTAGTTTCCAGCTTAGTTCCTGCCTTCTCAAGCTAAGTTGTTCTCTGCTTATGTTCACATTTGATTTGGTTTGGTCTATTCAGTTTTTTGTGTGGTCAGCCAGCCCCGGCTGGGGCTGTGCTGAATTTCCACTCTTATGTCATTGTATGTGCTAGTTTGCTTTTTGTCCCTTATTAGATTGGCCTCTTTTTGCTCTGTTCTCAGAATATGACAGAGTGCTGATATAGTGGAAGAAGTCTAGTGACTTCCGGGTATTTTTTGCAATCAGAAGTGTTGGACATTTTTGCAGGGTTTTTTGGCATGATTGCAGACAGTATCTTTCCTTTCCTGTCCTTTCTAGGTAGTGTGGGCCCCATCGTTTGCTCAGCCTATTTTCCTACCTGATTGTGCTTTCATCTTGTCTCACCGTCAATACATGTGTGGGGGCTGTCTATTCCTTTGGGGTCTGCTCTGGGGCAGTTTAGATTTCCCCTTTTCTTGCTTTAGGCTTATTTATTCCTCCGGCTGTGACGAGTCTAGAATCATCATAGGTACGCTCCACGGCTGCTGTTAGTTGTGTGGTTAGGATCAGGGGTCTGCAATCCGCGTAGTTACCAACCTCTCTGGTTTTCTGTGACTTGGCTTGGTCTTGTTTTCCTCCTCGGTGACCCATTCATAACAGTGTATTGGGAAACAGAAAAAACGTGCTTTGAAATTGCAAAAAAAAAGTTGAATTTCACAATTGTTTTTTGAGTTTTCTATTTACTATGTTTACTATATGGCAGGGGTGCATAATATTTTTTGCCCCAAGGGCCACATTGACACATTCAGCCAATCCCAAGGGCCGCAAAAAATTTACAGGGGTACTTGCATGAATACGTCAACAGAACCACCATCAGTACATTAATAAGTTATCAGAACCAAGCTTTGAGTAGTTTAGGAGAATTTGGAGAGATTCTGCTCATTTTCTGCTCAAAAAAATAAGTGTGAACATATGCTAACTTTCACTGAATTTTTGGAGCTGAAACTGAGCAGAAATTTGCCTCCTCAAAATCTCAAAACTCTAACTTTTGAGGATTTTTAAGTTTTAACATAGCCATGAAGCACATTGTGGATTATTACATGTGTGCAAGATCAGAACCACTGCCAGTACATGAATGCAGTTCAAGAAGCACTGTCAGTACATGAATGCAGTTCTAGAACCACCGTAAGTAGTTTAATCTAGCACCAGAACCACCGTTGTCACTATGTGAATACAGCTCCAGAACCACCATCAGTACAGGAATGCAATGCCAGAACCATGGTCAGTAATTGTATTGAGCAACAGAATCATCAGCAGTACATGAATTCAGCACCAGAACCACCGTCAGTAGATGAATCCAGCACCAGAACCACTGTCAGTAGATGAATTCAGCACCAGAACCACCATCAGTAGATTAATTCAGCACCAGAACCACCATCAGTAGATGAATTCAGCAACAGAACCACAGTTGAATCCAGCACCAGAATCACCATCAGTAGGTGAATCCAGCTCCAGAATCACATCAGTACATGAATAAATCACCAAACTTAGTACAGCCCCATATACAATTGTATCACATGAACCTACGACTCCCAATGCGTCATTATCAATGGTAGGGTGATGATGGGAGTTGTCACCAACCATTATCTGACTGTGGACCATACAGGAACCACAGAACTGATGAGACACAGGCAGTATCATAAATAAACATTTACAGTGAGGAAAATAAGTATTTGATACACTGCCAAATTTGTGAGTTTTTCCACCTACAGCTAATGGAGAGGTCTGTGATTTTTATCGTAGGTACACTTCAACTGTGAGAGACAGAATCTAAAAATAAATTCAGAAAAGCACATTGCATGATTTTGACATAATTTGCATTTTATTGCATGAAATAAGTATTTGATACAATAGAAAACAGAATTTAATGTTTAGAAATCTAACGGTCACTACTCCATGCTAATTCTCTTGGATCTCTCTGCAGCATTCGACACGGTGGATCATCAGCTCCTCCTCACTATGCTCAGCTCCATCGGCATCAAGGACATCGTTCTCTGCGCATTGGGGTCTGTTCCTGAACGGCAGCACGCTCCTTGGCTGACATGATGGGTAGGATATGAAATTTATTACTTACATACTGGGCAAGTGTGCAATATTGTGGTGGATGGTTTCTCTCACCACACTGTGTAGGAGTATTATACTCCCTTTTCTAACAAGGTTCTAGTGTACTATAGAGACCTTTTCTGCCACTTTTTATATGTGTCTTTTTTGCATCATGCCTTTATTATAATGAAGTGACTTTTTATCTACATTTACCCGCTGTCGCCATTGACACTGCCGCACAGGATTCTCATCTTGTTCCTGGCTACCTTTGACACTCGTTCATGTACTCTATATTTTAAAACTTCCGTGTCTATTGTACTGCTCCCATTATAATGCCTTTCAATAAAGATGTGTATTTGCATGTAGCTCTGGACTCAGTTTTCTCCGCTTTTTCTAATTCTCTTTGAGTCGTCCTACTCCTTACTTATTTGGGGTTTATATGTGCACTGGCATAATATGAATGAATATATTTTCTGAGGGTATTTGTTTTTTCCAAAAAATTAAAATAGTACAGCGGCTTACTCCTCAAGAATGGATGGATGTGCAATGAGGCACTGGAATAACAGCTACGCGTTTCGACCCTACATGGGTCTTTATCACAGCTCATCAGCTTTAGCAGTGGTCAACTGTGTCGAAGGCAGAGTAAATGTCTAGAAGGAGGAGTATAGAGTATTGTCTGTTATTGGTGGAATTGAAGTAGCAGAGCTATTGGGCCTATTTTTTGTTGCCGTGAAAAATAGCCTCATTTGGCCCTTTTTACAAATTTTTGTGTTGAAAATTTTGAACCCCTAAGGGCTTCACAGAAGTTTACAACGTACAACCATACAATTTAAAAAAATATATATATTTTTTCAACAAAAAAGAACTTTTCAACATCATTTTCTACTTATAATCAATAGTTACAGGACCCCGAAAGTTATTGTGCAATTTGTTTTGAGTACAACGATACCACAAATGTGGGGGTACACCACTGTTCGGACACATGGCAGAGCTTGGAAGGGAAGGCGCACCATTTGAGTGTATCAACGTAGAATAGGCTGTAATTGACATCAGACGCCATGTTTCGTTTGGAGAGCACCTTATGTGCCTAAACAGTGGAAGCCCCCCAAGTATAATTCCAAGCCTAACCCAAACGCCCCTAACCCTAAAATTTTAACAGTTATATAATTTTTAACATAACTAAGGGGGTGATAAAAGCGGTGTTCTCCTTGGGATCAGTACAATTACTGCGATATCTCATCTATTTTTTTTTGGAGCGCACTTCCAAAGGGGGTATATTTTATAAGGGGGTAGGTTAAGGGGTTAATTAATGGGACAGTCTAATAGGGCGGGTAGTTACGAACGCGTCAATACAAAATGTGTATTTTTTTTTTTCATTTTAAAAATATGCTGTTATTAGGGAGGTTTTTTATGGGTTTTTTTTATTATTATTACATTGTCCCAGAGAGGGGTTCATCACTGGCATGTGTCAGATCGCCGATCTCGCACGTCACACAGCGATGTGTCAGATCAGCGATGTGACAGGCGCAGCACAAGGCTTCCTCATGCCTCTGCCATTTATATATCAGAAGTACTGATAGATGCTAACTTATGACGGCAATTTCTAACAACACTCACCACGATGGGATGCGCTCTGTGAGCGTATGCTGGCGATGCGGTCACTCGATCTGTACCGCAGATCTGCCAGCTTTTTTCAGATTTGAGTGCTGGAGCGCTGAACACCGAATCTTCGTGCCAGGCCACGCTTAATCCTACGCAGCACAGCCTGCTTGTGCAGAACAGGATTCTCATACTGTTTTGCACATTGGTAATCCCTTGCATCCATCTGTTCTATCAGGTCACGCACCTCTGCGTCCCCCCATGGTGATGCACGTCGCCTAGCCACCATTTTAATGCCTCTGCAAACAGGCTAGGCCGCAAGAACGTTGTAAGACACGCCCACGATGCATCAGCTCCACCCAGTGTTATTGACGTGCGGCAGTGGGTCGCCCTCCCAGGGCTGTGGGGTACTCGGTACCGGGCCCGATGAGCTTCAATGGGAGATGTCACGGCAGTGGGGACCCGGCCCGTGGCCCTGGGCGCCCATTGTAAAACAGTGGGAAGTGTTCAGTGTGCTTATGATGATTAGAATGAATGAGTCGTGAAGCCACCTGTGGTATTCGGCAATGAAGATGTTAAGCCGACACTGCAGACAGATCCTCTGGGACAGTTGGTGTGGTGCAGCAATGATGGTGTAGCCCTCCACATGCAGGGCTGTAGTCCCAGGGCAGTGAGATGAAGTGACACGTAGATGGTGTAGTGTCGGGCGCAGGGGAGGTAGCAGTGCCGGGCAGGTTGACGCAAGAATAAGTGGAGGACACCAGGGCATGTAGTTCCAAAGCTTTACCCACAGTCTGCTGTGGCACAAGAGCCCGCATCCGTGCCGTGTCCTCCGGGTCAGGAGCTCAGCCAACTTCCAGGCAAGATGAAGTACTCCTTTCCAACACTCCGCCAACTTATGTGCATTTTCTGAACGTCTCCCTCTTAGCACCTTTAGTGAAGTACTCACAGTACTGAGTTACACTGGAGTTCCTCCTGTCAGATGCTCCTATGAATTCTACTTGTATGGCAGACAGCTGTAGCTTGCTTCGGGGACTCCTTGCTACCAAGTTCCGGCTCACTATCGTTGCTGTTGTGCCCCCAAGTCTTGTGTGGGAATAAAGTGGTGACAACTTCTATTCCTCCGGTGTCTGTCGCAGGACCATTAGTATCCAAACAACCTCGGGGACCGGACCCCGGCCTTGCGCTTAGAACTTAGGAAGGGTTCTCCTCTAACCCTAATCCTTAGTTCTCTTCTTCTCCTCACGTTCCGCACTAATCCTTTCCTTCTTATGTAGAGTCAGGCTTTCCTTTCCCGTGCCAGCGGACCCAGATCACTGAGGTCGGCTGCAGCACTCCCTTTATCCATCCCACTCCGGGGATCTCCTCTCACAGACTGACCTCGTCAGCATCCTATGACAAACTGACTGAATCCTAAACTCTTCCCACTCTTTTGTGCAAAACTAAACTCCACCCGCCTCCCAGCACGCTTCATGTTCCAAGCAGGGAGCCACCAAAGGGTGCTTTGCTACACTACTATGTTGTGTGGGATGCAGGTGTTGGAGCGTGGTCAAGTGTCTCCACCTTACCTGGATGGTGGGGTACCACACCTCAGGAGGAGGTGCAGTACCTCTGTGGCGACTGAACCCTCAGGGGCGCCACATACCCCCCCGTTAAACACAGCACGTCCGCGGGCTGTAAAAGAAGCAAAGATGGACAAATACAGGAACATACAAAATTTTTATAATGCTAAATAAACAGTTCTTATCTAAACTTTTTAATGTGGGAGGCACTGAGTCTTGAACGTTGCAAACATTTTAACTAACTATCTATATCTTACTACAGTTCCTAATTCAAAAGTGCTATTGGCAGTAACTCACTACCACTTCAAGTATTATAACACATTTCTTCATCATCTCTTCTTTCACATTTTCTACTTTCTATTATTAACCTTAAGTGACAACCGCTGATGCCTAGTTCGTCACCTGCATTTTCCAAATCTTTATCTTTATTCAAATCCTTCATCTCTTTATTAAAACATTCCTAAAAGCTATTGCTATTAACTAGATTCTATATAAAAGTTGTTCTCTAACTATTAATACTTTCATAAGGCACATTATAAAATACTTCACATCAAAACTTCAATAATTCTTGTAAGTGCTGGACACCGCTTCCAGCCGGGATCTCTTGCAGTGTCCTTTTGGTGGGAGCCATGCTCCAGATGAGGTAGTCCTTATTCCAAAAAGGGCTATGTAAAACCAAGAAAGGGCACCTAAAGAGGTGCAACTATATACATTAATGTTCTGGATCATTCAGTGTCCATGATCTCCACAGTTCAGTAAGAAAAACGCTGCCAATAAAACTGGGCAACAAAACTGGAATCAACAGGAAAACATCATGATAACAAAAATAGAAAAAACAGGCACAATGATGCAAATACCCTCCTGGGTAACAGAGTTAGTTTTTGGTATGCTCTTTAATGTTGGTGACACCCATCAGCTGCTCACACTCCTCTGCTGAAATCAGAAGATGTCGAATGGGACGCGCTTGCTCCAGCCTTACTCTTTTCAGCAGGGACTTCTTCCATTTCCCCATCGCAGTCAGCTTAGTGCTTTTGAATTGAAAGCACAGCTCATCTAATTGTCCCATGTGGAGTTCAAGCACGCCGGCCTCAGTACCCGAAAACTCAAGGGGCAACCCGTTGGGAGGGGTGGTAGTCATACCTGGAGCCTCCCTGCAGTGTACGACGTTCGCCGGTGCTACCGGACCCAAGGTTGGGGACGATGGTGGGGAAGATGGCGGCTCCGGATCCGCAGGGGTCTCCGGCAGGACCTGTGCAGCCGCGTCAGGTCCAGGTTGGGGCTCAGCTTCCTCTGCTCCGGCTCCCAGGTCTTCAGAGAGCTCCTCCCGACAGGCCACGCTCTGCGGTGATGGCAGCGTGCAGGTGGACACAGGTGCTGCCTGCGAGAAGTCTTGTGCAGCGGCGGCAGGTACTGCGGGTGAAGGTACTGGTGTGACAGCTGCGATAGCGGGTACCAATGGAGAAGGCCCCGGGAATGGAGGTGCCGATGGCGTAGGCCCCTCCCGGGCGTGCTGCCAGTTCAACATCCAGAGCGCCTCCTGGCAAGATGAAGTACTCCTTTCCAACACTCTGCCAACTTATGTGCCTTTTCTGAACGTCTCCCTCTTAGCGCCTTTAGTGAAGTACTCACAGTACTGAGTTACACTGGAGTTCCTCCTGTCAGATGTTCCTATGAACTCTACTTGTACGGCAGACAGCTGTAGACTGCTTCGGGGACTCCTTGCTACCAAGTCCCGGCTCACTATCGTTGCTGTTGTGCCTCCAAGTCTTGTGTGGGAATAAAGTGGTGACAACTTCTATTCCTCCGGTGTCTATCGCAGGACCATTAGTATCCAAACAAGCTCGGGGACCGGACCCCGGCCTTGCACTTAGAACTTGGGAAGGGTTCTCATCTAACCCTAATCCTTAGTTCTCTTCTTCTCCTCACGTTCCGCACTAATCCTTTCCTTCTTATGGAGAGTCAGGCTTTCCTTTCCCGTGCCAGCGGACCCAGATCACTGAGGTCGGCTGCAGCACTCCCTTCATCCATCCCACTCCGGGAATCTCCTCTCACAGACTGACCTCGTCAGAATCCTGTGACAAACTGACTGAATCCTAAACTCTTCCCGTTCTTTTGTGCAAAACTAAACTCTGCCCGCCTCCCAGCACGCTTCGTGTTCCAAGCAGGGAGCCACCAAAGGGTGCTTTGCTACACTTCTATGTTGTGTGGGATGCAGGTGTTGGAGCGTGGTCAGGTGTCTCCACCTTACCTGGATGGTGGGGTACCACACCTCAGGAGGAGGTGCAGTACCTCTGTGGCGACTGAACCCTCAGGGGCGCCACAGCAGCTTTTGAGAACGCTACTGCGTATATATCTATTATTGTAAATAGATATATATCCATATGAATATATATGTATGCATACATGTATGTCTGTGAGTATGAATGTGTATATGTGGGTGTGTGTATATGTGTGTTTGTATATATGCGTGTAGATGTGTATGTATAGGAATATGTATGTGTTTATGTATATATCGGTATACATTTGAGGATACGTTGGTTTATAAGAGCAGCACATCCACACTGAACTTTCCTCCCATCTCTCATCTAACCTGCTCTTTGACAATCTGGTTTCCACCCCCATCACTCCACTGAGACAGCCCTGACCAAAATTACTAATGACCTACTCGCAGCCAAAGCCAATGGACAATACTCTATATTCCTCCTTCTAGACCTGTCCTCTGCCTTCGACAAAGTTGACCACTGCCTAATACAGATCCTCTCTTCCTTTGTCATCAAAGACCTCGCCCTAGCCTGGATCTCCTCATATCTCTCCAACCCCACTTTCAGCGTCTGCCACTCCAAAACTACCTCCTCATCCCACCCTCTCTCTGTTGGAGTCCCCCAAGGCTCTGTTCTAGGACCCCTACTCTTCTCAATCTATACACATGGCCTGGGCAACTCATAAAGTCCCATGGATTTCAGTACCACCTTTATGCCAATGTTAATAATAATAATAAGGGCCCTTACTACAGAAACAATGAGAAACCAAGGTTTTGTTAAGTAAAAACCATAGTTTATTAGACAAAGCATTAGAAAACTATAAAAAATACTGCAGAGAAACAAAATTATCCATAAGTAAAAAACACATTATATTATACAAATCTGTACAAAAATGAAAGTACTGTAACTATCTCAGTAGTAGTCCACTTTAAGTTCTGGTGCTGCCAATTAACAGCACCGGGACCGTTAAAATAATCACAGTAATTGTCTCTGCAAGTCTTCGCATCCTGGGTGTTTCTTCCGGGTCCCAAAGGTCGAAGGCCAGCAATTGCGTGTTCGTTTGCCCACCATTCGCCGAGCTGCACTTCTCCGTTACTTTGGTTCACAGAGTCCACAAAGCCAGGAGGACAGTACGCAATTGAATCGTGCCGGCGAAGAAAATTGTGACGCACACGACAGGTCAAATCAACAGAGTCAATAGATTCAAGCTTCATGTTAATCGGTGTGTGCAAAACTCGGAAGCGATTAGCCATGATACCGAAGGCATTTTCCACAACCTGACGTGCCCTTGACAAGCAGTATTGTAAATTCTCCTTTCCCGTGTGAGACTTTTTAGAGGGAAAGGTTTTATGAGATTGGGATGAAGCGGGAAGGCCTCGTCGCCAATAAAAACAAAATTAAGGTTTTCTCTAGTCTCAGAGTTGGGAGGCAAGTGAAGTTCACAGTTATATAAACGCTCTCCAAAAAACGTATGCTCCAAAACTCCACCATCGGAAACCCTTCCGTTCATGCCAACGTCTACATAAATGAATTCATAATTTGCATTAAGAAGGGCCATCAGGATGATGCTGAAATAGCCCTTAGAGTGTGTGCCCACATTACGTTTTTTTAAGCGTTTTTCAGGGTCAAACCGCATCAAAAACACTTAAAGAAAGCATCCCATTCATTTTAATGCATTTTGGCCTTTTTAGCGGTAAAAAACGCAGCATGTTTATTAATTTCCGCTTAGGTCCGCGTTTTTGGCTATTTCCTATAGTCCAGAAGACACGCAGAAAAAAACGCATCAAAAATGCACAAAAATCGCGGAAAAAACGCGCGTTTTCTGGGAAGGAGACCTGTTTCCTGAGCGTTTAAAAACGCTAACGTGGGCACATAGCCTTATAGTTGAAGAAATATGATCCACTGTTCGGTGGTTGAGTTATACAGACATGTTTATCATCCAAAGCCCCACCACAGTTAGGGAACTGCCATAGCTGATCAAAATTGTTGGCAATCTTGTTCCATTCTGCCTCCGTGTTGGGAAACTCCATGTAGCTACGTAGACAACTGAAAATCGCCTTACACATTTCCGGAATGAGAATGCTCAGCAGTGGCCTTGAAATGGCGTAAGAAAAATGCAAGCCTTGCAAGGCGCGTCTGGTGCCCAGGAATCGCAGCGTGACTGCCAATCTTTCATCTGCTGAGATGGCAGCACGCATCACTGTATCCTTCCGTTCGATAAGTGGAGTAATTCTTTCAAGTAAATATGTGAAGGATTCCTCAGACATCCGCAGATAGTTGGCAACGAATGTCCCATAAGTACAGGGTGATAAGGAGACAAGGAAAAACTCAGCTCCAACACCCTAGGCGTAAGCTCAAAACATAATATTATTAAAAGGAGAAGCACAAGAGCACGCAATAAGTCCCATATAGAAAAATGCAAATTTTTTATTAATATAAAATTAGTAACAATAGTAGAAAAATGGATAGCCACAGATGTGCTCATAAACAGTATGGACAATATGTCCCATGACCCAACCTCACACCCTCCAGATGAAAAACCCGGTGGATATATACCGTGGACCTAACATCATGTCTTAGATCAAAGTACCAGCCCAGCAAGTCTAAAGTGAACAATCTAAATAGTAATGGCCAAATACATCCAAGCCAATGCCCACACACAATAAGAGTCAGAGAAATACATCCGGTGCTGGATAAGGGTACCATATAAAGAGACCAAGGAATAACTCACCGGGGAGGGGGAGAGGAAGGGGTCACAGAGTGGGGCCTCCGACGTGCGTTTCGCGATGTCCCCTGCCGCTTTATCACGGAGGAGAATAGATAAGAAAGTACCGGTAGGGCCTTCAAATAGCCCCTGACCCCGGTCACGTGACCGGCGTCCACCAGTGGAAATGGCACAAGCGGCGCATGCGCCGTGGTGTCTGCAGGTCCTGTGCTGCAGTACGGCGTCCACACACTGCGCATGCGTCGGAAACCCGAGGCAAAGCGCACTATGTTGAGGGACGCCTACCGCAGCATGGAGCCGCACACCACACGGCGATGCGCACGGCCAGACATTGATTCATGGGACACAATAAAGATGGTCCTAGATCCAAACATCAAAATCAAGGGACCAAAATTACATAAAGATACATCTAAGGGTGGCAACGCTGTATATGCATAATAGATATATAGTATGAATAATGTGTAAGATACCCCTAACAATAACATATATAACAGTACAAAAAAGTATAATTTACAAATAGTTATAGTAGGCAGATATAGAATCACTGACATCAAATACAATAAATTGTACAATCAGAAAGGGGAAAACCACATTCAAAAATACAGCAAGTTGCAAGGAGTTCGATCTATTGGAACGTCCATGGATGTTCTTGATTGTAGATAGTAAGATATTGGATCCACTACACAGGGCTAGTTGAAGCCAAACCGGGACACATAAAGAAATAAACTAAAAAATAACAAACAAAAAATATATCAAAAAATATATATATATCTTAAAAACAATAAAAATTAAAAACAACCACTGCAGGACAACATGGGAAATATGGGGTCATGCAGAAACCAAAGGCAAAGAAAGCCATACCACAATAAGTTGTTTCAGATTAACGTCTAACTCCAAAAAGGAGAATTCGTGTTAAACACGAAAAAGACGAGGAGAGGTTAAAGGAAGGGGGGGGGGGAGATGAGAAAAAAGGGGGCCAAACAACAACCCAAGTTGGAAATAGAGTATTATAAGAATGGAGTAAAGCTCAAAGACTCATTCAGTCCTTTAGGTTTCATGGTGTCCAGACGGACAATCCATTTGACCTCCATTTGCCCAAGGATTTTTTTATGATCCCCACCCCTTATACCCATATGTAATGCATCAATCCCCCTAATTTTCAACAAACCTGCATCACAATTGTGGTAGGCCCGGAAGTGTCTGGGGATGGTTTTCAATTCAGTGGGATCAGATACAGTCCTGGCTGCGCCAATGTCCCGCACATGTTCACGTGTCCGCACCCTCAGCTCTCTCGTGGTGAGGCCCACATAAATTTTGGGGCACGCCAGACATTGGCGCAAGCCAGGCAGTGTCCACACTGAAAAGAGCCACATACCGGACCACTTGTCCCAAAAAAGTTTTTAGGAGTGGGCACATAGTGGCTCCGAACCAAAAAGTCCCGCAAATTTCTAGAGCGGCGTGGCGTCATAGAAGGGGAGTGTCCCAGGACAGTCCTCAGGGCTGGTTCTGTCTGCAGAATGGACCAGTGCTTTTGTAAAATAGTGCACATATTGCGCCATTCATGGTTATATGTAGATATAAAGCGTATAGGTCCATCTCTATCTTGTCTGCAGATCCTCGTAGTGGGTTGTAAAAGACCACCACGCGGGGTACACCTAGCTCGATCATAGCCCCTCTTAATACACCTACGGCTATAACCCCTCTTGAGAAAACGATCACTCATGTCTTGAGCTTGTTTCTCAAATCGATCATTGGTGGAGCAGATGCGTCGCATGCGAAGGAACTGTCCGACCGGGATGGCCCTCACGGTGGCCGGATCATGGGCCGAGGATGCATGTAATAAGGAATTGACAGAGGTGGGTTTCCTGAAGACGTCCGTCTGGATCCGCCGATCAATGTCGATCTCCAGATGGACATCCAGGAAATCCACAACCCTGTCATCACACCTATATGTCAAATGAATATTATAATTATTGACATTCAACGACCTCATGAAGTTCTCGAGCTGGTCGACTCCACCATCCCACAAAAATAAAATGTCATCTATGAAGCGGTACCAGCACTGCACATGGGAGGCGTCCCGCGGGCCCCCGTCGCCAAAGAGATCCCTCTCCCAAGCCCCTAAAAAGAGGTTGGCATACGAAGGCGCACAGGCCACCCCCATGGCTGTGCCCCGCCTCTGTAGATAAAATTGGTCTTTAAAAACAAAAAAATTGTGGGTCAAGATGAAGTCGACCAACTCAAGGACAAGCTCACATAGTGGGCCATCCAGGTCAGAGGCCCCCAAGAACATGCGAACAGCATCTACTCCAACCAAATGATCGATACATTTGTAAAGGCTTTCTACATCGGCAGTAACAAGAAGAGTAGAGGGTTCCACAAGGATGCCATCGACCCGTGCCAGAACATCCGTCGTGTCCCGGATATAAGATGGCAGTGCTTCCACTAATGGTTTCAGATAAAAATCAATGAAACGACACACAGGTTCACAGATACTGCCAATCCCGGACACGATGGGACGCCCTGGGGGGTCAAGGGCATCCTTGTGGACCTTAGGTAAAAGATAGAAAGTGGGGGTTCTGGGGAATCTCACCAACAAACCATCCAAGACCCTCTTAGTTATAACACCGCTTTCAAAAGCCCGTTCCAGGATTAGTCTAAGCTCATATGAAAAACGAATCCCTGGGTCTGAGGGCAATTTTTGATATGTCTCTGGGTCCCTCAATTGACGAAATACTTCCTTCTCATACTTACAACTAGGCCACACCACTATATTCCCCCCCTTATCGGCTGGCTTGAATACAACGTCCTCTAGTGACTGTAATTGGAAAATCGCCTGACGTTGTTTTTGAGTTAAATTATCCAATCTGCGCCGTGAGGACAATTTCTTAAAGTCCTCACTCACTAATTTGGTGAAAATATCCACAGAGGGGCACAGCGACAAGGGGGGGAACCTAGTGGATTTAGGCCCAGAAGTAGGAGGAAACTTAGTTATAGGTGGACCATCTTGTTCAGCAAGCAGGTCCTCCAGATCACGAATTGCCTCCTTTTCAGTGTTACTCAGGGACCCAGGAACATAACTTGCAGTGTGGAGTTTTTTCAAAATTAGTTTTCTTGAAAATAATTGAAGATCTTTCAAAGCTGTAAAGTAATTAAAAGAGTTTGTAGGTGAAAATGTTAGTCCCTTCCCCAGAACCTCCAATTGCACATCTGTGAGAACATGATTTGAAAGATTTAATACCTGTAAATCTCCCCGAGGAGTACCCTGGGAGACTCCCGATCCCGCAGGTCTAGTTTTTGTAAACTGACGCGTCTCCACCCTCTTGGCAGAAGTCACCTTGGGGCCGAATTTCGGCCCGGTGCCTCTCTGTCCCAGATCATCCTCTTGATTTGAGATATTAGAGCGAAGTGAGGTAGATCTTGACCGTGAATAGGATGTATTCCTATATCTTGGGCGGGATCGACCATTCATGTCTCGCCATCTATATACCCTAGAAAGTTGTTTATCTTGAACATCTCTTTTGAATTTTTTAGCCTTATTTACTTGGATGTCCTGAGCCCATTTTTGTAAGTCCAAATCAATCTGGTCATTCAATTTTTTAAGGGCATCACTGGACATCTCTTTATGTAAAATAGACTGTAGTTCGTCAATTTCTGTCTCAATAACAGCAAGGGAGTCTTGATCCATTTGTTTTAAGAGGGTCAAACGCAATTATTGGTCAGTTCTTCCCATTTATTTTTAAAAGTCTCATCTGAGATCGGGAAAGATGGAAAAACTTGAATCCTAAGTCCCCTCGGTATCAACTCTTTCTGAATATATTGATCTAGAAATTCGTGGTTCCACCATGTCTTGGTGCGCTTATGCAACAGATCTTTAAACCGAACAATAACTTCCTGCACATCTTTGTTAGAGGTACTGCATTCTCCGTCCACACCATTCTGAAACACATCTTTGAGTTGTGCTCGCCACGTATGGTCACGTGAGCGGAAATCCATACTGAAAGTCAGGACAACTGTGAAAAACACAGAAACAATTAATGGCAACGAATGTCCCATAAGTACAGGGTGATAAGGAGACAAGGAAAAACTCAGCTCCAACACCCTAGGCGTAAGCTCAAAACATAATATTATTAAAAGGAGAAGCACAAGAGCACGCAATAAGTCCCATATAGAAAAATGCAAATTTTTTATTAATATAAAATTAGTAACAATTGTACAAAAATGGATAGCCACAGATGTGCTCATAAACAGTATGGACAATATGTCCCATGACCCAACCTCACACCCTCCAGATGAAAAACCCGGTGGTTATATACCATGGACCTAACATCATGTCTTAGATCAAAGTACCAGCCCAGCAAGTCTAAAGTGAACAATCTAAATAGTAATGGCCAAATACATCCAAGCCAATGCCCACACACAATAAGAGTCAGAGAAATACATCCGGTGCTGGATAAGGGTACCATATAAAGAGACCAAGGAATAACTCACCGGGGAGGGGGAGAGGAAGGGGTCACAGAGTGGGGCCTCCGACGCACGTTTTGCGACGTCCCCTGCCGCTTTATCAAGGAGGAGAATAGATAAGAAAGTACTGGTAGGGCCTTCAAATAGCCCCTGACCCCGGTCACGTGACCGGCGTCCACCAATGGAAATGGCACAAGCGGCGCATGCGCCGTGGTGTCTGCAGGTCCTGTGCTGCAGTACGGCGTCCACACACTGCGCATGCGTCCATACTGTTTATGAGCACATCTGTGGCTATCCATTTTTGTACTATTGTTACTAATTTTATATTAATAAAAAATGTGCATTTTTCTATATGGGACTTATTGCGTGCTCTTGTGCATCCGCAGATAGTTGCGGAAATCATGAGGATTTTTATCCTGAAGCTCTTTCACCAGTTGCATGTGGAACAATTCGCACCTCTTCTGCAGCCATTCTCTGGTCCACATGCGACGCTTTCTTTTTGATCGCCTCTCCAGCATCCGTGACTCATCTTGACGCCGAGCTTCCTCAACAAGCAATGCAGCAACCACGACAGCACACTGCACATTGTTCATGATGGTGCAAACTGAAACAAAAAAAAAAGTTACAACAGTTGTTTTGTTGGGGGTTGGGTGTGTGCACACAAGACCACCTAAAATGGCTGACCAGGCAAAAACATACGGACAGACAAAGAAACCACACCCTCCCTCCATCTAGAGCAATGAAAGCAGATAATTGGTAGTTGTCCTATAAATTTGTTAAAATGGAAACGCATTTGAGACCCCAAATGATACCAACTGTGATCAGAAGAACCGTTGATGAATAGAAAAATCAGTGTGGAGTCGCAGCCGGAGAACGCTACTTCGATCTGTAACCAGCAGGAAGGAACAAAGAACGCAAACGCTGCTATGTTGCCTTCTTCACGGGGTCAAGAACAAAGAACAAAAGCGCCACTATGTGGGCTTCTTTAAAGGCATGGACGCCAATCAGAACGCAGTAGCGACCACCAATCGGAGCTGAGGGGCACGGAAAAGGCACCGCAAAACCACGCCTATGTTTCTCGCTTCAAGTCGCTAGCGAGGTCGTTGGTTAGGTGTCAAACAGAACGATGCATGCTACCCAGCGGGGCCTCAACAACCAAAAAAATGTCCAGACTATTCCTAAACGACCAGCGATCTCACAGCGGGGGCCTGGTCGCCGCTGCCTGTCACACGTAGCGAGATCGCTTCTAAGGTCGCTGTTGCATCACAAAAATTGTGACTCAGCAGCGATCTCGCTGTGTGTGACGGGGGCGTACAGTGGTCAGACGTAGTACACATGATGCTTCCGTATGGCTATCTTTAAGCCAGGGATACATTTTTAGAAGTATGCTGTGCTTTTCTACATTTCTAAAAAAAAGCATATACCTAGAGTAAAGCTGACCACACATAAGTATAGGGAACTACATAATTACTGTACCGCTAAATACTATTTTTTGTTTAACTTTCAAACAAATTCGCTCAATCAAGTCACCAATGTACACAAACTCCACAACAATGAAAAAAGGTCATAGTATCTGATATATACATAACATCGGATTTATGTGTATATAGTATGTACTGCAGTATACCACATACAGTATATAGGAGAATACATGACTGGTATATAGAGAAAATGAATCAACTTGCAGGACCTTAGTATGGGGGCCCGGTCAGTATTCTGTGGTCGCTGAGCGGGAGCCCTGTGAACCTCCTCCTACCTGCCGGCATACATGACTTTACCTTTATTTTGAAGCCAGGCCCAATGTCATGTATGTGTCACGCTGTGTCAGCACAGAAGTCTGTTGGCGGCTTTCTCAGTGAGAACAAATGAGTTCTTGTGTGTGGGAGAGATGGCTGATGGCCAAATGACCAGCCGAACAATCTAATATATTTGGCCGGAGTGAGACAACTGACCGAGGCTTGTCTATTACCAAGTGTGTTGAATACTCTTTTCATAATAAAGACTAGTGCCAGTGTGGGGAAGGTGACTTGACGGACAGACTTGACTGGTAGTAGGTGGGGACGGTTTGTGCACTAGAGACAGAGATTGACAGGTTAGAAGGGTGACAGCTAGGAAAGGGAGATAGGAGAGTGCAGTACCGAGAAATGACCACAAGATGGCAGGGAAGATTAGCTTTGGACTTAACAACGGCTTATGGCTCGAGAAACGCATAGTCATGGGGGGCGGGGAGATAGGATCCCAGGAGGGGAATTCCCGGTGAGAGAGGGGCTAAGTAGGAGTGGTTGGGGTTCCAGGAGGTCAGTACCGGGAGGAACTCGATAGAAGACTATAACAGAAGTCGGAAACGATGAAGAGCTTGATTGGGGGACTGATAGGAGAAGACAGTCGGGGGGGTGGCCCTGACACGACATGCCGCAGGACAGATGAGGCGGTGGGTCGGACACGATGTACCGCAGGACAGGCGAGGCCCCGGGGGTACCAATTGGACGACGACCTCGGGCAGGTGAAGCGCTGGCGGTAGATTGGTCTAGGACAGCCCCAGTGAAAAATCCGCGAGGGACGTTACTACGACTGGTGCAAAGGTGCAGGTACCCGGGCCTGGAGGCAGAGAAGTGTAAAGTGGCTGCGGTGCGAGGCAGTGGTCGTCAGGAGGACGACAAATAAATATGGAACTGTTACAACTGAAATCTGTCTCCGCCTCGTCCTTACATCGCCTGGTGTCTGTGTCATCTGGTCGTGGTAAGCAGCAGTCTACCCCCCAATCTTGGCCCCTACCACATTTGGCGTAGTCGGCAGGATCGCCACCGCTAATATGACACCTTCAGCGGCAAGCCTGCGACTGGAGAAGCTAGAAGGACTTGGACTGCTCTCCTGTGGATTGCAAGTACCGGTGGATTACAAATACCTGTGGATTATAAATTGGGGACATTGTTCCGGATCATCGCTGCCATCAGAGGATCCGGGGCGGCACCAGATTCCGTCCAATATGTCGGTGTTACTCCAGCGCTGGGAAGAAGCCCGGGCATTTGCAGTTGTTCTGGACGGACTGGGGTCCCCTCCAACGTACCCCTGGGGGGGAGCGGTGTGTGTCTGGAGGCCGCCACCACCCCCCCATACTGGACCCGGGCAACTGGGTGGAGAAGTCGGCCACCGACCCACCCAGGAGCGGGAGTGGCCAGGGAGAGAAGGCCGGCTGCTGCTGCTTGGTGCCATTCGACTGTTGCCCACCGGACAGGATGCGACGCTGCAGTTGCCGTGGCCTCGGACGCCTGGAGTGGCGATCGCGTCGGGAGATCGAGTCTCGCTGGGAGACCTGCTTCTTGGAGTCACGGACAGTCCTCCAGACTTCGGGCGGAGAAGAGGAGCGGCTGCGGGCCCCGCGGGAGCGGCCGCCAAAGACACCACCAGGGAGCCTCCCCACGGGATCCCCGAGCCTGGAGGCTAGCCCTGCCGGATGGCGGGGTGAAGAACGGAGGCTGCGGGAGGAGCCGCGGGATGATGTGTCGGAGGCCGCAGCGCCGGGGAAGGTGAGAGTTCCCTCGGCTCTGCCGGCGGCTCCGCAAGCGGCCTCCACCATCCGGCTGCACCGCGCGGCCTCCTGCGCTCCTGGGAGCCCGGCTGTGGAGGGCTCTGCGGCCTCCGCCGGGCTGAGCGAAGCCTCTGCTCCCGTCCCCGAGCCACCCCGCCCGGCGGCGCCACGCTCGGTGTTGCCGGTGCGGAGCCAGTCCACGGCCAACGCTGCTGCGTTCCACCTGCCAGCAGCGGCCCGTCCCCTGAAGCCGGCCGCCACTCCGGCCCCGTCTGCGACTCCGGGTGCGGCCTGCCCCACGGCCGCATCTGCGTCACCACTGGAGTTGGCCGCGGCCTGCTTGTCGGGCTCTGCGGCCTATTTATCAGGAACCACGGCTGCCCCTACCCGCCGCCCGGCCCCAGCCGCTGCTGGGCCGCCGACAGCTACGGCAGCCTCTGCCCCGCTCAACCCTGGCTGTGTCCCGCCCACCGGACTCCGGGGCCTACACCGGACCCTCCGTTTGGGTCGCGGAGGTCATCCGAAAGGAAAAGGCCAGGAAGCAGGAGGTCTGGAACCTGCTCCATGAGAGAGGGGAGGCTGGCATGGCGGCTTCACGATCGATGGGACGGCTTGTCTATACCAACCTGCAGAAAGGATACGGGTTCATCCGAGACCTCGCAACCGGCCAAAAGGTGTATATCAACGTGACTTCCATCTGTCACGGCCGGGCTTTGCGAGAGGGGGACTTGGTGTCATACTACAAAGAGTACTGTCCCCGCGGCTACTACACGGTAGCCGTAATTGCTGAACCTGAAGGTCACGGGCCCACGTAGAAAGGACTCTAGAGACACTCCCTGCATCCCAGGAGCTCCACGTCGGTGGGGCCACTTGCTACCGGCCATCAGGAGATGGTCTGGACTGTCGGGATTTCGTTGCACCATTGTGCAGACCACGAGGACAGTTTTTCGTCCAGGTTACGAAAAATGTTTTTGTATATTGTTGAATTTTGTTTTTCCTGACATAGCGGGGATGCAAAAAAAGGGAGTATTAATGTTAAAGGGAGGGGGAGTCTTTATTTTAAAGATGCTGTACGGGAAGTATTGTGAAAAAGAATGTTAACGTGTTTTGGAAAAAAAAGAGAGAGAGAGGAAAAGGGGTTACTCCAGTTGAGTGCCTCCTCGTGTTATTAAAGTAAGAGTAACCGTATGTTAAGAGTTAATTTGGTGAATAGTATGTTAAAAAAAAAAAGTGCATGTAACAGGTTCCGGGTACGAGGTAGATGTAACTAAGACGCCGACCATGACTCCTTTTTAGGTGAAAGATGAAGTGACGAAGAACAAGGAACCAGACAGTGGTCCGTCAGTCAGGTCCCCGACACCGCGGACACCCCAAACGGACAGGCGGGCGCCAATGGTGACCTGGTAGGTGAAAGGCCTCGGTCATGGCGTTCCAGGTAACTGAAGGTAAAGAAAAGGGGGAGACAGGGCGCTTCCAATGCGTAGGTCTGTTTGGAAAGTAGATGAGTGCACAGCAAGTGTTAGGCTCACCTGATAGGGTTGTGAGAGTCACAACACCTATAATCGCATAAAACAGCTGCAGCAGTCTGCACGAGGTCCAAGGACTTGGTACAAAGAGAAGGCTGGTAGTGCAATAAGAGACTGCGCTGCTGTGGTAGAATTCAAGGTATCTTTATTGCCAACGCGTTTCCTGAGCCAGTCCCAGCTCACTTCATCAGGGCATCATGCCCTGATGAAGTGAGCTAGGACTGGCTCAGGAAACGCGTTGGCAATAAAGATACCTTGAATTCTACCACAGCAGCGCAGTCTCTTATTGCACTTCTAGGTAACTGAAGGTAACAGAAGGGGAGAGCAGTGGGAGGTGCACGCCGTAGATTAGTCCGGGTGGACCTCGCCAACCTGAAAGCAAGTTGTCACGTGGCGTGTGCGCTGGCGAGTAGCAGTAGGCTGCTCGGAGCATGGTGCTCCCGGTTGGGTGCGGCCCCCGTGGGTGGCGGGTGTGGCCCAACGACCGGTCTGACAACAGACTGTGGACAAGCTTTAGAACAACGTAGGTAGGAGGTACGATTGTCGGGACGACAATGGACAAAGGGAGGGGGAGTGTGGGGAAGGTGACTTGACGGACAGACTTGACTGGTAGTAGGTGGGGACGGTTTGTGCACTAGAGACGGAGATTGACAGGTTAGAAGGGTCACAACTAGGAAAGGGAGATAGGAGAATGCAGTACCGAGAAATGACCACAAGAAGGCAGGGGAGAGTAGCTGTGGACTTAACAACGGCTTATGGCCGAGAAACGCATAGTCATGGGGGGCGGGGAGATAGGAACCCAGGAGGGGAATTCCCGGTGAGAGAGGGGCTAAGTAGGAGTGGTTGGGGTTCCAGGAGGTCAGTACCGGGAGGAGCTCAATAGAAGACTATAACAGAAGTCAGAAACGGTGAAGAGCTTGATTGGGGGACTGATAGAAGACAGTCGGGGGGGTGGCCTTGACACAACGTACCGCAGGACAGACGAGGCAGTGGGTCGGACACGACGTACCACAGGACAGGCGAGGCCCCGTGGGTACCGATTGGAGGACGACCTCGGGCTGGTGAAGCGCTGGCGGTAGATTGGTCTAGGACAGCCCCAGTGAAAGATCCACGAGGGACGATACTACGACTGGTGCAAAGGTGCAGGTACCCGGCCTGGAGGCAGAGAAGTGTAAAGTGGCTGCGGTGCGAGGCAGTGGTCGTCAGGAGGACGACCAATAAATCCGGAACTGTTACAACTGAAATCTGTCTCCGCCTCGTCCTTACATCGCCTGGTGTCCGTGTCATCTGGTCGTGGTAAGCAGCGGTCCACCCCCCAATCCCGGCCCTTACCACACCACTAACACCAGGTACTGCACAGCTGCATCCTATTGATTCATATATGGATGGGCAGTACCCGGCCATGGTCACTAGATGGAGCTATGCTGTGCAGTTCCACAACTTAAGACATCCATCTGCCACCAGCATCGGTAGCAGCTGATTGGCTGGGGTTGTCCAGTGTCACCCTCCCACCGATCAGATACTGATGACCTATCTAAAGGATAGATCATCAATATACAGTAAAAGTCCAGGACAACCCCTTTAATTTTCTTTTTTCTCCTCTATATCCTCTGGATATAGAGTGTGATAACTAATAATCAAAAGGCTGACAGCTAAGGTCCATTTACACTGCACAATTATCATATGAACGCTAATTTCACGATAATGGTGCAGTCTAAACAGGCTGCTGATCACCCGACGAATGGGAAAAACGCTTGTTCATCTGGTGAAATAATCTGTTGAGCTGCACGAAAAAATCATCTTTGCGCAAACAGTACTTGCGCCACTGAGAACAATGGCAGCTTATGAGCATCAGTCGATCTATTACGGATCGTTGTGCGCAGATCTACCTGTGTGAACAGGCTACTTTAACTACCGCGATCAGTAAGCAGTAGCTGATGAGCCGTCATTTAGCGCCGCAGGGCAGCCAGTGTAAACAGGCCTTTATTCTATCGTAATGACTAGCTTAGGGTTTGCTCACACTGGCGTATAACACGGCCGAAGTTTTATTGGATGGCACTCGGCACGTTGCTATACTATAAGATTCCATAAGATCTGCTATTATTTTCTCACTTTTTAATTGTCCCTAGACTACACTGACAATTCTGTGAGAAGTAAAGTATTTAAAAGAGATCAAATTGTCTCCTAATCCACAGAAATCAGCCAGATGCCTCTTCCCACACTCCCCTCTCAGATCAGTAAAGCATTGTACACAGGAGGACATGGGGGCAGATTACACAACATTCATCACAGTTGTCAGCAGCCCGAAACATTAAAGAATAGGGGAAACTTGTAGTGCTGGGTTCTGGTGAAGAGTCACCTTTGTATCGTATAAAGGGAGTCAGTAGCTAGTGAATGACAGGTTTGTGTGGCTGACCGGTCATGGTATAGTATACACCAGCAGATACAATACTCCCAGTGGCGGATTAAGTGGACTATGGGCCCGGGGCTGTTCATAAAACCTGGGCCCCTGTACCCCCCTTCCCACCTGAACGCTGCGGTCCCCGTGCGGAAATTGACAGACGTATGGACCGCAGCACTTGGTTTGCTGCGGGTCCATACGGAAAACCCGCCACCATTCCACCACGTGTGGACATGGCCTAAAAAGACGTTGCACATAAGCTGTAGGCCTACGGCCAATACGCACAAAATCACGCTCCATCACCCCATCACTGCCTGCTCCATCACCCCCATCATTGTCTGCTCCATCACCCCATAATTGCCTGCTCCATCACCCCCATCACTCCCATCATTGCCTGCTCCATCACCCCCATCATTGCCTGCTCCATCACCCCATCATTGTCTGCTCCATCACCCCCATCATTGCCTGCTCCATCACCCCATCACTCCCATCATTGTCTGCTCCATCACTCCCATAATTGTCTGCTCCATCACCCCATAATTGCCTGCTCCATCACCCCCATCACTCCCATCATTGCCTGCTCCATCACCCCATCACTGCCTGCTCCATCACCCCCATCATTGCCTGCTCCATCACCCCATCATTGTCTGCTCCTTCACCCCATCACTGCCTTCTAGACCATCACTCCCATCATTGCCTGCTCCATCATACACACAGACATACACACACACACAGACATACATACATACACACAAGACACCACATCTCTCCTCTCACCTGTCCGCAGCATCGCCCGAGCTTCCTCCCTCACACAGCAGCGGCCGCTGAATGATGACGTCATTCAGCGACGCTCCTCTGTGTGAAACAGGAAGCGCGGCCTCCGGGCAGGAAGCAGGACGGACCCTTGCCGCTCCGCTCCTGCTATTCACTCTTGCAGGCAGCGGAGCTGCCGTGATCGCATCGCTCCCTGCCCGCCGCTGCACTGCACTGCAGGGTGGAATTGCTGCTGCCGCGCCGCCCCCACACACATGCCGCCTGGGGCGGACCGCCCCCCCGCCCCCCCACCACGCTACGCCGGTGCTCTGGGCCCCCAAAAAACCTTGGGCCCAGGGCGACCGCCCCATCCGCCCCTATTAAGATCCGCCATTGAATACTCCTCAAGCATTGCCAAAACACATGAACTGAACACAGAAAAAGTAAATAAATTATATTCTACAATTAAATGTATGAAATTAAATAATAATACACATCAATGGAAATTTTCTATTGACATCAATGTGCATAATATTGTCACATTCTCAAGTCAGTACTTGAAGTCTATACCATACTTGTCAACTCTCTGGGAATGTGTAAGAGACTTTGGAAAAAGGGGAGACCTCTTGTGTTGTTAAATTACACTTGTTTTTTTTTCCATCTCTGCAACTCTCTTCACCCACAGATGCAATCGTCCATATCATCCTTGCACCTGGTCTCAGGACAGTCCATGTGGAGGAACTTGTGGAGGAACTTGGGAGTGAAGAGGACAGTAGGGACGGGAAGTGGTGACCATCAGTATATCTGGCATGACATCTGTAGAATGGAATAGATGTAGCTTAGGTTTTGTGATTCTGAACTGACCACTACCTTTCAGGAGTTTGGGATCTATATTTAGGGGGTCTAAGTGTCAATATGTTTTCCAAGGTATCTGTACAAAAGAAGTCAGAGTGCACCACTTATCCATTTTGAAAATGCTGTACCAAATGGGACTTTGTGCAGTTATCCTGAAGGCTGGAACATCCTTTGCGCCATATACAATCTATGTGGGATTTTTTTTACATGGACTTACCAGGTGTCTTTTTCCAGTGTATTGTTGATTGTAATGTGTCAAGATGTTAAAAAAGGGATTTATAACAATATTCTCTTTTATTATTTAATGCCGATTATATGATATCTATATTATTGTATGGTGTCATGCTAATGATATGTTAATTCTAATGTTTAACTATTGAACTATAATGGTATTTATACATATGATCTGTAATCTGTAACTAATGCATGATACCATATTTTTAGTGTGCTTTATGGTATCGTATTATGATACTATTTACATTACTATAATCATATACTGGGATTTCTTTAACCTCTTGGCCATGTGGTCAGTGAACCCCTTTTTTTCGATTCTTGTCTCTTCTCTATGTGGTCTCTTTTTTATGACATCTTATATACCATTATACCATTATAACTATGTATTGGGAGCCCTTTTTTTGACCCCTTTTTTGTTCTATTCATTATGGACCGTTATGCCCCTTCCTCCCTGTTACCATCATTCGGTCTGCGTAGCAGCCTGATGACTGGTTTAGACCGCACCATTATGGCCGCCTATAAAAGGTCTCCGAGAAAATGGCGCTGATCCTGCGCGCATGCGCGGTGTGTCCGTTATCGGTCGCGATGTTCCGGCCGTCATTACGTGAGCCGCGCGCGTGTCTATGACGTCTAGTGGTATTACCACACACGCACGCTGCTCACTGACGGCAGAGAATCATCGCGTGGTTACCGTGTGGCCGCACTGCGCATGCGCCGACTCCGATTGGTGACACCTGGAGCAGGGCGCTTATATATGAGTGTTTGAGGATAGATAGGCACTTCCCCTTGAGAAAGCCGAGGCGAAACGCGCGTCGGGGTTGAGCGCGGTATCCTCCCTGCATTTGGTAACCCTTATGGGTAAGTGGCATTAGCTTCATAGATACTGGGTATTATCCCAGGAGCGATTGATTTAATACCCCCTTTTTTTTAGCTAGAATCTATTCATAATACTTCGGGCCCTATGCTCTATATCATATTTGGATGTCCTAGATATATATAGATATTGTCCTTTGATATTTAGCATAGCATGCCTTTTTCTCGATTTTATGCCACATATTGATAGTATACGGCCCTTTTGCTCGTTGCCACTTTATGTAGGGATCTTGATACCTTGCGCTGCACTGGGATTATTCCTTTTGTATCTACCTCTATTATGTGTTTATATATGTCTGACATGTGTTTTATATTTGAATTAATAAAGATTTATATACTTTTTCTTATATTCTAATGTGGTTTATGGTTACTATAATTTTTCTTCTGAATTATATGATATTAGGAGTACTCCACTTTCATTTAATCAGTCCTTACCACTAGGTGGGGGAATCATGGTGGTTATTTAACTAGTTCCCGATCAGTTATTAAGTTATGAAGGTTTTGAATTGTTTTTCAATACTGTACGAGCTGAGTAAAATTGTTTTGCTTAACATCAATCATTGTGTGATGCTGAAAGAAAAGGATCCCCGGACGGGGGGAGAGTACCCTGACTTACAAGTGAGTGGACTGCAATGTGTAAATGTGGCGGGGAACCAGGGTGTGCCAGAGCTGCCTTCGCTAGTCATGACTACCGCCCTGGCCCCAGTTTCAGTCATAGCACACAGTGGGATTTGGCAAGCAATAGGCAACCATAATTGTTAGGCGTCATATTCCTGTAGCTACACAACAGGAGTCCAGAGCCTCACATACTGCTTTACAGCAAGTCACTCCTGAGGCTAAGTCCCACTGCCGCTCCACTGAGCATGCTCATGAGACGATCTCCCATTGGAGCTCGGGGGTCACGTGCTCAGGTCCTTCCCCTGATCTGATGTGTCCATCCCAGAGATCTGGAAGGTCCCGGCAGCGCACGGCTATAAAAGGACCGTATGGCCGTTCGGCCATGCGCTAGTATAGACATTACTTGCTAGATGTGTGAATGGTGACGGATGTATGATTCTGGTGACTGACTCATTTGAAAACCCTTCCCTCTGATATTACGCATGTGGACAGGGTATTAGTTCAGCAGTCAGCGCCAGTCAGTGGCAAGCCTTAGGCCACTGTGCACTCCGCGCCTCTACACGAGCATCCGATTGTGCTACTCCTCACGGCACTATCGTCTCGCGGCAGTGTCCTACGCCGCGCTGCAGTTGCTGATCTCTTTGGCGCCCGCAGTAGCGACGCTGCACATACGGTAGGTCTGGACGGACGCAGTTCCTTCCGCCTTTGGTCCTGCACCTGTGACCTGATTACGTGTGTGCATATTTCTGAGAACTGTGACGCTAACAGGCTCAGCCTTTTTGTGTTTACCCTAACTGGCATCTCTGTGGTTAAACAGTGATTGCTCTGCGCACCTGGGTGACGTTTTAACCCCGTGCGCATTATACCGCCATATAGCACGTCTGCCATTACTCAGCAGCAGTTATAACACCTTCTGCACGGTGGACCCTGAGCGGTAAACGCACTTTATTATTTATTTTTATTTAGTGCGTTCCGCCGTTCCTAACATTATACTAGCGCCAGGGTCTGGCTGGTAATGGCAGAATTACTACAGTACATTCGGCAGCTGGAGGGCTGGTTGGCTACTCTTGAGAGTGCTATCTCTGCTGTGAAGTCCACTGAGGCTGCTGTTCAAGCGATCGCAGAGGCGATTTCTCGTGGGTCCACGTCCTCCCCTGCGCCGACAGTTTCCCGCCTCCCGTTGCCCGATAAATTTTCTGGCGATAGCGCCTCCTGTAGGGTTTTCGTGAGCCAGTGCTCTATCCAGCTGGAATTACTGGCTGCGCGATTCCCTACGGAACAGGCTAAGGTGGGGCTTATTGTTTCCCTTCTGTTGGGCAGGGCGTTGGAGTGGGCCACACCGCTTTGGAAGCGTGGCGACCCAGTGGTTCGGACTGCTGCTCAGTTTTTAACAGCTATCAAGCAGGTCTTCCTGGGACCGTGGGTCACGCACGATACCTCTCTTCAGCTATTGGCATTAAGTCAGGGATCGCTCTCAGTCAGTCAGTATGCCGTACGTTTTCGGACTCTGGCTTCCGAGCTGGAGTGGTCTGATAGAGCTCTCATCCCTGTGTTTTGGAGAGGTTTAGCAAAGCATGTTAAGGATTCTCTATCTACCAGAGAGGTTCCTGCAAGTCTAGAGGAGCTGATTGCCATCTCCACCCGCATTGATCTCAGTTTTTTGGAGCGCGGGCTGGAGCGTGCTCAATCCAGACGGAAGGTTACTCCGGCTCCAAACCTCTTTGAACCTCTGGAGTCACCCGAGCCAGAGTGTTCACTCCCAGAGCCCATGGAGGTGTCTCGCGCCAGTCTCGAGGCGCATCCGGCACTAAGCTCCATCTGTGGTTGCCACTGTCAACACCCTGTTCCCCACGATAACAGGGCCCTGCAGTGCTCAACCTCTGTGCCGCCGGGCAAGACCTTTGTTCCCCCTCGCCTTTGGCTGAAGGTTCTTGTGTAGGCACACGCGTCCAGGGCGGGTGGTCACTGTGGCTACATGCAGACCACCAAAATCCTGGCAGGGTCTTATTGGTGGCCGCACAGGGATCGGCACACTAAAAAATATATTCGGGCATGTGCCTCTTGTGCTCGGAATGCCTCCCTTACACAGAGACTGAAGATGCCTGCCGATACTCTGCGGCGTTCTACTCCAACTTAGGTCTCTGGCCTTTGTGCCACTCCCGTTGTCTCTCAGGTGTCCCTTCTCAGACCTGGAGATTTTGCCGCCTCTGATGCTCTCCGTGTGTCCCGGTTTTCTGTGTCACCTGCCGGGACATCAGACTTGCTTTCGGACGAGTCTGAGGCCTATGCCTCTGATGGGCACAAGGTGGTGGATTGGAGGGCTCAGGAGGGGGGGTCCTAGGAGGGGGATAATGTTAGGCGTCGGATTCCTGTAGCTACACAACAGGAGTCCAGAGCCTCACATACCGCTTTACAGCAAGTCACTCCTGAGGCTAAGTCCCGCTGCCGCTCCACTGACCATGCTCATGAGACGATCTCCCATTGGAGCTCGGGGGTCACGTGCTCAGGTCCTTCCCCTGATCTGATTGGTCCATCCCAGAGATCTGGAAGATCCCGGCAGCACACGGCTATAAAAGGACCGCATGGCCGTTCGGCCATGCGCTAGTATAGACATTACTTGCTAGATGTGTGAATGGTGACGGATGTATGATTCTGGTGACTGACTCATTTGAAAACCCTTCCTTCTGATATTACGCATGTGGATAGGGAATTAGTTCAGCAGTCAGTGCCAGTCAGTGGCAAGCCTTAGGCCACTGTGCACACCGCGCCTCTACACTAGCGTCCGATTGTGCTACTCCTCACGGCACTATCGTCTCACGGCAGTGTGCTATGCCGCACTGCAGTTGCAGCTTTCTTTGGCGCCCGCAGTAGCGACACCGCACACACGGTAGTTCTGGACGGACGCAGTTCCTTCCGCCTTTGGTCCTGCACCTGTGACCTGATATGGTGTGTGCATATTTCTGAGAACTGTGATGCTAACAGGCTCAGCCTTTTTGTGTTTACCCTTACTGGCATCTCTGTGATTAAACAGTGATTGCTCTGCGCACCTGGGTGACGTTTTAACCCCGTGTGAATTATACCGCCATATAGCACGTCTGCCATTACTCAGCAGCAGTTATAACACCTTCTGCACGGTGGACCCCGAGCGGTGAACGCACTTTATTATTTATTTTTATTTAGTGCGTTCCGCCGTTCCTAACACATAATATTTCTAGGGTTGGGTACAGGACCCTGATTCTTGCCCTAGTACTCTTTTGCCCAAGGCTGAACCATCAGTAGTAGAGATGTCTAGGCAGTAATGCTTCACGAACATGGATACTGATGACTAAGTAGCAGTCCTGCAAATGTGATCCAATGGCAAATGTGCAATCTCAGCTCAGGATGTGGAGGCTGGCAGAGTGGAAAAAGCTCTAACAGGAAGCGGAGGATCTTGCTGATTCAGCAGGTAGGTGGGTCGCCCTCCCAGGGCCGCGGCGCACTCAGTACCGGGCTGGTGTCAGCGGGATGTGTCACAGCAGCGGTGACCCGGTCCGTGGCCCTGGGCGCCCAAATCAATGGGGGAATGTAAATGGTGGAATGTAGTTAATGGAATAGTTCGTGACGCCACCTGTGGTGTTCGGCAAGTAGGACGTTAGGCCGACGCTGCATGCAGATCCTCTGGGGCTGGTGGTGTGTTGCAGCCTAGATGGTGTAGCTCCCCACAGGTGAAGCTGTAGCCCCAGGGCAGCGTGGATGCAATGGAAGAGGAGAGGTGCAGGCAGTGTGGAGAATGTTACCCAGCTGTAGCGGTGCTGAATGTGTTAGCGCACAAATGAATGGAGGACACCGGGGCTTGTAGTTCCAAAGCTTTACTCACAGTCCGTTGTACACACACAAAGGTGCCTGCTTCCGGGCCGTGTCCTCCGGGTCAGAGACTCAATCAACCTCCGGGCAAGTTAGGATTCTCCCCTCCAACACCCCGCCAACATGTACCTTTCTGAACGACTCCTCTATAGCGCCTTAAAGTGAGAAGATCTCCTAGTACTGAGTTACACTGGAGTTCCTCCTGACTGATGTTCCCAAGAACTCTACTTGTACGGCAGACAGCTGTAGCCCGCTTCGGGGACTCCCTTCTCCTGAGTCGCGGCTCTCTATCCAATTGCTGTTGTGCCCCAAGTCTTAGATGGGAGTAGTGCATTTACAGCCAACTACTTCACCGGTGTCTGCTGCAGAACCATAAGTGTCCATACAACCTCGGGGACCGGGCCCCGGCCTTGCTCTGAGAACCTATAGGCAGGGTTCCTCTTCTAACCCACGTCCTCTCTGTTCTCTCTACTCCTTCGTTCCGTACTTGTCTTTCTTTCTTATGGAAGATTAGGTTTCAGTTCTACGTCTTTCTCCTTCTTTTCCTTTCCCGTTCCAGCTGGCTCAGATCACTGAGGCAGCTGCAGCACTCCTTCCTCCATCCCTTCTTCCAGGGATCCTCACTCCTGCCTGAGTGACTTCCTACCCGACTGACCTTCTGTCAGACTGACCCTGTCATCCTACACTGTCCCACTCTTTTATGTATCTTAACTCCACCCACCTCCCAGCATGTCCAGTGTTCCAAGCAGGGAACCACCAAAGGTGCTCTGCTACCCTCTGAGCAAGGAGCCGCAATGTGGTTGTGCAGAACTACCCTGTTGTGTGGGGTGCGAGGGTTGGAGTGTGGAAAAGAGTTCGCACTTTACCCGGATGGTGGGGCAGTACACGTTAGGAGAAGGTGCAGTACCTCTGTGGCGACTGAGCCTCAGGGGCGCCACATAGGTATCACAGATTAATCTCCTGATCCACCTGGCTAACATGTTTTTGCTATCTTTTCGTCCCAGGTTAGGACCTCCATATTGAAGAAACAGATTTTCATCTTTCCCAAAAGGATGAGTTTTCTGAAGATAACAATTCTTATGGAACTAATTTATGGACTTCCATGCGCTGCTTGACAAAATACAGGATTCCTATTATGGTGGAAGATTAATCATTTATTCCCAACGGGTTTCGAAGTATGCTTGTCATCCCCTGAGGAAGTAGTTTTTAC
Source organism: Dendrobates tinctorius (assembly GCF_039654945.1). Taxonomy (NCBI): domain Eukaryota; kingdom Metazoa; phylum Chordata; class Amphibia; order Anura; family Dendrobatidae; genus Dendrobates; species Dendrobates tinctorius. The sequence continues at coordinate 435,658 of NW_027361854.1, read as the reverse complement.
TTCGAAACGCGTTAATAACTGATTAATCTTCCACCATAATTGGAATCCTGTATTTTGTCAAGCAGCGCATGGAAGTCCATAAATTAGTTCCATAAGAATTGTTATATCAGCGGTCACTTGTTTGACCATTGGACGTGCACCAGCTGACTACTAATCGTACATGCCTGATCTCTCCTGCAATAGGTGAGTGAATTTCTTTAATATTTTTAATATCAACCCGGATAAGACCCTATTTGCGCTTTTTTTGTTCCTATAGTATACTATATTTTCTGAAGATAAAGAAGAATTCTTTTGACATCAAGTAAGTGAAGGTTACACTCCTCATCATTCCTTGGATTAGAACATAATACTGGTAAAAGTAGCTCCTGATTGTACCGAAAGTAGGCTTTTTCTTCAATATCAAAGCCCGGCATAAGCCTGAGGGCCACGTCATATAGAAATATACTCAAGTATGGTTCCCTGGACAACAATGCCTCCAATTCTCCCACACGCTTGGATGTTATGATTGTCACTAGAGATAAGGCCTTCCAAGAGAGATACTTAAGGGATGTCTCACCTGCTGGCTTAATGGGGAGCCTTGTAGAGCTTTGAGAACTAACAATATATCCTAAGAGTGAACTGGAGCTACAAAGGGCAGTCTCTGGTGTTTGATAGACTTAAAAAATTTCTATATAAGATGATGGCTTGACAAAGAGCAATCCAGAAGGACATTGCTGGCAGAAAAATTAGCCTTGAAAGTGTTGAGCTTCAATGCCCTATCAAACCCTGCTTGCAGAAACAGTAATACTGAGGCTATGGATTTTATATCCGATTGTTCTGTAAAGAACAAGTGTCATGTCCCACGACTTGGGAAATCATTTAATATTTGCATTGCTTGTGTTGTATCCTTGTTGCTAGGCAGAAGTTTGCCTTTCCCTGTATTTTGTCCCAACTCTCTCCCTGTAGTCCTGTGATGTATGTTTGTTCCCTCCCTTATTCTCCATTTTGTGATCGTCCCTCCATCTGTATGCATCTTCTTACATGTCCTCTGAAGAATATTCCTTTTTACCTGCTGCTTTCATCATAATACAAGAATTTCAGTTAAAGCATCCCTCTTTTCCTGGAGTCTTCTTACATGAGATCGTGGCTGAGTTAAGCTGTCTGATTAATCAGTATGAACGTGAGTACAGGTCGATACGGAAGGGGCCCAGAAAGAGAGTTCTATCCAGGCACCATACGTTCTACATATCCATGAGTCAGAATAACAAGACCTTATAAATTTTCCAAATTCTGGCATAGATTTTGAGTGTTGTTGGTCTTCTAGCTGTGGGCAAAGTAAGAATGACCTGTTCTGATAGCCGTCAGTTGTTTCCTTGGCTTAAGAGATCAGTTAACGGAAGCTTCCAATATCTGCTTTTAGATAGATGCCACATGAGAGGACACCAATTTATTTGAGGCCAGAAGGGAATGATCACTTATACTTCCACCTCGTTCTTGATCTTGATCAAAGCCCTCATAATTAATGGCAGTGAGGGGCATAATAGACCAGCATGTCAGCAAAGGGAAGAGGAAGACCCTCCAGAGCCCATGGATGGTTGCACGCTTGGAGAGAGCAAAAATGAAGGATCTTCGTCTTCATGTTCTGAAGAGTGGTCATAGTATCCATCTTGCTGATGATTTGAAGAAATATTTTGTTGATGAAGCTCCTTTACCATGGAAGAATCTTATCGCGGCTCAGCCAACTTGCTACGAAATTGCAAACCTCCAGAATATGGACTGCAGTAGTGCTGTGGAGATTTGCTTCTGTCCAGATGAAGATCTCCCAACATTCTTCTGATAATGACTTGGCCCTATCCTGGATTGCGTCATACCTAACAGACCGGACATTCAGCACCTCCCACTCGCACACCACCTCCTCATCGCGCCCCTTATCTGTCAGAGTCTCACAAGGTTCAGTTCTAGGGCCCCTGCTTTTCTCCATTTACACCTTCGGCCTCGGACAGCTCATAGAATCTCATTGCTTTCAGTATCACCTCTATGCTGATGACACACAGATCTACATCTCTGGACCAGATATCACCCCCCTACTAAACAGAAACCCCCAATGTCTGTCTGCTATTTCATCCTTCTTCTCCTCTAGATTTCTAAAATGTAATATGGACAAAACAGAATTAATCATCTTTCCCCCATCTCAAGCGACCCCCCCCAATGGACCTATCCATTAAAGTAAAGGCTGCCCACTCTCTCCAGTCCCACAAGCTCACTGCCTCGGGGTTATCCTTGACACTGATCTCTCTTTCAAACCACATATCCAAGCCCTTTCCACTTCCTGCTGACTTCAACTCAAAAATATTTAACAGATCCATACATTCCTCAACCAATAATCTGCAAAAACACTAGTCCATGCCCTCATCATCTCCCACCTTGACTACTGCAACCTCCTGCTCTGTGGCCTCCCCTCTGACACTCTTGCACCCCTCCAATCTATTCTAAACGCTTCTGCCCGACTAATCCACCTGCCCCCCCTCTATTCCCCGGCCTCTCCCCTCTGTCAATCCCTGCACTGGCTCCCCATTACCCAAAGACTCCAGTTCAAAACCCTAACCATGACATACAAAGCCATCCACAACCTGAGTCCTCCATACATCTGTGACCTCATCTCCCGGTACTTAACTGCACGAAACCTCCGATCCTCACAAGATCTCCTTCTGTACTCCCCTCTTATCTCTTCTTCCCACAATCACATACAAGATTTCTCCCGTGCATCCCCCTACTCTGGAACTCTCTACCACAACATATCAGACTCTCGCCTACCATGGAAACCTTCAAAAAGAACCTGAAGACCTACCGACAAGCCTACAACCTGCAGTAACCACCGATCCACCAAACCGCTTCACAACCAGCTCTACCCTCGCCTACTGTATCCTCACCCATTGTAGATTGTAAGCCCTCGCTGGCAGGGTCCTCTCTCATCCTGTACCACTCGTGACTTGTATTGTTTAACCCCTTCATGACCCAGCCTATTTTGACCTTAATGACCTGGCCATTTTTTGCAATTCTGACCAGTGTCCCTTTATGAGGTAATAACTCAGGAATGCTTCAACGCATCCTAGCGATTCCGAGAATGTTTTTTCGTGACATATTGGGCTTCATGTTAGTGGTAAATTTAGGTCAATAATTTTTGCGTCTATTTGTGAAAAAAATGGAAATTTGGTGAAAATTTTGAAAATTTCGCAATTTTCAAATTTTGAATTTTTATTCTGTTAAACCAGAGAGTTATCTGACACAAACTAGTTAATAAATAACATTTCCAACATGTCTACTTTACATCAGCACAATTTTGGATACAATTTTTTTTTTTTGTTAGGAAGTTATAAGGTTTAAAAGTTGACCAGTGATTTCTCATTTTTACAACAAAATTTACAAAACCATTTTTTTAGGGACCACCTCACATTTGAAGTCACTTTGAGGGGTCTATATGGTAGAAAATACCCCAAACTGACACCATTCTAAAAACTGCACCTCTCAAGCTACTTAAAACTACATTCAAGAAGATTATTAACCCTTCTGGTGCTTCACAGGAACTAAAGCAATGTGGAGGAAAAAAATTGACATTTTAATTTTTCCAACATAAATTTTCTTTTAGCATCAATTTTATCATTTTCACATGGGTAACAGGATAACATAGATCCTAAATTTTGTTGGGCAATTTCTCCTGAGTACACCAATACCTCATATGTGGTCATAAACTACTGTCTGGGTGCACGGCAGGGCGCTCATTTGACTTTTTGAATGGAAAATATGCTTGAATATTTAGCGGTTGCCATGTCGCGTTTGGAGAGCCACTGTGCGCCTAAACATTGGAGCTTCCCCACAAGTGACCCCATTTTGGAAACTAGACCCCCCAAGGAACTTATTTAGATGCATAGTGAGCACTTTGAACCCCCAGGTGCTTCACAAATTGATCCGTAAAAAAAAAGTACTTTTTTTCACATAAATTTTATTTTGCCTCAGTTTTTTCATTTTCACATGGGCAACAGGGTAAAATGGATCCTAAAATTTGTTGGGCAATTTCTCCTAAGCACATCAATACCTCAGATGTGGTCATAAACCACTGTTTGGGCGCACAGCAGGGCCCGGAAGGGAAGGAGCGCCATTTGACTTTTTGATTGGAAAATTAGCTCTAATCGTTAGCGGACACCATGTCGTATTTGGAGAGCCCCTGTGTGCCTAAACTTTGGAGCTCCCCCACAAATGACCCCATTTTGGAAACTAGACCCCATAAGGAACTTATCTAGATGCATAGTGAGCACTTTGAACCACCAGGTGCTTCACAGAAGTTTATAACGCAGAGCCGTGAAAATACAAATATTTTTTTTTCCTTTTTTTAGTCCACTATTTTTTATTTTCACAAGGGTAACAGGATAAATTTGGACCCCAAAAGTTGTTGTCCAGTTTGTCCTGAGTATGCTGGTACCCCATATGTTGGGGGGACCACTGTTTGGGCACACGTTGGGGCTCGGAAGGGAAGTGGTGACGTTTTGAAATGGTGGAATGGTCTGCAGGTGACATGTTACGTTTGCTGAGCCCCTGATGTACCTAAACAGTAGAAACCCCCCACAAGTGACCCCATTTTGGAAACTAGACCACCCAAGGAACTAATCTTGATGTGTGGTGAGCACTTTGAACCCCCAAGTGCTTCACAGATGTTTATAACGCAGAGCCGTGAAAATAAAAAATATTTTTTTTCCACAAAAATAATAATTTAGCCCCCAATTTTTTATTTTCCCAAGGGTAGCAGGAGAAATTAGCAATTTTTCCTGAGTACGCTGATACCCCATATGTGGGGGTAAACCACTGTTTGGGCGCACATCGGGGCTCAAATTGGAGGGGGCACTGTTTAACTTTTTGAACGCAAAATTGGCTGGATCAGTGGTGGCACCATGTCACGTTTGGAGACCCCCTAATGTGCCTAAACAGTGGAAACCCCTCAATTCTATCTCCAACCCTAACCCCAACACACCCCTAACCCTAATCCCAACCCTAATCATAACCCTAACCCAAACACACCCCTAACCCTAATCCCAACTCTAACCCTAACCACAAGCCTAACCCTAATCCCAACCCCTACCCACCCCTAACCCTAATCCCAATCCTACTTCCAGCACTAACCCTAATTCTAACCCTAACCCTAATTCCAACCCTAACCCTAATTCTAACCCTAGCCTTAACCCTAATTCTAACCCTAGCCCTGATGGAAAAATAAAAATATTTTCTTTATTTTATTATATGTCCCTACCTATGGGGGTGATAAGGGGGGCGGTGATTTACTTTTTTATTTATTTTGATCACTGTGACAGTGATCAAAATAAATGAATGAATCTGCAGCGTCGGAGATTCCTGGCGGGCGCACTGCGCATGAGAGGGGGAGGGGGTGATCGGAGGGCGGGGGGACCTGAGGGAAGGCGGGGGGCAGATTTTGACAGCGGCTGCCGATCGGCGCCGTCAGATGGTGGCAGCGGCCGATCGGCACTGTCAGTCAGTTGGGGGGGTCAGTTCAGTGTCTCCAGCCATGCCCGACGCCATTTCAGCATCGGCCATGGTTGGATTTGTAATATTTCATCAAATTTCATTGATGAAATATTACAATCACTCTGATTGGCAGTTTCACTTTTAACAGTCAATCAGAGCGATCGTAGGCAGGTGGGGGCTAAGCCACACCCCCTAGGGTTAACTCTAAGGTGTCCTCTGTGTGCGGGTCGGGTGACCTTTCAGTGACCCCGGTCACCCGACCCGCAGGGGGGCTTTAAAGTCATGACGCCACATAGGCGTCATGGGTCATTTTGACACGACTTTTCATGACGCCTATGTGGCGTCAAAGGTCGTGAAGGGGTTAAGATTACTGTACTTGTATTTATTATGTATGCCCCTCCTCACATGTAAAGCGCCATCGAATAAATGGCGCTATAATAATAATAATAATGAATGGCTCCTGGTCCCGCCTTGCTTGTTGATGTAATGAACTGAGGTCAGATTGTCATAGCGGACTATTACTGCCTGCTGGTATAGAAAGAGTTGAAAATGACAGAGTGCCAACCTTATTGACCTGAGTTCCCTGAGGTTGGATGATAGGCGCCTTTCTTGGCTCCATCAGGATCTCTGAATCTATCTGTCGCCAACATGGGCACCTTAAACAAAGCTTGATGCATCCGATGTGAGAATCAGTAGATGTTGAGGGCGAAGAGACTTGCCATCCAGTAGGCGGGTTGAAGACATCCACCAGCGCAGATTTTGCTTGGTGAACGGGGAAGTTGCGTCAAAGATAGTAGGGATGAATGGTTCCCACTCTAAAGAAGGATATCTGTCTGAAGAGCATGAAAATGATGCCTGGTCCATGGAACCGCATCTATGGTAGAGTTTAGTGTACCTAAAATCCTCATTGCCGATCTGATGGTGACCCAAGATGAGATGAACAGATGTGTTACACTGTTCTGAAGCTTCTTAATCCTCTCGCTGGACAACCCTAATGAAAGATGATGTTAATTGATGATGAAATTGAAAAACAAGGGAGAAGAGGAAAAGGAATATTCAGCTCACCAAGTGTGAATATATTAAGCCTCCATCAAAAGTATGCGGTGTGCAGACTCCAGAAGGGCAGCTGGGCAATAAGCAAAGAAAAAAAATAGGACTAAGAGCTTTAAGCTTGAAACGTGTTGACCTGTGTCCTTCTTAATTCCTACCCCTCATTTACCTCCCCTCCCCCCTTGCCTTGCTTTTTTTATCACTATGAATTTGTTCTTACCATTTTAATCTGCATCATTAAAAGTCATATTTTAACGCTACATATCAAGGCGGATTCTGGAACCCCCTCCTTTTTTGTCTTTGAATTGATGATGAAGCCCAGCAACTTCAACTTCATGGAAAGGGACAGTTAAGACGTCGCCCAGTTGATTAGGAACCCATGCAAGGTCAATAAATTCAGAGTCGTCTACAGATGGTTCTTCAGATACATCTTGGAGAAAGCTTTCATAAACCAGTCATCGGCATAAGGGACTACGTATATTCCTTGTAGCCAGAGTGCTGCTGCTAGTACCACTACTATTTTGGTGAAGACTCTTGGGGCTACTGCGATGCTAAATGGGAGACGGGTGAACTGAAAGTGGAATACCTGTGATGACCTCTTCACGGCTAGGCGAAGAAATGTCCGATGAGCTGGAAGGATTGGAACATGTAAATATGTATCTTGAAGATCTATGGTTGATAGAAAGTCTTCCTTCTGAAGAATCACCAATGCGGACAATCGTTTTAAACCTGCAGTCTACACAATGGCGCAGGCGCCGATGAATGTTTGCTTCGGAGCTACCGTGTTTCCCCGAATATAAGACAGTGTCTTACATTCTTTTGACCCCCAAAAGTCCCACTATGTCTTACTTTCGGGGTATGTCTTATATTAGAAAAAAAAAAATGACGATTTTTGTTTTAACCAAAAAATAACATTTATTAACAAGCTGAACAGTGTGGTGTTCACCACAAAACAGTTTTATTAAACCAAGTGCCCAAGAAAGTGCCAAGAATGTCTTGTTACAACCTTATCATGACGGTATTTCCATGTATAACATGTAAAACATTTAAAACAATGAAAAACGGTAACAATGAACAGTCTGAATAAGTTATACTGGAAGATAAAACAAGATTTATTCGATGACAACCATGTCATCATCTTCAGGAACATCATCATAAACATCCACACTCTGAGGTTCCTGTGGATTTTCTTGGGACTCTCGGGAATCCATTTCCGCCTGAATCATTGGCCCATATCTCTCATGGGTAGCAATGGCACTGTCCTGAAATGAGCAGGCCTTGTCCAGGTAGCCAGCTCGCAGTGCATTTTCAATGCAGGTGTCACTGATCTTATCCCATGAATTCTTCACCCAGTTCACAATCTCAGGCAGTTTTGGCTTAACAAAGTTCCCACGTACGTTCCTCTCCATACGGTTTTCAATGTAGTCATTGATTTCCGCACGCAGATTGTCCTTGAAGGGCTTGTTTATGGCGATATCCAGAGTCTGGAGATAAGCCGTCATCCCTGCCGGAATCATGATCTGGTCGATACGTCCCTCATGAAGGAAGTTTTTCATGTCTTTAGCCTGGTGTGTGCTGGCTGCATCCCAGATCAGCATCCCTCTTTTGCTCCCTCGCATAACAAGCGGCAGCATTAAATCAAGCCACTTCCTTATAACCGCTTGTGTGGCCCAGGCTTTTTCCGTTTCCAGCACATAAATACCAGAAACCCGCTCTATCTTGTCCTTCTTGCCCTTTGAAATCAGCAAAGGTGTGACTTTAGTGCCATCCAGACGAATCGCCAAAATGCAGGTGACACGTGCACTTTCATAAGAGGTGGAGGGAACGTACACTGAGGAGGCACCTCGTTGATCAACGGTGGTTTGAGCTGCTTGGCCCATGAACACAGCAGTTTCATCCATGGCGATCATGTGGCAAAGATTGTATTTGGAGAAGTCAGTGTCATACACAAACTTCTTGTAGGCAAATGCACGTTTCACAATCTCTGCATCTTCCAGCCTAAAGAGGGTCGTGGATCTTCTCAGAGACAGGTCATTGCGTTCCATGAAGTTATCCACCCAGTGCTGTGACGCCTTGAATTGTTCAGGGGTAATGTCAAACTGTGGTGCCACAGCAAGGGCATACTCCTGAATCTGAGCCCTGGTCACCACCAATGTCTTCGCTCTCCTGTCAGCAACCCACTCACACACCAGGCTTTCCAGCTCGGGATACATTGGCTGCCGACCACATCCAACCTTACGCCTTTTAGCCATTCCACTCTCCGCTTTCTCACTCAGGTTAGTGTATTCTGCACGCCATTTTTGGAACAGTCGGTGATCCAACATCTTCTCCTTGCAGAACTCCACTACATTTTTGCCCCAAGATTCTTCAACCATGGCTTTTTTATACTCCAGAGTAGCTCTTCCTTTTACTCGGACCGGAACCACTCATGTCTGGGGGCAAAAATATAGCGTATAAGCATTGCTTATGGTTCCGTATCACAGTCACCCATACAGTCCCATACAGTATCCCACAGCAGCCTGCCATACAGAAGGGTTGCTGCCATTACAGTATGGTATCTCACAGCCTGCCATTGTACAGTATCCCACAGCCTGCCATTGTACAGTATCCCACAGCCTGTCATTGTACAGTATCCCACAGCCTGCCATTGTACAGTATCCCACAGCCTGCCATTACGGTATGGTACAGTATCCCACAGCCATTGCTTATCGGATGGCGATTCCTCTGCGGTGCGGGACAGGGCAGGGCAGGCTTCTTCTTCCTCGTGCAGGGGGACACTGGCCAATGAGCGGTGACGTCAGGGCGGCGGCCGGCGGGCGGGCTCACAGAAGCCGCTGGGCCAATCAGAGAGGCCCTGACTTCTGCCCGGGGGACACAGGGGGACACAGGCACCGGTACCGGTATGTTAAACCTAATGCATTATACCGGTACAGCACAACGTCTTACTTTCGGGGCACCGCTGATCCGCTATGTCTTATAAACGGGGGATGTCTTACATTAGGCATCCCCCATTATTCCCCTAGTACGTCTTACATTCGGGGGTGTCTTATATTCGGGGAAAGACGGTATGACAGTGCGTTGATCCGGTGGAGTTCTAAAGATCCTGGATTAGGTGAGTGTATGATTTTTTCATTTTAATCAAGACATGTGGGGGCAATTTAAACAGTGGGGGACTCTGAAAAAGTGGGGTCCCTCTTACATTATAGGGAGTACTGTGGGGGCCCTCATAATGTGTGGGGATTTTTATTTACTTTGGGGGCTAAAATGTGGCCCATTATACAGTATAGGAGCTAAAATTGGACCTGTTATACAGTTTGGGAGCTAATGTGGGGCCCATTTTACAGTATAGGAGCTAATGTGGGGGCAATTATACAGTTTAAGGTTTAAAGAGAACTTGTTATCAGGGTTATACTGCACATATTATACTAAAGGTATTGCTATAATGGTCCTGGTGTACTTATTTAATACAGACTTTCAGTGAAGAAATCAGTAGCCTGGTTTTGATAAAATCTTCATTAGAAATTTTGGTCTCCATGCATTGGGGTGTGCTTGTGGGTCAGGACTGTAGTTAGGAACTTTGGCTCTGCCATGTCTCCTCTGTTGTCCATCTTCTTCCTTACTTAAATTCCATGCTGGCAGCACTTGCGCAGAATGATTTCTCAATGGGCTTCAATAAAATGATGCCGTCATACCACATACACAGATTAATCATCTTCTGGCAGTCTTCGGGAAAACAGCACCGTGGCAGCGCTTGTGCAGACTGATATCTCAACTTGTCATTGAGGGTGAGCATACATCATCTCATCCTCTTGATCAGTTTTTATCATATGATTTTACACTATGGAGCACTCCATTTGATCTCTCTATACATATACAGCTCTGGCAAAAATTAAAAGACCACTGCACAGTTTTATAAAAATCAGCTTCTCTACATGTCTGACAGCCATTCCATTCCAGTGTCAGTTGAATTCCAACCAGAGTACACCTCATTTTACTTAATGCAAAGAAAAGTATAAAAAACCCTGCTGTGATGTTCACAATCCGCTTTGAATAGGACAAGCTGGATGACAAAACAACTGCTAGTAATATTCCAAAAGCAATAGGAATGAAAAAATAACTTTTAACCATGCCAAAGTAGTTGAAAAGTCTTGAGTGAGCAAAAGAAGGGCTCAATTCTGGATATAGTGAGAATCAAGTTGCCTTCATCCTTAAAATTTCTAAGACGGTAGTCGATTGCAACAAGGTCAAGCAGCAGACATTGGGGACAACAAAGCTACAGACCGGCAGAAGGCGAAAACGAATCTCCACTAACCGTCAACAACAGTTCGTAACAGGTTCCTAGAGGCAGGGCTTAAGTCATGTAAAGCTAGAAAACAGCCTTTCATCAATGAGAATCAAAGGAGACCCAGGCTGAAGTTTGCCAAAGACCATAAGGATTGGACCATAGAGGACTGGAGTAAGGTAATATTTTCTGATGAGTCTAATTTTCAGCTTTGCCCAACACTTGGTTGTCTAATGGTTAGAAGGAGACCTGGAGAGGCGTACAAGCCACAATGTCTTACACCCACTGTGAAATTTGGTGGAGGATCGATGATGATCTGGGGATGCTTCAGCAAGGCTGGAATTGGGCAGGTTAATCTTTGCGAAGGAAGTATGAATCAAGCCACATACAAGGTTATCCTGGAAAAACAGTTGATTCCTTCTGCCGAGGCAATGTTCCCCAACTCTGAGGACTGTTTTTCCAGCAGGACAATGCACCATGCCACACAGCTAGGTCAATCAATGTGTGGATGAAGGACCACCACATCAAATCCCTGTCATGGCCAGCCCAATCTCCAGACCTGAACCCCAAAGAAAACCTCTGGAATGTAATCAAGAGGAAGATAGATAGTCACAAGCCGTCAAACAAAGAAGAACTGCTTACATTTTTGTACCAGGAGTGTCATAAGGTCACCCAAAAGCAGTGTGAAAGACTTGTGGAAAGCATGCCAAGACGCATGAAAGCTGTGATTAAAAATCATGGTTGTTCCACAAAATATTGATATCTGAAATCTTCCTGAGTTATAACATTAATATTGTTGTTTCTAAATGATTATTAACTTGTTTTCTTAGCATTATTTGAGGTCTGCAAGCACTGCATTTTTTTGTTATTTTGACCATTTCTCATTTTCTGAAAATAAATACAAAATTTATTGCCTGGAAATTCGAAGACGTCAGTAGTTTGTAGAATAAAAGAGCAATTTACATTTTACTCAATACAATACCTATAAAGAGAAAAATCAGACAAACTGAAACTTTGGCAGTAGTTCTTAATTTTTGCCAGAGCTGTATGCTCAAAGTCAAGTAATTGCGAGTGAAACAATCACAAAACCAGTTATTGACCACACTGCAGCGCATCATGGTTACTCCATTTGGCCTTACCATAAACCATGTATGTTCATGCAAAAATCACATGCTGTCCAAAGCCTGATCTTTTGACCATGTCACTTTCTGGCCTTACCCTTCTGTAACTATTTTATTTTGTTAGAAATCAAAAGAGGATGCAACTATCCAGACAACCACCAGGTGGCCCAAAAACAGACAGGTGCCACATTACAGAATATTACATCTTAGCATATTAACAGCACAGAATATCTGACATGAGTCAACTTTGACTCACTAACTCTAGTTGTTAGAAGCTCATTTCTGTGTCCTCGCCCTGAAAATAATGTGTGAGTGTTTTGTTGTTCAGAAAGGCTGTTAATCCAGCAAGTTTAGATTTTAACACCCAACCAGATTAACCCTTTCTTCCTAACCACACATACCCAATAATAAGACTTTTTTTATACACTAGTCTTTAACCAAACCTCTTTGGATTAAAATAACTCCAATTCATTAAAAGTTGCCTTAAGAATGAACATTTTGTATTTCTAGACTTGCGCTAAAAATGCGCCATTTTCTGTCGTTCCACTTTGTAAACTTGTCGGACTAATGTCTGTAACAACCACCCTCTAATGAGATCAGATCCGCTTTCTTTATTTTTGATGTGCACAGTGCTGACCTGCTCAATTTTGTCCCATACATTGATTTGCAACAATTTTTCGTGACATTTTTACCCCAAATTGGGTGAAATCAATTGTCAAGTTCTCTACGTAATTTTTAACACATCTGCTTTTTCACTCAACGCCACTCCAATCGAAAAGATGCACCTGGTATTCCAATGCAGAAGCCGAGCTACAATATTGTCAAGGACGGTGTTGTTTCTGGGAGACAAAGTACTTAATTTTTTTCTGTAATCTCAGATAACACTTTTCTATTTCAATTTATGCTGTTTGATGAAATTAGGAATGTGCCCTCAAAACTATTTCATCTGGTTCTGTAAGGGTATGTGCACACGCTGCGGATTCTGCTGCGTTGTACAGTACCTTTATTTCCTATGGAAAAAAAAAACGCAGTGCACATGCTGCGGATTTTTCCACGCGGATTTGCTGCAGGTTAAAATCTGCAGCATGTCAATTCTTTGTGTGGTTTCCGCTGCGGTTTCACACCTTATCATTATGAGGTGTGAAACCACAGGGCAAAACCACAGGCTAATCCGCAGGACTTTTTTCCTGAGGATTTACCTGCGGATTTTTCAACAAAATCAGCACAACCTAAAAACTACGTGGGCACATAGCCTAATAGACCCATCATTAAAGGAACTCAAAAACTAGACATGTACAAAAACATTTTAAGTAGAGTTATTCTGGGATTAGTTTAATCCTTTATACCTTAATTTACTCTTCATTTATAATAGTAACATAAGGCAGGACAGTGGAAAAGACTGGTTGCCACAATAAACAGCTCAAAACTGAAAATCTAACCTAGCTGTGCAGGTAAACCTAGGATAAAGTGACAGCGTCATAGGGAATTTATGCAATTTGGGTGGAGTTACATTTTACCCTTTACACACAGAGAGCATGAACTGAATGACACATCAAGGTATTCTCAAATTTATAGGAGAAGAATCGGAATAATTTGAAGGTCAATGTAGGCCCTGTGTATGATATGCTGAATACACTGATACCAAGGGGCACTCATTTATCTCAGCACTCAGTTCTAGGCTATGTTCACATGTTCAGTATTTGGTCAGTTTTTTTACCTCAGTATCTGTAAGACAAAAGCTGGAGTGGGTGATAAATCCAGAAGTGGTGACGGGTTTCTGTTATACTTTTCCTCTGATTGTTCCGCTCCTTGTTTTGGCTTACACATACTGAGGTAAAATACTGACCAAATACTGAGAGTGTGAACCCGGCTTTATAAGAGCTGAGTATTCATCAGTTCATACATTCTCTGTTACAGCTCATTTAGACTAGCGCATAATCGGACCACACATGGATCCATTCTAACCAGTGCACATGATTTTCTACGTGGAACGATGATATACATGGAAAAAATTGCTGATATACTACTTTGGCCCACTTTCCAGACCAGAGTAATGTATGCAATGTAAAGGCCAATACGAATACAGCCTTAGGCTAGATTCACATGTCTAAGAGAAATGGACTGATTTTTTTCTCAGGTGCCATCCCAGTTGCTTCAAGTTTTTTCTCTTACCTTTCTGTTTTCACTGAAGTAGGTAGACTGTCTGAACCTTTTTTTATCCATCGATTCTTAATGGATAGGTTAAAGGGGTTGTCCGCTATTAGGCTGTGTGCACACGCTGCGGAATCTGCTGCGGATTGACCTGCGGTTTATCTGCGGATTATCCTGCGGTTTTGCCCTGTGGTTTTACCATGACATGTCAATTCTTTCTGCGGTTTAGAAACCGCAGAAAATCCGCGCGGAAAATTCCACAGCATCTGCACTGCGGTTTCCATTTCCCATAGGGAATAATGGTACTGTACACCGCAGCAGAAACTGCTGCGGATCCGCAGGGCCGAATCCGCTGCGGAACCACAGCAGAATCCGCAGCGTGTGCACACACCCTTAGGGCAACCCTTTCTTGATCTTAGGCCATGTGCACACTTAGTTTTAGGTCCTGCGGATTTTTCCACGCGGATTTGGAAAAATCTGCAGGTAAATTTTCAGGTCAAAAGACCTGCGGATTAGCCTGCGGTTTCACACCTCTACAATGGAAAAGGTGTGAAACCGCAGCGGATTCCGCACAAAGAATTGACATGCTGCGGATCTGAACCCGCAGCAAGTCCGCGCGGAAAATTCCGCAGCATGTGCACAGCATTTTTCAGTTTACCATTGAAAACAATGGTACTGTACAACACACCTAAATCTGCTGCAGACCCGCAGAGCCTGAAAAGCTGCGGATCCGCAGCAAAATCCGCAACGTGTGCACGTAGCCTAAATGTTTGGCCCTGATAAAATATACTGCTCAAAAAAAATAAAGGGAACACTATTCCATTTGCAACAGGCTGTTTGTGTTCCCTTTATTTTTTTGAGCAGTATAGAAAAACCTATACTCACCTTCTGTTCCAGCGCCGTTCCAGCGGTCAGCACTGGAGGTCCTGGGGCACTCATGCGGCTCTAATGACACGTGAGCCCTGCGCCCAATCAGCGCTGGCGCCACTTGCCCCACCTTTGAATGAATAGAACATGAAGAGGAAGTCAGAGCAGCTGCAGCCCGGACTTCCTCATCATTTTCAATCAGTTCGAAGGCGGAGACAGTGATGCCGGAGCTTATTGGGCTCAAGGCACCACATATCATAACCACACCACGAGAGGCCCGGGACCGTGAGTGCTGACACCGCTGGAACGGCGTTTTTTTATTATTACTGCCATTACTCATAGACTATAATAAATATTAATCAGTGAGTCTTTATATTAGGGGGTTTCGGATCAGAAATGATTATCATCATGCTGGGACTGCTGTATATACATCACAGGAGACGCTGGGGCCATATATATCACAGGAGAACCTGGGGTCATATACCTCAGTGAGGAGGGCTGATTGGCATAGACATCACTGAAGTGGGTTGGGGGGCATATACATCACTGAAGAGGGTTGGGGGCATAGATATCACTGCGGTGGGTTGAGGTCATATTCATCACTGGGGAGGGCTGGGGCATAGACAACACTGGGGAGGGCTGGGACATTTACATCTCTGGGGAGGTTGGTGGCATAGACAACACTGGGAAGGGCTGGGGGTATACACATCATTGGAGAGGGTTGGGGGCATATACATCACTGGGAAGGGATAGGGGCATAGATATCACTGAGGTCTGGGAGCATAGACATCATTGGGTAGGCTGGGGGCATAAATATCTCTGGGGTCTGGGGGCATAGACATCACTGGAATCTGAGGCCATAGACATAACTAGGTTCTGGGTATATAGAAATTTGTGGGAAGGCTGGGAGCATAGACATCACTGAAGAAGACTGGGAGCATAGGCATCACTGGTGAGTCTGGGGGCATAGACATCACCAAGGAGGGCTCTGGGCATATACATTTACTGAGGAGGGAAGGGGGCATATACATCAGTGGTAGGGCTGGGGGCATATGCATTAGTGGGGAGGGCAGGATGTATAGACATCACTGGGAGGGCTGGGTGCATAGACATCACTGGGCAGGCTGGAGGCATAGACATCACTAGGTTCTAATACTGTGCTGCTGCTGCCGTATGTGTCCCTATTATTGCACCTGCTGTGTGGTACAATAATGGCTCCTCTTACTGCCCCACATAGTAATGCCACCACTGTGCCCCTTACATCGTAATAATGCCTACTTTGTGCTCTCTAGTTGTTAAAATTGCCCCCTAGAAAATATTAATTTCCTGTGCATGTGCCCTCCAAATTTTGTCCCTAGATAGCAATACTCCATGTGCAACTTTGATAGTCACAATACTGAGAGACCCTATAACAATAATGTTTAAGTGCCCAGTTAACATTTAATAATGTCCCCTGAGTTCCCCATGTATAATTCCTTCATCTATATGCAGTATGCTGGGCCCACAGCTCCTCTATAAACCCTATGATGATCTCACAGCTCCCCTATACGCCATATGTTGATCGCACAGCTCCCCTATACACAGTATGATGATCCCACAGCTCCCCTATAGACAGTATGATGATCCCACAGCTCCCCTATACACAGTATGATGATCCCACAGCTCCCCTATACACAGTATGATGATCCCATTGCTCTCCCATACACAGTATGATGATCACACTGCTCTCCTATACACAGTATGATGATCTCACAGCTCCCCTATACACAGTATGATGATCCCACAGCTGCCCTATACACAGTTTGATGCGCCCACAGCTCCCGTACATACAGTATGATGGGCCCGCAGCTCCCGTACGTACAGTATGATGGGCCCGCAGCTCTCGTACATACAGTATGATGTCCCCCAGAGTTCCCCTATACATATAATGATGTCCCCACTGCTCCTCCAATACACTGTATAATAGTTAATAGCATTCTGACACCGTGCGACGCCCCTTTACCGGGAGGAAAGCAACTTTATTCCTCCTGACAGCTTGCTCTTCCAGTCATAATGGTTGCGCTGGCACGGTTTCAGTCACGGCTTTGTGTATAGAGCGTGGCGGCTGTAACCTCACCCCGGAACTGACTGAAAGCCGCCTCAGCACCATCTGCCACTGGGTAGTTACCCTACAGGTGCCCCTATAAATAATAATGCTTCTTAAGTGCCCACTTAATATTTAGCTGAGTCCCCCTATATACAGTAGTAATGGCCCCAGCATCGCTGATATGAGCAGGGGGTCATGTGGTGACTCTTTTGGCTTCTCCCAATTATCTTCTATTGAGTGAAGTCAAAATTGTTTCGTTGACACGTGCAAATAGCAAACGTGGTCGCATGACCGCCTTATCGCACCAGTGGTCTTGGGGGTCTCATGACGGCAGGCGCACCCCATCATTATTTTGTGGTCTGTAGTCTCAGAGTGACTGCAGACAATTATCCCAAGCCTTTAATAACTTTATAATAATAAATTGCTTAACATTAAATTATTAAATAGAATGCAGCTCGTGGTTACTGTATTGTTATGCTGGTTAGGGGGCAGACAGGTGGACATATTTCTTGTGTGAGGATCGCATCACAATCCTTGGACTGACCATAAGCTCTCCACACCTGAGTGTGACAGCTGCATAGTAATACATCACGCTCATGTCAGGAGCGGTACCGGCCAGTCCGAGGATTGCGGTGCGATCCTCGCATGAGTTATACGGCCATCTGTATGCCTTGTTATACTAATACTGAAATATTAATTTTGTTATTAAAGTATTAACGAGCTCACAAGTAACAAAAAAGCCTCCTACCTCCCCCCTGTCCCTCTCACACACCCCAACAGCTCATCCTCTCACATGCATTCCTCAGTGCCCTGTCCCCCTGACCCTACAATACCCCCCATGCTCTCACATTCACCCCCAGTGCACTGTCCCCCTCCCCCACAATACCCCTATCCTCTCGTATTCACCCCAAGTGACCTGTCCCCCCTGCCTCACAATACCCCCATCCTCTCACATTCACCCCGTGCCCTGTCCCTGCTGCCGCACAATATCCACATCTTCTCACATTAACCCCCCTGTACCCTAGCCCCCACAATATCCTCATCCTCTCTCATTCACCCCAGTTCCCTCTATTCCCTCCCCCACAATACCTCCATCCTCTCACATTAACCCCGTGCTCTGTCCCCCCTGCCTCACAATACCCCATCCTCTCACATTCACTCCCTATGCCCTTTTCCCCCTGCCTCACAACACCCCCATTATCTCACATTCATCCCCTGTGCCCTGTCCCGCTGCCACACAATACCCCCATCCTCTCACATTCTTACCACCAGGGCCGGACTGGCCATCTGGCAATTCTGGCAAATGCCAGAAGGGCCTTTCTGGTTGTGGGTTGCTTTGTCTGCTACATTGTTAACAGAATCCATGTCTAAAGACACCCATACTGTTAAGAGTTATGATGGAGCACAAAGTTGCTGGCTCCATCACTTACCCCAGCAGGCCACAGGTATCATTAGAAATATTGGCTTTGTATTAAATCTTGCTTTCCTTCATCCAGGGTAATATTAGTAATGTATCCCATCTGGTGCTTGGGGACGGGGACAGCATGGGCCTGTGTGATTTTAAATGCCAGGGCTGAATTTCTGTCCCAGTCCGTATCTGCTTCCCACGGTGACCATGACATGCCTAAGCTGAATGAATTTAATAAATTCCATCCCCACTTACCATGAAGCTTGCAGGCAGTGACTGAGGCAGGACCAGGAAGTGTCCAGTGTATGCAGTAAGTATCCAGTGTGTGGCTGAGACAACCAGAGCCTGCGTGGCAGAGACTACAGCTGCTGCCGGCCAGGAAACAGCTCCTCCAGAGAGACAGCAGCACTGTACACTGCACAGACAGGCCCTGCAACCCGCCACTGTGCAGTCTGCCAGACAGGGGAGCCGGCGTTGTGCTGCTCTCTCCCTGACACCTCAGATACTGGCCATGTCTCCCAGTGGGCCCCTGCATGTGACTGGGCCCGGGGCAATGACCCCCCTCTGCCCCCCCAGTAGGTACGCTACTGGCTGGGAAAAAGATTTTGTGGCACTCAAAAATATAATTTTCAATTGCAGGAGGCTGATGGGCAGGTGAGGTCAGAAGCTGCTCCAGAAGCAACAATTTATAGAACAGGAAAGCTGTGCAGCCGTTTAGGAAAACTGTACTAACAAGTAGAGGAGGACAACCAGTAATACTTATATGCAAGGCCGTATTTGGCATTCATGCTGCCCTAGGCACTTTAAGTGGTCACGCTCCCTACTGATAAATCAGACCAAGGGTATGTGCACACAATATTTTTTCAAGCGGCAACTTGAAGTGATGAATAAAAAGAATTAATATATGCACTGCAGTGTAAAAACGACTTGTGCGCATTTGTTTTTTTTCCAACTCTTTCAACTGCTACTTATTTTCAGATAGCAAAGTGGTTAAAAGAAGTGACTTGACCATTTTACGGGCGGCTTCTGCTTAACAGCCACTCACTAGTTTACTTCATACATTAAAAAAAACAACAAAAAAAACAGCGTTGGTGTATGACTACAGCACCAAATTTAGAACAGCGATCATTTACAATGCCAGGTCAGACCCATATGCAATTGTATGGCATGAAATTGCAATGGCCAGTATGTCCTTAAAGGGACTCTGTCAGCACAGAATGAATGTGTTCAAACCAAGTACAGGAGCTTGGCGCATCATGGCGGGTCCAAACATTTACCTACACCTTCCCACCTGCTTGTTTCCATCTTTGCCCACACTTCTCTAGAACTATGAAAATAGAGCTTTCAATCAAGGAAGAAGGGAAGGTTGAGATAGAAAGAAAACAAACAGTTGGGAAGGTGCACTTAAATGTTTGGCTATGCCAAAATTTACAAAGGACCTGTACGTAGTTTAATCAGTCATTCCATGCTGTCACTTTAAAGGGAACCTTTCATGTAAAAAGCGCTATTAACCTGTAGATGAAGAGTTAAGCTGCAGGTTAATAGTGTTCTAAAGCTGCCTGGCCACTGCACTGAAGGCCTGGCTACCGGTATGAACTTTATACCACCCGGCAGCCTCTGACTTTTGGTCATAGGTATGGTCCCACTCTTCATACTAAGTCTCCATGCTGCCTCACTCTTCATATTGAGCCCCCACACTGCCCAACTCTTCATACTGAGCCACCCATGCTGCCTCATTTGTCATACTGAGCCCTCTACATTGCTCCACTGTTCATACTGAGCCCCCCACAGTGCCTCACTAAGCATATTGAGCCCCCTACACTGCCCTACTCTCCAGACTGAGACATAGATGCTGCCCTTCTCTCTGTACTGAGCCTGTAGTAATCGCAGGTACGCGGGATGCAGTGACGAGACCGGAGACAGGATGAACTTTAAGATGTAACTTTTATATAAATATAGATGCCTATAGGGGCTATCTCAAGCAACCAAACAAGCTAACAGCAGTTATCCTTGCAGGGATCAAAACGAGAATACAATGGTGACACAAACATGACTAAACCGGCAAAGACCGGTCACTATAGGGCCGTGGTATGGCCGACTACGGGTCCAGAATGTTAACTACAACGTGTCACTTATACTTTCCGACTTCCAGCAGAGCGATGGTCGATGAAGCTTCGGCGTATCAGCCGCTGGGCCCAGCCGACGAGGGTCTTGCGGAGACTTCGGGCGTTCCTACGCCCCGGCGAAGTGGGGGCACAGCAGGCCCCTAAAGAGTTCCTCTGCGTCGCACCTCCTGGTGGATGTGGGACGGCGTTGCCCAGTGTCCAGACGGTGTAGGCCACAGCTGCGGGCCGGAGCCGAGCTGCGAGGGCAGACAGGCCACAACTGCGAGCTGGAGTGGAGCGGCGGGGCCGCATGCAGCAGTGGATGGGCCGCACCCGTGAGCTGGAGTCGGGCGGCGGCTGCAGCGGGCGGGAGTGGTCAGACTGTTCCAGCGGGGTGGAGTTGAGCGTTGGCTGCCGCGGGCAGGAGCGGTCGGGCCACACCCGCGGGGTGGAGACGGGCGGTGGCTGCCGTGGGCGGCAGAGAGCAGGCCACACCCACAGGGCGGAGCTGGGCGGTCTCTCTTCATTGGACGGCTCGGTGAGTCTCCCTTCTGTCTCTCCTGTCGCTGCTCTGCTTTCCTTGCTCTGGTTCTGGCACTCGCTCTGGCTCTCTGGCGCCCTCTAGATTCCTCGCTTCTCCTCTCCTGCTGCGTTGGCTGACTCCTGCTGGCGTCCTCAGCCCCTTTTATAGTAGATCCTCCCCCAACCTTTCTAGAAGTCTCTGCGGTCCATCCCCCAATTGTGTCCCCCGGAAACAGTCTCCTTAGGAACCTTGGTGACGGCCCCCTTAGTTCCGACCTGGATACACAGCGGGGACTCCTCCTCCTACAAGCCCTCACGCTAAGAAATATTTTAAAAAATAATGGACAGCCACATATTGACGATATGAAAAAATAACAACTATTACCAAAATTGTTGCCAAATATCCCAAATAGCCACCTACAGTAGAGAAATATTTTGTCATCTAATTCTTTACTGTGTGTCTGTGCTCCAGTACTGGTGTAATCTATGTGATGCCACCAGAGCACAATGGTGTCTACCTCTGTCAACAGTTGGGGAACATTGTACATGGGCCTGAGAGCCACATGCAGCGCCTGACCATTGCCTGGTTATCTAATAGGAACAAACATTACAAGGATGGATATTTATGGAGAACAGGCGAGAGGACTGTCATGCATGGCTCACAACCTGCACAAATGCAGACACTTGACTGTCTTCAGCAATTGCATAGCTTTTCACTTCTTCCTCAAGTCATGTTGGAACAATTCATTCCAGGATTCTGCTCTCATAACTAATCTTTATATCTTTCAATGCTTTGGGATTAAAGGGTTTGTCCAGATTGGATACAATTTTCTGAACATTCAGCTATTATTGAGAAATTCTCCAGAGTAAGAAATGGAAATGACGCACCAAATATTAACCCTGTGCAGCTGCATAGAGACACTGTGGGCAATGGGGCTCATTCACACCTCAACATAAAAGTAAGAGTGCATTTACAGTGGCTGATGGTAGGGAAAGAGCATTTCTAAAAAACTAATTTATTGATTTTCGGCCTTTCTAACTAGAATACCAATCATTCGATGAATGAGCAAATTGTTCGTCGGCTGATTACTTAAAAATTATCGTTCTTGGCAGCACAACGTCCTCCTGAAAACAATGCAAAAATATTGACTATGGTAATGATTCTTTTGTGCTAGAGTTATTGTGAATTGATTCACAGGACCCGGTCCATTGACCTAACCAGTAATCGGAGAACCGTCAGTATTCAGAGAGCCCAAAGAATTTCCTCCTATCTCCTGACATTTGATTCAGCTGAGAAACATGACATTGAGCCAGAATAGCTAATCAAAAGAAGAGCCACGAATGTCAGGATGTAAGAGACGGTTCTCACTGACGTGGTCGATACACTGGGTCAGGCAAATCGATTTACATCAACTCTATTATGTGCGCATGGAAGTGTGATGGTCTACCTCCCTAAAAAGGCCATCAAATGACCGCCGAGCAACCTGATGTAGCTAGTCAGTGGTCATTTAACACATACGATTGGCCATTGTAAAAGCACTATGCTTCCCATTGCCAATAAGAATATATGCAAATGAGCGCAGTTATGCTAATTGTTTCCATAGGTCATAATTACTGATTGATTGGACACCAGTAATACATTTTATACTCGGGCATGTGTTTGGCGACGTTTAGGTTATGTGCCCACAGTAGCGTTTTTAAACGCTCAGGAAACGGGTCTCCTTCCCAGAAAATGCGCGTTTTTTTGCCGCGATTTTTGCACGTTTTTGATGTGTTTTTTTCCGCACGTCTTTTGGACTATTGGACAAAACACGGACCTAAGCAGAAATTAATGAACATGCTGCATTTTTTACCGCTAAGTGTTTCCTTAGCGTTAAAAAACGCATCCATTGGCACAAAAAGGCCAAAATGCATTAAAATGAATGGGATGCTTCTTTTAAGCATTTCTGATGCGGTTTGACCCCGAAAAAAAGCATCAAAAACGCAACGTGGGCACACAGCCTTAGATTGCACGTCTCATTGCAACATTGAATCTGATTATTTCCTACACAAATGTTTCCAAATGTGTTGGATGTTTTCTTTTTCTTTATTACAGATAAATAAAGGCAACAACACAATTGATCATTTATAATATTTGGCATTTTATTTCTTCCTTACTTACTATACTTAAAAATGTGAGGTTCTTAGTGCACATTTTGATTAAATTGTGCAAGCCCATCTGCCAACGACAAGGCAACCTCATCAGATGGGACCCTACACTAACAGACTAACCTATTTATTACACTATTCTTTACCCTATTTTTATTATCATCACAATCCTTACATTACTATTATCATATTATTATGCTTATTGTTGCTATTGTTACTCTAGTACTATGAGAGCCAAAAAATTAAAGCTGTTGATCCAGAAGAAGGCAAAAAAAACCCCGGACACATTAAGCCAATTTGTGTCAAGGGGAAAAATTCCTTCTTGACCCTGAGAAAAAGCGATCAGTCCTAAAACCCTGGATCAAACCTGCTGATGCCTAATAATGTACTATGCCATTATTATACTAATTCTGATAATACTTTACTATTATAATTTATATTACTATTTTATTACTATCATTATTTAAAGAAAATATTTCTATTCTTTTTAACTTAATCTTTGTAATATTATTATTAATATTTCTCTATTTGCTATTAATTAGATCCTATTCCTAATGTTATTGATCCAGAAGAAGGCAAAAAAAAACCTGGGCACATTCAGCCAATTCAGGCCACAGGGGAAAAATTCCTTCTTGACCCCCGAGAAAAGGCGATCAGTCCAAGAACCCTGGATCACATCCCCTAATACCTAATAATTATTTACTAATTATTATAGTCATTGCTATAAATACTGTTGTATTATTATTACTACTATTATTTATGTTATTTTTAGTTTGCTGCTACTTTACTGATATTCTTACTATTATATTACTAATATTCTAGTCTTAATATTTTACTCTAGATATCTTTAGATTGTTGGTTTGATTTGATTTGGTATTTGGTATTTTACTAAAACTCTAAATTAGAACCTTATTCCTAAAGCGGTTGATCCAGAAGTATAGTCCAGTCAAAATACGGTTTGACCAGGAACAAATTCCAAGAAAGTGGTTTATGATTTTTTTTATTACTATTATATGTGGGGAACAACATATTAAAATTTTTCCAAAAATTGATCACCACAAAAATCTTAACTTTGACTTCATAAGACGATGACAGCCATCGCACTAAAAATAACGAATATTTCCCTATTTCAAAGCTGTAGCTTTAGGTTACAGAAGAGTTTGCATTTTGTATACTATATACTTTCATATAACAATTTTTATACAAAGTTTTATACTAACTACATGGACAGGCGATGTCATGACGTCATCAATGACGTCATGACATATATGTACATTTCTAGAAATTATAGAATTAATACACAGTGCATTTTAAGACCTACTTCATCACTGAATAAGCGTGTCAGGTCAATAGTCACTATTTTCATCATCAGACACTGCTTCCTCACTCATATTGTCACAATGCCCTTCTTGACATGGTACGCATACCCGTGAACAGGTACAGTAAGTCCGTGTCTTTTGCAAGTGCACCGAAGTGTACTACAACCATGAGAACAATTGCAGTGAATTATTTTCAGAAGTGTTTCTGGCGCGGGTGAAGTATCCATCATCACTGAAACTAGACTGTTGTTCTGCAATTCCCATCCCCATTCAGTAGTGTCGATGGCCTCACCATTGTCCATCCAAAGCATCACTTGGAGGTAACTCCGAAGGGCATGATACTTTGTTGCAGAGGAGGTCGGTGGCAGTTGTTCAGGTGTAACAAAGATTTTGGCTGAACCAACTTTTTTGCACAGAGTACAATACCTCATTGCAGACAGATTGTCTCCAAACCGCCCCCGAACAATGCCACCATCGCTTTACACCCAGCGTCTTCAATCTCAGCTCTGTTTTTGCTAGATGTGGAAAAGATTTTAGCACAGCTATTTAAGACCGAGTCTCCCTTCTAAACCTTGTGTAGACCGAGTTTTTTTCCGATTCCAAAAAACGCGGAAGTGGTATCGCAACCCGTGAATGCATGAAGGAACAGAAGACAGCTGCAGACATGGTTTCCCAGGAACTTCTTCATAACCTTAATGTCGTATACTGTTGCAGGACTCCCTTTATCCGAGTAGAAATAAAGCTTGTTGCCATCGCTGGTTGACGCGTGATGAAGTAACAACACCAAAAGATCTGTATCTTCGCCAATGAGACTAGTACTTTTGTTGGATGGCATTGACACTGCTGCCTTAACAATCTCCACATCTGCATCCCCCTCTGATTGTAATACGTGGCAACCTCTGTCATTCATGCGCTGTGAAACGAGATTGATAAGAGACTGTTTGTTCTCCACATTCGAAAGGAAGTCCTCCTTTTTCCCGACAAATTTCGTTCCTTCAGCAATGTTCACTTTGTTACTTGTTCGTTTTTTGCGCCGTCGCTGATGGGTAATGTCCTTAGTGTTTGGTCCTCCAATGTAACCATCAAATACTATCGTAGCCTTACCATAGTGCTTTAGTGTGAAAGATGCATTGTCTTCAGTGATTGAACAATATGTCTCTCCTTCTGACCAATTCAGTCGATGGAGAAGAGAACCTCCGTCAAGAACATAATGTTCCACTTCTGGTACATCCTTGAGTACTGCGTCATCTGAACTCTGTTCTTTTATAGCAGCCATCAGTTGTGCTTTGTTTGGTTTGCGTAAGAGATGTTTTGCCTCAAAGAGGGATGGTGGGTATGGTGAAAGTTCATAGGCTCATCAAGGGAAAGATCAGCAGTTTGAGACACCACAAGAAACCTTTGGAACAAAAGAGCGGGGTCTATTGTTTTGTCCTTAGCAACGTCAATAGCCTCACTGGATGCCAGTGTCTTGGCTTTCATTGACCGCTTGTACTTAACTGAAAACAGTGATTGACCCTCCATTGTTGCCACTATTTCTCTGCCAATGGTAAACAGGTTATGGACATTCACATCCTTATTTGCATTGACACCGGTGATAATGTTGCGAAGAGACACTTCATCAGAGAAAGGTGAAAAGGTCTCGAGTTTATCTGCAATTTTCTCCAGGTCTTCACGATCTCTTCTCGTCCTTGACGTTCTTGCCTCCTTGTGTTGTTCACTGGTGACAAAGCTCTGGCGAGTGAAACCCTGCATTGCATCACTGTAGGAAGAGGACACTGGCACAGACAGAGTCCACAAGGCCCTCTGATGTTCAGACATTCCACTTCCTCTGGTGAGTCCTCCTGCAGTTTTTAGGGAGCGCATCAGAGCTTGCTCGATGACTAGGTCGCAACCCAGGCCTGCCCAGTACTGATCAGTCCGCCTTACAACATGCAAGCCATTCATAAATCTATGGAAGACTGATGGCATATAATCTTCCAGAGTGGTCATAGACTGGAGGTAAAGGTAGGCGGCCTTCACATAGTTCCCATGCCCAGCAGCTGCAAGAATGGGCAAACATTCGGCTACAGCATGAAGGTGCATCAGCCAGGATCCTGTACGATCAGCCTCGATAAGCTCCCTTGCAATTCCTACCATCTGTTGGTAATTCAGCCATAGTTTACTGGTGCGAGAGTGAGCGGATAATCCGTTTCTTTTGGTGGACAAGAGGTGGACAATTTCACTAAGGCAGGTAGAAGTGATGACCGAATTCAAGTCACTCTCCCCTGTCAGTGTCTGAGCATACAACTGCTCAAGTTCTTGCAACAGGTCTGCATAACCTGGATGGTCGCAAAGTACTTTGTCTGCAACTTGCTGAGTAAGACACTGATCAAGGAGGAGATGGCCACGAACTGCACGCTGAACTGCCTTTCCAGTCATGATGTGTTGCACAGCATTGTCACTGTAAATTGTTCCCAAGATCTCTTTGATTCCACTCCCATCCATCAACGTTCCTATGGCACCCATAAGATTCATCAATGTGTGGAAGCTCCCGAGCATCATGACAACATCTCGAACCGGGCTGTCTTCAGGCACCTCGTGTTTGATTTCTGACGCTTTCCAGTAGAGTGGCTGATCAAATGTAAGAACTGCAGCGGATCGGTGTTTATCAGCAAGGTTGCACAGATACTCAAGAGTAGAGAAGATGCATGATTTGTCTCCGGAATACAAGTCATTGATGGGCAGGAAGATTACCGAAGACGACCCCGGATGATCACAGTCTTTATGTAGCATGTGCATCATTCCATTCCAGCTCGGTGCAGGCTGTTTGAAGCATAAAGACATCTCCCACAATACATCAACACGATGGTCAATGGCGTCGAGAAATGGCAAGGGCTTGAATTTTATGTTTCGGCGAGTGTGTTTTGCGAAACTATATTCCCTTACATCAACTCTGCTTTGTTCAACTATCTCCAAGTCTGCAGTCTTCCGTCTGAGAACAGTGCGACTGACCTTCCTTCCTGGAGTCACAGTAGTTACCATCCACATGCCATGGAAAGTCCCCTTCCAATCTAACTTGATGATATTATGATCGACGTTGTCCACAGCTAACAGCAGTGCCGTATCTAGTCTGTCTATGGTACCACCGAGTACATCCTGGCCAAAAGAAGCGGCAGCGGTTTCCTCGAATCGATGAACTTCCGAATATGATGAACAATATCTCATGGCTGAGAGACTGTCTACAAGAAATCGAGACCTGAAATGATGATGGAGCTGGACTGCTAACCCAAGCTGCAATGGAGCTACTACAGCCCTGGGACGTACAGCCTGAACTGATTGCCCAATGCTTGCGACCTTCCTGTGACTGTCCTTTCCAACGAAGAGGGTTTCAAGCAATCAAAGCAAACTCAGGGGGAGATAATCTAAGGCAGACTGACATTCAAGCGAAGAAGTCTTTGGATATTCATCGATTGAAGATGGGATCTTAGACTTGATATCGCTCTTGATTAGTTTGGCCGCAGTCTCTATGATGGCTCTCTTCTGGGCTTCTTCATCCGTTTCCTGACTACGGAAATAGTCCCTCAGGATTATTCTGGTCTTTTCACGGAACGTTACAATGTTAGGCAACCCTTCACACTCTGCTATGAATAGCGAATCGCCATACCTCTCCTCCAGCCTATACCTCAGCCATTTATTACTATAGGCAGCACTGTCTCCTTCTACAAGATACTCCGTCATTTTCTTTGCAAGATCTGTGACAGTCAGTTGCTCTTCATCGTTGTCCTCGAGAAATGCACACATTCTCAAGAACGCTTGCTCTTGGTCCATGTTCAACGGCCTCCCTACCTTCCGGGTTTCTTTGTAGTAGATCCACCACCATGACGCATAGGAATTCCGTAATTTGTCCGAAAGTTAATGTCACATGAACGATGATACAGACAGTTTGCAGCATGTAAGTCCTTCCCAAAGTACGCGATTCTCTCTTGAATGGTGATTGCCCAGTCATCATTACGCTGTTTGCAATGTGACAAGATGGACCTTACAAGTCCATCCGTTTTAACAAAGCTATAGTCATCGAAATCACTACTAGATCTTGTCTTCACCACTTCATGTCCACAGAACAAACACTGCGTCGTGCTATCATAGGATCCAGTAGACACCCGTGTACCTCTCTTGGCACGTGAACGATGAACGGAAGTAGCTTTCTTATGCAAGTCTATTTGCTTCTTGTTTATGTAGTTCATACAACATCTCTTGTGCACCACTGCTCCGGCAGCTACCACAGTGCTGACACCCCTCTCATTACTGGCTTTATTGATCCCTTCAGCTCCTTTCGCACCAATTACCACTCTTTCTCCATCATCTTCTACTTCATGGCTGCATAAGGGGCAAGTTTCTTAACTTTCCATCATTCTCAGCTCTGTAAAAGAAGATAAATAAATCGTTAAATAATAAATATAATAATAGTAGTAATTGTAAAAGAAATATGATAGACACTGAAAGGCGAGTCGCATTTAACATTTTACAGTTTTGGCGGCCATATTCTTTGACGTCACATTTGGACCCTTTGTGGTAACCCTATCTTGGTAAACTTTTAGTATGTTTTTCCCTACATGTAATACTACCAAAAAAAACAATAAAACGCTTTCTTGGAATTTGTTCAGGGTAAAGGATTTTTTTTTTGCATTTTGACAGGACTAGAAGGCAAAAACCCCTGGACACATTCGGCCAATTTGTGTCAC
The DNA here is from genome assembly GCF_039654945.1 of Dendrobates tinctorius. Taxonomy (NCBI): domain Eukaryota; kingdom Metazoa; phylum Chordata; class Amphibia; order Anura; family Dendrobatidae; genus Dendrobates; species Dendrobates tinctorius. Next base: position 406,367 of record NW_027361854.1, on the reverse strand, counting down.
AGGGGAAAAATTCCTTCTTGACCCCGGGAAAAGGCGATCAGTCCTAGAACCCTGGATCAAATCTTCTTTAATATCTATTGAAAATGTATTAAAAATTATTAATATTTTATTTTTAATAGTATAGTATAATGTTATGAATTTACTAAGGAAATTATTACTGCTTTATGATCACTAGTATTACAATTTCTACTATATTATATTACTATTCCACTAGTGCTAAATCTACTATAATCTTACTAATATACCTAGGTCCTTATTCCTAAAGAAATTGATCCAGAAGAAGGCAAAAACCCCTGGACACATTCAGCCAATTGGTGTCTCAGGGGGAAAATTCCTTCTTGATCCCGGGAAAAGGCGATCGATCCTAGAACCCTGGATCAAACCTGCTGATGTTATGTTTATGTCTCTATTATTATGCAATTAATGTTAGAGTCACTGCTCTTATTAGTATAATATTACATATAATATTGCTATCACTAATATTATAAAAGTTTTAATAATGTTATTACTACATTTGTAAGATTTGTTTCAACCTAATAATCACTATTTAATATCTACTCTTTTTATTATTTTTAGATTTGATGCTGTCGATCTTACTACAGCTGGAATGTTGGCCATACAGTCCATCAGCATCTCATTGGTTTGAGGAGGATGGTCCAGATGATATTCCTCCTTCCTCTGAGATTGGTGTTGACGTACTGAAGGATGGACTGCTGGCGGATCTTCAGTCTTCGTGCTGGCTGGTTCTGAATTCTTCTGGCCCAGTTGGTGTTTTTTTGCACAATTTCTCCTTTATCTTATGATGCCATCTCATATTCTTCCTCTTCTTCCCCCTTGGTGTCTTCTGCCTCATCTTCTTCCTCTTCTTCCCCCTCAGTGTCTTCTGCCTCATCTTCTTCCTCTTCTTCCCCCTCGGTGTCTTCTGCCTCATCTTCTTCCAGCTCTTTTACTTCCCGATACTTCATTGCCTCCTTGGACATTTTCATCTCCTCTTCTTTTGGCTCCTCTGGCGTCATTGTTGTTGGCTCAGGATTTTCTTCAGGTAAAGGGAAAGGCAGATATTTTTTCTGAGCTTCGCGATTGGTCGGCATGAGGCACTAAGAAAAGAATACATTCAATTAATTGTCTATTGAGACGTTTCTTTACATCTATGGACAGAACGTGCATGACATAATATGTGGTATGATCAGTGACCTCCATATTGAAGATGGGTGACGGGAGAAATCTTGTGCAGTAAATGAGAAGCAGTTGATCTCTCTCCTTTGTGCTGGGATAAGCTAAAATGAAAACACAAACAGATATTGAGATCAATTATACAATATTCAGAGGCATCAAATCCGTAAAATTACAGGAAAATTCCCTTAATTCAACATCAATGTGACTGGCTAGATTATGAATTATTTCGGGCATAGAAAAGCATCAATCTACTATTGAAAACTATTTTCTAGCTGACTTTCTTCTCAATCTGCATTGTGCTGAAATTAACTTCTGGACTAATAGATTTTCTGGTTTATAGGAACAGTACTTTATTTTCTGATTGACTGGAAATTCTAGCAAAATAAACTCACATGAGAAGTATCCAGGTCCGAAGACACATTCCTGCCGAAGGTAGCTGTCCTAATGAAAACAGAGCCCGGTGAGGGTCCACTTATCACTCATCAGGAACGGACAATAGAACAAGGGGTTCATTACTAATATAGCTGCTGACCTCCGGAGATCTGCGGCTCGCTGCCATCCTGTATATATCCTGTATTGTGGAATCCATGGTGAAAGCTGTAAATCCAAAAAAGATTTAGTCACAGATCTGATAAAGAACAAAACACCGCAGCTTTCCACACATATTCATAGTGAACCTCCAGGTATCGGACCCCCATTACTCTCATACATGCAGGCAATATGATGAAGCGGAGGATAGCCCTTACTGGGTGTTTGTAGAGTAACAGCACCAGTACAAGTAACACCACATGTAAAACACATGGTGCTCTGGATTGTAATAGTGCCCTGTAAATAAAGATACATGACATATATGTATTTCTATGTTCTTCATGCCCATAAGTACAAGTATGTACAAAAATAACAACCAAAGTGACTTAATTAACAGCGCATAAAGCAAGGGTGGGGAATCTTTTTTTCTGCCAAGGGCCATTTTGATATTTATACCATCCTTCGGGGGCCGTACAAACTCCACCCACAAAGTACATCCTGACTCTGGCTCTGGTGTTAGGATGTAATCTTTCATTGCATGCCCTTCAGTGTTCAGTAGTGAACACTGCGTGTGTGTGATAACAGAGCAAGAAGAAATTAATGTGTTTGTGGCAATTAAAATACAGCTCCATGCTGTCAGGAACACCGCACTGAGCTTGCTCACTGAGCCAGTGCGTGTGTCCTGAGTAAAGTGAATTGTGCTCAAAGATACCTGTGGAGCGGGCAGCAGCCGAGTAGGTGTGTACTTCAGAGCAGCAGGACCTGAAGCACGTGACTGCTAGAGAGCTAGGAGCAGCAAGAGAACTCCTAGCAGGGTAACTGCGAGACAAAGTTACCAAAGGGCATAGACAGGAAGGATAGTCAGGACGTAGCCAATGAGTCATACACAGAGATTGCTGCAAGATACAAGAGGGGTGAGCAGAGAGTAGTCAGATCACAGGCAGCGAGTCATACACAGAGAGGGTAGCGCAGTACAGAATCAACAGGCAAACTCACAACGGGGAACAGAACCGGGTCAGAACCATATAATCAAGCTATAACAACGAACAGTCACACAGAGGTCACCACACTCGGCCAAAGGCAAAAGTATAACTGGCAGGGAATGAAGCTTCCCAGGGGTTTAAGAAGCTCTCCCAGAACCAAAAAGAGGCCACAATCATTAACCCCAGGTGTGCAGGTCAAAACCTGCACTGAGCTCCAGACATTAACCCCTGACGTGCAGCTCAAAAACCTGCACTGGGATCATGACACTTGCCCAAGAATGCGATCCCTGAGAATCTGCTCGAGGGCCTGATAAAAGGTCATCGAGGGCCGAAAATGGCCCTCGGGCCTGAGGTTCCCCACTCCTGGCATAAAGCCTAACTCCCAGTATCAGTGTCAGAACAAGAATCCCATTGACATCACTGGCAAAAAGGTCCCTTAATAAATAATTCTGGCTGCAGAGTGGCCTGTGTAACCTAAAGATAAAATTCTGCTGTACTTCAGCCACTAGGGGAGTACAGAGCACCAGTAAATACATATTATACTGATAGCTCCCCCGAGTGGCAGCTGACAACAGACGTTCATCAGTCGATTCTAAATAACATGAATGAGGCACTAGGGAGATGAGATAAACCAGCGTCAGTCCCATCAGATGATTGGAATCGGGATGGGATCACTCACCGACATCCATCTTCACTGCTCACTGTCCTGTAACAGACTGAGGATGATTGACAGTTTGCTTCTTTTCAAATTCAAATCCAGCAAGCTGATTGGCTGCTGAGCAGTGTCATATAACTCCCTGATTTAAAGGGACAGGACACTATTATTTCTCTTCAGTGCATTTCATATATATGTGCAATAATTCTGCTTATATTATGAAGCTGTGGAGATAATCTGGGGGCACAGGTTTACTTTTGCTTGCAGAGGTATTGAAATTTCATGATCGATATAATATCAGAACATTGTATTCTACATATTATTACAGTATCAATGTGTAATTAAGGAGTTAATTATACATTATATTATTTTCAATAACTCCTTCCTAAACAAGCTATTTTTTCTAAATGTTTCACCTTTTTATCACACAGCTGATGGTATATTTCTAGCATCTTTATGACACAGGATCATTAGTGTCATTTAAATTAATGAATATTTTATTTTTCTCTGTGTTTTAATGTAATATACGTTATACTGTGCTGTCTGGCAAAATAATACTGTCACCACTAGATGCCTTTGGTGCAGCAAAGATATATAGCACATTACTACCAGGGAGCACTGGGCTGTGTGTGGTGTGAGCCACATGGATTGCCAGAGAAACCTGTTATCTGCCTCCTCTAAGCTATAGGTGCTGGAATATATAACTGTGATTCTTCACAGCCTGCTGGAGGATAGCTGACATTTAAAGCGCATCTGTCAGTAGCAGTGGCGTACCGCCAATGGCGGCAAGCCACTTAACTTCACAGAGCCCATGACTAGGAGGGTGGTCCGGGGTCAGCGTCTGCACTCTGCTCGCCAGCGCCTGCACTTTGTCCCCCTCTGCCAGTCAGTGCCCACAACGTGTTCCCTCCGGATGTCAGGGCGAGCAATGATGATGGAGGAGGGAACGTCAGCAGACGCTTCCTCCCCCATTATTCTTCCTTGGCGTCTAACATGTCAAAGCAGAGGCCGTGATGGCGTCATTACAGTATGCCCGCTGTTCTGAGATGTGCGCTGCTTCACACAACACCCTCAGGAGACCAGAGCATCGGGTGGAACGAGGATAGGTGAGGATTGTATTTATTTTTAAAATCAGTGACTGGTGGCCATAATAGAGTGTGGAGTACCATGGAGGGTGAATTATATTGTATGGAGGACCATGAGCGGTGTATTATATTGTATGAAGGACCATAGGGGTGCATTATACTGTATAGAAGTGGGTCGCCCTCCCAGGGCTGTGGGGTACTCGATAGCGGGCCGGTCTCTCAGAGGGGAATGTCACAGCAGCGGTGACCCTGTCCGTGGCCCTGGGCACCCATGTAAAAGGGGTAGGGTGGTGGGATAAAGTTTATGAGTGATTCGTGACGCCACCTGTGGTGTTCGGCAATGAAGATGTTAAGCCGACGCTGCAGACAGATCCTCTGGGACAGATGGTGTGGTGCAGCAATGATGGTGTAGCCCTCCACAGGCAGGGCTGTAGTCCCAGGGCAGTGTAGATCGGTGTTGGGGAAGAGGGTGCAGTGTCTGTCACAGAGATGTAGCAGTGCTGGAGAAGTTGCAGAGAGAAGGCAAGGACACAGCGGAATGTAGTTTCTTTACCTTTACTTTGTAAGTGCAGTCCAGGGTCCAGATTACAGATGGCACAGGAGCTGATTAGCCTGGAAGCAACTTAGGAATCTCTCTATCAGATGGGTGGAGTAGTCTCCTCTCTAGCGCTTACTTGAGGTACATGCAGTACTGTGTTACACTGACGTTCCTCCTTCTTCTTCCCTTTTGGATCTACCTCGTATGGCAGACAGCTGTAGCCTTCTATCTCCTTTGGCTCACACGTCACTGTTGTGCCTCCGAGTCTTAGAAGGGAATAGAGCATTTACAGCTTCCTATTCCTCTGGTTTCTGTTGCAGGACCGTCAGTATCCATACAACCTTGGAGACTGGGCTCCAGATCATGCGCTCCAGCTGGGAATGAGCCTCAACTCTCTGCTCAATCCCCAGCTCCTCCCTCCACGTCCACACACTTCGCCCTCCTCACAGAACTGACTAATTTCCTTTCCTGACCCTCAGAGAGCACTCCTCCCCCAATTCTGGTTCAGAGCTCCCTCTGCTGGCCCGGAGTGAGAACTGTGTTGCATGTTATGGTTAACTGCTAGACACACCCTTCATTGCTTCCAAGCCTGACATCACCCTCCCTGGAGGAAGGCAATGCCACTGTGGCGACCATACTCCTGGGGGCGCCACAGAAGATGATGGAGAGTGCATTATATTGTAAGGAGGACAATGGGGGATGCATTATATTGTATGGAGGACCATGGGGATGCATTATATTGTATTAAGGATCATGGAGAGTGCATTATATAGTGTGAAGGACCATGAGGGGATCAGTATATTGTTTGGAAGACCATGAGAAGTTTATTATTTTGTATGGAGGACTATGGGGGGTGCATTATATTGTATGGAGGACCATGGTGAGTACATTATATTATATGGAGGCCTATGGGGAGTGCATTATATTTTATGGAGGACCATGGAAAGTGCCTAATATTGTATGGAGGATCATAGGGGATGCATTATATTTTATGGAGGACCATGGGGGTGCATTATATCATAAGGAGGACCATGGCGGGTGCATTATATTTTAAGGCGGATGATGGGGAGTGCATTTTATTATATGAAGGACCATGGAAAGTGCAATGTATTGTATGGAGGACCATGGGGGTGAATTATATTGTATAGAGGACCATGGAGAGTGCATTAAATTGTATGGAGGACCATGGGGAATGCATTATACTGTATGGAGGACCATGGGAAGTGCATTATATTGTATAGCGTTCCACGGGGTGTGCATTATATTGTATGGAGGACCATGGGAGTGCTTTATATTGTATGGACGACTGTGGGGGTTGCATTATATTGTACGGAAGACCATGGAGAGTGCATTATATTGTATGGAGGACCATGGGGAGTGCATTATATTGTATGTAGGTCCATGGGGAGTGCATTATATTGTATGTAGGTCCATGGGGAGTGCATTTTATTCTATGGAGGACCATGGGGAGTACATTATATTCTATGGAGGATCATGGGGAGTGCATTATACCATATGGAAGGCTATGTGGGACCATTATAATATTTGAAGGGATATTTGGGGGCTGTTATACTGTATGCAAGCAATTGTACAGTATGAAGGTTTGTGTGGAGACTATCATACTGTGTGGAGGGCTAGTGCGGGCCATTATACAGTATGGAGAGGTGTGGGGATATTATACTGTATGTAGGCCCATTATACTGCATGGAGGACTGTGTGTAGGTCACAGTTGTGTGATCATACTGACTGTGATGGGGGTCCCCATACTTTGCCTTGGGAGTTGAGGTGCAGTACAGTAGGGTCATTATACTGTGCATGTGGAGGCTAACGTGGAGGAATTCATCATGGGAGTATCATACTGTGTTTGGGGGGCACATTTGTTGGCATCATACTTATGGGGACAATGAAAGAGGAATCTAGGACTTCAGCAGGAGGAAATTAAAGGTTTGAAAGTTGTGAGATATGCTCTTCTGAGACCCTGCAAGTATTTATTTATTTATTTTGAAGGGAAGCCCAAATTAGAACTTTTGCTGTGGGGTCCCATGATTTCTATGTATGCTCCTGGTCAATAGGATCAACCTTCCTAAGCCATCTATTTGGGCATGTAAGTCATAGGGAGCTGTATAAAATGTTACTTTTATATCTTCGATCTGATGTCTTATTCCAGAGAAATCAATATTTTTCTTACATGTAAATGACCTCTTCCAGACTCTGGAGAGGACATTGAATTTAAGATAACTCTTCCTACAGAGAATATTTTACATGAAGAAGGAGGACAAGTAACTAACACAGCACAGGAGAAATTCAATTTGTCTTCTTGCAAACACATTTTTGGCAGTTCTCTGAGCTCTGCTGTATTGCAAACCTGTCTGCCTGTGAGATGGAAGCTCAAAAAGGTTGTCCACTACTTTATTATTGCTGCCCTATCCTTAGTATACAGTGGGTACCGAAAGTATTCAGAACCCTTTACATTTTTCACTCTTTGTTTCATTGCAGCCATTTGGAAAATTCAAAAAAGTTCATTTTTTCTCATGAATGTACACTCTGCACCCCATCTTGACTGAAAAAAAAAACAGAAATGTAGAAATTTTTGTAAATCTATTAAAAAAGAAAAACCTTCCTAATTTATGAAGGTAGGGACCGCCAAATTAATTGTCTGGGAGCTAATGACGCCCTTTCTCCATTAAAAGTACCACATGTATATGGACAACTATTACACAAGCATCCCCCTATATACAGTGCCTTGCGAAAGTATTTGGCCCCCTGGAACTTTTCAACCTTTTCCCACATATCATGCTTCAAACATAAAGATACCAAATGTAAATTTTTGGTGAAGAATCAACAACAAGTGGGACACAATTGTGAAGTTGAATGAAATTTATTGGTTATTTTAAATTTTTGTGGAAATTCAAAAACTGAAAAGTGGGGCGTGCAATATTATTCAGCCCCTTTAGCTTAATACTTTGTTGCGCCACCTTTTGCTGCAATTACAGCTGCAAGTCACTTGGGGTATGTCTCTATCAGTTTTGTACATCGAGAGACTGAAATTCTTGCCCATTCTTCCTTGGCAAACAGCTCGAGCTCAGTGAGGTTGGATGGAGATCGTTTGTGAACAGCAGTTTTCAGCTCTTTCCACAGATTCTCGATTGAATTCAGGTCTGGACTTTGACGTGGCCATTCTAACACCTAGATACGTTTATTTGTGAACCATTCCATTGTAGATTTTGCTTTATATTTGGGATCATTGTCTTGTTGGAAGACAAATCTCCGTCCCAGTCTCAGGTCTTTTGCAGACTCCAACAGGTTTTCTTCAAGAATGGTCCTGTATTTGGCTCCATCCATCTTTCCATCAATTTTAACCATCTTCCCTGTCCCTGCTGAAGAAAAGCAGCCCCAAACCATGATGCTGCCACCACCACGTTTGACAGTGGGGATGGTGTGTTCAGGGTGATGAGCTGTGTTGCCTTTATGCCAAACATATCGTTTGGCATTGTTGCCAAAAAGTTCGATTTTGGTTTAATCTGACCAGAGCACCTTCTTTCACATGTTTGGTGTGTCTCCCAGGTGGCTTGTTGCAAACTTTAAACGACATTTTTTATGGATATCTTTGAGAAATGGCTTTCCGTCACAGTTGGTGTCCAGACGTTTGGAGAAGGGGGCGTCATTCTCACTTGCAAGTGACCATCTTCTTACAGTGAAGTGGAATGACAGGAAGGACGTCTACATGCTGACACCCCTTTGACGGTCAGAGACAGGGGTGCCACCAGGGACAAGGAAAAACATCACAGACTATAATAAATATATGGGAGGCGTTGACTTATCAGACCAGGTTCTGTAACCATACCAGGTCAAGCGGAAGACCAGGGCCTGGTACAAAAAAGGTGGCAATCTACCTTATTCAAACTGCCACATACAACAGTTTTGTCCCGTACAAAAAGTCCCAAGGACCGCTTCCATTCCTCCAGTTTCAGGAAAAAATTCTTGAGGGCCTCATATTTGAGTCAATGGTACAGGGGGAAGCCTTCGAGTCTGAGGATTCCCGGAGACTTTAACAGCGCCATTTTCTTCACCCTGTCCCTGTCAATCCCACCCAAATGTACAGTGGGGAAAAAAAGTAGTCAGCCAGCAATTGTGCAAGTTCTCCCACTTAAAAAGATGAGAGAGGCCTGTAATTGACATCATAGGTAGGCCACAACTATGAGAGTTAAAATGAGAAAACATGGCAGCAAGGAACAGATTAATATAGACACATGAATGCTGTACCTGTGGAGATCTGCTCAGTGTGAAAAAATGCCCAGACGCGTGTTTCGCATTCGCTTCATCAATGGGAGGTCGATAGGTTTGACCTCCCATTGATGACGCGAATGCGAAATATGTGTCTATATTAACCCCTTTACTCCCAAGGGTGGTTTGCATGTTAATGTCAGGGCCAATTTTTACAATTCTGACCACTGTCCCTTTATGAGGTATTAACTCTGGACCGCTTCCATGGATCCTGTTGATTCTGACACTGTTTTCTCATGACATATTGTACTTCATGCTAGTGGCAAAATTTTATTCATATAGCTTGCGTTTATTTATGAAAAAAACGGAAATTTGGCGAAAATTTTGCAATTTTCCAACTTTGAATTTTTATGCTCTTAAATCACAGAGATATGGCACTCAAAAAACTTAATAAGTAACATTTCCCACATGTTTACTTTACATCAGCACAATTTGGGAACCAAAATTTTTTTTTGTTAGGAAGTTATAAGGGTTAAAATTTGACCAGCGATTTCTCATTTTTACAACATCATTTTATTTTTTGGGACCACATCACATTTGAAGTCACTTTGAGGGGTCTATATGATAGAAAATACCCAAAAGTGACACCATTTTAAAAACTGCACCTCTCAAGGTACTCAAAACCAGATTCAAGTAGTTTATTAACCCTTCAGGTGCTTCACAGGAATTTTTTTGAATTTTAAAAAATAAAAATTAACATTTAATATTTTTTCACAAAAAAAATTACTTCATGTTCAATTTTTTTATTTTACCAAGGGTAACAGGAGAAATTAGACTGCAAAAGTTATTGTGCAATTTGTCCTGAGTACGCTGATACCTGTTATATGGGGGGAACCACTGTTTCGGCGCATGGCAGAGCTTAGAAGGGAAGAAGCGCCATTTGACTTTTTCACTGCAAAATTGGCTGGAATTCAGATTGGATGCCATGTTACTTTTGGAGAGCTTCTGATGTGCCTAAACAGTGGAAACCCCCCACAAGTGACCCCATTTTGGAAACTAGACCCCCCAAGGAACTTATCTAGATATGTAGTGCGCACTTTGAACCCCCAAGGGCTTCACAGAAGTTTATAAAGTACAGCCGTACAATTAAAAAATCATATTTTTTTCCACAAAAATGATCTTTTCACCCCCAATTTTTATTTTCCCAAGAGTAACAGGACCCCAAAAGTTATTGTGCAACTTGTCCTGAGTACGCTGATACCCCACATGTGGGGGTAAACCACTATTTGGGCTCATGGCAGAGCTTGGAAGGGAAGTAGCACCATTTCACTTTTTTGGCTGGAATTGAGATTGGACGCTGTCGCGTTTGGAAAGCCCCTGATGTGCCAAAACAGTGGAAACCCCACAATTCTAACTCCATCCCTAACCCCAACACACCCCTAACCTTAATCTCAGCCCTAACCCTAGCCCTAGCCCTAACCCTAACCCTAATGGGAAAATGGAAATAAATACATTTTATTATTTTGCCATAACTGAGGGGGTGATAAAGGGGGGTTTGATTTACTATTTGTGGCGGATTTTTATGCTTGGCAGCTGTTACACGCTAAAAGACGCTTTTTATTGTAAAAATAGTTTTTGCATCACCACATTTTGAGAGTTATAATTTTTGCATATTTGGAGCCACTGAGTCATGTGAGTTCTTATTTTCCCAAGAGTAACAGGACCCCAAAAGTTATTGTGCAACTTGTCCTGAGTACGCTGATACCCCACATGTGGGGGTAAACCACTATTTGGGCGCATGGCAGAGCTTGGAAGGGAAGTAGCACCATTTCACTTTTTTGGCTGGAATTGAGATTGGACGCTGTCACCTTTGGAAAGCCCCTGATGTGCCAAAACAGTGGAAACCCCCCCAATTCTAACTCCATCCCTAACCCCAACACACCCCTAACCTTAATCTCAGCCCTAGCCCTAACCCTAACCCTAGCCCTAGCCCTAACCCTAATGGGAAAATGGAAATAAATACATTTTTTATTTTATTATTTTTCCATAACTAAGGGGGTGATAAAGGGGGGTTTGATTTACTATTTGTGGTTGATTTTTATGCTTGGCAGCTGTTACACGCTAAAAGACGCTTTTCATTGTAAAAATAGTTTTTGCATCACCACATTTTGAGAGCTATAATTTTTGCATATTTTGAGCCACTGAGTCATGTGAGGTCTTATTTTTTATGGGACGCGTTGATGTTTTTATTAGTACCATTTTCGGGCACGTGACTTTTTTTATCACTTTTTATTCCGATTTTTGGGACGCAGAATGAACAAAAACCAGCATTTCATGAATTTCTTTTGGGGGGGGGGTGCGTTTACACCATTCCGCGTGTGGTAAAATTGATAAGGCGGTTTTATTTTTCGGGTCAGTACGGTTACAGAGATACCTCATTTATGTCTTTTTTTATGTTTTGGCGCTTTTATGCACTGAAAACAATTTTATATAAAAAATAATTATTTTTGCATCGCTTTATTCTGCGAGCTATAACTTTTTTAATTTTTTGCTGATGATATTGTGTGGCAGTTCATTTTTTGCAGGACAAGACGACGTTTTCAGTGGTACCATGGTTATTTATATCTGTCTTTTTTATTGCGCGTTATTGCACTTTTTGTTCGGCAGAATGATGATAAAGCATTATTTTCTGCTTTTTTTTATTTTTATTTTTAAAGGGGTTCAATAAAGGGGTTAACTAGTGGGACAGTGTTATAGGGCGGGTTGTTATGGATGCGGCGATACCAAATATGTGTACTTTTATTGTTTTTTTTATTTTCAAAAAATGAATTTATTAGGGAATTTTTTTTATTATTTATTTAACGATTTTTTATAAATTAATTTTTACACTCTTTTTTTTTTTTTTTACTTTATTACATTATCCCAGGGGGGACATTATTGTAATATGTCAGATTGCTGATCTGACACCTTGCACAGCAGTGTGTCAGATTGGCAATCTGCAGACACCTCTGGAGGCTTTCTCAGAGCCTGCTCTCTGCAGGCACTGAGAAAGACACCTCCCTGCAGGCCCCCGAAGGTCCCTGCCGCCATATTGAATCCGGGGACCTGCAGGGAAGGAGGCTCCAGCAGCAGCGCTGCAAATCTTGCTGCTGCGGGGGTCTCAGGGAAGCACGGAAGGAGCCCCCTCCCTGCGGATGCTTCCCTGATCCTCCGGTACACTGCGATCATGTTTGATCGCAGTGTGCTGGGGGTTAATGTGCCGGGGGCGGTCCGTGATCACCCCTCACACATAGTGGCGGGTGTCAGCTGTGATAATCAGCTATTTATTCTGTTTAAATTATTGCTATACCTGTCACCATTTGGTATAACTGGATGACTTAATCTGCTCATCTGTCACTCTGTTGTATTATCTCCCTTTTTGAATTGTATTTAATTATATTTATTCTTAAAATTATTTTAATCTATTTATATCAATAAAAATCATGATTTTATTGGGATAATTGTACTTCCTTTTCTTTTGGGTATTGTCATATTTTGGAAGTTTTTCCCATTTATCGGTATGTGGTAAATTTGTTGGGGATATTAATCATAAGAAAGTGGGTAACATATTTGGGATCTTCTTTTTGGTGTAATCTCTGACAAAAGCGAGAAATTCAGGTCTAAAGCAAGATTTTTGTGAAAAAAAATGAACTTTTTCAATATGACGACCTAATGCTATCAAATTCTGTGTCGTACCTGTGAGTTTAAATTGCTCAATATACCCCTGGATAAAATCTTTGAGGGGTGTAGTTTCCAAAATGGGGTCAGTTGTTGTGGGGTTTCTGCTGTTTAGGCACATATCCAAACCCGACATGGCATCCGCTCTCACAATTTTGAGATTAAAAAGTCAAACCGTGCTCCTTCCCTTCTGAGCTCTGCCGTGCACCCAAACAGTGGTTGATCCCCACATATGGGGTATCAGCATACTCAGAACAAATTTCATAACGTTGGGGGTCTAATTTCTCCTGTTACCCTTGGGAAAATAAAAATTTGAGGGCGAAAAGATCATTTTTGTGGCAAAATTAAGATTTTTTTATTTTCACGGCTCTACGTTATAAACTTGTGTGACGCATTTGGGGGTTCAAAGTGCTCACCACATATCTAGATAAGTTCCTTAGGGGGTCTAGTTTCCAAAATGGTGTCACTTGTGGGGGGTTTCCACTGTTTAGGCACATCAGGGGCAAACTTACCCGCATCCAGCAGTGCACCATGACAACCAGCACGGCAGAGTCCTGCACACACACGGAGGCTCCTGATCATGTGACACCTGACTCCTGCCCTCCTGTGACCTCATCACAGGTTCTGTGTGCACAGAGCAGCCAATTGCAGCCTGGCAGCCAAAGAACGGAGCTGCACAGCCAATGAGCGGCTGCAGCTCCGCGATCGGGCCCCTAAAGAGTCTGGGCCCTGTCGCAGCTGCGACCGCGGTAGTTCCGCTCCTGTCAGTGGTTCTCCAAACAAGACATAGCGTCCAATCTCAATTCCAGCCAATTCTGCGTTGAAAAAGTCAAATGGCACTCCTTCCCTTCCGAGCTCTGCCGTACACCCAAACAGACACCCAAGAACGAAGCAGTCAAAAATCCATAAAATGTAATATTTTATTGAATGTTATTTAAAACTTATATAAATATATCTCTCAAATATGGACATACAGTGTATGGATAGGGAGGAACAAAAATATGGACAAAAGTGGTCAAAGACCAACCATACTGCAGCCGCAGCAACAGGCAACAATAGTAATGGCTATAAAATAAAATAATAATGAATCAGAGACACTTGAAAAAATGGTAATCCTATAGCAGGAAGTGTTTGAAGAAACATCACAATATAGCAAGTGCTACTGCAGTCATGAATAATGTACAAAGAGTCACTGATAGTTAAGCATATATTATATTATAGCCCAGGCGGTGCTCAAAGAGCAGCGCAATTAGAGTAGTAAATAACTATGTGCGTATACCTGGAGACAGCGGTGGCAGGAGGTTGGTCAAATCCCCGACGCGCGTTTCAGAGCCAAAGACAGACTCCTTCCTCAGGGGGCGTGGAAGGAGGTACGACCGTCCGGTTTATATAGTGCACCCACCCGAGGCCGTCTGCGCGCATGGTGAGCCCGCCCCGCACCAGCCGGATCCATGCTACGGCGTCACCGGAAACACGCGGGCCCACGTGATCCGGCGCGCCGAGCAGGGAACACAGATGACAGCAGAGCGGACACGGCGCATGCGCACAGACAGCGTCGGGTCAGGGCAACCATATCAGAAAAGGGCAAAAGCTGAGGGCAAACAACAGTGCAGCAGCCAATAGAATGGGCCATCTATGCACAGCATATTAATGCAAAGGAATAGTATAAAGATACGGGGCCTGGCAAGGTATATAGGACTAAATATATATAGTCCATATATCAATAGGTAGGCTACATCTATCACATATGATAACAGGACCGAAGCAAAGGACCCACAATAAGGGGTCCATTATCACGTACCAGACATATCATTGTATCATATCGCTATACAATATAGCCATAATAAGATGTAGATAACATAATTAAATCACACCTACTCATACCAGAAGGGAAAAATGGACAATGCCCCATAACAAAGCACATATATATGTACAAAGAAAAATAGTAAAGAATAATAAAAGTAAAATAAATGAACAGTACAAATGTAACCCACATACACATACATATAGATGCACATATATTCTATAATAGTAAGGTAACACCAACCCATCACCCATTGCAGATGGATATAAACTGCCCCATATATATATATATAAAACAGAAATATACACAAAAAATATACACAAAAAATTGAAGCAATCAAAAAACATCATCGTGGAACAGTTCATGAAGCAGTGTTTTTTGAGCCCGGCGAGTCCTCGGACACCTTCCATATATTCAAGAAACAGCATAACACGTACAGATAACTATAAAATGTAAAAACAGAAAAAAATTTAAAAAGTAGAAATAGAATTAAAAATCAAGACCACATTAGTCACATAAAAGTCCACCAAGATGGGTTATAGATATGGGGCATAGGAAATGTTTTCATTTAATCCACTTGGATGGATGGTCCCTAGAGTCCAAATCCATCTAGTTTCCAACCTGGCCAGCCGATTAGACAATTTGCCGCCCCTAATATCAATATTAAGAGCATCGATACCCATCACTTCAAGGAGTGTAGCATTGCACTGATGGAACTCCCTAAAGTGCCTGGGCAACGTCTTCAGGCTGGAAACATCAGTACAGGTGGCAGCAGCCGATATGCCCAGTACATGCTCCTGTAAAGGATCTTAACTTATTTGCTAGATCATTGGTCTTCAAAAGATATTTTTCTAACAAAGATCTCCCACATCTTTTTCCCACAGAAGAGGAGCAGGAGGCAATAAGAACACTGGAGACACTAGCGGCTGAACATGAGGGGGAGGGAGGTAAGATTCCCCCGTCCATTCGCCCTAGATCAGTGAAATTCCCCCCATTTACATCATGTCCTAATATAGATCTGTTTGTACGTGTGGTGAGCGAGGAGTTTCAGAAAATCCCTAAATATGGCAGATCTGATAATCTGACTAAAAGCGAAAGGGCGAGGCTTAGGTACCTTAAAAATCTTCCAGAGGTGGTGCTGAAGCCGGCAGATAAAGGTGGCAATGTGGTGGTCTGGCCTATAGCTATGTACGAGAGAGAGGCATTTCGCCAATTAAACAATTCGGCATGTTATAAAAAACTTACTTATAATCCCCTCTCAGCTTTTACTGCTAAATTAGATCTGATCATTAATAGAGCCATGACTAACGGCATTGTCACAAAACAGCTGGCTTCAGCACTCACTGTAAAAGAGCCCACTATAGCTACACTGTACCTCCTGCCTAAAATTCACAAGGATATTAAGTCACCACCGGGCAGACCCATTATATCTGGTTGTGGGAATTTCCTTGAGAATGTTAACAAATGGATTGACCATCATCTTCAGCCGTTGGTGTCCAGTTTGCCTTCCTTCCTCAAGGACACTGGAGATCTCTTGCGGAAGGTCGATGGACTCTGTTTGGAGAGTGATTCTCTTCTTGCCTCTGTGGATGTTGAGTCCCTATATACTAATATAAAGCATGTTGACGGCCTACGTGCCGTACGATTCTATTTAACCTCTTCCACTATTTCAGTGGGACTTAGGGACCTCATCCTGGAGCTCTTAGAGTTCACTCTCACACACAACTTTTTTCTATTTAAGGGATCCTTCTACCTACAGCTCCAGGGGACTGCCATGGGTGCGGCCTTTGCGCCGTCCTATGCCAACCTCTTCTTGGGGCTGTGGTAGAGGGATCTCTTCCTGTCTGACGGAGAGGGGCTGATTGAGCGTGTCCATCTTTGGGCGCGCTACATTGACGATATCTTCTTCGTTTTTCAGGGCAGCTCCATCGACCTCCTGCAACTTATGTCTACTTTGAATGACAATGATCTCAATATTAAGCTTACACTGACCTGGGATCCAGATAAAATCAATTTCCTAGATGTTTCCGTCAGGAAGGATACAGAGGGAATTGTTCAGACTGACATCTACCGCAAGGAGACGTCGACTAATACCCTATTACATGCCTCATCCTGTCACCCGCATCACCTTATTAAGGCTATCCCTGTGGGTCAGTTCTTACGCCTCCGCCGCATATGTTCCACTAATGTAGATTTTGAGAACCGTGCCGAGGAATTAAAAACTCGGTTTTTATCACGTGGATACAGCAAACGGAGTGTAAAGAAGGCATATCAGCGTGCCAAACATGTCACTCGTAAGGAGCTACTCTATAGGGATCGCAATAAATCCAAGGGTAATGATGTTGTTAGGTTTATTACTTCTTTTCATCCACAACATGGAATGATGCGTGATGCGATGAGGAGGGCTTGGCCTATCCTTATGGTGGATCCCATCTTGAATAAATTTCTCCCGGAGTATCCGTCTATCACCTTTAGAAGGGCTAGGAATCTTCGTGACCAATTGGTGGCCAGTCATTATGTAGATCATCCAGTACGTACTTTTCTGGATGATTTTCCTAGTAGATATGGATGCTCTCCCTGTGGCAGATGTATAGCCTGTCCTAATATTGTACGGAGTACCTCATTTATCAACTCTGATGGCACTAGGACATTCTCCATTAAGCAACGCATATCGTGTTCCACTCGGTACGTGGTATATTATGCTACCTGTCCGTGTGGGCTCATATATGTTGGTATGACCACACGGCAGTTAAAGGTACGTACAAGGGAGCATGTACTGGGCATATCGGCTGCTGCCACCTGTACTGATGTTTCCAGCCTGAAGACGTTGCCCAGGCACTTTAGGGAGTTCCATCAGTGCAATGCTACACTCCTTGAAGTGATGGGTATCGATGCTCTTAATATTGATATTAGGGGCGGCAAATTGTCTAATCGGCTGGCCAGGTTGGAAACTAGATGGATTTGGACTCTAGGGACCATCCATCCAAGTGGATTAAATGAAAACATTTCCTATGCCCCATATCTATAACCCATCTTGGTGGACTTTTATGTGACTAATGTGGTCTTGATTTTTAATTCTATTTCTATTTTTAAATTTTTTTCTGTTTTTACATTTTATAGTTATCTGTACGTGTTATGCTGTTTCTTGAATATATGGAAGGTGTCCGAGGACTCGCCGGGCTCAAAAAACACTGCTTCATGAACTGTTCCACGATGATGTTTTTTGATTGCTTCAATTTTTTGTGTATATTTTTTGTGTATATTTCTGTTTTGTATATATATATGGGGCAATTTATATCCATCTGCAATGGGTGATGGGTTGGTGTTACCTTACTATTATAGAATATATGTGCATCTATATGTATGTGTATGTGGGTTACATTTGTACTGTTCATTTATTTTACTTTTATTATTCTTTACTATTTTTCTTTGTACATATATATGTGCTTTGTTATGGGGCATTGTCCATTTTTCCCTTCTGGTATGAGTAGGTGTGATTTAATTATGTTATCTACATCTTATTATGGCTATATTGTATAGCGATATGATACAATGATATGTCTGGTACGTGATAATGGACCCCTTATTGTGGGTCCTTTGCTTCGGTCCTGTTATCATATGTGATAGATGTAGCCTACCTATTGATATATGGACTATATATATTTAGTCCTATATACCTTGCCAGGCCCCGTATCTTTATACTATTCCTTTGCATTAATATGCTGTGCATAGATGGCCCATTCTATTGGCTGCTGCACTGTTGTTTGCCCTCAGCTTTTGCCCTTTTCTGATATGGTTGCCCTGACCCGACGCTGTCTGTGCGCATGCGCCGTGTCCGCTCTGCTGTCATCTGTGTTCCCTGCTCGGCGCGCCGGATCACGTGGGCCCGCGTGTTTCCGGTGACGCCGTAGCATGGATCCGGCTGGTGCGGGGCGGGCTCACCATGCGCGCAGACGGCCTCGGGTGGGTGCACTATATAAACCGGACGGTCGTACCTCCTTCCACGCCCCCTGAGGAAGGAGTCTGTCTTTGGCTCCGAAACGCGCGTCGGGGATTTGACCGACCTCCTGCCACCGCTGTCTCCAGGTATACGCACATAGTTATTTACTACTCTAATTGCGCTGCTCTTTGAGCACCGCCTGGGCTATAATATAATATATGCTTAACTATCAGTGACTCTTTGTACATTATTCATGACTGCAGTAGCACTTGCTATATTGTGATGTTTCTTCAAACACTTCCTGCTATAGGATTACCATTTTTTCAAGTGTCTCTGATTCATTATTATTTTATTTTATAGCCATTACTATTGTTGCCTGTTGCTGCGGCTGCAGTATGGTTGGTCTTTGACCACTTTTGTCCATATTTTTGTTCCTCCCTATCCATACACTGTATGTCCATATTTGAGAGATATATTTATATAAGTTTTAAATAACATTCAATAAAATATTACATTTTATGGATTTTTGACTGCTTCGTTCTTGGGTGTCTGTTATCATATGTGCAGTTTTCCTATACTGTCCAGTTTATTATGTGGATCATGATATACGATATATATTATTGATCATCTGTTCATGGCCATTCTAACCTTTGGTTATTTGGCCTCCACATAAATATGCCTACTACCTATTCATTCGTACACCCAAACAGTGGTTTACCCCCACATATGGGGTATCTGCTTATTGAGGAGAAATTGAACACATTTTGTGGTTAATTTTCTCGTTTTACACTTTTGAAAATAAAAAGAATGGTTGTGAAGTAAAATGTTTGTGAAAAAAGTTAAATGTTCATTTTTTCCTTCCACATTGCTTCTGTTCCTGTGAACCAAGTAAAAGGGTTAATAAAGTTCTTGAATGTGGTTTTGAGCACCTTGAGGTGTTCCGTTTTTAGAATGGTGTCACTTTTTGGTACTTTCTGTCATGTACACCCCTCAAAGTCACTTCAAGTGTGAGGTGGTCCCTAAAAAAATGGTTTTGTAAATTTTGTTGTAAAAATGAGAAATCACTGGTCAACTTTTAACCCTTATAACTTTCTAACAAAAAAAATTTTGCTTCCAAAATTGTGCTGATGCAAAGTAGACATGTGGGAAATGTTATTTATTAAGTATTTTGTGTGACAACTCTCTCTGATTTAAAGGCATAAAAATTAAAAGTTTGAAAACTGCAAAATTTTAACTTTTTTTGCCATATTTCCATTTTTTCATAAATAAACACAAGTCATATCAAAGAAATTTTATCACTGAGTGAAGATCAATATGTCATGAAAAAACATTCTCAGAATCAGCAGGATCAGTTAAAGTGTTCCATTGTTATAACCTCATAAAGGGACAGTGGTCAGAATTGTAAAAATTGGCTTGGTCAGTAAGGACAAAATTGGCTCGGTCAGTAAGGACAAAATTGGCTCTGTCACTAAGGGGTTAAAGGGTTGTCCCCTCCTCCAAGGTCCTATCCCAATATGTAATAGGTGCAATATTAATAATATTAATGGTCCAGAAAACAATAAAGAATCACTGCGCTTACACTTTGAAGAATAACTTAGTGCATAGTGTTACTAAACTAATAGGAAAGGTTATTGCAAGGCTGTGGTGTGCTCACAATCATTTGTCGCTAGTTACACTTACTTCAGCTGTCCATGCTTGAGAAGCTGGTGTAGTTAAGGAGCAGGGAGACCTGTGCATAGGGAGCGTCTTCCCGTGGTAGCGGTTAGAGTGGGTGCACAGGAACTTGACAGGGGTGCGTCTGGACAGGAGCTGACGGCGAGCTCTGGCCGGAAGCGCCGCCGCAGCAAGCTGAGATTTCTGGAAAGCGTGACGTCACATGGCTAGTAAGGATGTCAGTAAACTCTATGTAAATAAACAAGCCTAAACCCACAAAGTATAACCTTAGTAATGCGGAAAGGAAATCTATAATTGATTTTTAAGAAAATAATAGCATAATTATCCGCCCAGCTGAAAAAGGGGGTGGAATTGTCATTCTTGAATGCAGTGTATACCATCAGGAATCACTTAGACTGCTGAAGGATAGAACTACCTATAAAAAAACTAATTAATGATCCAACTGCCAGTTTTATTAAGCAACTTAATGATTTAGCCCAAAGTGTTAAAACTTCAGGTATTCTCACTAAAAAAGATTATCAATACATAGTTAATAAGACCCCCACCGTAGCAGTCTTTTTCCATATTCCCAAAATACATAAAAGCACCTCTCACCCTCTGGGTAGACCCATTATATCTGGAATCAATTGTTTAGCGACCAATCTATCCAGATATGTGGACACGCATCTGCAAAAATGCATGACCCTTTTGCCAGCGTACCTTAAGGACACTACTCATACGCTACAAATTTTGGAAACTTTTCAGTGGAACCCAAATTACATTTTGGGCACACTGGATATTAAATCACGTTATACAGTGAGTAATCACCACAAAGGCTGTGAGGCAGCAAATTATTATCTTCACAGTCTTGGGATATATGAGGAGAATCAAATCCACTTTACTGTGAAAAGTATCAAATTCATTCTTACCCACAACTACTTTGTATATGAACGGCAGTTCTATTTGCAAACCTGTGGAACTGCAATGGGCACGCGATTTGCGCCCAGCTACGCCAATCTGTATGTTGGAAAATGGGAGGAGTCACACATATACATAAATGGCCAGTAAGAGAAAGGGTTAAAACTATGGCGATGTTTTACTGACGACATTCTTTTTATCTGGGACAGTTCAGAGTCCAAATTGAATACGTTCATTTCAGGCCTAAACAATAACTGATTCGGCCTAGAATTCACACCAACCATTAACCAGACAAATATCAACTTAGAAAAGATGTTGACTGCAATAGCTTCATACATCTAAACAGCTGCCACCTGCCAATATGGCTAATGAATGTACCGAATGTCACGGGGCAGTAGTGGGAAAACTGGGGACAAGGAACATGGGCCCCTGAACTGCCTCTCAGGCTAAGGTGGTGCCCTGACTTTCCTTGACTTGGGGGTACACTTGATGGTAGTGAGGCCCAAGTCACCGACCTGTCCCTATCTCCTGTTTAGCCCTGAGCTAAACCCCCAACCCCCTCCCCAGGAGGTGAGACAGGGAAAACAGTGAACTGCAAAAAAACCCAAAGGAAAGATAAAACAGACACCTCGGGATTAAATCAACTAAAAACAAAACTTAGCTTTCTCTGCTGTCATGCACAGGACAGCAGAGTAAGACACCCGAACTCAGCTTTCAGCAGAAACACCACTGCTCCAGAAAGGTCCTCTCTTCAGCAGCATCACCACTGCTCCAGATAAGCTGAACCACCTCTGCACCAGGTATGACCAGTCTTCACAACGGTTGGTTTCCAAAGGACCTGTATTACCAACAGCTAGCTGGTGTACCAGGTGACCTTATATAGGAAGGTGGGAGTGGTCACCAGCAGACTAACTAAACATGCAGTTACACCAGCGGACACCTGGGGCAAAAACCCACCAGCAGACTAACTAAACTCGTAGTAACACCAGCGGCCACCTGGGGCAAAAACTAATATTAACTCTCGATGGCATGAAAGGAAAAAGTTTATATAAGAGAATCCAGAACCTGACACAGATCCAAAAATGAATTGTGACACTGATAGGACAATACACCCGAATCAGGTGCAATTGCACAAAAATCGATGATTATGAAAATTAGTCCAAATACCTAACCAGATAATTAGTGGAAAAGGGATACCCGCTACTCGCTTTAGAAAAAACTCGTCATACTATTAAAAATATTTCTAGGAACAGCCTTATCCATAGGAATACATCAAATAATGAACCACCCAGCATACAACAGCAAATTTACAAGCTACCCTTTATAACACAATATCATTCAGGTTGTGCGAAATGTAATAAAATTATCAGAAAATATTGGCTCTTACTTCAGAGAGACAAATATATAGGGGACTTATTACACCCCCCCTATTTTAAATTTGTATTTAGGAAAGCTTGCAATTTGGGCCACATTTTAGCTCCGACAACTACACCTGTTTTATCCTCAAAGGTACCCTCTGTCAACCATTTCTTAACCGCTAAAAAGGGTTTTAAGCCATGTGGCAAGTGTTCGGGCTGCTTGCACACATCTATAAAGAGAGAACTTCAGACCACTTTTCCAGATTCTAATCAAACCATAGAATACAGTATAAGAACTGCTATTTCTTGCCAATCTACAGAGGTTATTTACATATTAAAATGCCCCTGCAATAAAATGTACATAGGCAGAATGAAGAGGCAACTCACAAACCGAGTCAAAGAACATTTGGATAATATCATGAAAGGTTTTCAGGGTCATCCCTTGTCATGCCATTTTTTAGAAACTCACAATCAGTCATGTCGAAGGATCACCTTTTATGGCATAGAAACTGTTCGTCCAAATTTTAGAGGAGGTGACTTTTTGAAACAGATGTCAACAGTAGAATCCAAATGAATTTTTCTTTTGAACAGCATGGCCCCCACAGGTTTAAATCATCAAATCGAAATATATGTATTCTAGCAAAGCACACCTTTGCACATATACCAAAAATTTTTTAATTGTAACTAGAGTTGAGCGATACCGTCCGATACTTCAAAGTATCGGATCGGAATGGATCGGCCGATCTTTAAAAAAAGTATCGGTATCGCCGATTCCGATACCGGAAGTCCCATTCAAGTCTATGGGACTTCCGGTATCGGAATAAGAAAAACCCTGTTTTTGCCTTGTACAGCCTCTCTGGGGTCTGTACGGGCCTTTCGGGGGGCTGTGCCGGCCTGCCAGGGGGTCTGTGCAGGCTCCGGTGGTCTGTGCCGGCCTGCCGGGGGGCTGTGCCGGCCTGCCGGTGGTCTGTGCAGGCTCCGGGGGGCTGTGCCGGCCTGCCGGGGGGCTGTGCCGGCCTGCCGGTGGTCTGTGCAGGCTTCGGGGGTCTGTGCAGGCATCGTCCGATGGGACTACAAGTCCCATCGGGCGATGCCTGCTACCATGACAGTGATTGACACATTAGCCAATGATGGGACAGTAGTAGTCCCATCATCCGGCTAATGTGTTGAATGTAAAAAAAAAAAAAAAAAATTACATGCTACATACATGCTACATACATACAACATGCATACTACATACATGCTACATTCATACTACATACATGCTACATTCATACTACATAAATACTACATGCAACATACATACTACATATATACTACATACATACTACATGCATGCTACATACATACTGCATGCTACATACATACTACATGCTACATACATACCACATATATACTACATACATACTACATGCATGCTACATACATACTACATGCTACATACATACCACATACATACTACATGCATGCTACATACATACTACATGCATGCTACATACATACTACATGCTACATACTACATATATACTACATGCATGCTACATACATACTACATGCTACATACATACTACATATATACTACATGCATGCTACATACATACTACATGCTACATACATACTACATATATACTACATGCATACTACATACATGCTACATTCATACTACATACATGCTACATTCATACTACATAAATACTACATGCAACATACATACTACATATATACTACATACATACTACATGCATGCTACATACATACTGCATGCTACATACATACTACATGCTACATACATACCACATATATACTACATACATACTACATGCATGCTACATACATACTACATGCTACATACATACCACATACATACTACATGCATGCTACATACATACTACATGCATGCTACATACATACTACATGCTACATACTACATATATACTACATGCATGCTACATACATACTACATGCTACATACATACTACATATATACTACATGCATGCTACATACATACTACATGCTACATACATACTACATATATACTACATGCATGCTACATACATACTACATGCTACATATATACTACATGCATGCTACATACATACTACATACATACTACATATATACTACATGCATGCTACATACATACTACATGCTACATACATACTACATATATACTACATGCATGCTACATACTACATGCTACATACATACTACATATATACTACATGCATGCTACATACATACTACATACATACTACATGCATGCTACATACATACTACATGCTACATACATACCACATACATACTACATATATACTACATGCATGCTACATACATACTGCATGCTACATGCATGCTACATACATACTACATACATACTACATGTTACATACATACCACATATATACTACATACATACAATACATTCAAACAATACATAGACATACAGTACATATAACATAGAGTAACATACTTACCAATACTTGTCACATTGTTCCCCGAAGCCATTGTCTTTTCCGGAATAAATATTAACATAACAAACCACAAAAATACTCACCCACGATCAGAAGCAGTCCACGAGTGTGTCCCACGACGATCTTGGGTAGAGAACTGCAGCATCAGCTGATGCTGCCGTTCTCTACGGGCTGTAGGAATCCAATGACGGAAGGTAGGTATCCTTCCGCACTGTATTCCTCCGCCACTTAAAAAAAAAAAAAGTCCCTAGTCTCACTTTATGCCATTGCTGTGTGGGAATTTCCCACGCAGCAATGGCATAAAGTGATACTAGGGACTTTTTTTTTTTTTAAGTGGCGGAGGAATACAGTGCGGAAGGATACCTACCTTCCGTCATTGGATTCCTGCAGCCCGTAGAGAACGGCAGCATCATCTGATGCTGCCGTTCTCTACCCAAGATCGTCGTGGGACACACTCGTGGACTGCTTCGGATCGTGGGTGAGTATTTTTGTGGTTTGTTATGTTAATATTTATTCCGGAAAAGACAATGGCTTCGGGGAACAATGTGACAAGTATTGGTAAGTATGTTACTCTATGTTATATGTACTGTATGTCTATGTATGTATTGTATGAATGTATTGTATTATGTAGTATATATGTGGTATGTATGTAGCATGTAGTATGTATGTAGTATGTATGTAGCATGCATGTAGCATGCAGTATGTATGTAGCATGCATGTAGTATATATGTAGTATGTATGTAGCATGCATGTAGTATATATGTAGTATGTATGTAGCATGTAGCATGTATGTAGTATGTATGTAGTATGTATGTAGCATGTAGCATGTATGTAGTATATATGTGGTATGTATGTAGCATGTAGTATGTATGTAGTATGTATGTAGTATGCATGTAGCATGCAGTATGTATGTAGCATGCATGTAGTATATATGTAGTATGTATGTAGCATGCATGTAGTATATATGTAGTATGTATGTAGCATGTAGCATGTATGTAGTATATATGTAGTATGTATGTAGCATGTAGTATGTATGTAGCATGTAGTATGTATGTAGCATGTATGTAGTATGTATGTAGCATGTATGTAGTATGTATGTAGCATGCATGTAGCATGCATGTAGTATGTATGTAGTATGTATGTAGTATGTATGTAGCATGTATGTAGTATGTATGTAGCATGTAGTATGTATGTAGCATGTAGTATGTATGTAGCATGTAGTATGTATGTAGCATGCATGTAGTATATATGTAGTATGTATGTAATAATAATAATAATAATCTTTATTTTTATATAGCGCTAACATATTCCGCAGCGCTTTACAGTTTTGCACACATTTTCATCACTGTCCCCGATGGGGCTCACAATCTAAATTCCCTATCAGTATGTCTTTGGAGTGTGGGAGGAAACCGGAGAACCCGGAGGAAACCCACGCAAACACGGGGAGAACATACAAACTCCTTGCAGATGTTGTCATTGGTGGGATAGCATGTAGTATGTATGTAGCATGCATGTAGTATATATGTAGTATGTATGTAGCATGTAGTATGTATGTAGCATGCATGTAGTATATATGTAGTATGTATGTAGCATGTAGTATGTATGTAGCATGCATGTAGTATGTATGTAGTATTTTTTTTTTTTTTTTTTTTAACATTTAACACATTAGCCGGATGATGGGACTACTACTGTCCCATCATTGGCTAATGTGTCAATCACTGTCATGGTAGCAGGCATCGCCAGATGGGACTTGTAGTCCCATCGGACGATGCTTGCACAGACCCCCGGACATCAGCACAGCCCCCCGGCAGGCCGGCACAGCCCCCCGGCAGGCCGGTACAGACCCCCACAGGGTGCACAGACCACCGGCAGGCCGGCACAGCCCCCCGGCAGGCCGGTACAGACCCCCACAGGGTGCACAGACCACTGGCAGGCCGGCACAGCCCCCCGGCAGGCCGGTACAGACCCCGGGCAGTCCACACAGCCCCCGGCAGGCCGGCAGAGACCCCCGGAAGGCCCGAAATGACGGCGCATCATGATGCGCACACACCGCGCATCATGATGACGTCAGGCTGTCAATCAACTTTGAACTTCCGATTCCGATGCCGAATTCCGATATTGAAAAAATATCGGAAGTCGGTATCGGAATTCCGATACAGCAAGTATCGGCCGATACCCGATACTTGCGGTATCGGAATGCTCAACACTAATTGTAACACATGCACAGGGAACTGTCAGAGCATCTGGAGCTTACGGACTCTAAGAAGAGTTTTGCAGTGGCTGTTAAACAGGGACCTACAGACACTAATCGTTTTTCTCCTGAATGGCAGAAGACTACAACTCCCAGGGATCCTTGTTCTAGTGAGATGATAGAAGAAGGGAGGAGGAGGAATGGAATGGCAAGTATGGAATGGACAAGGCAACTGTTAGGTGGATTCATAACTGGCTTAATGATCAGACCCAAAGAGTGGTCGTAAATGGCTGCACATCAAGTTGGAAGAATGTCTCAAGTGGGGTACCACAGGGCTCTGTCCTGGGCCCTGTATTGTTCAACATCTTTATCAACGATTTAGATGAAGGAATTGATGGTAAACTGATTAAATTTGCTGATGACACAAAGCTAGGAGGGATAGCTAATACTAGAGAAGAGAGAGAGAGGATTCAAAAAGATATAAATAAACTGGAGCAGTGGGCAGCAACTAACAGAATGGTTTTTAACAGGGAAAAATGCAAAGTACTACATCTGGGAAATAAAAATGAAAAAAGCATATACAGAATGGGAGGAATAGGGCTAAGCAACAGCACATGTGAAAAAGACTTGGGTATACTAATAGATCACAGACTGAATATGAGTCAACAGTGTGATGCAGCAGGAAAAAAGGCAAATGCAATTCTAGGATGTATTAACAGAAGCATACAGTCATTACTTCCCTCTACTCCTCTTTGGTCAGACCTCATCTGGAATATTGTGTCCAGTTTTGGGCACCACATTTTAAAAAAGACATCAACAAACTGGAGCAGGTTCAGAAAAGAGCGACCAGAATGGTGACCGGTCTGGAAACCCTGTCTTATGAGGAAAGGTTGCAGGATTTGGGAATGTTTAGTTTGCAAAAGAGAAGACTGAGAGGAGACTTAATAGCTGTCTACAAATATCTAAAGGGCTGTCACATTGTAGAAGGATCATCTTTATTCTCATTTGCACAAGGAAAGACTAGAAGCAATGGGATGAAACTGAATGGGAGGAGACACAGATTAGATATTAGAAAAAACTTTTTGACAGAGTGATCAATGAGTGGAACAGGCTGCCATGAGAAGTGGTGAGTTCTCCTTCAATGGAAGTCTTCAAACAGAGGCTGGACAGACATCTGACTGGGATGATTTAGCGAATCCTGCTTTGAGCAGGGGGTTGGACCAGATAGCCCAGGAGGTCCCTTCCAACTCTACGATTCTATGATTCTATGAGGGACTTGGGGGAGGACGCTGAGGAGAAAGTGAAAGTAAAGGGGAAGAGGAGAGAAAACGTGACTGCTGCTGCTGGTTATGAGAAACAGAGCGGTGTGGCTCTTGATTCCCCTAAGTTGCAGAGTGTGGGGAACCCCGCATAGATACCAGTACTCCAATCGGATAAAGGTCTAAAACCTGCAGCCCTCAGCTGGAGTCTAAAGAATCCTCCGATTGTTGGAGACACAGTGAGTGTTCTGCTGAGACTTGTGATTTTGTCAGCGCGACTTACAGTGAGTATACTGCAACCGAGACTATTGACAGCAACATTCATTTAAGTGCACCTACGTTGTCTACTCTGCGCGCCAACCTTCCTTTGCGCACCAACATCTGCGGCAACTGGGCCCCAACGGTCGGACTGAGTAAATGCAAAAGAAGGGGAATTGGCCACGTTACATTTGCAGGGTTGGGGTTTAATTAGTCTGTGATGGGTATATGACTTTTATAGAGCAGAGTTAATCGCATTGTATGTTTATTCCTGTAAATCCATTTTAATTCTGCTTCATAGCAATAAATCTGTTAAATTGTTTTACTCCTGCTTCCTGAGTGTGTACCGAGCTGTGGCAGGGGTTTCCCGAATCAGCCCCTGGCAGAAGATAACTGTCCTTCTGCAGCCCAGAGACAGAGCTCCAATCAAGATTCGGGTGGAGGCACTGTGTACAGAAGAGGTGAGACCCCCATAACACCCAGGGTACAGTGGTAGCCTTAGGCTGTGTGCACACGGTGCGGTTTCTGCTGCGTTTCCGCAGCGGTTTTGCCGCTGCGGAAACGCAGCATTTCCGCTGACCAAGTACAGTACAATGAAACCCTATGGGGTTTCAAAAACGCTGTGCTGACGGTGCGGTTTTTTCCGCGCGGTTTTGCTGCGGTTTACAAACCGCAGCATGTCAATTGTTTGTGCGGTTTCCGCAGCGGTTTCATACCTCTACCATAGTAGAGGTGTGAAACCGCAGGGCAAAACCGCAGACCAAAACGCAGGAAAACCGCAGGTCACTTTACCTGCGGTTTTACCTGCGTTTCCGCGCGGAAAAAAACGCAGCGGAATCCGCAACGTGTGCACATAGCCTAAAAGGGGTGTTACATAATAAAACATTAATATTAAAGAATTTTTATTTAAATTTTACCTAAATATTAAATAATCATATGCATTTTTCCAAATAAACCTACATTTTAAATCACGACACATTTTATCACAGCCACCCCATTCCCATATTAAAAATTAATAAATCAAAAATTATGCGTTTCATTGTCCATACCATAATATATACTGTATATATTCAAATATTTATCTATTATATCATTATTTTGTTCCCTTCCATGTTTTATTTGGTGACCAATAATTTGTCCTTAATGTAGTTTCACCACTTTTGTATTTCCCTAATGTTTTAAAATAGCAATAAATAAAGGCCGTTTTTAAGTAATTTTATATCAGTGTTTACACCAAGTACTGGACTAAGTGTCACCTTATATATTTTTTTTCTATCACTCAAGCATGTCTTGCATATTTTATATATTTTCCTTATATGCCATGACATGCTGGATGAGACATTTATATACGGTGACCATGCAGATTCACCTCTTCTGTATCCCCCCTAATGTTTGAAATATAATGAAATAAAGGTTGTTTTTAGGTATTGTAATGTTAGCAATTATACTAGATACAGGACTAAAGGTCACCCCATATTTATGTTTATTATCCAAGCATGATTTTTACACTTTGTGTATATATAATTTTATTATACGTTGGACGATACATATAGAATTACAAAAACACAAGTGGGTAGGGACAGAAGGAAATGCCACAGATATAAGGACGGATTAGGGGTGGTATCCGTAACCCTGAGGAAGAGGGACTGCGTCCCTCGAAACGCGTTGGTTAGAACTGACCCCTACTCACACCCGTCCTTACTTGCCATGTGACGTCACGCTTTCCGGCAATCTCAGCTCGTTGCGGCAGCGCTTCCGGCCGGAGCCCGCCGTCAGCTCCTGTCCCGACGCACCTCTGTCGAGTTCCTGTGCACCCATGCTAACAACTACCATGGGAGGACACTCCCTATGCACAGGTCTCCTTGCACCTTAACTACACCAGCACGGCACCAGCCTCTCAAGCCTGGACAGCTGAAGTAAGTGTAACTAGCGACGAATGATTGTGATCACACCGCAGCCTTGCAATATCCTTTCCTATTAGTTTAGTAACACTGTGCACTAAGTTATTCTTCAAAGTGAAAGTGCAGTGATTCTTTATTATTTTCTGGACCATTTATATAGCAGGATTTGCACAGAGCCTGCGCTTTCACTAGTAGCTACCAACCTTTGTTTAGTTTAGGAGCGCCAGTGTGTTTTTTTCTATATAATTCCTAATAATAATATTAGCAAAGACCTCAAATTAGAAATGTAGTATAGTTCTCCTGATAACCTATGTCGCTTACCCCATGTACAGGGCATTGCAGAAGCTTAGGTATCCATCGTTATGATCACTAGCAACTAACTAACTGTCACTATATGAATGGTCGTCACCATGGAGATCTCAGCTACTGAAATGCCCTGCACATGGGGTAATCGACATAGTGAATCTGAAGAACTGTACTACATTTCTAATTGGATATATTTTCATAATATTATTATTACACCTACTACATATTGGTATAGGATCTTGGAGATGGGAATACCCCTTCAAAGTTTTTTTCTATCGGTAAAATGTAACAAAAATGTATTGCCTTAATTTTTTTCTTTACTTCACAAATCATCATAGTGTTATAGATTCATTATATAGATTATATTTATTAAATTTAGAGTCATCTAAGTAATTGATAAAATGTAATTTTTGTTACAAAAAGTGTTGTGTTCTCCCATTATAGATACTGACTTCCCAGTTTTTTATTTCCTTACAAGTATCCTTTATTTGGTTTAGGTTATTACCCTTCATTGTTTTCCATTGCTTGTTCCAGTAATAATTACAGTTTGCATTCAGCATGAATGTGTAATGAACAATAATGACATGTTTCAAAATGTTACACTGAGGCCAATCTGGATCAGGCCTCATTCAGACGTCAGTGATTTTTTTTCTCGTTCAAAAACAGAGTTCTTGTTCAGAGTTTCATCAGTTTGGTCAGAGTATCAAAGTTTCATTAGTGGATGAAAACAAAACCTGATGGAGGTTTCCTTGTTTCTCCTGTCAAACAGACCATGAAAAACGAACAGCAAACTGATGACATCTGAGCGCTTTCCAATTTTTTTCATGGACCCATAGACTTGCATTGGCGAGTTTGATCTCAGATAAAAATTATTTGTTACTCCATGATTTTGTGCAGTCTGCAAAGATACACGAACATGTTAATAGTCTCATAGACTATAATAGGTAGGAGTTCTATCCATGAAAAACATGGATAGACAGAGATGCCAGCACCTTTTTCACACACACATTCAACTCAAATGTATAGCAGCGGAGAGACTCACCAGTTCCCTGCACTGCAATACATGTTGTCGGTCAATCAGAGGCCGGCAGCTGATGTCGGCTTGCCAATCATAGGCAGTGCTTGGCAGTGACGTCATGCGCTGCCTATGCTGCAATGCTGAAATCAGCTATCGGCTCCTATAGAAGAGGACCCCACATGTCGTGAGAGTAGGGGATGGTAAAAATAATAGTTTGCTTCTTTTTAAAATGTCCTGGAGAAGAACAAGGAACATTATAACAGGCAGGGGCCCAGGATGGGGGACATTATACTGGTAAGGGGCCTAGAATGGGTGACATTGTTATAGGATGGGGCCCAGAATACAGGGCTGCATTATTAATGTAAGGAGCCAGGAGGGGGACATTATACCAGGAAGGGGCTGATGATGGAGGACTTTATAGCAGGAATTGGCCCAAGATGGTAAACATTATACTAGGTATTGGCCCAGGATGGGCGGCATTATAACAGGAAGTGGCGCAGAACGGGGAACATTAATTCAGAAAGAGGCCAAGAGGTGGGACATTATTACTGGAAGGACCCAGGATAGGGTACTTTATACCAGGAAGGTGCCTGGGATGGGGTACATTGTTATAGAATGAGGGGGGAGCATTATTACAGGAAGGGGCCAAGAACAGGGGACATTATCACAGGAAGGGGACCAGGATGGGGGACATTATCACAGGAAGGGGACCACAATAGGGAAGCATTATACCAGGAAGAAGCCCAGGATGGGGGACATTATACCATAAAAGGGCCTAGGATGGAGGACATTGATAAAGGATGAGGGGCAGTATTACAGGAAGGGGCCCAGAAAAGGAGAAATTAATTCAAGAAGGGTTCAGGAGGGGGACATTATTACTGGAAGAAGACATGATGGGGGACATTATTACATGGGGTGAACAAGCATGTTTTTATAGGTTTTAGAACGCTACAAACGCCCATACATCTGACCAACATATAGGTGAGCACCCAGGTCTAAATTTTTCAGCGAGGCCCATTGGACTCTAGTTATGCCACTGTGGATAGAACTCAAGCAAGAAAAACTGACGTCCGAATAAGCCCTTATTCTCAAAAGGTAAAATATAGACAGAATATCAATTCAGCCCAGTCTATCAAAAAGGATAAAATTAGTGGCGCATACAACCTCCCTGTAAACCGCAGCAAAAACAAGGGTCTATACCAACAAGACCAAAATTAATGTAATCAAAATAAATAAATAGTTTTGTGCTGGTTTCAGGTATATTACTCTATTATAAACTGGTATTGTCCTGATGTATAGTTATAACTTATTACTCTAGTCAATATAAGATTCCGTTACCTTGTTGCAGCACTGTGCAATGAAGGTCCTGTAGAGTTCCTGCTTTATTCAGTTCCATATGATAAAATTTCCAAGTAGAAAATTCTCCCAATTCGGGGATACTGTGGATGACTGGTCGCTTGTGAGTACGTTGCAGCGATGTCCTGGCCGGTAACAACACTGGAAATCAGCGTCCTGCGGTACTAGGAGGAGCGCGTGTCAGCGCGTGTACCACTATAGGACCTGTCAGACCTGTATGACGTCTTCAGTCACGTGACTATCCTGCGGTCATACGGTGTGCACTAGTTCACAACGGAGGATGACAAGAACCATTTCCTATGCGGTTTGGAAAATTAGCGTTTTCCTTCATCAGGTTCACCGTTGTGAACTAGTGCACACCGCATGACCGCAGGATAGTCACGTGACTGAAGACATCATACAGGTCTGACAGGTCCTATAGTGGTACACGCGCTGACACGCGCTCCTGCTAGTACCGCAGGACGCCGATTTCCAGTGTTGTTACTGGCCAGGACATCGCTGCAACGTACTCACAAGCGACCAGTCATCCACAGTATCCCCGAATCGGGAGAATCTTCTACTTGGAAATTTTATCATATGGAACTGAATAAAGCAGGAACTCTACAGGACCTTCATTGCACAGTGCTGCAACAAGGTAACGGAATCTTATATTGACTAGAGTAATAAGTTATAACTATACATCAGGACAATACCAGTTTATAATAGAGTAATATACCTGAAACCAGCGCAAAACTATTTATTCAGTCTGACTATCAACTTAGATAAAACTTGCAGAAGAGTGTAAAATGTAGTCTGGTTCAATGTTCATAGGATAAAGCAGTTGCTAGCTCCCTAAGTTTTCTGTTTGCCCACCACATGGCACTATTGAGGAGATCTATGACACGATTGCGCTATCTGCAAAGACATTTACTTGTGTAGAACGGCACAGGAACAGGAAATTACGAGAGTGTGGAAGAAGCTTTCTTATTGAGGCAGAAGGTGCGGTGCCTGACAAGGGGTATAGATTTTGCTGGGGGCACAGTGTAGCATTTTGTCTTACGCCATAATTGTCATTGGTATTGGGCACTGCAGGAACAGTCAATAAATGTATTACAAAACCATAATTTTGGTTTTTCTGTGCATCCACACTACCAGAATGGTTGAGCGCAGTGTAACAGCTGTAAGCATGTAGGAAGCAAAATTGCCATTTTTGGTCTAATCACTCATAGTATTAAATTCAGCCCAGACATCCCTACATAGGGGGGATTCCTCACTATCTTATTGAAAATCAAGCTCTCCATGATGGATACTATTATCAAAAAACCCTAAAGGGATGACATTCTAAATGGCCTATTAATGAGATGTGCAGACAAGCAAAAGACATTTATCCAACCAATTCACAGGACAAATACAAACTAGCAATTCAGTCCTGCGGGTCCAGTGTGAAATTTGTGACAATTAATTCAGTAAAAGCAGCATGTCTTGGATGAAAATGGCAATGTTCCAGAATGCCTGTCTAGAGTTACAGCCATTAAATCTACATAGACAATTGTGTTTTTTCATGAATTCTTGGCAATTCAGGTTGTAAAGTTGTACTAAACTTTTTTCAAGATCTGTTCATATGAATGAACGCTTACATGATCAGCAAAAATTAAAGAGGTTTTCTAGTGCTAACTTATTGATTATTCATTTTTTATTCTCATTAGAATGGAGCAGCATTGCACATGCTTGACTGCCGCCCCATTAATTCCCTATAGGCCACCAGAGCGCTCCACTTCGCTTTTTCCAGAAACCCCATAAAGAATTAATAGAGCATTAATTGAAAGACCAGCCTGCTGCTACTTTTTTAACAGGGATGAAAGTTCCCAGTCGGGGATAAAAATTACCTGTTCTGTCAATTGGTGCAGGTCCCAGTGGTTGGACTCCCACCATTAGGATAGGTGATATCTTATCTGGATAGGTGATGATAACTTGTTTTCATCAGCAACTCCTTTAAGCTCAATAGAGTGAATGACAAAAAATGACTTATCTGAAAAATTTGCTGGCACCCTAGTGCTGCCGCTATGGCCCTCTCTGCCTGTCTATGATTACTTCCCTGCAGTGGAGTGAATTTGATGGACAAGGATAGACAATCCCCATTTCCCCTAATGTTCCACCCATGGTATGCCCATTATGGAGTAGCTGGTAGGAAGTGGCATAAAAAATGCCAAAAGTCACAATATTTTCACACAAAAATATTGTGTCTTATAAAGGTGCTATACAACAGAATTCTGCCATAAACACCTCAGTGAATCAGGGCACAAATGCTTTTCGCTAATCCAGCCAAGAATGAATTAAAAATTGCTGTAGATGCATATAAGGAGTACTTCCATCTTTAGACGTTTATGGCATAACCACTAAATATGCCATAAATGACTGATAAATGTGAGTCACCTGATTCCTGCCCCACTTAGTGAGGCAGCGGCCCCATCCAGGTGTGGAGTTAATAGACAGGTGCCTATGGCTACTTAGATGTTCCTGTAGCTCCTATAGAAGTGAGGCACCTTCACATTTATTCTCCACCTGGATCTCCAGCTTCCTCACATGGAGTAATGGAAATTAGGTGATCCCTGTTCTGGAGACTGGTGACATCCATGTCATTTCCTGAGTATTTTCCATAAATGTCTAAAGTGCAGTTAGCCCATTAGACTGGAGTCACACATCTTTTAAACATAATTTATCTTGTTGTTTTTTTAATTAAAAGTAGGAATCATAGAATCGAAGAGATGGAAGGAACCTCCTGGTTCATCTGGTCCAACCCCCTGCTCAAAGCAGGATTCACTAAATCATCCCATGTATGTATGTAGGAATGTATGCAAGTGAAGAAAAATTAGTATAAATCATGTAAAATACCTGCCAACCGTGTTTGCTACTTTTTTTTTTAATAATTGGGCTAGAATAAACCTGTCCATTCCCTTTACTAAAATTTAATATTCCACACCTTAATCTAGTTTTATGATAGAATAGTGGAATTATAAGGCTTGCGAATATTTTTTAAGGATTTGTTACTTATCCCTTATGATATCCTTACTAATAAGTATTGCCTAAATAGAAAAATAGTTTTTACCAATATCTACAAATTAGGCATTTTCTAGCCTTATGCTCTTTTTTTCTAGAAATAATATACTTATTTCCTTTACAGCCTTTTTTATTTAAAGAGAGCACTACGACTAAAGGCTTGTCTCTTATTTGTAAAATTACAAATAGCCCACCTGAAGAGTCAAAGCTATCTTATATAGTTAGGCCAGGTGCACACAGTTAGTAATTGGCAGCGCTTTGGACTTGGCAAATGTCCGCTGCATCCAAAGTGCTGCCGGCTATTGCACGCAGGTGAATCTGCATGTGTTCACTGAACCGTGCGGAATCACGGCGTCCAATACATTGCACTGATGATTCTTATCTTGCGGAGACTTGCGTCTTGAAATCCCATCCACTATGCTGTAACATCTGGATGCTGCAGGTTGGACGCTGCGGATGTACGCAGTGTCCAACCCACAGTGTTTACTGACCGTGGGAATGTATCCTAAGGAGAGAATCTGATCTATATCTGTAGCACTACAAAAATGGTATAATGCTATTTATTGGGCACAAAAGACCTCCTCTTGTATTAATCATCTTGAACAGTTGAAGAAGATTCATATGAGATGGTGTCCCTCACCTTCTAAATTGGCCCATTGTATACCCAATTATTCTGACCAATGTTGGAAAGGTTGTCCCCAAATAGGCACACTTAGTCATTTTTGGTGGTTCTGCCCAAGCGCTGGGAGGATCTTTTGGTCCCTAGTCTTTGGCTTGATCTCTTCAATTATGGGGGTTGGTTCAAACTGTGCCTGATCCTGCCTTGGGAGGGTTGAAGATTGGAATTGATGAAATCCCATATGATCTCAGATGGGTGGTAGCTCGGATTCTTCCCTCGGCTAGGTAATGTTGAATTGCAAAGTGGAAATCCCCTTCTTGCCCCTCGATTAAAGATCTATGTGGGAAGATTAATACTCATTTACATTATGAATATTCCCTAGCACGCAAACTTCAGAGCAGATTCAAAATAATTTGTATATGGAAAGTATGGGCTTCCTCCTCTTTGGCTGGACCTGTTTAATTCTATTTAATTTGATTCACTCATGCTAACCCTCTTTTTTTTACCCTTAATTTGTCATGTTGTGTTGAGCACTTCTGGGTGTATTGTTTGGATCTGGTAATTTATCTGCTGATTTTATGTTAAATGTTATGGTTGTAAGTCCTATGAAATATTAAGAAAGCGTAATTGGATTAAAATAAAATGTAGGGATGGCTAGTAATACATATGTTTTTAGGGACTGGCTGTCTAACACCAGCGCTTCTCAAGCTATGAGGCACCCCAAGTTATTGGTGAAACACCGCTGAGGAGGCAGTTTTCATAGAAGTGATAATATTTTGCAGAAGTTGACTAATTCTATACTCATTTTAATGGTGTACTGGGTACCGGAAGTAAAAAATTTAGATTTTTTTTTTCATTATTGCCTTTGTACCTGTTTTTTGGTCTAGTGTTGCTTTATTGTGCCTTTGTTTTGTTTGTTCCTAATTCATTATTCTATCTGTGCCTTTTTGAAGTCTATTTTAATCAAGATTGCCTGGGGGCGGTTTCGCTTTGTGGGTGGTGTTTAGCAACTCCACATGTTCTTGCCTGATTCACCAAATGCATTTTAAAAAAAAAAAAGTTGCAAAATTTCGCTCAACTCCACTACAGTCCTTCCCCCTGGTGTATTTTTAAGTACACCAGTATTTTGACGCAGTTTGTTTTACACCATTTTACCAAATGTGCAATTTTTGGCATCAAATGTCACCAGAACAATTAAAACAATTCAAGACAAGAATGTTTTTTTCTGTCTTTGCCTCAAATTCATGAATCGTGTGCACCATTTTGAATATATTGCTTCCATCCAGCCACTTAGCGGATATCATCTGAACAGTGTGGATACCATGTGTCGGACTTCCATTATTTCCATATTGATGACTTACGGATAGGTCTTTAAAATACGAGTCTTGGATAACCCCTTTAAGTCTTTCTACAAAATACAAAAATAGAAGTGGGTCCAATCTCTGGTGGTAACTTGGCACAGTATCACAAATAAAGAATGTAAAACTAAATTCCTTTCCTGTTAATTAATAATCCTTTTGTGTTCACAAATTTGAAACATTAGTCTAGGCAAACAGAGGGTTACTACACAATGATTTCACCATTTCTTGCTGCAGAAGACAAATTGTACAATTGTCAATCAACTAAACAGAATTGTTTAGCCCCCATATTGTATGTGAAAAACCTTATATAACATGTAGCACAATCAGTGTTATTAATTTTGGCCTTCCTTAGTGATGCTCACAAACCTATTGTACAATTGAGAGTCAAATATATCCAAAATGTTACAGATCAAAGTCGCAAACAAAACGCTTTTAGGCCGGCTTCACATTTGCAGATGGCAGAGCTGCGGAGGGCTGCGTAGTTCCTCCGTGAAGCTCCGCCCACTGCCACACCTCCTCCATTCAGCTCCGCCTACATCTGCATGCGGCCTGTGTACCTATCTTTAACATTGGGTACGCAGGTCATGGGGATGTATACGGATGCCTCTGCATGCGTCATTTTGATGATGCAGCGACCTGCGTCGAACGCAACATGTTGCAGTCGCCGCATCGTCAAAATGACGCATGCGGAGGCATCCACATACATCCCCATGACCTGCGTACCCAATGTTTAAGATAGGTACGCAGGCCGCACGCAAACGTAGGAGGAGCAGAACAGAAGAGGTGTGGCAGTGGGCAGAGCTTCACGGAGGAACTACGCAGCCCTCTGCAGCTCTGCCATCCGCAAGTCTGAACTTAGCCTAAGGCCTCGTTGACATATCTGTGTTTAAATACATACGTGAAAAAATGGTCCCAGTGTCATCAGTGCTTTGGATCAATGTGTCGTCAGTGTGTCATCAGTATGTCTGTTTTTACCATCAATTTGTCATCAGTGTTTTTCACGTATGGATAAATAAATTACAAAGTTTCTTCTATACTTTGCAATGTTAAATATGTAAAGTACTGTCCCATCCGTGTGCTGTATGTGTTTTTCATGGACCTATAGACTTGTATTGGCTCTTTTCATCCACAATACTGTAAAAAAAAACAAACCCTGACATTTCTCTGTGAGTTTTGCATGGACACACAATCCATGAAAAAAACAGATACTTGTGAATAGCATCATAGATTATTGGTATTATTACTATAGCACCGTTTGTTCCATGGTGCTTTACCTGTGATAATAAAAACAATTACAATAATCTTAAACAATACAAGTCACGACTGGTAGAGGAGGAGAGGACCCTGCCCGCGAGGGCTCACAATCTTCAACGGGATGGGTGAGGATACAGTAGGTGAGGGTAGAGCTGGTCGTGCAGTGGTTTGGTGGATCGGTGGTTACTGCAGGTTGTAGGCTTGTCGGAAGAGGTAGGTCTTCAGGTTCTTTTTGAAGGTTTCCATGGTAGGCGAGAGTCTGATATGTTGTGGTAGAGAGTTCCAGAGTAGGGGTGATGCGCGGGAGAAATCTTGTATGTGATTGTGGGAAGAGGAGATAAGAGGGGAATACAGAAGGAGATCTTGTGAGGATCGGAGGTGCGTGCAGGTAAGTACCGGGAGACGAGGTCACAGATGTATGAAGGAGACAGGTTGTTTATGGCTTTGTATGTCATGGCTAGGATTTTGAACTTGAACAATGGGGAGTCAGTGCAGGGATTGACAAAGAGGAGAGGTCAGGGAATAGTGGGGGGACAGGTGGATTAGTAGGATGTGTTGTAGATGTGTGGTATCCATGAAAAAAATTTATAGAACATGTATGTGCAACAGAGATGTTTAAATGAGGCCTAAAGTAAACAAGCACTATATGGCATCTATATGTTTGGCACCCGTTCTGCCCATCAGCACCATGGAGTTGGTCAGAAAATATATATCACAAAATATATGTTCCTGGGCATTCATCAGGGAGGTGTGGCAGCAGTGCCAACACTAAGCTTAAAGGGGTTGTCTGGGCAGAAGATATTGGTGATTTATCCACAGGATAAAAGTGCATTTATATTGACTGATTTTGCTGAGTTTGTGAATGGTAAATATTTGCCGATCAACAGGCATTTAATACCCTGTTTACACAAGCAGTCCACGTTTCGGATGGGCACTGAGCGATCAGTAACAGGTTGTTTTATGCACATTGCCTGCAATTGGTTTGGTAGCATAGGAATGTTTATACCAGACAATGCGCTGCTGAGAACAATGATCTTTTAGGCAAACCAAAAGATCTTTTCACCCGACGAATGAGTGTGTTGCTCTTTCATTTGATGATCGGCAAACTGTTTAGATTGCATGACTACCTTAAAAAAATGTTTGTTCTTGATAATCATGCAGTGTACGTGCACCTTAGCTGAAAACAGCTCTGGTGGCCTCTCGATGTAAACATTGGTAACAGGGCTACTCAGTGCAGCACAATTCAAGGCGTAGAGCCCGGTCTCAAATACTGCAGCACAGGTCATACTGAACATAGAATAGGCCATATCCTGCAGATAGGCCATCTGTATTTTCTGCCTGGACAACCCCTTTATTGCTGTTTTTTCCTGCCCAACATTCGATATCTGAGTATGTACCGAGAGATGTACGAACATTGCGATGTGTCTACTGACCTGAACTCAACAACCTCAATAGGCATATATGAAACTGCTGAGTTCGGGTCTGGACATGTGCGGCTAGTTCATCCAGACGAGACGCAGGTGTCCATTCTCAGATGTTGAATGTCAGACGTGTGAAATAGGACTAAATGACTCAATTTTTTGATGTAGACAGCATGAAAATACTGAGCCCAGTGAGTGACTGCAGCGGCAACGTGCGATAGCCGTGACACAAAGGCAAAGCTATGGGTTCAGTACAAAAGATACCTAACATATCGGAGTGACCACATATCTTAGTTACCTGTATTTACAACTTTGAAGGCGCCTCCTAATCATACTGGATAGTGGGTATACTGGGTATAGTGGGCATAGTGGTTATAGTGGGTATAGTGGGCATTGTGAGTATAGTGGGCATAGGTGTACAGTGGGTATAGTGGTTATAGTGGGTATAGTGGGCATTGTGAGTATAGTGGGCATAGGTGTACAGTGGGTATAGTGGTTATAGTGGGTATAGTGGGCATTGTGAGTATAGTGGGCATAGGTGTACAGTGGGTATAGTGGTTATAGTGGGTATAGTGGGCATTGTGAGTATAGTGTGCATTGTGGGTATAATGGGCATAGTGTGAATAGTGGGCATAGTTGGTATAGTGGGTATAATGGGTATAGTGGGCATAGTGAGTACAGTGGGCATAGGTGTACAGTGGGTATAGTGGGCAAAGAGTGTATAGTGAGAATAGTGGGCCTAGTGAGGATAGTGGGAATAGTTGGACTAGTGGTAGTGGGTATAATGGGTATAGTGGGCATAGTGAGTACAGTGGGCATAGGTGTACAGTGGGCATAGTGGGCAGAGTGTATAGTGAGAATAGTGGTCCTAGTGGGTATAGTGGGAATAGTTGGACTAGTGGGTAAAGTGGGCATAGTGGGAATAGTGGGCAATACAATTCCTTATTCTCTCTATGTTTTGGGACACTTTTTAAGGTCTTTCTTTTTTAACTTTCTGAACAATTTTGCTTAGCCAGATGTTTTAGAAAAATTTATGAAATGTGACTGTTACCACATGTTGCATTGTTTGCACCTCACCACAGTCCCCCGGAGCAGGATTTCTTGAGGAGTTTTCAATTTGGCACTTTTTTAAAGGATTTGCGACTTCTAGTGCTGAAAAGTCGCAAAGAAAAGTATTAAAGACACAGAACTAAAGAGCATTTATTATTTTGCTCCAAATTCTTGGACCATCTGTGGACTTGTGAATAATTTGGTGCAAAAAAGTCAAGAAATACCACATGTCAAAAAAATGGTGACTTTAATAAGTCACAAATGAAGAATTGGGCCCATAGTGATTGATGCACTATTGCATTTGTTCATGTTTGTCTTGTTTCTAGTATTTTTCATTCATTTGTTATACTTGTGTCTAATTCTTTTCTGTAATTCGCAACTCTTGGGTCGCTGGCTCCTTTGCTATAAGTTTTCCCGCGCTGTGACGTCACCGGGCGCACAGTGCGGAGCCGGTACCTGTTCTGGGGCAATACGCGCAGCTGCACCTGGTGACGTCACGCAGGTAGTGCGGGCAGCAGGCTAGAGCTGCGAGTTCAAGCCCCTGTCTGCTCCCAGCCAATCAGGAGAGCTGTGGGCGTGGCCTGAGCGACTTTCTCTGGGATGAGGAATGTGGAGGAGATAAGTGCTGTCACATTCTGCGCTGTGTCCCGGCCGCCGCCGCCGCCGCGCTCTGTACCGGGCTCTGTACCGGGCTGCCTACCAGGACACCACACTGCTGTACACGCGGCTCTTCTGCTCCACGCGTGTCATGTCCACAGGTCACTTTTAACCCTCACCGCCCCGCTGTCAGTGTCAGGGATGGAGCGTTTGGCGCGGAGATGGGCTCTCTTCTTTCTCCTGTATCTTGTCGTGGAGCTTGTCACCGGGCAGAACGGTAAGCGACATTTCCCCCCACAGTCACCAGTGACTAGGAGTTGTGGCCAGTGTGTGAGGAGGGAGCGCGCAGTGACCTGCCGTGGGCACGAGTGGGCAGAGCCGGCGGGAGCGCGCTGTGCCAGTGGAACCTGTTCTCTCCTCTCACACTTTGCCTGCGATTGTTTTCGCAATTTGCTCCTGTGACCCAGCAGCATTGTGTGAGGCAGTATCGGAAGGTGTGTCTTAAAGGTGCAGGCTGTGATGTGTGCTGGGGCACGGAGGTGGCAGGTGAGCGAGCACAGGACGATCGCTGGAGCAGAGGAGTATATATATATATATATATATATATACTGCACCTGACGATCGCTGGAGCAGAGGAGTATATATATACTGCACCTGACGATCGCT
This sequence comes from Dendrobates tinctorius, assembly GCF_039654945.1. NCBI lineage: Eukaryota > Metazoa > Chordata > Amphibia > Anura > Dendrobatidae > Dendrobates > Dendrobates tinctorius. Next base: position 363,023 of record NW_027361854.1, on the reverse strand, counting down.
GGAGCAGAGGAGTATATATATATATACTGCACCTGACGATCGCTGGAGCAGAGGAGTATATATATATATATATATATATATACTGCACCTGACGATCGCTGGAGCAGAGGAGTATATATATACTGCACCTGACGATCGCTGGAGCAGAGGAGTATATATATACTGCACCTGACGATCGCTGGAGCAGAGGAGTATATATATATATACTGCACATATATATACTGCACCTGACGATCGCTGGAGCAGAGGAGTATATATATACTGCACCTGACGATCGCTGGAGCAGAGGAGTATATATATATATACTGCACCTGACGATCGCTGGAGCAGAGGAGTATATATATATATACTGCACATATATACTGCACCTGACGATCGCTGGAGCAGAGGAGTATATATATATATACTGCACATATATATACTGCACCTGACGATCGCTGGAGCAGAGGAGTATATATATACTGCACCTGACGATCGCTGGAGCAGAGGAGTATATATATATATACTGCACATATATACTGCACCTGACGATCGCTGGAGCAGAGGAGTATATATATATATACTGCACATTTATATACTGCACCTGACGATCGCTGGAGCAGAGGAGTATATATATACTGCACCTGACGATCGCTGGAGCAGAGGAGTATATATATATATACTGCACCTGACGATCGCTGGAGCAGAGGAGTATATATATATATACTGCACATATATACTGCACCTGACGATCGCTGGAGCAGAGGAGTATATATATATATACTGCACCTGACGATCGCTGGAGCAGAGGAGTATATATATACTGCACATATATATACTGCACCTGACGATCGCTGGAGCAGAGGAGTATATATATATATATATACTGCACATATATACTGCACCTGACGATCGCTGGAGCAGAGGAGTATATATACTGCACATATATACTGCACCTGACGATCGCTGGAGCAGAGGAGTGTATATATATATACTGTATACTGCACATATACTGCACCTGACGATCGCTGGAGCAGAGGAGTATATATATATACACTGCACATATATACTGCACCTGTCACTGCCGCCGAGAAATCTGATATATACGGAGCTATATATAAAAACCCCTGAATAAACCACCTTGTAAGAATATATTGTTGTTTGTTAAAAGCAATCTGTTTTGTTCTGATCTGTTGGACCAAGCAGCTGTAACCACTATCCCAATACTAAGGTTATTATTAAATTACCCTTTCTCTAAATTTTGCATGTGGTCTAAATTCTGAACAGTACAAGGCATGCTGGGATCTGTAGTACCCATCAACACTATTCAGTATCTGTGAGGTAATGATTACATGATGTGACAATCCCATCTATCTGTCTCTCTATCTCATATCTATCATCTATCTATCTATCTATCTATCTATCTATCTATCTATCCCATATCTATCATCTATGTATCTGTCTATGTCTATCTATCTAATATCTATCCTTCTAGAAAAAATTGAGCAGAGAGCAGCACCTGAACAATAGCAATAGTTGGGTGCAAGGCTTCACAGGTACATACCAGTCCTTGTATTAGAAAAATTAAAGAAGCCGCACACCATCATTTTTGTGTATATCTAAAAAATAAGCTAGTTTAATGGCCTATTTGTTTGCAACGTTTCGGTTCTGTGTGTGAGCCTTTTTCAAGAAAAGGCTATCTATCTATACAAAAAACCTGACCAGCACCTCCTAAGTGTGAATAGGTGCAAGCTGCAGTAACTGCAAAGCATATATGAAAAAGGCACAGCAGCACCCTGTGAATGCCAAGATTAGACATATGATGTCAATGTACATCTTGCTGAGGGACAGAGCATTTGGAAGTTTTTATTTCCATTGATATCATATGTCTCGGCATTCACAGGGTGCAGCTGTGCCTTTTTCATATATGTTTTGCAGTTACTGCATCTAATTATCTATCCTCTATCACACACTTTCCTTATGTACCAGACACATCAGATCTGACGTGCAGTACTTGTGTATAATGGGATATAAACCTTTCAGGTGCATTTTCTGTATAGATATAGATCGGGGCACACGTCCCCCGCAGAGTTTTCCCGCAGAAATACAGTTGATCCTTGGGAATATTTGGAATATGTCAGTGATATTTTATTCGATGTATTCTGTGATATTGGTGAGACCTGTTTTAGTGAGAATAGTACATACAACTGGAGACTTTGATGCATATTTTATATAATAAATGTCTTTATTTCTTTGTTAGTTTTTTCCTTGTTCTGTTCTATCATGGTCAGCGATGTGTTTGGGGCCACCAGTTGTAGACTGAAATACTTGATAGAAAAGCTCTTTGGTGTCTTGAAGAGCAGATATTCCAGAAAGCCCAGTACTACAAAACCTTCATTTCCTTCATTCCTTATTGCTTAGAGAGAGGCCGACATACATAACATATTGATAAACCGCCTCCTGCCGGGTTCTGGCTGCACGAGTCCTGTCCTTTTACTATGTGGCCTTGGACAGTGGTGTACAACAAGTGCATCATTGAGTTAAGTCATATGCAGGATTTCAGTGAGGGCTGATTTGTTCCAGCCAAGTGCTGGTGGTGGCCCATGTGGGGGTAGCGCTGGTCATGCTCCTTTGTATGGCTGTTTTGACCTAATACACATGCTTGCTCAGTTTGGCGAAGCATGCACGTGTTTTTTTTATGGTAATTCACCTATAGCATCAGCTTATCGCTAATGAGAGCAAAAGATTGGGCATGTTGAGGTCGAACATGCGTAATACATAGATAATGTTAAGGAAAAGTCAGGATACCCCTAAACCCATAGAATAACTGTCTTCTCCCGTCGAAATCAGCAGGTTTGGATGACCTTCTTTATATGTGTTTGGCCACCTTAAGATTACAGGTTTACTACCATTAAGGTTTGGCATCTTTTCCAAGAACTTAATAGGGAGGCACTTCTATCAGGATTATGTCCGTGAGTTTGTTGTATCGCTTGTGAATCTGAACATATTATATGTCAGCAAAGTGCCAGGTATGAGATTTTCTGAAACATCATCTGTTTACCTGTGTATTTCTTATGCAAAGCATTTATGGTGCAAATAAGTTCTGGTTTTATGGCAGCAACAGAAATCCTAAAAACATGTTCCAATGTCAAGGAGGTTGTGGATAGTACCAACCGCCTCCCCAACAAACTACATCTACTCCAATAACATAATGAAACAGCGGAGAAAAGGAGCAAAAGATGGTATAAATCATCAGTCAATTTTATTACTCAATGTACAAAATACATACAATAAGGCTGTGTGCCCACGTTAGCGTTTTTAAATGTTTAGAAAACCGGACTCCTCCCCAGAAACCGCGCGTTTTATTTCTGCATGTTTTTTTGCGTGATTTTTGAACAAAAACCGCGCGTTTTTGATGTGTTTTTTTTCCACGCAGTTTCTGGGAACATTGGAAATGGCTAAAAACGCTCAGCTATGCAGAAGATAATGAGCATGCTGCGCTTTTAGCCGCTAAGCATTTTCTAAGCGCTTAAAAACGCATGCTTTGGCACAAAAAGCCAAAAATGCATTAATTGGAAGCCTCTTTTAAGCGTTTCTGCAGCGTCTGATCCAGCTCAAACGCTGCGGAAACGCTTACAAAAGCACAACGTGGGCACACAGCCTAAAGTGCCAATCAAGTGCAGAGACCATACACCCAAAAAGGCCATCCCCTCCCACAGAATGGAAACAACCTAGCGAAAAATCCCATGTGTATCCCTGTGTCTAAAGTCCTAAGTCCCATGTATGATCATTATGTCCAGTGACTAAACAGGGAATATAGGAAGCTCCAAGACACAATAGGGAACTAGAAAAACACCAACATATCTCCAAGAGCAATCCACCAGGAGCTCAAAAATTAGTAACACTATACCCCCTAAGAGGTCAGTCACCCATGGGAGCTTACCGATAGATGAAAAGGGAGGAGGAAGGCCAGGCAGTGTACCCCCAACGCGCGTTTTCCAGCACCGCAAGACCGCTTTATCAAGAGGATATTAGTCACTGGACTTAATGATCATATATGGGACTTAGGACTTTAGACACAGGGTTACACATGCGATTTTTTGCTAGGTTGTTTCCATTTTGTGGGGAGGGGATGTATTTTGTATATTGATTAATAAAATTGACTGATTATTTTATCCTTATACCATCTTTTGCTCCTTGTTCTCCGCTGTTTCATTATAGTTTTATGGCAGTCAGCTTTCCCAAAGTGATCTTTTATTCATTTACTGCTTTTCAGCCAGGGCGGATTTATCAATAGCAAGTCCCATGCTAAGAAATGATGTCATAACGCAAGGAATATGGCTTATGGTCAGTTGTGGTAGAGGGGGTTCTGAAAAAAACGGACTCCCAGAACGACGAGACAAAAGGACCGTGTACTACCTTGCACAGTGAATGGAGAGGACCGATGCGCTGCAGGGAGAATTTGTGATGGAGGTGCACCGCTTAAAGGGACTGTTCACCTTTGGGGATTTTTTTTACTTAAAGGGGCTGTGCCACGAACAAAAGTATATTTTAATCATCAGATCTTGGAATAAAAATAAACTCCACAATTGGATGTGTTTGAAAAAATGTTTCTTTCCTGAGATAATCCCATAAATGTGCCCCAGTGTAATGGCTGTGTCTGACCATACAGGGACATGGTCTGATCATACCACAGCTCCTGGGCAGGGGAGGAAGGAAAAGAGTATACAGACAGGACAGCTGGGGATCACAGATGATTCTTTCTTTTAGGAAAGAAGTTTTTTTTAAAAACAGGCAGGGAAATGTTTTACTCACAAAAAGAATCAGCTGTGATCCCCGGCTGTCCTGTCTGTATCCTCTCTTTTCCTTCCTCCCCTGCCCAGGTGCTGTGGTATGATCATTCCATGTTCTTGTGTACGGTCACATCAGGGGCACATCTATAAGATTATCTCAGCACAGGAACATTTTTTTTAAACACATCCAATGGTGGAAAGTATTATTATTCCAAGATCTGTTGATTAAAGTATATTTTTATTTGTGACACAACCCCCTTTAAATGCCTATATTTGGGGCCAAATATATTTTTTTGCCATTGGGTGTAATTGCTTTAATTGTGCACCGTTTTGCTTTTCTAGAGCTTTTTGTTGTCTTAGTCAATTAACTTTGATGTGATCTGTGGTCATAAAAAGTTGAGAGGCGCTCACAAATAGATATATTAAAAAATGTACAAACACTCTCTCAGGCCATGACAGCTGTCTGACTGATGGATTCTCAGTTAACTCATTCTGCAGCCAACAATAGCCAATGCAACACGGAGGACGTAGAAAGCAAAAGCTGCAAATTTTTTATTTAATTCCTATTGAAAAAATTATCTTTAGCCCCAATGACATGCAAGCGAGTAAAAAAAAATAATACATTGTCTCCAATTGTGGACAAGCCCTTTACTTAAAGATGTGGTCCCTTCGTTCTCAGTGAATATCCAGCTACCTAGTAATATGTCATTACTTCCTCTGGGGGGGAATATTTTTTGCACAATTTGACCCATGTTCCCCTTTTTGTCTCATAAGACATCACCTTGTCAAATGAGGCACAAGAAGTGCCTAAATACATAACGAATAGGTCGTAAATTAGATGCTAGAATTGGTATTAAAATGTGTTAAAATATGGTGCATTTCCTGCCAAAGTTGAGACCCATTGACAATAGTCAGTGGGCCTAGATGATGTTCACACCGGTCTTGAAGAGGGGGCGTACTGGCAAACTGGAGTCAGACGCTCCTGATTCATGAAAGGAGGAACACCTCTTCATAAATCTGGGGCGTCTGACAAGTAATGCGCGCCTCCATGCCCAAAGCCAGAAATCTCAGTCAGGTACTGGACTGAATTTTCCATTGTAGGGAATGCCACATTTCGTTGGAATTAGACGGGGTGTGGCGTTACGCATCTGCCGTGTCCTCGTCCCGCTCCAGCTCTGCCCATTTCAGTGAGGCTGGGAGAAACTGGGTGCACATGCCAAAAGTCGCAAAATGAAGGCACTTTTCCAAGCTTTTATGACAGAATTCTGGTGTGAAAGCTTTGGTGAATCGGGTCCTCCTTTTTTTTTTTTGCTTCTTTTTGGAGCAGAAACTGAGCAGAAACTCCCAAGTTTTTTTTGAGGATTTCTGCATTTTTGAGGAAGATTTGGAGAGTCTCTGCAGAGTTTCCAATTAGTGATGAGCGAGCGTGTTATTCATGCACACTCGTGTGCAAATACTATATCCGAGTCGCCCTGGCTGCATGTTTCCACAGCCGCAACACATGCAGGGATTGCCTAACAAACAGGCAACAGCCTGTCCAACAGCCGCGAGATATGCAGCCATTGCGACTCTAACTTGTTTTTCGAGCACGCCAAAGATACTGTATTAGCAGGCACACGAGCATGCTTAGATAACACCTTATCTGAGCACGCCAGCTCATCTCCATTTCCAATCCAAAGTCTCCACAATTAACTCAGTGTGCTGTGCAAATGTCTTTATTCGGATTTCCTAAGCAAAGTCACATCATGAAAAAGACAGCATTTTATTTTTTCAAGAGGCTTCTTTGGCAGTTTTGCCATCGTTTTTTTGCAGTGGTTTAGGTCTGTACTCACAACTATAAAGAGCGAGTGTTTTCCAAACATAGCAGCCTGAAGAATGAACATGCTACTTTTTTAACTGCTTCATTGTTTCCAAACTCTGAAGTGTTTAGCGCAAGTAACAAATAACTGAGCATGTGCACAGCAATGTTTTTGTTACATTGCTGTGCATTATGTTCATTTTTTTTCTGCAGTTTTGCATCACTATTTCAGGCATCATGTTCCTTTATCCTAGGTGTCATCAGTGTAATCATTTTTTAGTTTTGCTATGTCTTTAATGGTAATAAGAGTTAAAAGTGTTACCTGGAATTATATATATTAAGTTTTTGAAGAGAGCATATAATATTTTATGCAATAAGTGAATTAGATATATTTTTTTCTGATTTGCTTACATACAAAGTTTGTTACTTAGTATATATTTAGATGAAAATAGTCAATGCCATGTTATCACGTCCTGTATATACAAAATAAGGCTGAGCCAAATTAATGAGGAGTTGTTAGCCCATACTGTTATTAACTGTGTTGGATCAACATCCAAAATACAAGAGTGAATATTCCAAAATTCCAAAAATAACCACTCTTCCATTCAAGGGCATACAGGACACCGCAGAATAGTCCATTATTGTTTCAGCATAGTACAATACTGTGAGCCTTGTCCCAATTTAATAACAGCTCCTTGTCTATCATATGAGTGAAGGACAGATGCAATCACAGCTCTCATGGCGTAATTACCTAGACCTTTATATCATGTAGACTACAATATTGAAATATTGGCATGGTGTTAAAACCTGTTATGCACCTTATAAGCCAATTGTGGAGGCAGTCGTTTCAGTTGTTGACATTTTACTTGTAGGTCTTTACAGTTTTATTACTCTATTTGCAGCATTTACCTTCTGCATTATTGGAATCTGGATGACAAGTGCCATTGCCCTAGAACAAGATTGCATTTCTATTGCCCTTCAGTTACTGGTCTAAGCTGCAGTCATAGACGCCTTTATGTAGCAGGTGGAACAGGTTTGAAGCCGACTAGATGTTTTCTGTGACCTTGGGCCATGCACTCTCTTTTGGTTGATGGATCTCCAGAGACTTAAGGGCTCGGATTTGAGGTATATTCTGGCATTAAATGTAGACTGCTATATCTGAAGACTTTTTGGTTTTAGGCACCTGCTGCTATGTATTTATGAATGTAGATATGGAAATATATATTTGTACCCATATCTCTAAGGTATTGAAAAAATGCTAACTTTCTGAAGGGGCATCATGAAATCATTAACCTTTGCATGACATTTGCATAACCTTTACTGCAGCCTGTGTGCAGAGGTGAGAACTTTTTTATAAAAACTGCCTTCGACTCGATCTCAAGCCATGGCGACTTGATGGATGTACGGGTCTGTAGGAAGTTCGATCTTGTTCAAGCCTAAATAGGTCCACCAGGGTCTTCGCCACCATTATCTTGATGGTATCAAACAACTGGGTTGCTAGTCTTTACCTTTGCCTTGTTCCCTCTATTCTTCTAACCATGATATCCTTCTCTAGTGTCTGGCTTGAATTGTTCCAAAATTGATTTGTTTGTTCTTTTTGCCATCCATGGTATTGATAACATCTGTGACGCTAGTCACTTCTCACGGCTAAGCCGTGAGTCAGAGTGGTCAGGGAGTCTAAGGTCAGAAGCCAGGAGGGTACGTCATAAACAGAAGGAAGAGACAAACGCGTAGTCAGGTAACGTTCCAAGGTCAGAATACCGGGAGGATAACGGATCAGTGCTGAAGGGGTAAAACAGGCGGATAGTCAGAACAAAGTCTAAGGTCTGGCAACAGATCAAGCATATAGAACTCAAGGCACAGGAAAGCACAGAGCACAAACCTCACAAGATGAATATATGTCTGGCAGTGGTCTGGAAGAAGCTGCTCAGTTAAGTAGGCATGGCCATTACCCGGAATAGTGAACAACTGGAGACTGCTGACGCCTCCCAGTCACAGATTGGCTAGTCGAGCTGTTAATAAACACACTGACAGCTCAGCATGCCCCTGAACCAGACTGGATTGCCATGCTGTCAATCAAAGTACTGGCAGCTTCAGCACGCCCCTGTACCAGACTGAACGGCCGAGCTGTCAGTAACTGCATCCCAGACACCCTGTGAGGTGGAACTGTGACAATCCTTATCCAGCACAAAATTTTGAAGGCTTTGATTATTCTTCTAATAATAATATAATAATAATAATAATCTTTATTTATATAGCGCCAACATATTCCGCAGCGCTTTACAGTTTAACTGTTTTAAAACACAAGTCATAAGTAACAACATTAACAATACAATAATTGAAGCAAAATAAGACGAAATGAGATGACCCTGCTCGTGAGAGCTTACAATCTACAATGAGGTGGGGGAGATACAAAGTACAGGTGTGTATTTACAATGAAGGTCCAGCCATCTTGAGGGAGTGAAGGATGGATGGAGATAGTGAATGGGCTACACAAGCACATGCCTTGTTTCTTTATCTTCCAGTATGCTACCTCAGAAAAGACCAAACTATGAATGAGCCATGTTTTTGTCTCCAGTGAAATGTTCCTCGATTTTGAAGACCTTTTCCAGTGACTTTATTGTTGATTTGCCCATAGCTATTCTTCTATTGACTTCCTGTGACTTCGCTGCATCTTGAGTTATCATTGATCCGAGTTGGTTCTCCTCTCCATACTGTATATAACATATAAATGTTCTGCATGCTTGTGTTGTAGGAGGAGTAGCCATCAACTAAAAGCTGTCTAATATTTATGACCAGTTTAAAGTGACCCTCCACCCGGCATTCGAAAATGATCATATATTTGTCATGCATAGTCATCCTACCTGTTGCCATCCAGGATGAAGGCAAATTGGAACACTGGTCGCAGCGGGAGGCGTTTACTTTCCGCTATGACCAGTGTTCAAATTTGCATTTATCCAGGATAGCCACTGAAGTGGCATGCAGAGCAATGGTAAGTCTTAACCATGCTTCCACGGGATGCAGGGGAGGAAGAATATTAACCAACCACTGCTCATGCCATTGCGTTGGCCATCTTGGCTCAGGAACACCAGAATGTCAGTTTTATCAGAGGAGGTAGTGAAAGGCAAATTGGGGATCACCAGGTGGGAAGACTATAAATAACAAATATATAGTCACCTTTAGGCGCTGGTGTATATGACCGCTTTAAGCTTAGATTGATGCGTGCTATTTTTTCTTGTTCAGACTGTCAGTATTCATTTTCTTGGATTTCCTGTTGCTCTACTTCTTGTACAAAAATCTGCCCATTGTAAGTCAATGGGATGTTTTAGGAGTCGCTGCACAACTGATATGTCAAAGCTGTCATGGTTCTGGAATTAATAATAGCCATGATACTACAGGAAACAGAAGCTTATGCTGTGTAACAAAATTTTATGGTACACAGTCAATAAATATGAAAAATCAATGTGATAACGTATGTAAACATACTGGGATTTGGCTCCAAATTTAAGAAAGATAAATAAAGGAGACTAGGAACGATATAGAAGCACAGGTATGTGTAAGTACAGGTAGTGGGTTCTCACCGTCACATGCTAAATGATACAGAAAAATTCAATCTGAGGGTGCATTACTGAACCGGGGTGGCATAGACTCTGGGTGGCAGAATATTTCACAATTCTAAAATATGAGACTTATTTGATTACATCAATGGATATAAAGCAAACAGCACAAGTCTTTGAAGGAAATTGTAAGGACAAGTTGTGCAGCCAACAGGAAACTATGCAAATCTTTCTGATGACATTATAGCTAGCGTATACCCTGCTGTCTGACCTTATGATAAGTGGGGCACTGGGATCACTACTTGCTTCTGCTTTGTTCTGATGTGCATGGCAAACCAATGGTGGGAAACTTGATATACTCAATAAAAAAAGGCTTTGATCCCTTAGGAAAGTGCTAAATCACATTTGCACTGAAGCATTGGAATAAAGGGCTCTTTGGAAACAGTAGGCTCTAAAGCAATATCCCACACATTTTTGTATCAAGTGTATAGGAACATGACAGAACCTATGAGATCTGACTGGATCGTGCACAGAACCAAAAGCACTCAACTTAGAATTTTTTCTTGCTTTTCTATATCACTAGGATCAGCATTATTATTGTTATACATGATTGAAAGACTTCTAGAATAAAGAATTGCAGAAAAATGTCTTCCTGAATTCTAAAATTAAGGAAAGAGAGCGCACATGTGATTTTTTTTTTTGGGTGACAATACACGGTTAGTGCACTCACCTTTACAGGTTGTGAACAGTCACAACCCCTTGCAGAATGTGAAAGGAATCAGTGGTCACTGCAGACTCCCGTAGTTACCAATGTCACAAAGGCCCCTTTGGCCCTGATGAAGTGGCAGATCTGCCACGAAACGCGTCGGCACAGTAAAGCTATGAAGAATATTTCTGTCCTTGTGTGGTCAGCGTGGATACATGGGAAAACCCGGTCTTTTTCTTCCTCCGTTGTGATACCCAAATTCTAGAAATAGCAGAAGGAGTATTGGCTTTAGTTGGCTGCCATTTCACGTTGTTTAAAGGGAATTTGTTAAATGTTTTGACCACCTCCAACTGCTAACATCTCTACATAGGTAGCGTGGAAACAGAAGTAAGCATTTCCACGATAAGCAGTTCCAGAACTTACTGCTAGCATACATTATCCTATCTAAATCCAGAGCACTTGCTGTGTTATTGGTGGGTGGTGGGGGTTGGATGTTGTATGTGTCACAGTTCCTCCACTCAGTGAGTGATTGTTTTGCTGTCCTATGGAAACTGGGTCATGCTGAGTTGTCAGTGTTTTGATTGAAAGCTTGGCTGTTCAATCTTGTGATGGGCATGCTAAGCTGTTGGCGTTTTGATTCACAGCTTAGCTGTCCAATCTTGTGATGGGCGTGCTGAGCAGTCGGCGTTTTGATTGGCAGCTCGGCTGTGCAATCTGGGACTGGGAGGTGCAGGACTTTCCCTAGGTGTTCTCTGTTCTGGACATTGTGCAAGCTATTTAGCTACGCTGTTTGCCTGTTTCTGATCTTCCGCTGCCTGACCCTTGGACCATGTTCTGACTATCACTTTGTCTTCTCCTTTTGCTTTGATATGCTTTCTCCTGGTATATTCTCACCCTGGACCGTTACCTGACTTACGCCTTTGTCTTTTCTTTTGATTTTCTACGTGCTCTCTTGGTACTGCCCCCGGAACATCTGACTTCTCTGCCTCACTGTCTGTCCCTGAGTAGTGACTAGCATTACAATGCGACTGCATACAGTTGTGCTCAAAAGCTGACATGCTCCCACAATAGCCACGGGTGGAATCACGATCCACCTGCAGCTACTAGCTAGTTAAATGCCGCTGTCAGCGTTTGGCAGCGGCATTTAACTAGTTAATAGCCGGGGCTGGATCGTGATCGGGCGGGAAATACACACCAGTGACCTGCGTCACGTGATCGCGGGTCACCGGTGTATCAGCAGGACAACCCGAGGTTTCCTGGAGACCTCTATGGTTGTCAGTGCTGGATTGCTGTGAGCGCCACCCAGTGGTTGGCGGTCCTAGCAAACCATTAATTAATCGCTCATCACTTCTAAGTAGCTGAGCTGATAGAGTTGTGCCAGCTTCTAGCCTCCTATGGAGACTATTGAAGCATGGCAAAAGTAAAAAAAAATGTTTAAAAATACAAAAAAATAAAAAAAATATAAAAGTTCAAATCACCCCCCCTTTCTCCCCATTCAATATAAAACAATAAAAATAAAATCAACATACACATATTTGGTATCACTGCTTTCAGAATCCCCCAATCTATCAAAGAAAAAGGATTAACCTGATCGTTAAACAGTGTAGCAAGAAAAAAATTCAAAACGCCAGAATTAAGTTTTTTTGTTAAAATTAAAATGCAATAATGGGCGATCAAAAGTTTGTATTTGCACCAAAATGGAATCAATAAAAACATCAGCTCGGCATGCACAAATTCTCACTCACCTGACCCGAGATCACGAAAAATGGAGATGCTACAGGTATCGGAAAATGGCGCAAAATTTTTCATTTCTTTTTTTTAGCAAAGTTTGGAATTTTTTTTCACCACTTAGATAAAAAAGAACCTAGACATGTTTGGTGTCTATGAACTCATAATGACTTGGAGAATAATAAAGGCAGGTCAGTTTTAGCATTTAGTGAACCTAGCAAAAAAGCCAAACAATAAACAATTGTGGGATTGCACTTTTTTGCAATTTCACCGCACTTGGAATTTTTTCCCGTTTTCTAGTACACGACATGGTAAAACCAATGGTGTTGTTCAAAAGTACAACTCGTCTCACAAAAAATAAGCCCTCACATGGCCATATTGAAGGAAAAATAAAAAAGTTATGGCTCTAGTAAGGAGGGGAGTGAGAAACAAAAACGCAAAACCGAAAAAAGGCTCCTGGGGGTTAAGGGGTTAACATTGTGTATTTCGCCCTCTAACATCAATGACAGCTTGAAGTAATTGGTAGTTTTGGATGAGGTTCTTTATTTTCTCAGATGGTAAAGCTGCCCACTCCTTGGCAAAAAGCCTCCAGTTCCTGTAAATTCCTGGGCTATCTAGCATGAACTGCACGCTTGAGATCTCCCCAGAGTGGCTCAATGATATTGAGGTCAGGAGACTGAGATGACCACTCCAGAACCTTCACTTTGTTCTGCTGTAGCCAATGACAGGTCGACTTAGCCTTGTGTTTTGGATCATTGTCATGTTGGAACGTACAAGTACGTCCCGTGCGCAGCTTCCGGGCTGATGATTGCAAATTTGCCTCGAGTATTTGCTGAAAACATGCTGCATTCATCTTTCCTTCAATTTTGACCTAGTTTCCTGTATCTTTGTAGCTCACACATCCCAAAACATCAGCGATCCACCTCTGTGCTTTACAGTAGGAATGGTGTTCCTTTCATCATAGGCCTTGATGACCTCTCTCCAAATGTAACGTTTATGGTTGTGGCCACAGAGTTCAATTTTGGTCTCATCACTCCAAATTACCTTGTTCGAGAGGTTTTTCTTCTAGGGCCTCCTTTTTTTGCATCTTGAAACAGCCACACCGCTAGTTTTCAGAGAGTCCAGTGTTTCATTTGATGTTATTTGTGGGATTTTCTTTGCATCCCGACCAATTTTCCTGGCAGTTGTGGACAAAATTTTTGTTGGTCTACTTGACCATGATTTTGTTTTTACAGAGTCCCTGATTTTCCATTTGTTAATCACAGTTTAAACGCTGCTGACTGGCATTATCAATTCCTTGGATTTTTTTTGTATCCATTTCCTGTTTTATACAGTTCAACTACCTTTTACCATAGATCCGTTGACCATTCTTTTGCTTTCCCCATGACTCACAATCCAGATAAGTCAGTGGCTGGATGAAAGATGAAAGAGTCTGTCTGGATCCCAGAAACTCACTCAGCTTTCATGTACACACACTGATGACAAGCAAACAGGTCATAGGTGAGGATGTTACCTGTAGTAGTCATCAAACTCATTTGTGTCAACTTGTGTGCATGTTATCAGGCCAAAATCACCAGGGTATGTATATTTTTGATCAGGGTCATTTGGATGTTCTGGATTGTTATTATGATTTAAAAAGAGAAAACACAGTTGTTTGACAATAAATGGCTTCACCCAACCACTAACCATTAGTGGAGAAAAGGGTTGCATGTTATTATTCATATTCTCTGAAAAATGGCAAAAAGAAAGCAAAAAGTCTGCCAGGGTATGTAAAGTTTTGAACACAACTGTAGATCACTAGAGATATCAATCAAATTCAGTTGGGATTGATTGTGGTGCGTTTTCAGCCTATTGACCAGGACATGTCCCGGTTTAATGAATGCCCAATGAACACTTACCTTCATATTAATATACAGTATAGCATGTGACTCATTAAAACTTGATTTCCTTTCTCATTTTAGCAGTATGGTATTGCCGTTAACATGAGGATACGTAAACCTGTTTTGTCACCTCTGTACCAATGTTAGCAGTTTGGGAATCCAAACTGAAGAGGGATCCCCAAATCAGTCATATAATATTCATACCACTAGACGTATACCGAATCACATATTGTCTTGGTGGCTACTTTCAGGTTCCCGTATGAGCTGCATGACAGTAGTAATCCCATAGGAAGAGAGTGCTCAGCTATCTTACATTCTATTGCCCTCAGTGTATAAAGTGTACATATGCTAACCCCTTAGTACAGATTTGAATTGAACCTGTCACCTTATACCTGCGCGTATAGGTACAGACCTGTCAATTCAGGGCAATCCAGCGCACTCCTTGAACTAAAACTCATGTGCCTTAGCTCTAAACCTTTTAGCAAGACCATCATGCTCACCTGCCATTCATACCTCCCTTTTTAAAGGTGTTGTCTGGGACATTAACGGCATATCATTAGGAAAGGCCATCAATGTCTGTTCCTGATGTCAGTGACTTTCTAAACTTCTCAGTTATGCAGCTGCACAGCAGAGCTCCGTCGACTGTACAGTGGCTGGCCGGGTACTGCGCAATCATCCACCCCCTATGCAGATGAATTGTTGGTGAATGTGCAGTACCTGGCTGCTTTTGCGATTTTGTCGATGGAGTTGTGCAGCTCTGTAACTGAGCAGTTCCGGCCACCGCCACAACTGGAAACAGCTGATCGGCAGGGTGTCATGTGTCGTATGCAGACTGATCAGATCCTAAAGGTCCCGTTACATTTAGTCAGGCTTGGACTGGCCCATAGGGAAACAGGGGATTTCACCGGTGGGCCCCTGTGCAGATCTGGTGCCCCAGCCCCCACTGGATGGGCAGTACTTGGCATAATTCACTCTGTACAGAAAAAAGCAGCCTCTCATCATTCAGTAACCAAACTACCCAGATTATTATTATTATAGATATAGGTAAATTTGTGAATGAGGGTAGTGTAGTAATTGCATGCAGGTGAAAAGTGGGCCCCCAAAAGTCAATGATACTGATGGGCCTTTGGCACCCCAGTCCGACACTGCATTTAGCGATGCACCAGCGATCCCGACAACGATACAACCCGGTCAGGATCGCTGGTGCATTGCTATATGGTCGCTAGTGAGCTGCCAAACAGGCAGTTCTCTCCAGCGACCCAGCTGTGATCCAGCAATCCATTGGGGGTCGCTGTTACCTGTCACACTGCAGCGATTCTGACGACTTCCACCTGCGTCCATGAGGTCTGCAACGTCGCTAGTCGGCACTGAACACAGCGATGCATGCCGGCCAGCGGGACACCAACGATCAGAAAATGGCCTGGGACATTCAAACACAATCAGCGATATCCAGCGGGGGGGCCGGTCGCAGGTACATGTCACACAAAGTGAGATCACTGGCGAGATCGCTGTTGCATCACAAAATCGGTGATGCTTTAGCGATATCGCTAGCGATCTCGCTATGTGTAAAAGGCCCTTAAAGATAGGCCACCAATGTTAAAGTCCTAGATAACACCTTTAAGAGCCAAACATCACTAATCCTTCCAGCCATTATGCCGATTGATAACATTTAAGTAAACTCATCAAGGACTCAACTCCTTTCCACCAGAATCCAAGGTGTTAGAGATGTTTGATGACCTTTACTTCTAATTTCTTTTATGTGCTAGGGACACCCTTACTTGCTCCTCAGGTCTAGTCCCGCTCTTGTCCCTTATTTTTAATAATTATGGGGACGATATACAGTCATGGCTGAAAGTGAAATTGTTCCAGAAGATAAATTATTACTCCCGGAAAACTATTGCAACTACACGTTTTGTTATATATATGTTTATTTCCTTTGTTTGTGTTGGTACAGCACAAAAAAAAAAACATAAAAAAGGCAAATTGGACATAATTTCACAGAAAACCCCAAAAATGGGCTAGACAAAATTGTTGGAATTTTACCATAATTGTGAGTAAACAGCTTTGTTTCAAGCATGTGATGCTTGTTCAAACTCACCTGTGGCAAGCAACAGGTGTGGGCAATATGAAAATCACACCTGAAACCAGATAAAAAGGTGAGTAGTTGACTCAATATTTGCATTGTGTGCCTGTGTGTGCCACACTAAGCATGTAGAACAGAAAGAGGAGAAGAGAACTGTCTGAGGACTTGAGAACCAAAATTGTTGAAAAATATCAACAATCTTAAGGTTACCAGTCCATCTCCAGAAGATATTGATGTTCCTTTGTCCATGATGAACAACATAATTAAGAAGTTTACAACCCATTGCATTGTAGCTAACCTCCCTGCATGTGGACATCAGAGAAAAACTGATGATAGGTTGCGACGCAGGATAGTCCAGATAGTGGATAAGCAGCCCCAATCAAATTCCAAAGAAATTCAAGCTGTGCTGCACACTCAGGGTGCATCTGTGTCAGTGGGAACTATCTGTCTAGATTTGAATGAAATTAAATTCTATGGCAGACACGCAGAAGAATACCACTGTTGACACAGAGACATAAAAAAGCTAGACTACAGTTGGCCAAAATGTACGTGAGTAAGCCAAAATCCTGGTGGGTAATCGTCTTGTGGACAGATGAGACCAAGATAGAGCTGTTTTTATTAAAGAACATCATTCTACTTTTTACTCAAAATGGAATGAGGCCTACAAAAAAAAAGAACACAGTACCTACAGGCAAATATGGCGGATGTTATAGGGTTGTTTTGCTGCCTCTAACACTGTTTTGTTGACAAAGCATCATAAAATCTGAATATTACCAAGGGATTATGTTTTGCACTGTAGTGCCCAGAGTTAGAAAGCTGGGTTTGTGATCTAGATCTTGGGTCTTCCATCAGGTCAATGACTCCAAACATACGGTACTTAAAAAAACACCCAGAAATGGATAGAAACAAAGTACTGGAGAGTTCTAAAGAGGCCATCAATGACACTGGATCTAAATCCCTGTGTAGAGATCTTAAAATTGGTGTTGGGAGAAGGCGCTTTCAAATATGGGAGACGGGGAGCAGTTTTCAAAAGGAGAGTGGCCCAAACCTCTAGTTTAGACGTGTAAGAAGCTTGTTGATGGTTATAAGAAGCAATTGATTGCAGTTATTTATTCCAAAGGGTGGGCAACCAAATATTAAGTTGAGGGTGTCAACAATTTTGTCCGGACCATTTTGGGGGTTTTGAGAGAAATTATATACAATTTGCCTTTTTTCCAGATATTTTTGGGTGTTGTTCCAATACAAAGGAAATAAACATGTCTATAACAAAACATGTGTAATTGCTATAATTTTCTGTAAGAAATACTTCCTTTTCTGGAACAATTTCAACGGTGCCAACATTTTCGGCCATGACTGTATTTAAGTATCTATAAATCATGCAACTGGAAAACTGGATACTGGAGGACAACTCTTAGAAATTCTTTTTGCAAATGATATACAGTACTTTATTTTTGGCAGAAATACACTTTACATTTATATTTCCACAGTCAGTTGTCTATTTTTTTTTTTATATTATTGTAAATTGTATTTATGCCTTATATGGCTATTTTGCTGTCATATGACAAGAGAATCCTTTGACACAGTATGAGCAGCGAAGAGGTGGTGAATATCTTCTCTCATATCAGGATTAAACACATTTTGTGAGCCGTGAATGAACCTGCCACACGTCACCTCTTAAAGTTACACTCGGTTGAATACTCTTTCCATAACAGGTGCAGTGAACTGTAAATTTGGAAATCTGATTCTGATATAGGGGATCCTGGCCCCGAAAGGAAGTGGGAGGCTGTAATGTGTATTAGAGGCTGTGAATTATGGCATTGCTGGCACCTTAAACAGCAACTGAGTTGGCACACTTTAAAAGAGTAAGTAACAAAACCCCGTAAGACCTCATATAACCCCCAGCAATACATCGTAGGAGGCCGGCAGTACAGGAATCAAAGTATTACAATTAACAGATGACTCGTATTAGTTCCATAGATGCTATTTATGGCATGAATGTAAATCTACTGTGTGAAATAAATTGCAACCGTATAGCTTTATGTGCAGCACTACCCAGGATTGTGCTTCTAAGAATAGTGTACACTCCGGTCTTCTGCAACAGTTGTCTGTCAATATCAGAGCCCTGATTATCGCATATCGCTCAGGAGATTGGCGGAATTCACTCTGATAGATATTAGTCATATGTGGACTTTGTTTGCAACAACTCATTTATTGTAGGTTTTATAACTTTTATCATTTGTTTGCTTGAACCAATAACAGATGGTAAGTGATGTTTCATAGGTGAATATTTATTATAGGAGAGGTGCCGGAAATCGTGGGAGTCTCTGCTCCAAAAATACTCAAAATACAAATCAATGGGATTTCTATTAACTCTATTCCTATGACAAATGGAGGAAAATCTGGATTTTAGGTTATATTGTAGGATTAATGGATTTTCTAAACAATATTTCACTGATCTTATGATATTTGAGGTGGCAACATTGATAGCAGGTGTTAACCATGAAGAATTTGCTTCTGGAAGACTATACTCACATATTGTAGGTGGTTTGTAGGTGTCTAACTTCCCAGACCCCCATCGATTCACAGAAAAGAGCATTTTTTTTTAACCCAGTGTGAATGGATCTGCAGTGCGCAGACTCAACTGTTGCTGCATTCATGCTTTATGGGACCACCAGAGAAACCAGAGTACGGTACTCAACTTTCATCAAGTTTCATCAAGTCCTGTGTAGAGATTGGAGTAGAAATCAAAATTATACACTGCTGTTTCATTCACATGGGGGAAAATGGTGCAATTGTTTGGTGATTGGTATGATTCTGGGATCAGATAATGACCGATCTAGAAGATATCACCTACCCTGTGGATAGATGATAACTTCTTGTAACAGGTATACCCTTTTAAGCATGCAGATTTATTAAATATATTCCAAAATAGGTGTTATATCTAACATGTGAACCTAAAACCTCCAAGTAGGTTCATGCTAAGGCTAGGGCTACACAGTGGCTTGACATACAAAACCACAATGTCAGGATACTGTGTCGCCGCTAATGAGTGATTGTGATTGTGTTGAGACCCCCAAATTGCTGTGACTGAGACCCCAAGAGTCAACAAAAATCTGCTGGATTTCTATGTGACCACATTTCTTATAATTTGCTGCTTGCACAACATTTGTAAACTCCAAAAGTCACAGTGTAGTCCTGATACTAGAGAAAGGCATGTTCAGATTCAGTGCGGACACCATGCCAGTCGATCTATCAATATATTACTGTTGGATGCATAATTCCAGATGATAACAATTATGTCAAAATTTAGAAAATAATCACATGCTGGCAGGTACGAACTGGGGCTGATATTCAGTCCTGGCATTTGAAATCACAAAGACCAATATTGTCCTCGTCCCCAAGAACCAGATGGGATATATTACTAATATTACCCTGAATGGAGGAAAGGAAGATTTACTACAAGACCAAGATTTCTAGTGATACCTGTGGCCTGCTGGGGTAAGTGACAGACTCCGTGACTTTGTGCTCTGTCACAACTCTTAACAGTATGGGTGTCTTGAGAACACCGATTCTGTTAACAACATAGCAGTCAAGGCCGCCCATGACCGGAGAGGTCCTTTCCCAGAAATGCCAGATGGCCAGTCCGGCCCTGCATGCTGACAATAGTGATGAGTGAACGTGCTCAGATGAGGTGTTATCCAAGCATACTCATGTGCTAACTGAGTGTCTTCGACGTGCTCGAAAAATATGTGCGACTCCTCGCGCCTGCATGTCTCGCGGCTGTTTGACAGCCGCAACATATGCAGGGATGGCCTGTTTGTTAGGCAGTCCCCACGTGTTGCAGCTGTCTAACAGCCTTGAGACATGCAGCCGCGGGGCCTTGAACATATTATTCGAGCACGTCAAAGACATTCGGTTAGCACAAGATTGTGCTCGGATAACACCTTATCCGAGCACTTTCACTCATCACTTGTTGGCAACTGAGGTTTAGATAGCAAAATAGTAGCTGAGATTGAGTTGAGTTTGATATTTTGACTACAAAATCAGATTTGAAACATCTATTAAAAAGCTCTTAAAACAAACTCCTACCGTTTGCAGTGGTAAACTCCTGGATATAAGAATGTGAGTAGTGTAGAAAAAAGAAGGCCGCACAGAACTGATGTTGTGCTTGGGATAGTATCTAAAAATTTCTATAGGAGCCTGGATTTAGAGAGATTATTAATTATTAGGATTTTGTAGCATATACGTGGTGAATAGTTGGCCATTGAATGGACTGACAAAGGAGAGCTGCACTATAAGAATAATTGCACACACATATCCGATTCCTTGCCGTAGAATGCCCAATTTATATAGTGCATGATGGGATGAATTCATAACTAATCAACTAAAATTGTGTTACATACAAAACACTTCTAGGTAAGAACTCACTCTCAAGGCACTAGGCTCTAGATCAAAATCTGAAATGTCTGTAAACAGAAAGGTCAGCACTTAAGTAGAAACCAGTTTTGCCTTGAAATTTTTTTTTTCTTTTTAACTCTATAGTACATACGTGTAACATTTATCAAGTTTCAGATCTTTTCGTCAGCTAGTAAAGTGCTAGGACAGCCCACAGTTCCATTGGATTGATCCACCCACATCGACGACATTGCTTTGTACTTATTGAGACAACTGGTGCAATCAGAGAAAATATAATCAACATGTAATGCACAGTAATGAAAGTCATTCCGTAACGTATGTGCACACAACCTCTTTTTCTGGAACCCACCTGAAAAAGTGATAACAAAAGGCCAAAAAAAAAAAATGAACATATGCACAGCAATGTCAAAACAAGCTGCTGTGCACGTTATGGTTTTTGTATCTTCTTTTCACCGCTTCCGCCTTTGAAAGCTGTGAAGCTACTAAAAGAAGTGACTTGTCCATTCTTCCAGCTGATTCCTTTTGTAGGCTGCCACTATGTTAAATATGGAATATAAAAGAAAAACTGAAAAAGCGCTGCAAAAATTGAACATGGCGCACAGCAGTGTTAAAACGACATTGCTGTAGACATGTTCCATCTTATGTCATTTCTTTTACATCTTCAGGGTTCGAAAACCTTGAAGCAGTAAAAAGAAGTAACATGTTCACTCTTTGTATGCCTTCGTTTGGAAACCGCCGACTCTTTATACTTGAAAGTACAGAGCAAAGACGCCGGAGGCGAACCTGCTGCGAATATTGCTAAAAAGACGATGTGGACAACTTGGCGGTTTCACTGGTGTCTTGAGAACGCCAAGTGCAAATACCCTTACAGCATTTTTGGGGTATTGTTAAAGTGGTCTTTGCACGGTTTTTTTCTGTTCAAGCAGTAATCTGCTTTGGAAAAAAGTTTCAAGCACAAACATCCTTTTTATACGTGAAAAAAAAAAAAGCGGAAAACAAAAAGCATCATATGCACTATAGATGTATTTTCTGATTGATATCAATAGGAAGTTTATTGAGAAGTTATTTGAAGAATCTCTGATGTGGATTTTGTAGTAGAATCTGCGTAAAAATCCTCATAAAAACTTAGGCCTTGATTAATTCATGAGGGGATATGTAAGAGTCAGATGCTTCCGATTCATTAAGAAGTGCATGACTCTTAATGAATGAGGCATGTCTGAAAAGTGGCGTTTGCCTCGATGCGCCTTGCCACACATCTTACTCCAGTCAGGAGCTGAAGTAAGATTTCTGGCATAGTGACCGGCACATTGTATCATGAATTAGATGAGCTGTGGTGTTGCTTGACCGTCCTGCCCATTTTGGCGGCGCTGGATGAAACTTGTGTGAGAATGACAAAAGTTGCAACATTTTTGCATATCTCTGCATTGCACAAAACTTTTAGCAACTTTTCAAAGAGATATGCATCAGAATTTAGTAATGGCCTCATTGTGCACAAGCCCTTTGTGAAATTAAAGAGTGAGTTGGTTTTAAATCTAACAGTAAAGTCATTTAAAGTGAGCTGAATACTGGAGATGACTCCCCAAAATGGAGATGGTAGTAGGAAAAAGAGGCGCTGAGTATATTAGCGAAGGTGAAAAAGAGTAACCTTTATCAGTTATGCTAATGATGGGCACAGCGCCGGTGCTGATATCCTATGGTGTCCTTCCAAATGGAAGCTAGGATGAGTAGAGAATCGACCACGGAGACAGCAAACTCCATTGGTGAAGCAAGAATACTCTGGATTTGTTGCCGATACCAGAAGAAAATGTATTTCTAAAGATATAATGAAGACAAGTTGGATGTTATTGAAATAACAAGTGGCTGAAGAAGGCACTGGCCCAAGGCCGAAACATATAACTTTTCGTTATTCCCATAAAATCCAGCTTGTATTCATTACCTCTTGGGTAAGACATTTCTTCTGGTACTTTTGACGAAAACAGCATAGCTACATCGCCGAAGATGATTCCTGTCTACACAATCGATTCTTAGTTATTGAAAATGGAAATATTCAATTCAAGCAATATTCACATTACAGTGACTGAGTTTTACTTTATACATAATTTGTCTTATTTTAGAGCTAATATTACTTTCATTACATGCGGCTGGTAGTCCAACATTGTCAGGTGGCTTAAATTCACCATGTAACCCTTGCCTAAGGTGAATTCTCACATGTTGGAATTTCTGCAGATTTGTAGTGGGAATTCAGTCCACACTATGTCAATTATATGGCAGATTTCCTCTGAAGATTTCATTGATTTACTGTATATGGATGAAATCTTTGGTAAATCTATAGCAAAATTCACAGCCAAATGTCCATTTAACACATGAATCTTGCTGCAAAATGGCCATGCATTTGAGGAAAGAAAATTCCAGCACGTGTGAGCTACCACCAACAAGATTTTTTGGTACGGAAATTTTTACATCTTGCTGGAAAACCATAAGTCATTTAGGCTGTTATGAGTTTAGATCACCTTGTCCAAATACATAATGAGACATTCTGATTCACACAGATTAGTAGGATGTTTCATGACGGCATCTTATTTATGTACTTGGTGTTACACAGCCAATCTAATGTCTCTATTATTGGATGAAGGAAAAAGAAAAAAAGCAGCATTGTACATTTAGCCATTGGGATCCCCCCTCGGGGCACCTTCCAGTTTCTCACCAATACAAGGAGTCAAAAGTAGGCAACTCTCCAAGAGCATAACGTGTTTTATTTTTATTTCACCTACATGTGATGGCCTCTTCTCATTTGTTCATGAACAGGACCAAATGCTAAAATGGATACCAAGTTGCTCTAAGGCTTTACAAAGTTATCTGACTACCCGAGTAGCCCTCACGTTTACTCCACAATTATGGCTTCCATGTTAATTATTTTGAAATTTTGAGATCCCTCAGTTCGTATCCAGAGAGTCCTCACAGATTGTGAGATGGTTTATCCATTACATTTTCTATGTAAATCCACCAAACCTAATAGCTTCCTTTCTGTTGCATCAGTTTCCCTGCTCTTTGACCTGGTCTAAACTGGCTACCATGGTGGCATGGGAATTGCGGTAGGCAATCAGAACTATGCCTCCCCTTCTCTATCTCTTCCATGCCTTTGGGCCTATTTTGATGCACTGTGACGAGCAGCCGCATGCAGTCAGTGAAGCTGGGTACTACACACAGCTTCAGTGCGCATGCGCGGGGAGACGCTTGTTACAGCGCATGTGCAGCTCCCCGATCAACACTGCTCAAGCGCGGCTTCATGATACACACTACGCAAGCGCAGGATTTTTCAAAACGGATTTGAGTGATGTCGGCACAACCTCGGGAACATCATTCAAATTGTGTGGGCGGCGACAACCGTGACTGAACGAAATAAAGCACACCCCTGACTAAATGAGCAAGTACGATCTATATAAATTTGTCTTTTGCACATAATTACAGCGCCGTTTTTTAATCAAAAAAAAAAATTGTGATGCACATTGCATCACTACCAACGCACTGGGGACAGTTTAGATGCTAAAAATGACGTGACAGGGAATTTATTGCTCAGACACCTACGGTAATGCATTTAGAGGAAAGCATTTACAGGCGAAGGCATGGTGAAAGCACTTTCGAAAAAATATGGTCCGCCTGGATGGCGGTGATATGATTGCTAAGACTCTCAAGTATACCCGGCATAAGGAGTATTGGGGGAGGGGGGAGGGGGGGATGGCTTTGATTGTATTACTACAAGATATGTGAATTGCTACATGTATATTGATATCCGCTGTTTATTGTTTAAAATCTTTTGAAACCTAAATAAAAATAACTGGTTTAAAAAAAAAAAAAAAATGACGTGACAGGTTCTCTTTAACAACAGAAAATATATTTTTCAAGGCTGGATTCTGTACATTTCTACCATCTACATCTCCATTCAAACCTAGAGCCGTCTCCTTCTCTCCGACTCCCTAACCCTGAATATGGAGCTGAATCATCAGGTGCCTGAAACTTGCGACCACGGCAGCATACATAATGGAATGTATTTACTCCAATTTTTATTGTAAATTAATTTAATTATATGCATAATTTCCAAAATGGCATTTAAATATCAATATTGTTTGCCCTACAAGTGGAATTTCTTTGTGACAGGCTATAAACTGGTCTTCAATCATTTCCTTCATCCTTTTCTAATAATGTATGCATCATCCCTGTGATCTATGACTTTGAACTTGAAGCATTGTTGTGAGTTGGATGTATGTCTGTGAGTAAAGTGACAATGCATGCACACATTGTGTTATCTTGGAAGGATGAAGTTTTATTGTGAGAATTAGGAAATCTGATGAATGACCAGACAGGAGGAGCCGATAAGGTTTTCAATCAGCTGTGCTGGCTTTCCACTGTCTGTAGACTTTCAAAGTCAACCCAAGGGGGGCCCCTTTACTCAAAAGGCACTTTGTAGTAGTGACACATTCTGCATCCTCTTGTCTATTTTTACCCTCCCAGCCACAATGGATCCCTGGCTGAGCTTGGTCACCCTCCCCCTGTCTGTATCTGAATCATTGGTCTTTTATGAAGTCACAACTCAAGCTTGGTTTAAGAAGTTCCTTAGCCCCACAAGGATTACAATGTAAAAAAGCATGTTTATTAGGACCTGGCTTTAGTACAAGGAAGCAATTGATTTAAAATTATTTCGGAGGCAAATCATAGACCTCCCGGAAGACTATTGAAACAGAACGTTCTCCATTCACTGGAGATCCTTAACCAGCTACCTAATTCTTTTGTTTCAGCTTGTGAAGACTTCTATGCTAGCATGACTTTTCTTTCGTGGTTGGCACAAGCAAGTTTATCCTTCTAACCACATAACATAGCAAATAACGTCTGTGAAGCTGTGTATTCCACTAGTAGAATTTTTAACTTATTTTCAACATTGGTTTATATTCATCTGTCTATCAACTTTGGTATTTTGAACAATTTTCAATTTCTGCTTTTACCCATTTCTGCTGTCGAAAGAATAAAATATGTCAGTAATGTTTTGAATAAAGTTATTGATGTACACTTATTGGCATTGCGCCTTTTCAAATATGATAACCAGTTTTAGACCGGTCACACACAGTCTAAGTATGGACCGCAATGTCCTGACTGGCCACAGGTCTCCTAATCTAAATTCAACACCCTCTCATACATGTATATGAGGCTGATGAGTTCAGGTCAGAATCCCAAGGCCGGTCCAGACATTGTAGTCCTACTTAAACTGGGAGTGACAAACAGTGAAGCTGGCCTTATTTCTACAATATCTTTTATTATGTATTAAATTATTCCTTACTTTTTTTTGGTGTCCTAAACCGTTTCCTAACTGTTACCACATATATGGGATAATGGGTTTAGATTTGTTCACCAAGGGCTTTAATCATATTCACTTCTGGTGAGCAGGTAATGTTCGGCTCTTCTTCTGGTCCAGTCACCTGTCAATCTGTAGAGGTAACAGGTAATGAATGTGTTCTAGGAGGCTCATAATATAGATTAAATCTCACTTTCTGTTTTATTACAACTTCAAGACTCTAATAATTTGGCAAACACTTTGGTGATACATTTGAGGACACATCCTTGGATGCTTTACCTTTATTTGAAGGAAGGTTCCTAGGTCAAGTCCTAGGTTCCATAGACAAGTCAGAAGAGGTCATTAATGGGAGGTTGTGTTCTCTCTGAGGCTAAACCCTAAAGAAATAGCCTCAGCGCTCCTCCAAGTGCCATTTCGTTTTGCTTTCCAACTTCATGCTCATGCTGATATATACCCCAGTTATAGCAACCCATGTAAGGCCGCAAAAAAAAAATCACTGAGACATATCTGTTTTTGAATCACAGATAGAATTTCCCACACAAGTCTATGGGTCCGTGGAAATCACAGACCTCTGATGGATGACATCTGCAGGCATTCCAGATGCTGTCATTTTTAACTTGTCAGGCGTAGAGGAAGCATTTTTGGAGGCATACGGGAAAATCACTGATAGTCAAAACTGACAAACTGACCAAACATTAATTAAATCTAATTTAAAAAAAAAACACTGATGAAACTCAAACGGTCACATCTAAATGAGAGAGTTAGCTATATACCTGCAGCCAGCTATATTACGCTTTATGACTTATTCAGACATCCGTTTTTCAGGCCCTTGTTCTAGCCTTGAGTTTCAAGACTAGAACATGTACCCATTATAATCTATGGAGCTGTTCACATGGCCATGTTCTTCTGCTGACTGAGATGGATGCAAAAAAATATAGTCGTCTTGTTCGTTTTTGATCCTTATTGCAGATCAAAATTACCGGTATGAGTCTGTGGGTCCATGAAAATCACGGACACCACATGGATGGCATCAGCTTGTAGTCTGTGTGCCATCCGTCATTAACATTGCAATGTGTGGGAGAAGCTTGGTAACTGATGTATTTTTTTAATGTGAAAATCATGGATGAAGCACTGATTGTAAAAACTGATGCACTGACCAAACACTGATGGAACTCGGACTGTTTTGTAAACATGAAATATCACTGCCATCTGAATGAGGCCTTATATACAGATCCTGTAGTTATAATCCTCTTGGGAGGCCACACTAGCTTTCCTACGCACGGCGTCAGGGGAGAATGTTGTTCTTCTAACACAAAGCGATAGTGCAAAATTCCAGCTGTCATTCATCACAACTTGTGATATGAACACACCTCACCCCCACCCTGATCTGTGGTAGAAATACTCAGACAGCACATTTATTGAATGAGATCATCCTATTCACTATGTAGAAAGAAAGCATGAACACATGTATAAGATGCCAACTATCCATAAAATCTGCAGTGTGGGTAGTGCTATTGCCTTAAATAACTGAGTTGTAACTGTAACTCTGGATCTAATGCTGAATAATCAAGTGATGGTGTCAAATTTGTATAAAGTAGAACTGATAACGTTACACCTAATAACATGATCACATCGCTGTAACTCGAGTTATACATTGATATCTAATAGTATAACCATTATTTATAAGCTGAAAGGCATCAGCAATGATTGAAAGTGATGAAAGCCCAATATATTACACGCTATATTCTCTAAATGTTCAGTAAGTTAAAAGGAACCTCTCACATTCTGAAACTATTTACCTGCAGACTTAAGATTAATCACTAGGGAGAAAATTAAGTTTAAGGATATGTATGTCTTAAAGGTGCATGTTTATCTGCTGAGTTTCGCTGAAGGAAGAAGCTTCAGGAACGCATCGGCAGTGACCGAGAGGAAGCCACCTGAACAATGGTCAGGTCACTTCTTTTAGCTACTTCATGGCTTTCAAAGCCTGAAGGGTTCAAATGAAGCTCCAAAAGACTGAAGTTATGCACAGCCAAGTTCTTACGACATTCCTATTCATATGTTCATTCTTTTTAGCATTGTTTAAGAGCTTTTGCAGATGGTTTCCTGAGTGCACCCACCTAAAAAAGACACTGTGTGCACATACCCTTATTCTCCCTGCAGCCTTTTCGGGGCGGTGCTGGGAAGGGTTACAGTACCACTTCACTACACAATCCTCTGCACTATTATCGACAGCCTCCTCTGCCGTGTGTATGTGCATACCAGGCTGTCAATCAATGTGCAAGGGAGTGATCATATCGCAACAGCTCCCAGCACCCCCTCCACCCCTTGACTAGAAATGAACTGCTGCTCCATTTTCTCTCAATAGTTGCTGCTCCACTAAGCAGGCTTTAAATGCTATTTACCTTCAGTTTTAACTCTATGTCTGCAGGTAAATATAATTTCTGAATGTGACAGGTTCCCCTTAAGATATTACCTTTTTTTATTAAAAGGGGATGTTCCATCTTTTTTCTTCATGAATGCAACACTCCTCTGCCTCCCGGCTTCCTGCCTGTCCTGTGAGTGTGTGGGGTGCTCATGAAGACTGACCATTCGGACCGCCACTAGTCTGTACTGTATGTTCTCCAATGCAGCCAGGAGAGGCAACTTTGCATTTGCAGCATTGGAGATGTGCAGAGGCACTGAAGATGCCAAACCCAAGCAATAAGTAGTACACTACAGCAGTATAAATCCCTCCATTCATCAGAACAGAGAGGATTTTTAATCAGAGGTAAATATACCAAGTTGCTCATTTTTACAAGCACTCTTGCAATTTGACAGCATGAGGCAACCATTTTAAGTTAAAGAAGTTGTCCACTCCTTGGACAACTCCTTGTCATACCCTACGCTTGGCCCCAATATAATAAAAAGTCTATACTCACCTCCCGTTCCGGTGCTGTTCCCGTGGTGTCTACACTCGTTATCCACGGGCTCTCGTGCGGTTGTTGTGACACATGAGCCCGGCACCCAATCAGTGCTGGCGTCACTGTCTCCCTCTTCTGTCAAATTGATCATGAAGAGGAAGTCTGAGATCAGCTGTAGCCCAGACTTCCTCTTCATGCTCAATTTGTCCGAAGGCGGAGACAGTGACACCAGCGCTGATTGATCGACAGGGTCACGTGACACAAAAACCACACTGGAACCCCAGGTAGAGCGAGTGCCGACACCGCAGGAACGGCGCTGGCACATGAGGTGAGTATAAGCTTTTATATTTTAATGGGGCCAAGCGTGAGGTATGAGAAGGGGTTGTCCTACTAATGGACAACCCTTTTAAGCTAATGCTTTGAGAGTGGTACAATGTTGAGAGTTGTAGTTCCACTACAGTTTTATAATCACAGGTTGGAGACCATTGGTTTAGAATAAGATTATTATTTTTTCCAAAGTTAGTAATGAACCTGATGAACAATTGCACCATGAAGCTTCCTGCTCGTGAGTTGGAATAGCTTCATATCCAGATTTCTTCAGCGTAAAAAAGCATCAGCAAAATAAGTAACATTTTGCCAAATGGCATTGAGATACTGTGGAGATATCCCGGACAATAAGTGCACATGATCTATCCTTGGCTGAAGAGTTAGAATTTTCTGATCTGATTCTGATGTATATCTGAAAATGACCCTTAGGCAACTTTCACATGTTAGTATACTTTGTCAGTATTTTGCATCAGTATTTGGAAGCCAAGATCATTAGAGCGCTCAAAATGTTTAAGAAGTGCAAGTGCTTCCAGTATATTTTTCCCAGTGTATAGTACTGGTAAAAGGTTCGGACACACCTGTTCATGCAAGGGTTTTGCTTGTTCTCATTGGAATATGCACATTGTAGATTCCTACTGGAGGCAGCAAAGAAATGAAGGAACACACATGATAACAAGTATTAAAGACACATGAAACAAACTACAATATGTGGTAAAGGGTTATTCTCAAAAATCAAGGTATCCCTAGTTCATGGGATAGGTGATAACTTGCTGCTCACTGGGGCTCCAACCGCTAGACTCCCAGTGATCCCGAGATTGAGGCTTTAGAACTTCATTTATTGTCTATGTGATTAGTGGAGAGCTGCAATCAGTAGCCTGATTGACAATAAATAGAGTCTGGGATGCGTATGCGCACCTATGCTTCATTCAGGACAAGCCTGCAGAGCTCCGTTCCCAAAGTTCTAAGGTGTTC
Source organism: Dendrobates tinctorius (assembly GCF_039654945.1). Lineage (NCBI taxonomy): Eukaryota > Metazoa > Chordata > Amphibia > Anura > Dendrobatidae > Dendrobates > Dendrobates tinctorius. Next base: position 332,537 of record NW_027361854.1, on the reverse strand, counting down.
CAGAGGTTGAACTCCCAGCAAGTTATTCCCGATTCTATGGTTAGGATTCCTTATTTTGTTTTTTTGTTTTATTTTTGTGATAACCCTTTAAATTTTAGATTCCTCATAGTCCCCCCCTCCAACTTTACTCTGATGACAATTTTTATACGTTCTTGAAATTCTCTCAAGCAGCTTCATCAGGTATCACCTAGAATGGCTTAAAATGAACAGGTATGCCTTGTCAAGAATTGCTTTTTGGAATTTCCAACCTTCAGAAAATGTTTGTGACTACTGTACATATTGAAGGTGCTTGTGATAATTGTTACAGTGATTTCTGCTACTACATAGCAACAAACATAGGTTTCAGAACGTTGAAACTCAACACAATGTCTTTTAGTGACTTCAGTTGTACTTTGTACACAAACTCTTGCAGTAATCTCAGGAACAGAGTATGTTGTGGCCAAATTAATGAATAGCAAACTGTTCAGCCTCGTCATGAAGACTAATCTCTTCTGAGATTGATTGTTTTGTCATGGGATCAGCATTGATGTTTTCTAGGGAGCTGTGTTAGAACAGCCATAAAGGTACATATGGCCTCCATTGTACCGTACGCCTCCGATTTAAAATAGAGGCAAATCAAAGTTAACTTTTGTGTTAGATTTCTTATTGGTGTTTTTCCGTCTCCGTGCACAACCCTCTAGGCTCTGTTCACATTTAGTTAACACACTACTTAACATATAGTTTGATATGTTACTCATAGATCCCTGTGTTGTATACACTATGCACTGGTGGGATACCATTTTGCAAAAATTGGATCCATCATACCCTAATGATGTTTAAAGGGAACTTGTTGTGTCCTTTTTAGCATGTAACCTGTCCTCCAAACCATATAGGTAGATGTGCTGAAGCAAAAGTCATTCTGTTCATTTGCACCATAAATTACCGTAACTGCAGGTAAATTTTACCTAAAAGAATCAAATGGATTCAAATTTCAGTGGTATTTTGTATAAGTAGGTCAAGGAAGTAGAAAATATTAGATTTTAGAAAATGAAATAAAAGCTATGAAATAATAATATCACAATACTCGTGTCTCATGTTTCACATTCTTTTACAGTACTATTATAAATCATGGAGGCACTAGCACAGGTCGGAGGTATAGATATACAATGGTCATTCATTTTGTACCCGAACATAAAGACCATACATTCAACAAGGCAGGAAAAAGACAAACCTGAAGGAGGTATAAAAATAGGTATATGTATGTAAAAATTACACCTTCAAAATGTGTTGCTGGAGAAGGATGTTATCAATACCATGGATGGTAAGAAGAAATAGAACAAATAGTTCAATTTTGGAACAAATCAAGCCAGACTTATCACTCAAAGCAATGATCACCAAGCTATGACTTGCCTACTTTGGACACATCATACGAAGAGAGCAATCATTGGAGAAGGACATCATGGTCAGTAGAATAGAAGGAACAAGATGAAGAGATAGACCAGCAACCCAATGGCTGGAGAAGATGGATAACGGAGGAGGAGACCCTGGTGAACCTATCTAGACTTGCACAAGATCAATCTTCCTACAGATCGTTAAGTTATCAAGTCGCCATGGCTCGAAATCAAGCTGAAGATCGCTAAAAATAAAAAATGTAACTGTCACTGCAAAATTTTGGAAAGGTTCTGTAGCTTTGATCATGACTACTATGTGGAGTTTGGATTTTTTTCCCAGTTACTGCTAGCTCCACATTATTGATCTGACATATATGAGAAGGTCAATGGGCTGTCTGTTCACTAAGCCCCACTGTGTGTGTATCAGTGTGAATGTTCCCGAGAAGGGAAATTGTGTTGTAAACTGAGCAGGGACCTAAGCGAATGTAGAGCAATGCACATTAAATAAAAGAAGGAAAATAAATTCCCCTCCCTTGAGTACTGTATACCAGCACTAATCCAAAAATAACCATTATGGAACGCGAAATGTATACTTATGATAGTAGTATCTGAAAAATGACCTAGGTATTATAAGGGAATTCCCACACCCATTGCCAGCATCGCTATAGAATTACTTTCTCCCTGGGTCACAGCTACGTACACTTGGAGACATGTGTTTCTCTAATAGGCTGTTGGCATCTGGGTATGGATGGTATGTGGCAAGAATCTGCCCAGACTGAGTAGGTGGGAATGTCCTCAGTATAGTGTTATTACTGGCTTGCTTGTTAATACAATAGTTATCAGAATGGACTATTTAATACTTGTCCATTTCCAGAATGAATTTGTGGTTGACTATGAACTTGTGGAGCACAGCACAGCAAAACATTCCAACTTTCACTGCATTTTCAATAGCTCCCATTGTTACAAAGAGCTCTTAATCAATACAAGCATGTGAATGATTAATGACTGTGTCATTGGCATTTGCACTGGGGGAATATAAAGGGTACAGAACACTTATAAACAGCACAGACATAACCAGATAGATTTTTCTTTAAGTGAAGAGAAAAAAAACAAGGCGAAACTGCAGGTGCAGCTAGGAGTCTGGAAAGGCGTGTTCAGCTCTTGTTTGTCGGACCACGGCTATTGTGTGTATTTTAAGGTTGTAAAGGCTTTTTGTTGCTTTTTTCATATTTTCCTGTGTAGTAACAATGTGACAACCCATTATTGAGCTTGAAAAAGAAGACGTATTTTTTTAGAGTTTGATCGGTGAACCAACAAGTTCTTGTAGACGAGTTACATGACTCATTTCATACGTGATCCGGCGACCAGTCATTCCAGTAGGAGTAAAGCGGGCCAGTGTTTTTAGTGAGGTCACTGATGGTTTTCATAATCAATATGTTGTCCATAGATTGCATACTTGGAGATTTATATATATATTCTTCATCCATGGATGTGCTGCAAGTCATGGTTTGCAAGTCCTTTGGTACTTTAGGGCAAGTAAAATTCGAGCGTATTTATAAGGCCCTTGTAATTCAATCTTCCATGAAATATTGTGGACCAGTACTGGCCATTCACTAGAAACCTGGAGTGGAGGGAAGAGTGTCATTAATTAGCTTTCCTCCTTGTTTTATTGGTCCATTACCAGTTTATACTTAGAGTTGCACATCACCAAATCTTTGATCTTTATGCCATAAATACCTCAACCTTCTTCCCCACGCACGGTCAAAACTTCTGAACAGTAGCAATAACATATGAAAATGACTATCTTATCCAGTACGATATGTAGGTGCCTCTTACTACAGCCATGACTAAGGCTTCGCTACAGTGCCTGCAGGGAGTTTGAGGTAGTCTGAGACACACCTCCTGTCTAATGATTGGTCTAGACTGATGCTTTATCTGTACCCCTGCAGCTCTCTCTATTCTGATTGGTTGATTTCTATTACAGCAAAGTTTGAATAATATGATAGTATAGACTAGTAAGGCACTGGCAGATTTAGACAAAGACAGAAGAGGACCTGTGTACAAGAAAAATATATGGGCCCTTTGCAGTCCAATTGCCCATCGTAATGCTTTTGAGGTGGAAATGGGCCCCACTACCTCTTGGACCCGTGTGCAGCTGCTCAGGTTGCACCAATGATATGTCCGCCCCTGAACTAAGGCATGTGTACTTGGGGAAATGAGCCTTACAAATGGGGGGCCTTATGAAAGCATGAGAATAGAATCTATATGTTCTGTGTGCGGTATAGAATAAAACTACGGTAAGGATTTTCATTCAGACTCCTTTGGGCTTTAGGCACAATCCTCATGCCAAGATGTCATTCAACCTAATCTAATTACACAGAGAAAGACATGAGCTCATAGTGAAACATGTATGCTTGTAGGTGCTAAAGATTATGTGGCCAACGGATTTCTGTCCTAGGGTCATTAATGTTTACCTCTTATACCTCTATCTATTAGGATGGCTTCCACCCAGGAGAGCCTGAGCACAGACTGCCCTTTGTCATATAGAGTCCCATTGCTTCAGTTGTGCGTTTGGCTACTGTGCAGAGAAATTAATTAGATGGTAAACCACATCCGACACTGCGTGAGTAACACAAAGATGAAGGGTTTAATCTCTCCTGCTGTTTTTTGCCAGTACTTAGGAGGCCTGGAAAGTAGACAAGGTCTGCTCTGTTTTCCTGTCACCTCCATTGGAGGACAAACAGGGACACTGTACAGAGACCCATTCCTTATCTGTTGACCCAGGAATGCCACCAAACCCTTAAAGAGACAGCATTCTATAAAAGAACGTACCTCAGGGCTTAACTTGGTCTGGAGAGGACATGAAAGAACATCCTGAAAACTGTAGTTGGGTGTGTGTAAAATATTGAGTAGTGTTTGTATTTATATATATAATTATATGCGACAATGCTGGATGTGCATTCTCTTGTGCATGCATTACCTTTATAGCAGCACTGTATCATTTTTTTTATTGCAGCATTTTGGAGTTTGCTGCAGCGTGACACAGGTCATTTTTCAATGCAACAGCCGGGTCTTTCCCCGGGAAGGAACAACCACGGGAAGGGCAGTCTCCAATGAAGGAAACCACCTATGCCAAAACATGGTATCCATCCACAGACAGCTGTTTCGGGGTATTGCCCCTCATCAGTGTGGAGTAGGAAACTGGCTAGTAGGAGCAATGCCTAGTGAAAGGCTATGAACATAAGGATGAGTGACCTCATGGAGATCAACATCCAACACTGCGGAGACACCATCACATGTTTCTCAACGCAGTGATCTAGAGCAATGCCCCCATCCCTTATGGGAAATATGCAAAAGCATGTAAATCAACAGCCGCGGAGACACCATCACATGTTTCTCAACGCAAGCAATGACTAGCCAGGTCTTTCCCCGGGAAGGAACAACCACGGGAAGGGCAGTCTCCAATGAAGGAAACCACCTATGCCAAAACATGGTATCCATCCTCTAGATCACTGCGTTGAGAAACATGTGATGGTGTCTCCGCAGTGTTGGATGTTGATCTCCATGAGGTCACTCATCCTTATGTTCATAGCCTTTCACTAGGCATTGCTCCTACTAGCCAGTTTCCTACTCCACACTGATGAGGGGCAATACCCCGAAACAGCTGTCTGTGGATGGATACCATGTTTTGGCATAGGTGGTTTCCTTCATTGGAGACTGCCCTTCCCGTGGTTGTTCCTTCCCGGGGAAAGACCTGGCTAGTCATTGCTTGCGTTGAGAAACATGTGATGGTGTCTCCGCGGCTGTTGATTTACATGCTTTTGCATATTTCCCATAAGGGATGGGGGCATTGCTCTAGATCACTGCGTTGAGAAACATGTGATGGTGTCTCCGCAGTGTTGGATGTTGATCTCCATGAGGTCACTCATCCTTATGTTCATAGCCTTTCACTAGGCATTGCTCCTACTAGCCAGTTTCCTACTCCACACTGATGAGGGGCAATACCCTGAAACAGCTGTCTGTGGATGGATACCATGTTTTGGCATAGGTGGTTTCCTTCATTGGAGACTGCCCTTCCCGTGGTTGTTCCTTCCCGGGGAAAGACCTGGCTAGTCATTGCTTGCGTTGAGAAACATGTGATGGTGTCTCCGCGGCTGTTGATTTACATGCTTTTGCATATTTCCCATAAGGGATGGGGGCATTGCTCTAGATCACTGCGTTGAGAAACATGTGATGGTGTCTCCGCAGTGTTGGATGTTGATCTCCATGAGGTCACTCATCCTTATGTTCATAATTTTTCAATGCAAGTCTGAGCCTAATTCTGCCTCTCATACACTTGCATTGAGAGCTTGTGACCATTATGTCTGATTTCTGGTCAGTCAAAAGTGTCTGTCACGAGATGGCACCGTAGGACCTGAGCAGCGCCGATAATAGGTGAAGATGGTGGTGGGCATATATAAGATTAGCGTCAAGAACCTCATGTCAATAGCACCACTCCAGCACTGAAAAAACAAGCGCTGGAGCGGTGCGTTAAAGTGTACCTATATTAATCACGGCTGGGAGGACAGGATTGGGATCTGAGCCCCTACCAATTGTTCAAAAGACGGCTCAGAATTGTACAGCTCAGCAAACAGGATCTCTCAGTTCCCTGGCCAAAAGCTCAAAAGCTAACTTAGGTGACCTCTCCATACACATACAGGCTGTCCAAGAATAGATGAGATCTATGAGAAGTGCGAAAAAAGCCGCCGTCAGATACTGTCTGGTGCCCAATCTTTCACTGGACATCAGCTCTCAGAAGTGTGACATGACCCCACGACACATTGGATGGTTGCTGGAACCCATAGGCTTTGCCAACTTTAATGGGTCTGGGGGTCTTCAGGTGTGTATAGTTTACATACAACCAGGTAGTGAACCTACAGATTCCAACACTACTAGAATATAGTAGAATAAAATCAGGTTATTGTTTATGCAATTCATGAAATACTCTTTATTCTTCCACTCATCTAATGTCATGATCCAAGGTGGATCTGACAAGTAAATGGACAAAGTGACCTTTTTCCTTTGGTTTGGTGCCAAAGTGGGTTGATTGCCCCCGGTGGCCATTAGAATTATTACACGTGGTGTCGTTCATTCTAAGTTGCCCTGGTGGTGGTGAGCGGTAGTGCCTTTTAGTTTCTTTGGTTTAATGTGCACTTAATTACAAATCAGGTGTGAGGCTCTATAAAAGAGCTCAGGTGTGTTTGTTCACTGTTGGTGATATTGTGAGTTAGTCATTCTCAAGGAAGCCTGGGTGAAAGAAGGAGCTGAATGAGAGTCCTGGGCAGCCCAGCCAGAGGGGTTGAGTCAGCTATGGAGTCTGCATGGAGGGCTGGCATGGCGTGGTGGAGTCGCAGTTTATGGTGTCAGCAGGAGGTGCTTGCATGGCTTGGTGGAGTGGCGACGATGGTGAGAGTTGCACTCAGCATGCTGGACTTGGTTGCTGAAAACTGGACTCAAGCATGCTGGACTTTTTGGCAGAAGCTGGACTCATCTTTGGGACTCTGTTTACTGGGCAGCTGCAACTGGTGGTGGACTCTGCTCCAAGGCTGCACTATGGTGATGGATCCGGTTATGGTGATGGATCCGGGGGGAGGAGAAGATGCACACAGGTGGTGGGCTCTGTTGCTAGGAGCGTACGCAACAGAGCAAAGCTAAGTGGTGTTCCCCCTGTATTGTCATTTTCCCTTGTGTATGTTTAGTGCAGTGGTGGGATTAGTTTCCACACCGACCAATTCCCTAGTGAGGGTTTAGGGTCAGGGCGAGTCAGGGTTTTGAGGTTCCTGTGCGTCGCCCGGTGCGGAACCGGCATAGGGAACGTTAGGAGTGCGGGGACTCTGGCTCAGGGGAGTGCAGGAAGTCTCCATGTCCCTATTCCCTATCGCAGGGCCCACCATTGTTAATGTTACCCAGGTTCCCCTTTATTATTTAAATTCGCCTTACTGGAGGCGGGGTTTCCAGACTATTGTATAAATACGTGTAATACCTAAATTCGCCAGTTGGAGGCGGTGTATCCAGCTGCATGTCTTATTATTTAAATTCGCCCAACTGGAGGCGGGGTATCCAGGGTCACGTGTGTCATATGGGTTCACCTTGCGGTACTCGCTGCATCCAGACACACGTGACCGTGACATCTAATTTGTGACTTGCAACACCTTTTCAACCTTTTGAAGTTGCTATTTGGCTGTAATATCTGTGCCAAATTGTTAGCACCAGATTGTAAGGAAATTCGTGTGAATTTTGTATATTACTTACATTTTTCCTAATAAGTTAATTCAGTCATTATGGTGATCTGTGCTGTAATTATTTAGAACAGGCCATAGCTGACTGCATGAAATAATGATACCGGGGAGGATGTGATGAGCTGGAGAGTAGAGAAATATCCATGAAATAGCCATGTCTGACATTCCAAATCTTATTTGTCAGCTGTCATCCAGCTCGGGTGGGGGATAGAGCATTCAGAGACTCCCCCGGTATGCCTCTCACCAGTAATACACTTTATATGTTGTTTACAGTTAATTAACTTCTGCGAAGGATGAGATTAATACTGTGTGTATCAGTGCTAACTAATTATTAAAAAACATAGTAATAAAACGTATCATACTTTCTATTACACTAGCCTATACTTTATGAATACCAGATAAAGCAAGAATGCCCATCACATTACAAAGAATTGCTTTAATCTGAATTCTTGAAGAAAAGCTGTCAGGTGATTTATGCTTCCCAAACTACAGGCAGCATGGATCACAGCATAAATGCAACCTGGTGTATTTTTCTCAAAAATGCTTCAGCTCTTCCCCATGGACCGGCCCTTCCCAGCACCCCTACAGGTGATTGACAGGTCTCTCCCTATGTACACATGAAAGAGAAGTCTGTCAGTCATCTATAGCAGAGAAATCTGTCAGTCATCTGAGGACAGCAGGCCAGGGGCGTGCAAAATTGGATTAGTCTTGCCTCTGGCTGTGGTGCCTAGCTGGATTTTCAAAGTATATTTTCTCATATACCTGGCTGCGATCATGTAGTCAGACTGCAATTCATGCTGCCTGCGGTTTTCCTTCCCCATTAAAAAAATAAATAAAACTTTTTTTATATCACCACACCTATAAAAGCCGAATCTATAAAATAATAAAATGAATTAACCCATTTAGTAAAAGACATAACAAAAAAATCAAAATGCCAGAAATGTATTGTTTTCACTCCCCACACCTCCCTAAAAAACACAATAAGGGTACGTTCCCATGCTCAGGATTTGCTGCGGTTTTTGACTCTGCATATATTTGCAGCGTCAAAAGCGCAGTGGCCAGATGTTACAGCATAGTGGATGGGATTTCTAGAAATCCCATGTCCACTGTGCGTCTGTGTGCACCTACAGATCACTGGCGGAAACTGACATGCGGCGCATCTTTCAGATCCACAGCATGCCAATTTCTCCTGCAGATTTTCCCTATAGACTTGCATTAATGGGGTAAATCCGAATGTGTAAAAAACGTAAATGCGTGTCTACTAATTTGCATAATAGGTGCGGAAATGGTGTGGACATTCTGCAGCGTCAAAACCGCTGAACGTGGGAATGTACCCTAAAAAGTGATCAAGATATATTATGGAAGCCAAAATGTGATCAATGAAAACATCAGCTCACAACGGAAGAAACAAGCCCTCACACAACTCCATTGATGGTAAAGACGTTACGGGTCTTAGAAAATGACGACGCAAACCAGCATTATTTTTTACAAACTTCTCGACTTTTTTCACTGCTTAAATTAAGAAAAAATATATAATCAACATTGATATCGCCGTAATTTTAGTGATCTAATGAATCATGCTGCCATGTACCGTATACGTTACCATACAATGAGTGCCTTTAAAAGATAACCCCAAAATTAATTGCGGAATTGCACATGCTCATTATTTCTCCACACTTACTTATTTAGTATCTTGTAGAGTAAAATTAATTGTGTCATTCAAAACTACAACTTTGCCCGCCAAAAACCCCACAAAACTTCTTATGACGATGGAAGAATAAAAAAAAGTTAAGGGTTTTTAGACGTTGAAGAGGTAAAAACTAAAGCACAAAAATGAAAAATTGCCTAGGAGTGAAGTTGTTAAAGAACAAGGCACCTTGTTATTCTAAGGTATATTAGTACAATGTATAACTTACTATTTTAAGTGCATTTCAGGATCATTTTGTTTGTTTGGACAATCTCATTATCTAATGTTTCTCTCGTGGATTTACGCTGCTAAAGTGTACGGCAATGGGCACGATAAGCCCAGGCAAATTCTAGATAAAGAGTATTTTGCAGTTTGTCTCATGTAGTTCTGTGTACCGTAAGTCACATTAATCATTTAGATTTTACTTATAGCCCATGCCGTGTTGTCATCACTTGGTAAAGTAAATCATGATCACATACAGGATTGGCAGGAAGAACCCCGTGTCTCACCCTCTTCTGCCTGTAGGCATGACCATATAGCGCTGATTGATACTCCTCCCGTCAATGACTTACTAAACTCGTACACTGGCATACAAAACAGATGCTTTGTTTGGGCAGAGGGTTTCTTGTAATAAGGGGGACTCAGTGCTTTTGAAGGCTTCGCTATGGTTGAGTTTCTATGACCTGCAATTTTTTATAAAGACATCGGGGCTTGTGCCCAATGGGGGCTGAAAATATTTAGCCTATCTGTCTAGCAGAATGGTGACTTATAATTGAATTTTGACTTTTACAAAAGGCTTTTTGTTAAATGTAATAAGTATGTGATTGTGTAACAGTGATGTAGACTTTGTTATATGTGACATTGAAGGAGGAACACATGGCTATCATCAATACATGGATGTTTCTCGTATAGCCAGAGCTGCATACATGTTCTGTACATGCGTGTGCATAATACAAGTGGTGCATTGAGCAATACTAGTGAATATTCAGTATTTTAGAGTTTTAAGAAATACGTGACTGTTTTGAATCCAAATCTCCCTCCTTTAAGGACCCTGCCCTTAGAGTCCCCCATTAAATTCCTGCCCGAGGCACAATGAGATGCTGTGTCCAGCTGCAGAGAAGGACACATTGTGTCCGGCACAGAGAGAAGCCATTCTCTCCAGGATAGGCAGAGGCGGGGGCAGCATTGCTTGGCCGATTGTCAGTGTTCCTGGGTTTGTTTGGATCCTTTCTAATGGCTGACCTTTCCCAGTTCTACGTCTGGAGGGGAAAATCACCCCTATCTGTCATTGAGCGTCTCTCATATTTTTTTTTCAGTATTAACAAGAGCAAAGAAAAAATGAAGAGTAAATGGGGGCCAAATACAAGGGGGCCATTTCCATAATTAGACTGTGTACCTATATTGTTTAGGATTGTAAAAAATATTTGTGGGTAAAATGGCCCATTTGTTTTACTCCATAGACCTGCAGCTGGGAAATTTACCATACACAGCTGTAAAAACACAATATACCGGATAATTTCTCTACTAAATTACCTAATGTTGTGGGTGCATGTCAGACTGGTGCGCTTGTCCTACTGAGCATTGACCTCAATCACTTAGCAGATCAGATAGCTGGTTAACTTCTAGGAGGTGGGTACACAGCACTGAAGAAATCCCTAACCTGCTTTTTAGAGCAAAGGTGCAAAAATTCTTTAAAGTGTAAACTCCTCAGTTCTTGTTTTTAGAGAAGCAATTTATTATTGCAGTATGCGCCGGGCCTAAACTTATCCATTTAGTCTCTGTCTGACCAGCATACATCACGGTGCACAATTTTTGTCTGTATGAAATAAAGCAATACACTATACTGTTCCATATAGGAGCATCCAGTAAAAAACATATATGTTTTTTTAATATGCAGATTGTCTCGTCAGAGAAGAAGAGGACTAGAACTCTAGTGTTACCTATTGGAAGTAGCAATCCTAAAAGTCATTAACAACCCTTTAACGAGCCTTGCCACATATCTTAGAATAAAAGCCAAACCACTAACTCAATTTTCAGACACAGTGTTTCGGGGTGTTGCCCCTCATCAGTGCAAAGTATGAGATCTGATTTTGTTAGATAAGAGGCTTAAGACTGGAATCTAAGGAGTAACTTTTCTTCTTGTGCAGAGTGACATGTCAGGTACCAGGCCTGCTAAAGGGTCGATATTGACTTTTACGATTTCTACTTCTAATAGGTGGCACTAGAGTACTAGTCCTCCCAGAGGAGCAGTGCATACCATATAATCCTTCTCACACTAGCATGTCAGGCCAGGCATGTCACTCTCCACAAGGAGAAACGTTACCCCTTAGATCCCAGTCTCAAGCCTCACGCCTAGCCAAATTAGATTTCATACTTTGCACTGAGGAGGGGCAATACTCCAAAAACAGTGTCTGCAAATTGACATTCTGGTTTGTCTTTTTTCCTAAGTCATCTGAATGAGTTGTAGAAGGTGCATGGGCATGAAAAGGGAATAGTAATAACTACCTATCAGTTTATTCATACATTTCCAGGTGGAATAGCATAGAATTTCACCTAGGAAATGCTGATGCAGAATAGTAATTTCATAGAGAAAGGAAGTACATATTAAAACAGATGGAAATCCAGCAGATCCTTAATAAATCAGTTGCCCAGATATCTTATGTTTAAAACCTTTAAGTTAAACACATTTCTGACCAATCAGGTGAATGGCAGTATGTATAAGATCGGTATGAGTCGGCTCGTTACGCACAGAGACATTTTATTAAGATAGGATCATGTGTTTTGATCTTGGGAAGATACAATCATCATGTACGTGTGAAGGTGCACTCGTTTAATGGCACATTGGACGTGTCCTCCCTCCATTTTTCAAATGTTTATTGCTTTCTTACCGACTGAAGCATTCTACCTTTTGCTGTGAAGCAGTCGTTTATTATCCACACCATAATCCCTCTTGTATGCTCCAAAGAGCAGATCCATAAACCTGTAAAAATTGAGATTATCTTCAAAGTTAAAATGTAACTATGGTGCGCTATATTGTATTCTGTTTTATCTCACAGTATTCCTGGACATATTGTAAAACAGACGAAAATGTTCCAATGCTCATTTCTTGTTGTTTCTTGTTTCTTGTCAAGATTTTATTTTGCAGATAATAAAGAGTATCACCAAATGCTTAACGGGAACCTGTTAGCTTGTCTTTAACTTATGGAAGTAGTGGTATGTCTGTTTCGGTGCTTGTCTTCCAATAGAAATGATTCCTCTTATTGTAGAGAGCACATCATGAGAAATCTAGTGCAGAAGCTATATGCAGATTAGGCTGGAAGTGCATTGGGGGCGTGTCACAAAGCCATCAAAGTGCATTGACACTCCCCCACTTCATTTCCAGCCCCATTAGCATATGACTTATATGTTTAATTTCTCAGAGGACTGGCACATCTGATCGCTATAAAAGCGGTATCATTTTTAGCAGGAGATAAGCGTCTGTACCACCATACCACTACTGCCACATGTAAAAGCTTGCCAACAGTGTCCTGTTAACAATTTGCTGCAAATATTTTTCACTTTTATACATAGACACAGTAATGCAGAGATTTTACAAATCTTCAGTCTACTTCTACGGAAGAGTGTAAAGTCATTTGCGCGCCATAGAATCCCCAAATTGAGGGCTTGTGCAAAACTGGCTGACTCTATCCCTTCTCTTCATGAATAACATATAGGATCCCACTTCTACGGTGTCTTATGGTCCCTCTCTAATACAAAAGACAGAAAGGATGCATGGAATATTAGTCCTTCCCTTCTTGGGATGGGTGGTAATGGCATAAGACAGCACCACAAAGTATATTTTGTTGCGGAACCCCCTATATTTTATGCATTGGTTGCCTCAGTGCGTTTCCTTATTGCATCTCTTTCTTCTGCAGTCTGCCCTGGCACAATGAATGGACTGAGTGTGACTGGAGAAGCAGAGTACCAGCACCATACCTTAAAGAACATGTACAACAACTGCCATATTGTCATGGGAAATCTTGAGATTGTGCTGGTTGAGAACAACAAAGATTTATCCTTCTTAAAGGTAATATACACCTCGGTGATCATACGAGGGACTGAAATACAGGGACCGATGTTTTCTTTTCAGCTTGTTCTTATGCAATGTGCAGTAGATGGTAATCAGCCGTTGAAATAACACCCATCTTCTGATATTCACAGAGCACCTCGATCACAGATGTCATTTTTTTTGTTAGCAAATGGTGCGATCTGTAAGTGAGTTCAATGCGTCTGTCATTGGAATGTGGCTCCAACCTGTCCTGTTTAACCGGCCGTTTCCCCTGATTATTGCACAACTGGTTTACCCTCCCTATTCCACCCACAGAGTTTAGGAGGTAAAGTATTGCAGTAAATGGGAGAGGCTTCCTGCTCCTACAAGAGAACATGGCCAACCTTGCCCTAAACACAAAGACTGCATTCCAGTAGTTTAGCATCTGTTCACCAGCTAATAATGACATCTTCTTATTCTGACTGCTCATTTACATAATTAAAGATTTCATGCCCTGAGTTCTGTTTAGCGCAGTTTTAGAGCTATTTCCACTTGAAATTCCATAACTGTCTGGTAGATGTCTAAGAACTGGAAGTGTCATTAATCACAGAAGAAGGACCCAATGTTCTTTGTTAGAAAGTTAAGGAGAAGATGCCCCCTGTAACCCCCCTTCTCATGTACAGCACCATGGAATTAATGGCGCTATATAAATAAATAATAATAATGCTGGACATGCACAACCACCAATAGACACCATAAATGTATTTTGTTGGAATACCTCTTCAAAGAAAATCTCCATCTTTTATAAAGGTTTAACTAATTGAGAAAAATACTAAAATGTGTTCTGCAAGGGTCAATTCAGATGAATCACATGGTAGAATAGCTGTTGGCATTAATGCCCTATCTAGCAATAAGGATGCCTGTCATTCTTTAAAGGGAGACTCCCAAATTAAAAAGTTATTGTCTATGGCACTGCTGCAGAAAGTCAAGTCCCATAGACAATGACTGGAGCTGCAGATCGAGTGTATAAACCACAAAGTGAGGCTCTGTAGAATCCAGTTCTTGAGATCCAGAACCCCATTCTCGGGATAGCTAGATGGCCCAGTAGTCAAGCCACCAGCGATTACTATGTTATCCTCTGTCCTATCAGAGTGTTACGTTTTATTTTAGAAATAACCCTTTAAATGAATTGCACCCTACTGGCTAAACCCTTGTTAATAGCCACAAAGTACAGCATAAAATTAATGTTATACATGCCTGGCACCTCTTTATTTATTTCTCTTCCTCTGATATCAGCGCTGTGTCCCCCACAGTGCTTTTTTACACTCGGTCAAAACTGTAGTTGTTCATGTCAGGGGACTGGCGGAGGAAACAGAGCTGAGTTGTAGTTGATTTTGAGGAAACATCACTGTTCACAATAAGAAAACAAGAAACAAAGAACAGGGAAAAGAAAAAACATATTTCCGTGCCAGAAAGTACAATAGCACCTGTAGCCATGCGTCTGTTCTCTGAGGACAAACCATATATATATATAGAGAGAGAGAGAGAGAGAGACAGGAGACAACATTGGATGTATGAACTTCATGGTCAAAAACAATACCTGCAATCTTTAATTATTTGACCTGGCTGCCTTTTTCTACTGGGCAGCCAGACACAATGCTGAATATATATATATATTTAAATTGCAATTTTTTTTTATAACTTTTTATAAACGTAAAAAGGGCACTATCATGGGGACTGTGTGTTGTCCTACTGAAGAATTATTTTTGGTTCAAGGATAAACAGTTTTTTTTTTTTGTTTTTTTTTAATCTGTAGGAAAAACATTTTAAAATTAACCTTAAAATACAAATTAATAATATTACCTGTCAATGCCTGGCAATACTGCTGATTTTGAGGCCATGGTTGTTTTCATGGACATAATATCTGCATTGTAGTCAATGAATTAGTTGTGATAAATTTAGATGTGATTTTTTGGATGTAAGGCGCATTTCTCTTCTTTACTTTCAGTCCATACGTGAAGTGACTGGATACGTGCTGATCGCCTTGAATATTTTTACCTATTTGCCATTGGACAACCTGCGGGTCATTCGAGGACAGAGTCTGTATGAAGACAAGTATTCACTTTACATGATACTTAATAATCAGGTTAATGGCACCCGTGGTATCCAGAAGCTAAGCTTCCACCATCTGACAGGTAAGTCTCTAGTTAGAGGATGAGGACCCATGCATAGCAGATAAATGGTAATGGACACAAAAGCTGACAGTCTTGTGGAGAGTTACGTCTTCCAACACTGATGGATAGATCACTGCGTATACGAGCAACGAAAACCAAACAAACTAAAAAATACGTGAAAAACATAAACCTGAGGTGAGAAGTAATGCTGGCATCATATTGGCTTCCACGTACACGATTAGAGACAGGACTGCTATTTTCAGAGAAAATCTCCCTGGGACGTGTCTGGTACATCTGTTTGGTCCTTTACATTAGCATTGGGATGACTGTAAGACCACAAAGTTATAATTTAGGCTATATCTATAGTGTGTAAATGAGGCGTTTAATTGGCCAACCATAGAAGAAATGATACAGGGACCTTTAGACTTTTCTCATGCATTCAGCGTCCTTTAAAGAGTAAAAAAAACTCCCCAACCTCTGCAGTACAATAAGGTTCTTCTGATCCACATGTAAAGCTACAATTGGATTTAGCCTTCCCTCGTTAGACTGTAGTTGCATTGAGAACCTCTCCAGGCATCTATCACTCTCTGTCAATTAGAGCTTGGGAGAATTAAAAGAATTAATTTAACTATTGTGATTTTCAGTGGTCGGGGGAAGAACAAAAAAAGACAATTGTTCTAAAAATATTCTGCGTTCCCAGAGCAGCCGCTGATTGAGGGGACAAGCTGACTTGCCGAGTGGGGAGAAACTCCTACAATAAACTCTGTGGCAATCAAGCCCTCCAGCTTCCATGTGGCCAGTCCTATTAGTCAGACTGGCTGTACACCCCCTATTGTTGACCCCTCTACTTGCTCCTTACGGATTCCCGCTTGAGAAACTCCCTTCTGGACTTTCGACTTTTGTTTTCGTATTCATTGCTTTACTACTAGTGGAGCTGTGCCAACACTATTGTGTTTTTGGCTCTATCGGACAAACAGATAAAATAAGAGCACGTCTCTATCTTTGGATAAGCGCACTGGTTATACTGGTTTGAAACTTTAGCAAACAAAACCTGTTCACAAAAGAGCATACATTTTTTTTCCCATACGAACAGAACAAATTAAAATGTCAACACTTCTATGTACAGGTTAGTGGATACAGACTATCCTAATATACACCTGTTTGCAGCACTCTCCCAATATGGCGCCACTCACATTAGATTAACGTCGCTATTCCCTATTGTGCCCGTTTTCAGAGATTCTAGCGGGAGGCGTTCATATAACCAAGAATGAGCAGCTGTGTTACACTGACACCATCGACTGGAAAGACATCATACGGGATCCAAAGGCTCAAGTTGAAATTAGCGACAATGCTGCAAACTGTAAGTTCGGCTCGGCTGGATGATTCGCGACTTATATTTGACATGTAGATGGATTTATAGAATTCACTGGCTTTACTTTGCATTTATCTTTTTTTTTTAATTTTTGCCTCTAAGCTTTATTATTTCCTATAATAAATAATTCAAAGAAAAACAGTGAACGCACCCTTATCTACAATACCTAAATCAGGACCATAATATATATGTGAAATGATTAATTTATTAATATTATCTATGTATGAAAAATAAATATATTGCATTGGACTTAAATGGGTCTATATGTCGAACATTTAAAATATATACAATGGATCTGCCATAAATGTCTAATAGATGCAGATGTCACCTTTTCAGAACTCTTATAGCATGGAGAGAGCTACCTCAGGGTGAAACCGGGCTCCTTTACTAAAGGGAATCTGTCACCGGGGTTTTGCTACCTCATCTGACAGCAGCATTATATAGGGACAGAGACCAGCTTACTGGATGCAACAGTTGTAATAAAATCACTGTTTTCTCTTCTGCAGATGTAGTAGGGCTCTGAATGCTGAGCACTGTATAACCCCACTCACACTATTGATGAACAGTTCTGTGTACACGGTATATTGACAAAAATCTGCCAATCAGTGGCGGGGGTGGGGTCACACAGAGCAGGAGGACTAGATGGCACGAGACACCTGGTCATATAGTGATAATCTCCTGCTGATAAAACACTGATTTTATTGAAACAACAGCACGCAGCCTAGCGACACGTTGCTGGAATCAGAGTCTCAGCCCCTACATCATTGTTCCCTCAGATTACTTAGCAAATACCTGCTGACAGATTCCCTTTAAAATAGTTGCTGTACCCAGGTGGGACCTGCATCTATTAGAGATATAGCGATCCTGTAGATATGGCATAGAAGTCTGAGATGAGACTTTATCAGAATATGATGGAATAGTACTGTTATACAAAAGAGATCAGTGGGTATCTGTTTTATAGTCCTGAAAAGGGTTCAAAGAAGTCAAAACACAAATGTAGATCGTTAAGGCCCGGTCTCACATAGCAAGATCGTTGGCGAGATCACTGAAATGTCACAGATTTTGTGACGCAACAGCAACCTCGCCAGCGATCTCACTATGTGTGACGCATAGCGGCGACCGGCCCCCCCCCCGCTGGATATCGCTGATCGTGCTCGAATGTCCTAGACCATTTTTTGATCGCTGGTGTCCCGCTGTCCGGCATGCATCGCTGTTTGACGCCGACGAGCGATCTTGTTGGTGACGCAGAACTCAGGGTCACAGGTGAGTCGTCAGAATAGCTGCTGTGTGACAAGATCCCAACGACTGCCGAGGTCGTTGTACGGATCGCTGGATCGTTGCTGCGTCGTTGAGTAGATCTGCCTGTTTCACAGCTTACTAGCGACCATGTAGCGACGCACCAGCGATCCTTACAGGTCGTATTGTTGTCGGGATCGCTGAAGCGTCGCTATGTGTAACGGGACCCTTAGCAAACCAGGCACCTCCAGAATCTGAAAATGTGGTATAGATTTTTAAATACATTGCTGGAAATAAGACGACACTTCTTTAAAAATAAAACAAAATCGAAATATTTCATTAAATTAAAATATATTGAAATTTACCAAAATAGAATTTCAAAAATAAAGTAGACATTTAGGATACATCCATTCATGCATTCATTACGTGGAAATGAGTCCGACAAGGTTTATTGTTGCCAGCAAGATTTCTCTGGAAAACAGGCATCATAGAGGGCAGTGCATTGGGGCGAGTACATTTATTACAGCCGTTGGTATATACTGGTAACAGTACAGACCTGGAGTTTATACACAACACCGAGCCGGTTACTATGTATCCCTGAAGTGTCTGCGGCCAGTACGCTTCAGAACTTGGCAGTTTCTCTTGGACCAAGTCCAGATGTCTTATCAATAAGATTATAACTGGCTGGGGAAAGATTTCAATAGCGAAACGTGCAAATCTTCATATGCAGGGCTAGGTGTTAAGGGAAATAACCTCCGCCCTATGTTACTGATTCATACAAAAGGTGTATTTGGTTTCCATGTCAGGAACCTGGGCAAATGTATGAAACTCTATGCTCACTCCTATCTACACACCTCTGTTTGCTTTCTTTATAACAGGCCTCAACTTTGGCGCTGCATTGTGCAAATGACAAACAAATCACTGAAATCATATTTCACTAATTAATTTTCCACAATCAAAACACCTGTTTGCCCAGATCATTCGCAGGAACAGTATGCATTAGCCTATAGGTACTAATGGCATGGTGACTGCAAATTGTTAAACACTAGTAACTAAGTAGTAGTAAACTTGATTTCAATAATTATTTTTAAAAACACAAACGTTGAAACCATCGCTGTCCCTTGTGCTTTTCGGTATAAGGGCTCATACTCATTTGCAAGAAGAACCGACGAGTGCAATCTGATAAAAAATCGGATTGCACTCTGACTAATGTTGTTCTGTGATTCTCTGCTTATCTGCAATTTTTTTTCTCAGCTCAGATCGGACTGAGAAAAAAATCACAGCATGCTGCGATTGTCCTCGTATATCAGACAAGACTCGCAATTGTAAGTCAACGAGTACAAGAAAAACAAAACACACTGCATACGGACCATGCATGTGCCATCCGATTTTTACTCACCCATCTCCTTTAAAATCTGACATTTCATCTGCCATATACAGTAAAATCACAGCGTGAACTGACAGAATACAATAGATAGAACAGATATATATATACAGCTCTGGCAAAAATTAAGAGACCTCTTCACAGTTTTTTAAAAATCAGCTTCTCTGCATGTCTGACAGCCATTCCATTCCAGTGTCAGTTGAATTCCAACCAGAGCACACCTCATTCTACTTAATGTGCTTCTGATTAGGTGATCACCTGAACCAAAGTAGAAAAAAACCCTGCTGTGATGTTCACAATCCTTTTGCAATAGGACAAGCTGGATGGCAAAACAAGTGCCAGTAATATCCCAAAAGTAATAGGAATGAAAAAATAACTTTTAACCATGCCAAAGGAGTTCAAAAGAAAAGTCTTGACTGAGGAAAAGAAGGGCTCAATTCTGGCTTTACTAGCAGAGAGATACAGTAAGCATCATGTTGCCTCCATCCATAAAATTTCTAAGATGGCAGTCTATTACAACAAGATCAAGCAGCAGACATTAGGGATAACAAAGCTACAGACCTGCATAGGTCGATAACGACTCTCTATTGACTGGGATTACCATCTTCTTATTTGATTGCCACTCCGCAACCACAGGATGACATCAAGTGACCTACAAAAGGAATGGCAAATGGCAGCTGGGGTGAAGTTCATGGCAAGAACAGTTCGTAACAGGCTTCTAGAGGCAGGGCTCAAGTCATGTAAAGCTAGAAAAAAGCCTTTCATCAATGAGAAGCAAAGGAGAGCCAGGCTGAAGTTTGCCTAAGACCATAAGGATTGGACCATAGAGGACTGGAGTAAGGTAATCTTCTCTGATGAGTCTAATTTTCAGCTATGCCCAATGCTTGGTCGTCTTGCCACCGTGTTTTGCACCCACTGTGAAATTTGGTGTAGGATCGGTGATGATCTGGAGATGGTTCAGCAAGGCTGGAATTGGGCTTTGCAAAGGACGTATGAATCAAGCCACATACAAGGTTATCTTGGAAAAACAGTTGATTCCTTTTGCTCAAGCAATGTTCCCCAACTCTGAGGACTGTTTTTTCCAGCAGGACAATGTGCCATGCCACACAGCTAGGTCAATCAATGTGTGAATGAAGGACCACCACATCAATTCCTTTTCATGGACAGCCCAATCTCCAGACCTGAAACCCATTGGAAACCTCTGGAATGTAAATAAGAAGATGGATAGTCACAAGCCATCAAACAAAGAAGAACTGCTTAAATTTGTGTACCAGGAGTGGCATAAGGTCACCCAAAAGCAGTGTTAAAGACTGCAGGAAAGCATGCCAAGACGCATGAAAGCTGCTATAAAAAATCATGGTTATTCCACAAAATATTGATTTCTGAACTCTTCCTGAGGTAAAACATTAGAATTGTTCTAAATGATTATGATCTTGTTTTCTTAGCATTATTTGAGGTCTGCAGGCACTGCATTTTTTTGTTATTTTGACCATTTCTCATTTTCTGAAAATAAATGCAAAATTTATTGCTTGCAAATTCGAAGACGTTGTCATAGAATCATACAATCATAGAATCGTAGAGTTGGAAGGGACCTCCTGGGCCATCTGGTCCAACCCCCTGCTCAAAGCAGGATTCGCTAAATCATCCCAGTCAGATGTCTGTCCAGCCTCTGTTTGAAGACTTCCATTGAAGGAGAACTCACCACTTCTCGTGGCAGCCTGTTCCACTCATTGATCACTCTAACTGTCAAAAAGTTTTTTCTAATATCTAATCTGTGTCTCCTCCCATTCAGTTTCATCCCATTGCTTCTAGTCTTTCCTTGTGAAAATGAGAATAAAGTTGATCCTTCTACAATGTGACAGCCCTTTAGATATTTGTAGACAGCTATTAAGTCTCCTCTCAGTCTTCTCTTTTGCAAACTAAACATTCCCAAATCCTGCAACCTTTCCTCATAAGACAGGGTTTGCAGACCGGTCACCATTCTGGTCGCTCTTTTCTGAACTTGCTCCAGTTTGTTGATGTCTTTTTTAAAATGTGGTGCCCAAAACTGGACACAATATTCCAGATGAGGTCTGACCAAAGAGGAGTAGAGGGAAATAATGACTTCACGTGATCTAGACTGTATGCTTCTGTTAATACATCCTAGAATTGCATTTGCCTTTTTTGCTGCTGCATCACACTGTTGACTCGTATTCAGTCTGTGATCTATTAGTATACCCAAGTCTTTTTCACATGTGCTGTCACTTAGCCCTATTCCTCCCATTCTATATATGCTTTTTCCATTTTTATTGCCCAGATGTAGTACTTTGCATTTCTCCCTGTTAAAAACCATTCTGTTAGTTGCTGCCCACTTCTCCAGTTTATTTAAATCTTTTTGAATCCTCTCTCTCTCTTCTCTAGTATTAGCTATCCCTCCTAGCTTTGTGTCATCAGCAAATTTAATCAGTTTACCCTCAATTCCTTCATCTAAATCGTTGATAAAGATGTTGAACAATACAGGGCCCAGGACAGAGCCCTGTGGTACCCCACTTGAGACATTCTTCCAACTGGATGTGCAGCCATTTACGACCACTCTTTGGGTCCGATCACTAAGCCAGTTATGAATCCACCTAACAGTTGCCTTGTCCATTCCATACTTAATCATTTTTTCAATAAGGATTGTATGAGAGACTTTGTCAAATGCTTTGCTGAAGTCAAGATATACTATATCTACAGCATTTCCTTGATCTACCCAATCAGTGATACCGTCATAGAAGGAAATTAAGTTAGTCTGACATGACTTATTAGTTACAAACCCATGCTGACTCTGTTTAATCACTTCATTCTATCCAGGTATTGACATACATGTTGTTTAATAATTTGTTCAAAGATCTTTCCTGGTATAGAAGTCAGACTCACCGGCCTATAGTTACCTGGGTCCACCTTCTTCCCCTTTTTGAAGATAGGAACAACATTTGCTCTTCTCCAGTCTTCTGGCACTTCTCCTGTTCTCCAAGAATTTTCAAAGATTATAGAGAGGGGTTCAAAAATTTCTTCTGCTATCTCCTTCAGTACTCTGGGGTGTAATTCATCTGGACCTGGAGACTTGAATTCATTTAGGCTAGCTAAGTGTTTCCTCACTATCTTTCTGTTTATAGATATCCTGGATTCTTCTATTCCCTTAATAGGACAGTGAATAACAGTTGATGTTACATTTCCTTTCTGAGAGAAAACAGATGCAAAATAGGAATTTAAAAGTTCAGCCTTCTCAACATCCTGTCTTACCATTTCATCATTTTCATCCTGTAAAAATCCTATAGCATCTTTGACTTTTCTTTTACTTTTGACATATCCCCAAAATCCTTTATTATTGCTTTTGACATCTCTTGCAAGCCTCAATTCATTTTCAGCTTTAGCTAATCTGATTTGTGCCCTGCAGGTTCTGCAGACAGCATTATATTCTTCTTTAGATATGCCTCCCTCTTTCCATTTTATAAACATTTTTTTCTTCCTTTTTAGCATGTGCTTAAGTTCTGTGTTCATCCATCCTGGTTTCCTTAACTGCTTCCTATTCTTCCCTCTTTTCGGAATTGTTAACAACTGTGCTTTGAGAATTTCATTTTTCAAGATTTCCCATCCTTCCTGGACATTTTTGTCTTTAAGGATATCCAGCCATTGGATCCCTCCAATTCTCTTTCTGAATCCCTTAAAATCTGCCTTTCAGAAATCTAACCTTGATGTCTGAGTCTTCACAGGTCTTCCGCCTCTAGTTATCCAAAATTCTAAAATAGCATGGTCGCTACCTCCTAGGGTCCCAGCCACTTTTACCTCCTCAACCATTTCCTCCCTGTTTATAAGGATTAGATCCAAGGTAGCAGTTCCCCTTGTTTTCTCCCTTACCTTTTGGAAGATAAAGTTGTCAGCAAGAGAGGATAAGAATTTCCTTGACCTGTTAGTTTTGCCTGAGAGAGATTCCCAACAAATGTCTGGATAGTTGAAATCTCCCATGACAACTATGTCATATTTTTTGGAGAACTTGGCCATTTGATGCATAAAGAGTTCATCCATAGCTTCAGCTTGCACAGGCGGCCTGTAGTAAATGCCTACAATGGTGTCCTTTCCATTGTTCTGTTCTTGTATTCTTACCCAAACAGTTTCCACAGAACTCCCAGTCTCTGAAGCTTCAATCTCTGTGCAGATATACGCGTTTCTAACATACAATGCGACACCCCCTCCTCATTTATCAAGTCTGTTTCTTGCAAATAAGTTGTATCCTTCTAGTCTTGTATTCCAATCATGTGTATTGTCCCACCAAGTTTCAGTGATTCCAATGACATCATATTTCTTTTCCTGTGTTAGTAGTTCCAATTCTCCTTGTTTGTTGCCCATGCTTTGTGCATTAGTATAGAAACATTTTAGTTTGTGATTGGTTTCTCTTTCTCCAATATTTTTATTAATTAGATTATTTCGTCTTTGTTCTTCCTTTCCACTTCTAATAGCAGAGTTCTCAATAGCATTTGTCAGGTGTATGGCTTTTTCTGGTCTTTTGCTTCCCTTCCCATGATGTTCTAGTTTAAAGCTCTCCTTACAAGTGTAGCAAGGCGACTTCCAAATACATGCTTACCAGTCTTCTTAAGGTGCACCCCATCTCTAGCAAGTAGTCCATCGTATAAGTAGTTCACTCCGTGATCCAGAAATCCAAATCGTTGCTGACGGCACCATCGACGTAGCCAGTTGTTCACCTGCAGAATCTTATTCCACCTCCTTGTTCCATGTCCATCCACTGGGAGGATGGAAGAGAAGACCACCTGCGCTCCCAGTTCTTTCACTTTCTTGCCTAAGTCTTCAAAGTCTCTGCAGATGGTTTCCAGGTCGTTTCTTGCAGTGTCATTTGACCCCACATGTAGTAGCAGGAATGGGTAGTCATCTGTAGGTCTGAAGAGTCCTGATATCCTGTCAGACACATCTTTAATTTTTGCACCTGGAAGACAACACATTTCTCTTGAAGTTATATCCGGTCTGCAGATAGCGGCCTCAGTTCCTCTCAACAGGGAATCCCCCATGACCACCACTCTCCGTTTCTTCTTCACAACATTTTTCTTTCTCCATCCAGGAGGACTCTGAAGGCGTACAAGGTTGCTGTTTGTTGGCAAAGTCTTATCCTGATGTATTTCTTCATCGTTTTCCTGCGTGAGAGCCTGGTACTGATTCCTGAGCAGTATGGGTGCTGACTGCCTCCTGATCCTCCTGCTTCTCTGGGTCACATGTCTCCATTCCTCTGTTTCTTCAGGTGCACTTCGAATTTCTTCTCTTTCTGTAACATGAAGAGATAATTCTGCTCTGTCCAAGAACTCTTCACCTTCCTTAATGATCTTCAACGTAGCTAACCTCTCTTCGAGATTTTGCAACTTTTCCTCCAACAGGGACACAAGCTTGCATTTGTGGCATGTGAAGTTTGGCTTTTCCACTGGTAAGTCTGTGAACATGTAGCAAGAAATGCAGCTCACCAAATGGCTCCTGGCCTCTTCCATCTTGAGATTTCTTAAAAACGATGAAAGATGAGCCCCGGCGCGCGGTTTTTCCGATTTCCTCTTTTCAGCTGCAACGGCCAAAACCCAGTGATCGTTGAGCTCGCGGAGACTCTTCACTTATCCCAGAAGGCACTGGGAATATGCAAATGATCTCCTCAAGACTCTTCCCCTGGTTTTCCGATTTCCTCTTTTCAGCTGCAACGGCCAAAACCCAGTGATCGTTGAGCTCGCAGAGACTCTTCACTTATCCCAGAAGGCACTGGGAATATGCAAATGATCTCCTCAAGACTCTTCCCCTGGTTTGCTGTTTGTCAGTCGTTTATAGAATAAAAGAGCAATCTACATTTTACTCAAAAATATACCTATAAAGAGAAAAATCAGAAAAACTGAAAATTTTGCAGTGGTCTCTTAATTTTTGACAGAGCTGTGTATATATATATACAAACACACAAACAAATTCAATACAAATACACAAACACACATAGAGTAGATAGATATAAAGATGTCGGTGACATATATAATTGGTACAGTGCTTGGGTGGCTTACTAAACATGTATTTAGTCAAACACTAAATAAATATCTGAAAAACATGGTGTGGGATCCCCCTAAAATGTATTAATCAGCAGAGGGAAAGCGGATAGCTGGGGGCTGCTGTTTATAGCATGGAAAGGGGGTAATACCCATGGAGCTTCCCTGGGATGCTACTAATATCAGCTCACAGCTGTATACTTATCCTTTACTGATTATTAAAATGACGTAGGATCTTTGGGCTGATATTTATAGCCTAGGAAAGGGCCATGGATATTGGCCTCCTCCCAGACTAAAAATATCAGCTCTGCTGCTCCAGAAAAGGAGCATCCATAAGGTGTGCCAATTCTGGCACTTAGCCTCACCCTTCCCACTTGCCCTGGTGCGTTGGCAAGTCCGACATATCAGGAAAAACATCAGACCAATTTTTTTTAATGGTGATGGGTATGAACCTTTATTAATATTAGAGCATATGAACAATCCATGTAGGCATAACAACAAGAAATGTAAATTACCACCTAAAAGCTTCATCTAAGTGCCAAGAAATGGTGCTGCTTCTTGACTTGAGAAACCAGCATTTTCTCTTTAAGTGATATCACTGAATATAGTGGCTTACATGTGCCAATCATTACAGGGGTTGTCGGGACCTTGTGCCAGAAACTTGTATACTTGCGGTCACATGACTTCCACCCTCAGCATCTGATTCTTTTTTCCTACAGGACATAAGCCACTGTTAGACGTGTCTGTCATTAGTCTACCCCAATCTTTCCATTTAGTAGAGCATTCATGTGTATGGAGGTGGCGAGGGTTGTTGGTCAAAAGAGCAGTTGATTTACCTTGGAGTTGAGCCCAAAAATTAACACAACCCTGGTTCAGCAGTCACGTTGGTAGTCTGTGGCTGCCGGACCAGAGCCCAGTGAACTTCCTCTAAGATGCCATCATTCCTGACACCTCTTCTGACTAGTATACCCGGTGTGCTGTGGCCATTATGCTGCACCAAGCCTGATCAGTAAAGGCACTGGGGATTCCAGTAGGTAGGAGGAGATTCACTGGGCATATATTGGTGGGCCTTGAGTTCATCAACACTTGGGCAGGGGATTAGGGAGGTCAGATCTTATTGCTGGAGGTACTGTCTCTGCAACTGAGAATTTCCCGGCAGTAAGATATGTAATGCACAGTGGCAGGGTCCTCCATTGCATCTGTTTTGCCTTTGCTTGGTCATGAAAAAGAAGTCTTCTCTATAACTTCTTATGACCTAATGATCAAATGTGAGTAGGATTGAAGAAAATGAGAGATAAGAAATATTTAACTGACTTACTCATATTTAGATCCCATTGTTTTCACACTTATTTTCAGTAAAGTTCTTTTATGCTATGTTGACCTATTCATTAAAGAGGACCTATCACCAGGAAAAAGTGACGCATTTTGGCTCTTATTTTAGTCCCACTACTCCCTTTTTCATTTAGTGATAATTTTTATGATCTTTATAAGGGGACATTGCTCACAGATTTCTTTGGTAAAGACCATAAAAATGACTACTAAATAGAAAGGGCCCATATTACTAGACCTGTATGGCGGATTTAAAAGAAACAAAAACGTACTCCGATGAAAAGCAGGTATAAAATAAGAGTAAACACTGGCCACTATCACCTGGTGACAGATCCTATATATCAAAAACATAGGCAAAGGTGCTCATTATCACAGTATGAGCATACAAAGAATACCATTACTTCAAAACACGAACCTCATCCACAATGACCTGGAGCATTGGATTACCCTAAGTATATAGGAAATTGGAAAGTGACTGACACTAGGCCATGTACAGAGACCATGTACAATGGCTGGTGTCAGCACTGTAACCATTGTCACAGCCTAACATTGTCATTTACGACTTCCTAAAGATATTACAGTGAATTTGTCCTGTAATAGCCTGCAAACTAGTTAGCTAATCATTGTCAGAAACATAAGCCTTAAGGCTCCCATACAGGTTATCGTGACATCAGCCGAGCTTGCCAATATCGGCAGGTATGGCTGGCACACTGATGCGTATGACGGCCTCCTGACTCTAAGGATACGGAATGTCCGATATCTAATTGTAAAGAGTTAATTGGAGTAAATAGTACATGAGGCTGCATGGTTCCTAGACATGACCCCTCTAAGAAGTCCATGTGCCATAATAAGGCATATGGACTGGAGTTGTATTTATCAGACAAGCACTTTAACAGGTGACATGTCCAATATGAAAGTCATAACAGTAAGGGCTCAATTAGATGAGTATTTTTCACGTACAAGTTCTTCTTTTATATTTTTATATAAAAAACCTATGGGGCTGCTCACATGTCCAATTTTTTTTGCTGACTGAGTGGTCCATGCAAAATTGTGGAGATAAGTCTGATATTGATCTGAATGTTGGATCGTACCCAGCAATGTAAGGTAAGTCTATGGGTCAGGAAAAAAATCGGACAGCGCTTAGACCATGCTGTCCGTTTATCCTGGACTGCTAGATTGGAGAAAGCGGAGAATGTTTTTTTTTATCTTATATCAGAAAATCTGATAAAACTCAGATAAATCAAACTCTGATACAACTTGGATGACATTCTGATGAATCTCGGTGCACATTCCGTGATGAAACTAGGATAGTTTTTCTTGTATATTAAAAAAAAACAAAGGTCTGAATGAGCCCTAACTGCGGGGATACAGAAAAGCTATCCTTGTATTACAATTTTTAAAAACGGGCTTTTAAAATGTGTTAAAATAATAATCAAATAAGCTTTGCTTACCTATTGAGATCCTTAAAACTCCGGTGGTCCCTTCTATTCCTGTAGTTATGACGTCCCATCCATCATTCACTTGACCACTGCAGTCAATCACTGAGGAGTCTGTTGGCATGCATATAAACATTACTGCTGAGGCCAGTGATTGGCTGCAGTGGTCATGTGAACAAGGAAGGTGACATCAAAGCTGCAGGACTGGCATGGACCAACGTGGTAATGGCACCCTTTTTTTAGGGTGTTTGAATAGGTAAATAATTCTTATTAACGTATATGATCAACAGATTTCATCTTTAACCCTCCCGGACAACTCCTTTAACCTTTGTACGCCTTCTGCCGTTATATTGTGAAGACCGTAGCATTTGTCTTAGAGTTTATCAGTGACTATTTTTCCTGGAATGCTTCGAATGGTTTCTCAATCTTAAGTGTTTGCAGTGGCTTAGTACATTGTTATGAGTGCTGGAGCCTACATAAGTATTTCTTCTACACTCTCTGCAGCATATTCTGTAGTTACCCCTGTGCCATCACTTATTGCTTATTGTTGTGTGGTATCTTTATTTTTGTCGGTGCTCATGATAAGATGTCACTGTCCATTTACGCACATTATGTGTAGCTCGGCATATATGTCTGCGGTGACAGTCACAAATGTGTTTTAGGTGCCATATAGTTCAGCTCTACAAACCCATTTAACAAATATTAGCTCATGCCATGTGGGTGCCAAGATAAACCCTCCTTTGGCAAAACTTCTGCCATCCTTATCCTGTTTCTTGAGGCCAGTTGTATTTCTGCTTTAATACAAACACTTTACGAGACGCACAAGAGACTTCTTTTTATTATTATTAAAACATAGTAATAAACCCTAAAAAAAAGTGTCACTGACACCAGCTGGTTAGCGAGGCGCTCTGTGTGGTGTGCAGACTGTGTAGTTTAGGGACAGGGTAAGGAACAGTTGGCCCTGTCCATTACTCCAGGCCAGGAGATCTATCAGATGTTCCAGGTATTAGAGGACGGGCATCAAGCATGCTCATTTTCTTGGCTGGACTAATCTACACATGGCTGCCGGTCCTTTATGTATTTTGTGCCGACGGCAGACACATCTTTGATTTTACGAACTAAGAATATGATCACACATGACATATGTTGTCATTAATATAAGTGAGGTTTGAGCAAAGTCGCTCATTCAGATGTATGGAATGGATTTGAAGCCACATGCAATGTTGTAACCACTCCGATGTTGATTAGAATCTGGTGACTGTTTCTTCAGAAAGTTTATTTTCACTGTGCACATAGAAATTTTTTGTTGTGCATGGGATACGGATTTCATATGGCTGTAGGCGCAGACTCCACAGTGAAATTTGGGTGAAATCTGACATATGTGAATCACCCTGTTAGTTTGATGATGCACACATTATTTTTCTATCACATAACCAAATTAAATCTCCATTGTTGGTGAATGGTATCCTGAGTTCTCGGTCTCAATCTTTGGGATGTGCTGAAAAAGAAAATGTCGGGTCCATGGAGTACCTACGGCGCAACTTAAAGGAAGACCCTTCAACTTACATATGATTAGCGAGGACCCCGGCGATTTACTGTGCATCTTACATGAATTTCAAATTTCCTGTCTCCATGTATCAACAGAGTGATAAGTGTGTGTATATATATATAAGGTTTATATCTATCTATATATATATATCCCCTTTCTCCTGAGACTGTGGTTATCGTTTAGATACATAACATAGAGTGAAGGTTACATTATCTTTTGGGGACTGAACCTTTGTTGTCTGCTCCAGGTAAACCTTGTCATCCTTCTTGTACTGAGAAGTGTTGGGGGCCAGGAGAAGACGACTGTCAGAAATGTGAGTCTTTACCTTTAAATTCTTATCTGATGGTGACAATAATACTAATTTTTTTCCCCCAAAAAATAAAAGAACATTAATAAAAATATATTTATATACTGTTTATTTACTTCCATCACCATAATAATATGGGATGGAGAATATGTATGATGGGTATATGGGCATGGGACTATGGGATGGAGGATGTGTGATGGGTATATGGGCACTCGACTATGGGATGGTGGATATGTATGATGGGTATATGGGCACGGGCCTATGGGATGGTGGATATGTATGATGGATATATGGGCACGGGCCTATGGGATGGTGGATATGTATGATGAGTATATGGGCACGGGCCTATGGGATGGTAGATATGTATGATGGGTATATGGGCATGGGACTATGGGATGGAGGATGTGTGATGGGTATATGGGCAATCGACTATGGGATGGAGGATATGTATGATGGGTATATGGGCACGGGCCTATGGGATGGAGGATGTGTGATGGGTATATGGGCACGGGCCTATGGGATGGAGGATATGTATGATTGGTATATGGGCACGGGCCTATGGGATGGTGGATATGTATGATGGGTATATGGGCACGGGCCTATGGGATGGAGGATGTGTGATGGGTATATGGGCACGGGACTATGGGATGGTGGATATGTATGATGGGTATATGGGCACGGGCCTATGGGATGGAGGATGTGTGATGGGTATATGGGCACGGGCCTATGGGATGGTGGATATGTATGATGGGTATATGGGCACGGGCCTATGGGATGGAGGATGTGTGATGGGTATATGGGCACGGGACTATGGGATGGAGGATGTGTATGATGGGTATATGGGCACGGGCCTATGGGATCGTGGATATGTATGATGGGTATATGGGCACGGGACTATGGGATGGAGGATAATTATAATTTGTTATAACTAACCACAGCTAGTTACTATGCCCGGGCAGCGCCGGGCTCTTCAGCTAGTAACATTATATATTTGAACGCCTCTCGTGATCACTAAATAAAAGCTCCATTTGTTTGTTGACATCATAGGAATTAATACTGTACCTGTCAGATAGTAAAGAAGTCTGATTTATTGATATATTCTCCTAAATACTTTATCATCCAAAAAAAAGAGTGTATTGCCTGTATCCAAAAAATAATTCTTTACTGGTATCAGAACGTAGTGGCAAACGATCATCACTCCGGCTTATCTTCTGAGGCTAATAATATATAATAAATAATAATGTTGTTTTTTTTAAATTCAATTAATTTGGAAGGAATCTAGCATGTTCTTTTAACCCCTGTGTTGTAAAATCTTGAAAGAAGAAATATTTTGGGGACTGATATAGTGTTTGCAAACATGCATTTATTGAAAAATGGGGCTCTAGAAGTCAAAAACACTAGGAAAACATGGATATGTCTATGACGGCAGAGCAATTATGCCACTGCAGTGCCTTTGGTAGACTTGAAAAATGGTCTATACAGCATTTTCACAAAGTGCCCAAACAGAGGTGCATATAAATTAGTGCCACGTAGTGCACAGTAGTGTCACCTGAAATTATACATGTACAGTAATATGGAACAGTCCTGACAGCATTGCAATAGTGGTCACATAGGACTGTCATCTATATTAGTTTACCCACACAGAGTAGCAAGAAAAAGTAAGTGAACCCGTTGAAATTACCAACATTTACTCCCAATTGTATGTATGTTATTAGTTTAGTTACATTGTGTTTCTCTAGAATTGAGACTTAGATAACAGTCAGACTTATTAGTACTCAGTACAGAAATACAGGTACTTCTAAGGGGTTCACATAGTTTTCTAGTGGCTATAGTGATTCCAAACACAAAAATGAACCCATACAGAAGTTGCATGTACTTTAATATGTGAAAGGATATCATACACTAAGTGATCATGAAATATACAATATAAGATTCTTTTCCTGCAGTGACAAAGAACATCTGCGCCGAGCAGTGCAATGGCCGCTGCTATGGACAGACCCCCACTGAATGCTGCCATGATGAGTGTGCTGGGGGCTGCACAGGTTCCCTAAACACGCAGTGCTTTGTAAGTAATTCTCCGTGAATCGTACTATTGGCGTTTTTTATGTTCCAAGTTCAGCAATTTGCCATAACGGTAACCGTCTGTCCCACACAGTCGTGTCGGAACTTCAATGATAATGGAACCTGTGTCTCACGATGTTCTCAGCTGATTTACAACTCTCTGACCGGTCAAATGGAACATGGCCCTGATGCCAAATTTCAGTATGGAGGATCATGCGTGAAGAACTGCCCCCGTAAGTATAGGCAGATGAAAGTAATAGTGTCTGACCCTGATAATTAACTTGATATGGATAGTCACGGGAAAGGTAAAATGAATGTCCTGCTAATAAAAGTGGGAGGTTCGGGGGTAAAAAAAATGTTTCCCACTGTAATTATTCATTAGAAAGTCCTCCCTAATAAATATCAGTGATAAGAGCCGGTATGGATCACCAACAGAGCTGTACATATGGGGGCTTGGAGATATTGGGCACTGCAGACGAAAGGAGCAGCAGTGCTTCATTGAGCAACACTGACCCCTCTCAATAAATATTAACTTCTGCATGTCTATCTTCTCAGCTCTCATCAGCTCCTCATACATGACCTGCAGTCCTCATACATGACCTACTGTCCTCATACATGACCTGCAGTCCTCATACATGACCTGCTGTCCTCATACATGACCTGCTCTCCTCATACATGACCTGCTGTCCTCATACATGGCCTGCTGTCCTCATACATGGCCTGCTGTCCTCATACATGACCTGCTGTCCTCATACATGACCTGCGTCCTCATACATGGCCTGCAGTCCTCATACATGACCTGCGTCCTCATACATGACCTGCGTCCTCATACATGGCCTGCAGTCCTCATACATGACCTGCAATCCTTATACATGACCTGCAGTCCTCATACGTGACCTAATGTCCTCATACGTGACATACTGTCCTCATACGTGACATACTGTCCTCATACGTGACCTGCTGTCCTCATACATAACCTGCAGTCCTCATAAATGCCAACATGTTTTACCATAACCAGGTTCCCGTATCATGTTCCCACATGCTTTATGCATCCATTAGCCCTCTGCGTCTGTACTGTTACACACTTAACATTATGGCTGGGCCAAACAATCAGGGCAATTGTTACCACCCACCTTTCATGTCTACCTTTTTCCTTATAGAGTGTAAGCTTGCGAGCAGGGCCCTCATTCCTCTTGGTATCTGTTACGATCTATGTGATTATTGTTATGCTGTAATGTCTATTGTATGTACAAGTCCCCTCTGAAATGTAAAGTGCTGCGGAATATGTCGACGCTATAGAAATCAAATTTATTATTATTTATTATTATTATTAGCATGTTTAGCCTGACAGATCCACCATTCATACTGCTAAAAATAAAGAATAAAGTACAGAAGGTTTCCTTTCATTTGTAGCTGACATATCAGTATTATTTTTACAGTTATATATGGATACTGTACTTATATTGTTTTATTTTTATATTTAGTTAATTTTGTGATAGACCAGAACTCTTGTGTCCGTGCATGCCCCAGCAACAAGATGGAAGTGACAAAAAATGGAGTCAAGATGTGCGAGCCATGTTCAGGACTTTGTCCAAAAGGTAACTGCGGTGTCACATTGGGGACATGAAGATAATGTAGAGATGAAATGCGTCTGTGCTTTGTCGTTGCCTTTACCAGATTATAGTAGCAGTTCTTAGCTAGTAATGTATGTCACGATGTCTGGATCCTTTTTATTTTAATAATTTAATGCAAATAATATGGAAATAATAAAAGGAAGAAATCTCTTCTGGTATACTGGACTGGAATATTACACTAACACGACTGTGACTTGGTAGTGAATTCTTCTAGTTTACCTTTCTATTTCCTCTATTTCTTTCCAGCATGTGAAGGAACCGGTGGTAAATACCAGACTGTGGATTCTAGTAACATTGATAGATTCATTAATTGCACCAAGATCTTGGGAAATTTGGACTTCCTTACTATTGGACTAGATGGGTAAGACAAAAAATTATATTTAGTATTTACATTGTGCTTTGTGCACTGTATAAGAAATAGACATATACGAGACGCATAGAAAATTGTACGTTTTAATTCTGGAGTCATCTGATTGACAGGACATTTACTGATACTGTGTATCTGTATAAAGATACTTTTACGTTATTCTTGTGTTCCTTCCAGTGGTGAATTTTGATAAATTCGCCCAGTTTTTTTACTATTTTTATTAAATCTAATGATAAGTCAACATTTGAAGAAGACTAAGCAAGCGTTCAATACCATGGATGGCAAGAAGAACAAACAAATCAATTTTGGAACAAATTAAGCCAGACATGTCACTCGACGTAAGGATCAATCCCCAAGAAACACCAAGCTACGACTTGCCTACTTTGGACACATCATCTGAAGAGAGCAATCACTGGAGAAGGACATCATGGTCAGAAGAATAAAAGGAACAAGGTGAAAAGGAAGACCAGTAGCCTGATCGCTTGATACAATCAAGATAATGGAGAAGACCCTGGTGGATCTATCTAGGCTTGCACAAGATCGATCTTCCTACAGATCACTCATCCATAAAGCCACCATTGCTCGAGTTCGAGCTATAGCCCGTTAAAAAAAATGCAAACTTAACTTTTGCATACTGAACAATATTAATAGTTTCTAACAAATCATACCTGATGGAGCTAGCAAGGTCAAATACAGAATCAGGTACTATGCACAACAACACAAGGTATAGCCCATAAAAAATAGCACTAAATTAAATGTCCCATATCTCTGGAACAACTATATTGGGAAGTTAAAGAAATGGATTACTCAGAAGAACAGCAAGAATGAAATAAGAGCAATGATTTACCACTTTTGACCCGATGATAGGTTTTCTATAAATCATTATGGCCTTCAGACACATGTAAACTTTTTAATAAACTTTTCATAAAAGCTGTAGTTCGTAATCTAAAATAACGTTATAATCTGACATTCAGTTTGATTTGAAAAGACAAGTTAGGTTCAAAAGGTTTTGTAAGTATCCATGATATACTTTCCATAGCCTCCATCGTTGTGTGGCTTTCAGAGCAGCACTGATGATTATAAAATGTAAATGTGAACTCTGTTCTCTAGCAGAAGCGCAACAACTATTAAAGTATATTTTTTAATTGTTTTGTTTTTTTCCTGATTATATGTATAATTCTAGGGATGAGTTTATGAATATTACTGCCCTGGACCCTAACAAGCTGAACGTCTTCAAGACCGTGCAAGAAATAACAGGTAGAAGGAAGGCTACTGAATCTTTAGAATAATTAGCATGTTATATTCTTGGACTATGAGAATAATATCTGTTCTAAAACTAACGAGAGATATCACTTTAGGGTACCTGAACATTCAGTCATGGCCAAAACATATGAATGACTTCAGTGTCTTTTCCAGCCTCACTACCATTGGTGGTCGAAGTCTAATGTGAGTATCATGTCTTCTACGATATATGGAAACTAAATGCAGAAGACTTTCTAGAGCAGTGGTCCTCAACATTTTTAAACCTAAGTGCCACCTTCAGCTCTGACAGATGGTTGAGAGCTACATCCAGAGCCCTCCGAGTAGTGACACCCAGAGCCCCCCCATTACTGGTATCATGACAGCCAAAGCTTCCCCCACAGAAACCACACCTGTCCTCTGTACCACATTGCCTTATAGGTAGCATACTTGAAACCAGGAGTTTCCACTTTACCATCATTCAGTATTCTCGCATGAAGCAATCCCACCACACTGTCGTATCCAGTTTTAAGCACCCCTCAATATCTGGCAGGATCATCCTATTTCCAGCTTACCATATTTTCTCTCCACCCCCATGACCAAGGGCATGCACATCCAGATCTGCTCTCCTTGTGAAGTGATACACAGACAAGTCGCCATCTTGTGACCTGCTCTTCTTATCTATTTGCCATACCTGGTTCCAACGCAGCAAGTGGGTAGACAGGTGGGAGCCACACTTAACACTCCCACAAGCGTCCTGTGGCTCCCAAGCCACAAATTGTGACTCCTGTTCTAGAGTATGCTCGGAGTAGTGTGGGTGCTCAAGTGACATATTCAAGTCCCCACTGACAAACATGGGCAATCCCAGCCTTGTTTTGTGGCTGTCTAACAGCTGTGAAACATGTGACCATGGGGACTTGATCATGTGACTCGAGCACCCGCGATACTCAGGGCATACCCGAGCACCCTAGGCAAGACTCGAGGAGCGAGCACTCGCATTCATCACTAATCCCATTTCCTAGACATCGGTGAAGAATTGCTGTTTTTCAGTGTAGTAGATATCATTGCCCATTGCCAGTGGCTTATCGGTAAACGATCAGTACTGATTTATGGTACAGATAAGGAGATATATGTGCACATTGCTGTCAAAATGTTGGTAATCTACGTCCATATTACTTCTCCTTTGTCCCATATTGTGTTTTCCTTATCTTGTGTTTTCGACAAGAGACCTGATCTCTCAATGATATGTTACAGACGTGGGGTGTCACTTCTTGTGATGAAGAACAGCAATGTGACGTCTCTGGGGTTTCGTTCGCTGCGTGATATCAGTGCCGGCAAGGTTTATATTGCAGAAAATGAGAATCTTTGCTATTATAACACCATCAACTGGAAATACTTATCCCCCACAAAACGGCAGAACTTTGATATAAAGAATAACAAGCCTCCCAGTGATTGTGGTAATTCCTTCTTATTCTGACTTTTATTTCTTAATAATACAGTATAATAATAGTAAATATTATAGGGACAATGGGGGAGATTTATCAATAATGTCCAATTCTTAGAAAGTGCAAGCTTAGACTAGACAGTTAAAATGCCCCAGAATTGTCATAATTGTTCATATTGCTTCATAAATGTGTCTCACTTTAAGACTATCTAGTCTTAATTTTACACCCCTTTTCAGTTAGTTTAAAAGTTGATTGGGTATGAGTACTTTTTACTTACTATTTTTTGTTGGTATATCACATAAAATACCAAAAAAATAAACTTAAGTTTGTGGGTGTAATGTGAAGAAAATGTGGATAAGTTCACTAGATATGAACACTTTTTCAAGGAATTGTACATTTCTACTATAACAATTATGGTTGTATCTTAAAGGAATCTATCATCAGGTTTTTGCCGTTTAACATAAGAACAGCATAATGTAGGGACAGAAATCCTGATTCCAGCGATGTGTCACTTACTAGGCTGTGTTAATAAAATCAATGCTTTAGCACCAGGAAATTATCACTAATGAACTTGTTGTCTCCTGCCATGTAGTCCTCTTTCTCTATGTATCCCTGCCCATTGATTGTGATTGGCAGCTTTTATGCCTATGCACAATGTAACCAGAATGCTACCAATCCGTGGTGTGGGCAATGTTATACAGAGCTCAGCATTCAGAGAACTGCTAGATCTGCAGCATAGGAAACGGTGAAAAACTGCACCAACTAGTCTAGTAAGGGATACCTCACTGGAATCAGGGTCTCTGCCCCTACATCTTTCTACTCTCAGACAACATAGCAAAACATTGGTGACAGATTCTCTTTAAAGGGAGGCTGTCAGCCAAAGCACAAAGCCTTGTAGGGGATATAATCTTTGCAAAAATCACACTTTTAGTATTCTAATTCACTTCTGCATTCTGCAGAAATTGAAGTTTAATCACATATCCTAATTAGGATGCTCAGTGCACCCTTGGGGTGGCCAAAAAAAACAGTGAATTGGTTTGGTATAACCCCACCTGGCTTGTCTAAACTTTCTCTGCAGACAGTGCTAACTCCAGGAATACCATTGCTGTCAATCACCAATGAGGGAGGGAGGAATATGGAAAACCAGCTGGCAGAATGGTGCACTTAGCTCTTAAGTCACACCAAGGGTGCACTGAGTATGCCTTGTGTATACTGTCACTTAGGGGTGACAGACTCCCTTTAAAGGCTTTGTTGCATGTCAGATCACATTAATTTCATGTAAGTGGGGGCCTATTTCTTCAATAAATATCTTTTCCCCACTTGATCACTTATTTTATGGCTCATTATCAGTTTTCTTGCTTGCTTGCAGAATATTAGGGGGTACACTGCAGACATATTCACCAGAGGAAGACATACAGTGCCTTGCGAACGTATTCCGCCCCCTGGAACTTTTCAACCTTTTCCCACATATCATGCTTCAAACATAAAGATACCAAACGTAAATTTTTGGTGAAGAATTAACAAGTGGGACATAATTGTGAAGTTGAACGAAATTTATTGGTAATTTTAAATTTTTGTGGAAATTAAAAAACTGAAAAGTGGGGCCTGCAATATTATTCGGCCCCTTTAACTTAATACTTTGTTGCGCCACCTTTCGCTGTGATTACAGCTGCAAGTCACTTGGGGTATGTCTCTATCAGTTTTGTACATCGAGAGACTGAAATTCTTGCCCATTCTTCATTGGCAAACAGCTCGAGCTCAGTGAGGTTTGATGGAGATCGTTTGTGAACAGCAGTTTTCAGCTCTTTCCACAGATTCTCGATTGGATTCAGGTCTGGACTTTGACTTGGCCATTCTAACACCTGGATATGTTTATTTGTGAAAGATTCCATTGTAGATTTTGCTTTATGTTTGGGATCACTATCTTGTTGGAAGACAAATCTCCGTCCCAGTCTCAGGTCTTTTGCAGACTCCAACAGGTTTTCTTCAAGAATGGTCCTGTGGCTTCATCCATCTTCCTATCAATTTTATCCATCTTCCCTGTCCAAGCTATGATGCTGCCACCACCATGTTTGACAGTGGGGATGGTGTGTTCAGCGTGATGAGCTGTGTTGCCTTTACGCCAAACATATCGTTTGGCATTGTTGCCAAAAAGTTCAATTTTGGCTTCATCTGACCAGAGCACCTTCTTCCACATGTTTGGTGTGTCTCCCAGGTGGCTGGTTGCAAACTTTAAATGACACTTTTTATGGATATCGTTGAGAAATGACTTTCTTCTCGACACTCTTCCATAAAGGCCAGATTTGTGCAGTGTATGACTGATTGTTGTCCTATGGACAGACTGTCCTACCTCAGCTGTAGATCTCTGCAGTTCATCCAGAGTGATCATGGGCCTCTTGGCTGCATCTCTGATCAGTCTTCTCCTTGTTTGAGATGAAAGTTTAGAGGGACGACGGGTCTTGGTAGATTTGCAGTGGTATGATACTTCTTCCATTTCAATATGATCGCTTGCACAGTGCTCCTTGGGATGTTTAAAGTTTGGGAAATCATTTTGTATCCAAATCCGGCTTTAATATACTCCACAACAGTATCACGGACCTGCCTGTTGTGTTCCTTGGACTTCATGTTGCTCTCTGAGCTTCAAACAGAACCCTGAGACTATTACAGAGCAGGTGCATTTATATGGAGACTTGATTACACACAGGTGGATTATAGTTATCATCATTAGTCATTTAGGACAACATTGGATCATTCAGAGATCCACAATGGACTTCTGGAGTGAGTTTGCTGCACTGAAAGCAAAGGGGCTGAATAATATTGCACGCCCCACTTTTCAGTTTTTAAATGTCCACAAAAATTTAAAATAACCAATAAATTTCGTTCAACTTCACAATTGTGTTCCACTTGTTGTCGATTCTTCACCAAAAATTTACATTTGGTATCTTTGTTTGAAGCATGATATGTGGGAAAAGGTTGAAAAGTTCCAGGGGGCTGAATACTTTTGCAAGGCACTGTTTTGGCTTGATTCATATCAATCTACAAACTCCATGGACGGGTTTAGAACATTGATGCGATTAATATGAAAAGTACAGATGGAAAGACGATGCATACATTCCAATGAGAACTCATAGAGTTATTGTATCTCTGCAGTCAATGAAGGAAAAGTATGTGACCCGCTCTGTTCTGACAAGGGCTGCTGGGGCCCCGGACCTGAACAGTGCCTGTCGTGCAGAAACTTTAGTCGAGATGGGATCTGTGTACCACACTGTAACCTATATCAGGGGTAATTACATTTATTTATATTCAGCATGAAGTTATGTCAATGAATGGCATTGTCTGGTTCTTTTCGGTAACAGCTTTTTATTACCTCTTTGTATAGAGATAGCAGGGAGTTTGCCAAGGATGGGGTTTGCTTGCTCTGCCACCCGGAATGTCAGAGGGTGGAAGGATCACTGACCTGCAATGGAACGGTAAATCACAAATGCTGCTCCCACCCTTCATTACAATATTACTTCCACCTTGTCTGTCTGCGCCAAATGATAATCTTCATTCTGTCAGGGCGCCGACTCGTGCATGCAGTGTGCCAACTACCGAGATGGGCTGCATTGTATGGACAGATGTCCTAATGGGGTCATGGGAGAAAAAGGACCAATCTACAAGTACCCCGGTGGGAATAAGATCTGCCTGCCCTGCCATGAAAACTGTACCGAGGGGTAAGGTCACCTTCTTCATGGTATTTTATATCGTTTTAGAGTTATCCCAGTCATCAGCCCATTCATGATTCCAATAAATATTGCGTTGACTAGAATTGATCATCTACAATGTACATGAAATAGTCACTGATACCCAACATTATTGTTATGGTTGTGCGACAGATACATGAAATCTAATTTGATTGGACAAGTGGCGTAAAGCGGTTTTATTTGTGAAATAGTGCGGACACGTCATCACAGATCCAGTAATAATAACTCTGACAGGTGTCTGTTATCTAGGTCCCAACCGAATCAGGCAAAATAGGAAAAAAAAACCATATACCCACATTTATCAATATATTATGTCTATTTTTGATGCATTTTATCTAAAAAATAATATTTAAACCGATGTTGGGACACATTTATTAATAATGTTTTGCACCATAATTAATGCCGTTTTAGTCTGGTCTTTCATATGCAGTCAGTCTGTCTTTATGGCATCTATAGGACCTGAATTAATGCAGTAATCCTTTTCTGACAGGTGTGTAGGTCCAGACATACAGGACTGCAATAACATTGTTCTGCGTGCAGCTGAAAGGTAAACCTAGGAAATGGCATTTGTTTCTCATCTTTAACAGATTTTCATTGTATTCATCCTGGCAAACACCAGAGAAGGGATTCTGACCATATTTCTAGCCATATTAAAAATAAGGAA
This sequence comes from Dendrobates tinctorius, assembly GCF_039654945.1. Lineage (NCBI taxonomy): Eukaryota > Metazoa > Chordata > Amphibia > Anura > Dendrobatidae > Dendrobates > Dendrobates tinctorius. The sequence continues at coordinate 291,197 of NW_027361854.1, read as the reverse complement.
TATTTAAATGTTAAATTTAGGTTTCCGCTGATTGTGTTTTATGGCTTGATCCATCATATGGGAATAAATAGCAGACTGTCTCCTTATCGTCATTCTTTTCTATGGAGAGTGACAGGCCTGATACAGAAGCCTCTTCCTTAATAAAAGGGACCTAGTACCCTTATTCCTGGGATTGTGCAGGGAGTGGGAGGAGGTGAGCTGTGACCATCAGCTGTTATGAATGGTGGATCCCGTGCTGTCTGTATATAGGAGATATCTTTTACTGTAATTCTTCATGTGATAGTAATGCTGAAAAGTGATCTCTACAGAAGGGTCAGCATATTATGAGGTTTAGTGGTTAGAGAAAACTGCAAGAATTCAAGAGCTTTCTAAATAGCTTTACCATAGGTCACTTTCTGATGACACATTCCCTTTAAATAAACCGATAATAAGAAGCCATATGCGTAAAGAAATTATAGTTATTATATGTTATTTAACACAAACTGTTACTGCAACCAGTGATAGAAGCAGAGCAGGGATAACCCGCAGGTATGCGCGTCAGCAGGAGAACAATGAAGAATTAATGTGCCAACATTGTTGCGTTTGACCTGGTATTTCCAACTATGTGGGATAAAGAGAAGTCACGATTTTTGGCTGAATTCCTTTCACCCTTTAATAGGAGTACCAATCGGTGAGAGGAACTGTGAGAACAATCATCTTGTGTTCCTTGTATGAGGAACCAGCATGTGACATGCTTTATGATTCGCAGGAGCGGATTCCAAATCTCAGTGTGGCAGTACAGGAATGAGGAGAAGATACCTGTGCCCTACACCCTTCCTGCCGCTATCACGCTGCTCCTGCCACCGGCATCCGAGCATTACTCATCAGATGACCTCACTGCAATTATCTCCTCAAACATGATTGCTTTCCTCAGCCAAATACCTTCACTGCTGCCACCTGACGTTAAAGTGCACACGGGTTACTCCGAAAAATCAGGTTCCCAGCAAAGCGCGATATATTCATAAAATGTATGAAGCAGCACACGTGGAGTCATGTCACGCAGCTCATCTTGGGTTTTTTGCACACCTACAGTCTCATCCTATTTACAGAAGAAACCAGTGCCACCTGTGATTGTTTGTTTTTTTTTGCACACTGATTCGGTCAGGGTAGGAAATGGTACACTCGCATTGCCCCATTGAATAACATTGATCTGAGTGAGTGCAGTCCATTTTTTCCACTGGCAGCACTTGGATATAGTCGTGTGTACGAGCCCTAATAGTGGCCCTTAGGGGACACTATGGGTACTGCATTTGCTCTTTTCATCTGACATAATTATTAGGCCATGTGCACACGCTGCGGTTTTGCTGCGGTTCTGCTGCGGTTTTGGCCCTGTAGAACTGCAGCAATTCCGCAGACATGGTACTTTACCATGTTAGCCTATGGGTTTTCAAAACCGCAGTGCTCACGCTGCGGTTTTTTACCTGCGGAAAAGCTGCATTTTTTTTTCCGCAGCATGTCAATTGTTTCTGCGGATTCTGCTGAGGTTTCACACCTTTAACATAGTAGAGGTGTGAAACCGCAGGGCAAAACCGCAGGCCAAACCGCAGCAAAACCGCAGGTCACTTTACCTGCGGTTTTACCTGCGGTTCCGCGGGAAAAAACCCGCAGGTGAATCTGCAGTGTGTGCACATAGCCTTAGTGTTAACAGATCGTCTTTCTTTCTTCTACACATTACAATTTTCAGCTCAATGACCAATTACTGTACAGAATATTGCACATTCTAGCAAGGTAGAGGAACCGAGAAGAGTAGTGTGCTGCCCTCTAGTGGCTGGTAATGTTCTGTGCATGTGCACACTTTTGCTCTGCTGATGTAATGGAGTGGTACAGAGCCATTATAGAAGTTTACAAATTAATCACCAGAAATATGAATTCCCTCAAATGTTTCCTAATGTGAAATTTTAGGTATACTTTTTATGCTAGAAAAACTGATCGACATGTTGGGGTATAGTCACAGAGTAAATGCACTTTTGAAAAAGGAGGCATGTACTTGCTCCATAAAACACACCATTTAATAACTGCATTTTGTGTTTATCTTTGTCCAATTTTTAAGTTTGTTTGGTGATCTGAAACATTTAAGTGAGACAAACCTGCAGAAGAATAGGAAATCAGGAAGGGGCAAACACTTTTTCACACAACTGAATATATTTTTTCGGATGGCATACAAGTATTGATATTTTCCTCGCATTTATATAGCAGCACTATGTTTTTAACTTGCTATTTGTATGTTTAATAGTAAACATTAATTATGGTTTAAATATACTCTGGGGTTCTGGGCTTTTTTATGCCCTTAATAATGTAATATTTATTGAAATGCGTATTATTAGTTTTTGTTGTTATTGTACCGCTTTTATATGTAGTTTTCCCTTTTCTTTGCTTGGTCTTCGTTTTACTTGCAGGAATCAGGATAAACCATTGCCAGTTACTTGGTGCTACCATTGCCCCACAGTTTAATACCTTAGTTAACAAAAACTAAAATGTGTTCTCTTTTCTTTACAGTAAAACCCAGGCGATGGTGGCAGGGGCAGTGGTTGTGTCCATATTTGTTCTGTGCTGCTGCTCTCTCCTAACGCTGTTATACTGGAGGGGGCTAAGAATCCGAAAGAAGCGAGCCATGAGACGCTACCTGGAGAGAGGAGACGTAAGTTCCGTTTGGTAGCAGAGCCTGTGACATTTAGATTTTATTTTGACATGCTTGTCATCTACAAGGACACTAGAAGGGATGACAACTTTACCTTGCGTAGACCAGGAGTCTGCACTGGACAAATGGGTTTAATTCTACATATATAGATTGTGCTCTGTATAATTGAAATGTAGACAATTTTATTGCCTCTAGTAAAATACTCACCAGTTACCGTCTTCAGCTGTTCCCGGTGCCGCTCCGGTCCCGATCCGCCATCTTGTGACTGACTGGAAGTCAGAGATAATGGTCACAAGCGCTCAGCATCAGTCTATGAGATCCTTGTTCTGCCTATTGAGTAGTGACCTCCGGATCACAGAGCAAACTATGGAGCGCTCCAGCAGGTCACAAACTGCAGAAGACCGCCCGAAGCGGCACCGGTGACAGATGAAGTCGGTGGCTGATAAGTATAATACTAGATACAGGGAATTTACATTAGTGGCCCCACTCCAGTGCTGAAATAAAAAAAGGCTGAGTGGTGCTCTAATGCCCAATATCTGCTCCGATCTTTACACTACTAGCTGGACAAAAAATGTAAAAAGCTATTGAAACGTTATTGATATTTCTCCACAGGGTAATGAAATGTTGGACCCATCAGAAAAAACCATCACTGTGCAGGCTCGAATCTTCAAGAGCACAGAGCTGAAGAAGCTCAAAGTTCTGGGAGCTGGAGTATTTGGCACTGTGCACAAGGTATCATATATGGAACAACCACACTGTATGTGATATGCACAGGTATATATCCTTACAAGGGAGCTTTCATCAGGTTTTCCCTATAAATGCTGTTGCCACCATGTTTTTCAGCCTTGTAATACAAGACTACTATATTCCCCAGACAGTTTAGAAAAAAACACTTTGAATTTGTCCACTGCCTCATCCTAATGTGCACCAAGTGGTCCAACATGGTCTCCAAACTGTGCCCAGCCAACCAGTCACTGCCTATGAGTGATGACTTCAACTTGATTCATATATCCAGCAAAGCTTCCCACCTGTGCAGGCTCTCTGTTAGCTGGGCGCATCAATCATTGGTGGAGGGGCAGAGAGGGGCCACCAAGCACTGTCTGGAGATGCCCATTGGACCGCTTGGTGCTCAGCAGAATTCATCACTGGACAACCTCAAAGCTTCTTTTTTGTAAAGTATACAGAGCTGTCTGTGGGATATAGTGGACTTCTCAGGAATGTAATGAATACATTAAAAAGCTGAAAAGTGTGGTGTCAGCGTAAAAAGTAAAACCTAATGACAGGGTCCCTTTAGTCTACACCACAGGATTTAGACAGGGCGATTTATTACAGTACATGAGTGGATCTAACCAGAATGATGTCTGTGATGCTTTAAATATATGCACGTTCTTACTAGAAGATTCTGAATCTGTATAAAGATTATGGAGCACCCTGGCCCACAATTACTATCTCTGGGCTTTTTCCACTTGAAACATACTTTTCTTAGCACATTCTCACATATACTTTCCCCCTTGTAGGGTGTGTGGATCCCAGAAGGCGATTCTGTAAAGATCCCTGTGAGCATCAAAGTGATACAAGATCGCAACGGTTGTCAGACATTCCATGCTGTCACCGATGTAAGTCCATGCAGCTTTATTCTAAGGTTTAGGTGCTAAAAGCGAAGGATCCCTTTAAATTTACTTTTAATAAATATCTTATTAAATTAGAAGTCTGTTATCAACTTTTATTAACTTTAAGCTGTTAATTAGCATAAATGACAACAGAAATGTAGGCCAGTGCCAGTATAGAGTACCGAACATTCGTGGCGGTGAGGAACTGCAGATGAAAGATGTGCCAAAGTAAATATTCTTAAATCTTAGTCCAGCACCAGTCTAATGCCAGTCTTGATAAATCTGGACCTCTGTTTTGTGAAGTGTGGTCTTTTCCTGGTGGCCCATGCTTGTAGAAGGAGAACATAGAAACACCATGTCCAAATGACAACAGACCAAAATAATATTTCTTTTGTCATGTCGGGGTGTTCATTAACAGCTGTCTAACTTCACAGCATATGCTTGCGATGGGAAGCCTGGATCATGCATGTATCGTACGACTGCTGGGCATCTGTCCAGGAACACAGCTGCAGCTGGTCACACAGCTTCTGTCCATGGGCTCATTGCTTCAGTACGTCAGGCAGAACAAGGACACTGGTGCCATTGGGCCCCAAATGCTGCTCAACTGGTGTGTGCAGATTGCCAGGGTGAGTCTTGCTATTCACACTTGCATTTTCTGTAACTGTCTGGGTGTACAGTAATGGGTATATTAGAATGAAGCTCGCCATACACATAATCTGGCTGATCAGCACACGTTCTACTTTTTATATGATCAGTTAATTAGAAGTGGGTTACTTCTCGTTTGTTTTCTCCAGGGCATGTACTACTTGGAGGAACATCGCATGGTTCATAGAAACCTCTCAGCTCGCAATGTCCTCATGAAGAATCTCAATCACGTGCAAGTGTCAGATTTCGGTGTAGCCGATCTATTGTACCCAGACGACAAGAAGTATTGCTACAATGAGATCAAGGTGGTGTTTTTCATGTACAACTTCAGATCTGGTGTAGAATTATCACAGGAGAGATCGATCAAAACTAGTGCAACGGAAAAGTTGAACAATGCCTGAAGCATCACACCACATTGCAGAGACTTTTTGAGATTTGAAAGTACCAATCTGGTTACTTACTGTAGGAACCAGCTCCACTTTGCACTAATTTTTATTGATCTTTCCAGTCAATTGATAGAATTATTAAAGGTGTTTTTATAGCATTTGTTATAAAATATAATAAGTATTACACGCCAACTAAATCTTCCTCCGCTCCACTGGTTACCGCTGGGTGTGATGACGTCCTGTTCATCAGCCACACCAAGCCGTAGCGGTCACTTGTGTACATATATGGCGCTAAAGCCAGTGATTGGCTGCAGCGGGTAGATGACAGATGAATGAGACATAAACTGCCATCTACAGTATGATATACACTAAATCATGTGATTAACAAACTTTATTATTACACATAATAAATTTGTCCCTAGCATAGTATATAAAGATTGCTATGGCTGTGAATGATTTTATTTTTCTACCTTTTTTAATTACCACTGTTTTTTTTCTCTGACTCCAAGCAGACACCCATCAAATGGATGGCTCTGGAAAGTATACACTTTGGGAAATATACTCATCAAAGTGATGTATGGAGCTACGGTGAGTCTGTTATCTAAAAGTGGTGCATTTCTGTGAAATGTCTTTCCTCTCCATCATTTTACAATTTCATAGGATTCGGTCTCTCAAGAACTAATATCTGGTGGTGATTTTGCTTCTTCCCAGGAGTGACATTGTGGGAAATGATGACATTTGGAGATGAGCCCTATCCAGGTATCCGTCTGTCTGAAGTACCAGACCTTCTAGAGAAAGGAGAGCGACTCCCTCAGCCTGCAATCTGCACCATTGATGTCTACATGGTCATGGTGAAATGTGAGTCTCATTGATTTCTCCATGTCTCACAGTTCTTATTCTTCGTGCCACTGACGTCTAACATGTACTATTTCCATCTTAGGTTGGATGATTGACGAGAATGTTCGGCCTACATTCAAGGAGCTGGGAAATGAGTTCACCCGTATGGCCAGGGATCCTCCCCGCTACCTGGTCATAAAAGTGAGTGTTTCTAAAATCTGATCCTATTCTTATGTTGGGCTCTGGTTATTGCGAACCCCAACATAACCGGTAACCAGTCTCGTTACATGATTTATGTAGTGGCACTGAAGGATGAGAACAGTGTTAATTAGATGTGTTCTTCTCTGGTCATTTACCTTAACATTAGTTGGTTGTGATTTTAGCTAAAATGTGTAATATTATTCCTTCATGAGATACGGCTTCTGTCCGCCTTTATAATAACCTTTTAGTGTAAAAATCTTCGTATTCATATCTTGATATCCATTTCTCCCCAAAAAATGTGACATCTCCACATCTCAGCAACATACTAAAAAGCATCCTTTAATTCATGGCGCTTAAAAGTTTTTCCCCTTTTAATTAAATTATCGTGCTTGTGTTCAAAATAATAAAATCATCTGTTAAATATCTTTCCCAGGTCCAGCGCTTGGTCTCTGCCTCTGCTTCAGTAATTGTGCACAGGCTGTAGCGGTGACGTCACATCTACAGCTCTGCAGTCAGTCACTGGACTCGGCAGTTTGCGTCAGTTACATCAGCAGAGCTGCTGAGCTCAGTGATCGACCGCAGCGCTGTAGATGTGTCGTCACCACTCCAGCCTGTACACCATGACAGGAGCAGTAATCAAGAGTCAGTGCTGGAAATGGGGATGATAAATAACAGATGATTTTATTATTTTGAACACAGCCCTGACAATTTAGTTTAAAAAAGTTGAATAGGCAAAAACCCCATTAATAAGACAAGTACCTTAATTTGCTAATAAGCTATTACTTATTTGATATCTATACTGACAGTCAGACTGTTCTCTCCTGAATAATTCAGGTCTGCCCTTCTTCAGGATTTATTAGTAAGGCCAGGATCACACTACCGCTTGTGATGCAAGAAACTCGCATGAGTCTCTCGCATCATCACCCGGCGCTGCTGCCGGCACTCAGGACTGGAGCTGCAGCTGCATAGAAATACATGCAGCCGCTGCTCCGGTCCTGTGTGCCGGCGGCACCGCCAGGTGTTGATGCGAGAGAGACTCGTGTGAGTTTCTTGCCTCACACACTGTAGTGTGATCCCGGCCTAAGTTTTATTCCTGCTTTTCTCCATACAGCGAGACAGCGATGCTGCCCCGTTTCCTCTACTTGGTGAAGCGCCACAACTGAGTGACAAAGAAGAAGTGGAGGAAATTGAAACTGATTTAGGCACAGAAGAAGATGAGGATATGGGACCACATCCGAAAACTCCAAGCACTGTTTATGCATCCCGGCAGAGGATAGACTATTCCAGAGTAAGGATTTCATTAACACATCTGCCGCTATTCGTCAACATTTTCTTCTTGCATCTTTACGAGGAGAGCTAAGCAGAGTCGATTAGAATTGTGTCCGCACAGCGCTCAGCGAGCACGGCTGTCCCTTTGTTTCAGGGATCGGTGACGGTCTCAGAAACTGGATCAAAACTTTCGACATGTCACTAAAAGGTCAAAAGATTTTTAAAACTGTAGGTTCTCTTTCACTCCATCTCTCCGAAGGTGGCCAACATCTAAAATGATCAGTGGTTATTTGGTGAAATATTGTGTAGACAGGTTGTGAGCAAAGCTTTCACATTAGTGCAAAATGTAAACATATGAAAGCTGAAAAGTGGTTTCTGGTGAGCATAATGTCTACTTATTATAGATGACCATATGGTTCTTCCCTTTGTTTAGAGTCAGAGTGTGCAGAGCTCACTTGCTGGATATCTCCCTATGAACCAGAGTCTTGGTGCCATCAACAAGAAGGTAACTACACAACTGAGAAGCAATGTATTACGCTGTTTTGCACTATAAAATATTCTTAAAAAAATATGCATATAACATACACAGTTATTGGCTGTTTAACAGCAGCAAAACATGCTGGGCGGGGACTCGAGCGTGGCACTCGAGCACTGGCGATACTCTATGCCTTCCCGAGCACTCCAATTGCATGATCAAATGGTGAGCACGCTCGCTCATCACTAATCAAGTCCATTAGCCTGGTAAATAAATAAAGGTGTGACAAATCATTCCATATTTCCACTTTTTTTTACAGTAAAGAATCACGAAATATGATAATGGTGACTCCTGCTTTTCTCTAGAGCTAATGGATGGCCCCTTGTCATGAGCACAGACCTAAGTGTATACAGACTTTAGAGAAATCGCTTTACCGACCAGTCACATATTTGTAAATTTTTTCCTAAATGAATAACGCCAAGGCTGATAACCTGTCTAGTATTCAGATGATACTTATTGGATCTTTGCCATATGTGCAGAAAATTTTTACAAATATTATTTTTTGATGTGTATTGAATTTGAAAATTTTTCTTTTGTTTCAGAGTTCAACCCATCGTACTGATCCAAGTCCAAGGCGCATGACCAGGAGAAGGCAGGACTCTATAGGCCGCACAGTGTCCGAGTCATCCGAGGGCTGCTGTACTCTATCCGACATGGAGGCAACGGAGGAAACATCGTTTGGATTTGGGAGCCTCAGTCGTAGCCCTCGCTCACGTTTGGACAGTGCATATCGCTCGCAGAGGGAGAGTCTACTTGCTGGTACCCCAGATACTGACAGCGAGTACATTATGCCTGAGCTTAGCCAGGGAGGTACGTACACATCTGAACTGCAGATATTTATTTTATTTTTCATTTCCAAGAACAGAACATAAAAACAGAATTTCCTTACAAAAATGTGAACCTAAATTCAGATTGACTTGTGAATATATTTAGGCTGGCACTACAAGGCAACTTTGGCTGCAGTTTACAGCTCGCGGGCAAAAATTGCACTATGCTGTTGCAATATAACAACAGAATGGAAGTTGTAAGCGAATGCAACAGCAAGCCACCACAGCCTCAACACAAGTCGCGAGAAGCACAAATTTCAGGTTTTTTCTTTTCACTTGTGTGCTGCAGTCAAGGAAAATTGCTGGTGGAAAACGCGACCAGATCCACTTATATTACACTGTGAAAGCAGCAGCATAGTGCAACCTTTGGTCGTGTGACATGGGAAAAGTTGTTGTGTAGCCGTAGCTTTGTGCCACTAGAAAATCTCTTGAGAACTTTCAGGGGTAAAGTATTTGCTGATTAAGAATCGTTTCTCAGTGTATTAGTAAGTGTAACTGAAGATTCTTTGTATAGAATATATTTTTTAAAACTGTAAATTTTTATTGAAGGACTTTCATATTTCACAATATAGAAATATTTAAAAAGAAAATAAAAAGGTGGATATATAAAGATATAACAAAATTTCAATGGCAACAAGTTAAACCGAATACATAACAGATATGCCTTATATTATGCTTAAGCTATTATTCAGAAATTCTAATTTTTAACAGTTTGAGAAGAGGGAAAGACATACAAGATTTACAGGAGACAAAAGGTGGGGAAAGGATAAATCTAGGTATTGTGAGGAATAGATGAGGAGATGAATGAGAAAGTCAAGAGTCGACTCTCAGATACTCAGGGTCCCAAGGAGACCAGAGAAGATTAAATCTCTCAACCCAATGTTCAGTCACAGCAGCGCGATATTCATAATTTCTCACGTCCTTGATTCTGGTGTATAGATTGAGTAGATACGGGAGAGAGGTTTGCTACCAATAGAAGACTATGAAACATCTGTCAATATATTTAAAAGAAGTCTAATAGTACTCTTGGATATTTTCTGTGAAAACATTAAGTAAGAACATTTGAGGCTCTAATGGTAGGTCATCAAAAATTTGTTTAATTAAAATTCAAACATTAATCCAGAAGGGAATTATCAGGGAACAATCCCAAAACAGATGGAAAGCAGATCCCCTTATCAGGGCACATCTCCAACATAAGGGAGAAATAGATGAGTCTAGCTTATGTAGGAGCTCTGGAGTGTAATACCAGAAATGAAGGTTCTTGAATTAGTGTTCTTTGTCAGTGGTACAAGAAGCTGTAATAGCTGTTTTGACCAGACAAGTCTCAAACCATTCCATATCAGAAAGAGGACGTGCTGGTGCAAGACAGAGTTTTTCAATTTCCATCCATTTTGCGTAGGAGGATTTTGATGACCGTGCTGAGAGATGAGTAGCCAAATAATAATGTACAGAGTGAGGTACGCCTAGACCACCCGTATTCTTACTCATCAGCATAATTGACTTTGAAATTCTGTGATTTTTTTCTGCCCATATGAATCTCAAAGTAGCTGCTTTGAGTGACTTTACCTCTCTGAGTGGAACAGGTATGGGTAAAGTTCCAAATAAGTATAACAGTTTTGGAAGAATGGTCATTTTTATTGCTGAAATACGGTCAAACAGAGATAAAGATTGAGACATCCATCTTGTCAAAAGGGAACGGATTTCTTTAAAAGTGGTGGGAAGTTACTTTTATAAAGAGATGAAAATGATGACATGACGTTAATTCCTAAATACTTAAAGGGGTTGTCCGGGCTTTTCACATAATCTCAGTGCATATCTGGGCTGCAGAATACTGACAATAAGTAATTTACCTTCTGTGGCCAGTTTGCAGCGTTTCCAAGATATGATCTCTTGCTTCTATGAAAAACATCCGGGGGGGGGGGGGGGGTGTTCTGGCATTTAAATGAGAACTGGTCGTTTCCTCCTCACTAGTTTCACTTTCCATAGATCACTGTTCAGTGTGTGTCTGGGGGAGGAGCAGCTGGGTGGTCCTGCTCTCTGAACTGAGGCTGCTAGAGGGGGAGGATTTGTTGCTGTGTGAGGAGGGATAGGCTTGCTCATGTGGTCGGGGAGGGCCTGTTGCTATGGAGGGTGGGGTTGTTGCTATAGAGGGCATGTTTTTAGTAGAGTAGGAGGAAACGACCAGTTCTCATTTCAATGCCAGAACACCCCCCCCCGGACGTTTTTCTTAGAGGCAAGAGATCATATCGTGGAAACCCTGCAAACTGGCGACAGAAGGTAAATTACTTATTGTCAGCATTCTGCAGCCCAGATATGCACTGAGATTATGTGAAAAGCCCGGACAACCCCTCTAAGAGTATTGTCCGTCCAATGATACTTGAAGTTATTGTGGAAGAGATTCAGTTGGGAATCTGGTGTATTTATTGGGAGAGCTTCTGTTTAGTTGTGTGAGTTTTGTAACCCGACAAGTTACCAAATTCTAATAGAAGGGAATGTAATGTAGGAATAGAAAGGTGAGGATTGGTTAGAGTTAGAAGAATGTCATCTGCAAAGAGGGAAAGTTTGAATTCTCTTTTATCTGGACCCCTTTGATATCTGGGTCTAATGGCAGCTGCAAGGGTTTCAATGCACAGGATAAAAAGCAGTGGAGATAGTGGGCATCCCTTTCTAGTGCCGTTCTTTATAGTAAATGCTTTGGGAGAACTATGGGAAGCCTAATTGTTGCAGAGGGGTTGGAGTATACACTTTCGATAGCCTTTAGAAAGGGACCCTTTATACCGTATACTTCAAGGGTTTTAAACATGAATGGCCAACTGAGGCGAGTAAACGCCTTCTCGCATCTAAGCTTAGGAGGAGAGTATGGTCTTTTGATTTTTTGATTATATCTATAAGGTCCTTGGTATTGTCACCTCCTTGCCTACATGGATTAAAACCTACCTGATCTTTATGAAACAGAGAAGGCAGGTAAAGATTTCAACGAACTGCAAGTAGTTTAGCAAATATTTTGATGTCCGAGTTAAGTAGGGCTATAGGTCTATAATTCTTACAATCCATTCTATCCTTACTTGGCTTGGGGAATAAAGTTAAATAAAAATGTAGCATAGATTCGGGAACAGGAGATCCATTGAGAAAGGAGTTATAAAGGGGAGTCAGGTTGGGTAGAAGTTCATTTAGGAAGCTTTTACAATATAAGTAGGGTAAACCGTCTGATCCAGGTCTACATAGAATATTAACTCTATGCCCTCATTATCTCCTTGCATTCTTGCACAGATCTGTCAGAGGATGGAACACTAAAGTCCCAAAGATCCCAATCCCTAACCCCTTGTATGGCCAGTGCCACTGAAGACGATGATGATGAGTATGAGTATATGAACAGGAAGAGGCAGTCGTCAGAGAGGTTGGAGTATGAGTATATGGACATCCGAGGATCACGGGATGGAAACAGAGAGGCCATAAAAGCTTCACGGCAAGACAGTGAAGATAATTATGAATATGAAAACAAGGAGGACTATGAGTATATGAATGAGAAGGGAAAATGCAACCAGAGCCAAGAACTAGGAGATGAAAGCACAGAGTATACCTACATGAACCGGAGTAGCAAAATTATAAAGGACAGCAGTTCAGATGACAAACAGGGCTATGAGGACATGAAACTAATTTCAAGCCAGGCAAAATCCATGGACAAACCTACAGTGGTGCCACAAACATGCCACAGAGAGGCATTACAAAGAGGTTACATTCAGCCTCTGCGGGAAATGGAGGTAAAAGACTGTGCATTTGATAATCCGGACTACTGGCATAGCCGTCTGTTTGTTAAGAGTGACATGCAACGGACATAAAAAAAAAAAGCAAAAAACACTAAAGTGCCTGGAAAATTAATTCCTTCTTCACTGTTATCTTTGTGCTCAAATACAATATCACCCTGATATGCACTGTCCACTTGTGAAGCCATCGGCAGGAATATCGTTCTTGAGTTCTCGGACATAAGGGATATTCGATAAGCCAAATGCTAATATCAACAGTGGTTTATCATCAGCAACTCCTGCAATAAGCGAAAACAGGGAACATTTTATATGCTAAGCAGAAGTTACCCGTCTGCCTATTCCTGGGGTCAGAGTCTAGGAAATGAAGTTATGAAGGTTCTAACATGAGTACTTACCACTTGAGTATTCCTGAATGCTACTGCGATTTGGGTAATAATACCTGTAAATGAGAAAAGGAGCATTTCACGTCTTCTCTCTACCGTACGCCTACACACACGTCCCTCTACGCGAGTATTCAGGATTACATGATCATATTACCGGGCAATGAAATATTGCCTCATGATTTGGGTTGTATGAAGACTTTAGCACCATTCGTGTTACAGGGGAAGACAAGTTTATAAGACACAGTGTTGCTTTAAAGAGGGTTTGCAGTTTCAGAAAAAGCCTCTTCACCGACTGCAACTTGTCTTAAAAAGCAAACTGAGCTTTACTCACCCTCCCGCAGTCCAGCTGTGAATCTTCACCACGGCTCTTCGTGTCTTTTCTAGTTGACTACGCGAGCCGGAGAGCTCAGTTATTGGCTGCTGTCGGCATGTCGTGAGCGCTGCAGACAATAACCGACTCTGATGGAGACTCACTGGACCTGGGGAGGGTGGGTTTGTTTTTAAACAAATTGCATCTGGGAGACAAGGGGTTGTCCAAGACCAGAAAACCCCTTGAAGCCTGAGATACATTATATTCTCACCTGCCTGGATACACTGGGTGACCTTTAGTCTCAGGTAGCATCTTGATCATTTAAGCACTTACTTTTTTGAGTACTAAATTGTACACATATTTTCACTGCCGCAGTAAATGTAGCTTGAGACGTCCTAATCGATTAGGAAATAAGACTCCTGCTGAAAATGTAGAATATTTTTCATGTACCCCTACCATATGCTGGCCAATAATGAAATTATTATTCTCACCGACTGCATCCAATCCCTATGTAGTTAGCAATTACATTGGTGAAAAGATTGGCGGTTCCTTAGGTTAAGTTCCTACAATAAGTTTTTGATGCTGCACAAAAAAAGCAGTGTCTTACATTCAATTCTAACCAAATTGGGTGGGATTTATAGAAATCTTATGCCCGCTGTGCTTTTATGTCTTTTTAAATACCCAACATGTCAGTCTGTCTTGCGGGAACGCTGAGTTTTATGTGTAAATTTTCTCCATAGAATCACATTAGATATGGAAAATTCACAGGTAAAAAAAACCATAAGCATTTTCAGTGCGTTTCTTCTGTGGAAATGCACTAAAAACATATGTAAACGACACATGACTGTATCAACAAAAGTTTGTCAAATATCAGGATATATAAAAAACAAAGCAGCTGTATTTAAATCATGAGGTGCCAAAAAGAGTCAAAAACTGCAGCTGAAAAAAACACTAAAAACACAATGAAAACAATGCAATATAGTGAAGTGTAGGTGCACATGTTGAGTATTTGCAGCAGATTTTTTTGCAGCAAAACAACTGAGCGTTGGCAGAAAAATTGCTGAGTAAGACTAGGTTCACATTAGCTTTTGAGTCCGCAGCATATCATCTGCATCCGCAAACAGATGCCAAAATGCATGCAAAACACATGTTTACGCAGTGTTTTTTATGCGCATCATCTTATCCATGACGAGAAAAAAAACGCTGCGTGTGCATGCGTTTGCGTTGTTTATCGCATGCGTTCGATATAACACCAAGCGAACGCATGCAAACACATGCCCCTGCATACACCATGTTAAAGATATGTACACATGAGACATGCGGCTCTATGTGGATCAAACGCTGCGCGCACAGACGCAAATGTGAAACCAGCCTAACATATGTGTTTTTGATGCGGTTTTACTTGTGTTCCCCCCCCCCCCCCATTCGTTTGAAAGGGTGAAAAACGCTGCAAAAGAATGGACATGCTGCAGATTTGCAAAATACTCTCTGATGTTCAAATCTGCAAGGAAAACATAATCAGCGCACGCATTAGGTTTCAAAAATCTCATTCACTTTGCCGTTACTGTACAAAGCTGCATTTTTTTTCTACAGCAAAAATGTGCATAAAAAAACCCTGCAGCATAATAGATGCAGAAATACTGTAGAAAATCTGCAACACCAAAATGTCATCAAATGCTCAATGTTTCAACGTAGCCATTAAGAAATGTTCCTGGAACTGAAAACATTTATAAACATATATGATATCCCACCGAAAGCAGCAGTATAGGCAGTGCTGCTACTCTGGCCTTTCGGAAAAAGGGGTTACATGAGATTGTGTATTGATTAGCTGACCGAAACTAAGCGCTTATTCACACGTTCAGTATTTTTCATAAGTGTTTGCCAAAATCAAGAATGGAACAATCAGAGGAAAATTATAAGGGCTCATACTCACATGCGAGAAACTCGGGCGAGTCTCACACGTCAATACCCAGCACTGCCGCCGGCACTCGGATCGGAGCGTTCAGCTTCATGTGTTTCTATGGAGCTGAACGCTCCGATCCGAGTGCCGGCGGCAGTGCTGGGTATTGATGTGCGAGACTCACCCGAGTTTCTCGCATGTGAGTATGAGCCCTAACTGAAAGATTCACACCTGTTCTGTGTTTTGGAGTTGATCCTGGCTTTGGCATAGAAATACTGATCAAAAATAGTGATGTGTGAATAAAGCTTAATGGCGGTTAGTTGCAGTGATAAATTATTGTGACTCCATGTTATAGCCTAATGGTTCTATTACATGTTAGGACTATGTGCAGCATACAGAGCTGTGATAGGGCGTTAGCGCTCGTAAACAAATTGCTGCATGGTGTGGATCCTTCCTGTAGTTAGACTGTTGTGATTAGTTCATCCATGTTCCTCAGACACTTTAAGGCTGTGTGCACACGCTGCGGATTAGGTGCGGATTCATCCGCGCGGATTTTGTAAAATCCGCAGGTAAATCTGCAGGTCAAAATACCTGCGGTTTTACCTGCGGATTGCTCTGCGGTTTTGCCCTGCGGTTTTTCATCTCCTCAATGGAGGAGATGGCAAACCGCAGGGGAATCCGCAGAAAGAATTGACATGTCAATTCTTTCTGCGGATTGAAAACCGCAGATAATCCGCGCGGAAAATTCCGCACCGTCTGCATTGCGGTTTTTGATTCCCATAGGGAATCATGGTACTGTACACCGCAGCAAAAACTGCTGCGGGTCCGCAGCGGCCAAAACCGCTGCGGAACCGCAGCAAAATCCGCAGCGTGTGCACACAGCCTTAGGCTATGTGCACACACTGCGGTTTTTGCTGCGGATCTGCAGCAGTTCTGCACAGTGTACAGTAGCATGTAAATCTATGTGATTTACAATCTGCTGTGCACACTCTGCGGATTTTTCACTGTGGAAAAGCTGCGGTTTTGAATCTGCAGAAAGACATTTCATTCTTTCCTGCGGATTCTGCTGTGGTTTACCAACTCCTCCATTGTAGAGGTGATAAACCGCAGGGGAAAACCGCAGGCCAATCCGCAGGTAAAACCGCAGGTCATGTTACCTGCGGTTCTGCAGATACAAATCCGCAGACCAATCCGCAGCGTGTGCACATAGCCTTAAAGGTAAGCGATCTTTAACAATGAGTTATACACAATATGTTAGACTAGAAAGACAGATTTTCACAAAAATCCTATTTGACTTTATATTGGATGTCAAAAGATATGAATACACACCGCACCAACACATATTCTCATCTCTGTCCTATGTCAATTATCATAACTGCTGCAATCATAATGTTGCATCTCCAAACAGGCTGAAGAAGCTGCCATTCCCTTCTGGCAGGAGCTCGTGGTTAGCACTGATAATAAGTCACAGTATAAGCTGGATTGCTAATTTGATGACAATGTGGATTTTCCACTGAGATGGATTTGGAGTGTAGAAATGTCTTTTTCTTTTCACAAGACGAGTGTCTAGTATAATCACCATAGTATGGATTACTGTAGATCCTTTACACACCAGGGCAGCCATTACCAAAAAAAAAAAAAAAAAAAAAAAAAATTTGACTACAATTTTAAGCATTTACACGTTAATCATGCAGTCTGCTAATGATTTCACTTTTCTGTGTATTCTAACATTTGGTTTTGTACACTTCTATGAACATTGTTATCCAGAGTCTATTTTTGTACATTATTTTTGTACCACTCAAACAGGAATGAGAATGGTAACAGTTATATTGTGTGCGTTCTCCAGGGGTCTCACCCATCTGTCAGAGGGACGTGGTCTTGTTGTTCGTAGCAAACAGAAGTTGACTTTAAAGGGAGTTTGTCTGCAAAAAATGACTGTTCAAACCAAGCACACGCACTTGGAGAACCCTTATGGCCAAACAATGAAGTTCACTTTCTCACCTACTTGTTTTCTGCCTACCTCCACCCTTTTCTGGCTTCGGTAAATCCAGAGCTGACAATCAAGGAAGAAAATGGTGGCGATAAATGAAAACAAGTAGGTGGGAACACTTTGGCTAGGCCAAGGTTGCGCCCGGAGCCTGTGCTTGATTTGAATGGTTATTTTGTGGTGACAGACGTCCTTTAATTTTCTAAATTGCACTGGAAATTAACACATGAACACATATTGCTATGGGTTACAGGCTGCTTTGTTCCAGATGTTTTGTAAAGGGAAATGTACAAAGGGATCACCATTGTAACCCTGTCATCTGCCACCTTTTAATGTATAAAGTGAAATGTATCAAATAAATTGTCTTTTTTATACAGAAGCAGTTTTATTATTTCAGAATTTTATGTTACCAATAAAATGACAGATCTTGTATAAATTACATCATGCTTTATTACACATAGGCTTCACCATAGTTCAGACCAAGATTTTTTTTAAACCTATTTTACTTATTTAACTAGATTTTTGTAATTTATATAGAAATCAACTGAAAAATGAAGTGATCATTTATATTCTGAGTTCGTAGATACCTATCATGTCTAGGTTCTAGGTGAGGGCTTATTTTTTTGCGCAGCAAGCTGACATTTTTAGTGACACTATTTTGGTGTAGATACGATGTTTTGATCGCCCATTATTGCATTGTGTTGCAATGTTGTGACAACCAAACAAACGTAATTCTGGGATTTTGATTTATTTTCTCGTTACGTCTTTTACCGATCGGATTATTTTTATAGCTTGATAGATCCGGCGATTCTGAATGCAGCGATACCAAATATGTGTATTTTTTTATTGTTTTATTTTGAATGGGGCAAAATGGGGGTGATTTGAACATATATATATATATATATATATATATATATATATATATATATATTTTTTTTTTTAAACTTATGTTTTTATTTTTTACTTGCTTCAATAGTCTCCATGGGAGACTAGAAGCTAAGTTCTTCTGATTGCCTGTGCTGCAGCCCTGCGATGTGTAGCAAAAATGTTCATCTGCTATGATCACCGACCACGGGCAGCGCTAATAGCAGTTCAGCAATGACAAACATAGGGGTCTTCTGCAGACCCCGTGTTGCCATGACCATTCATCGGTGACCCGCAGTCATGTGACATGGGCGCCGATGTGTGAAGCTAAGATGCGCATTCGATTTGCACAAGTTAAATGCCGCTGTCAGAGATTAACTAGTTAACAGCCAAGGGTGGATAACAGCTGATCTGTGGTTTCTGTCCTGAAGAAGGGGTCCTTTGTGACCCTGAAACATGTTGACTGCTAAACCTGTTCAGAATAAACATTGTTAGGGTGAGTGCATTAGCTGCGGATTTTTCCTTGCAGATTTGCAGGTAAAACCACAGGTAAAGTGACCTGCGGATTTGCCAGCGGTTTTCCCCTGCGGATTGATACCTGGACAATGGAATAGGTGTCAAACCGCTGCGGAATCTGCAGAAAGAATTGACATGCTGCGGAATTAAAACCGCAGCAAATCTGCACGGAAAAATCCGGAGCATGTGCACTGCGGATTTCAAATCCCATTAGCTAACATTGTACTGTACTATGTCTGCGGAACTGCTGCGGATCCGCAGCAGAATCCGCAGAGTGTGCATATACTCTTAAAGAATCAGCCGGCATCTTGGATGTTTCAGCAAAGCAGTTTTCTGACATATAATTCAACCAGTGGAGGAAAATACAAGTCCATAAGCATTCAATATTGTACAGCTTGAAATACGAAAATCTGCATAAAAATGATGATATAGTTAAAAAATATTCACTTGTCTAATAATTATGCACACATCAATATTTTGCCCCTGTGCTATCTCGGCCTTTTATCATAGACAGTGCATTAGTATTGTGTCTTGGTGTTGGTATATACGTTTACTTCTTTTCTATGATTTTTTTTTTTTCATTTTATGCCCTTTTTGGTGAGTGTTTGGAATTTTCATTTAGAGACTGGCAAGACAATGAGGAGCCATGATGTGGGTGGCTAGCTTGAGTATTTTGGACAAAATATCGACGAACACTTCATGTATTTTATACATCTTTTTCATACATGAGAAATGATAAATCCTACAGGTGCCTATTTAGTTTCAGTAGAATGGGTTATCTGGAAAAATAAAGCTCATAGCTAGACCAATCAGAACCCATAGACCCCCTGTAAAGTAGTCCATTTATACAAGGGGTAAAACAAGGAGTTTAATGAATAAAAGCATAAAATGTTTATTTGGAAATACAAATATGTAAAACTTGATAACATTAAAGACAATATATCTAACGACAATTACCAGTACACTGGCAACCAACGAGTGCAAAGAACAAAGGTTAACTCGTTACATAGAAAATATATAGATGATAGACACAATGGTTAGGAAAAATTCCAGATCTCAAATTGTGCCACCATAACATATATGTGACCATATCTGAACTGTTGGCGCATGCGCACTTTGTCATCTGTGCCAACCACACAAACTGTGCCCATCAAGGAGGTCTGCACATGGACGAAGGCAAGGATGTGTCACTATGACTCCCGCACATGTTCAGACCCCATAATGATGCCAAGGATCGTGCAGGAGTGCGAGACAACTGATATTGCTGATAAAATACATGATGGACGAAAATAATGGAACTATGAAGATAGAAGCGATCAATTACAAAATAACAAAAATAATTAAAGGTTAAAAACTAATTAAAACAAATGGCAAAGTGGTGAATCACAAAAAAAAGAGGCAAAACTCAGTGCCTCATTTAGTCCATTTGGTACCATGGTTCCCAATGCAACAATCCATTTTGTTTCCCTTTTGTGCAAGCAATTTCTCAACATTGTCCCCCTGATACCACTATGAATAACATCGATCCCTCGTATCATAAATTATTTGGGGTTGCAATTGTAATAAGAAGCAGTGAAGTCCCTGAAGAGCCCTTGCAGGATGTGTCATTAATGAGGTGAGACTGCCATCTGCTGGCCAGGCAAAATCAAGCCGAACCAAATGGTGCTGGAAGATTTGCAGAGGGAGCAACTTTGGGTGCTGGACTTGATCAGGTGACTCACAGGAAGGACTTCCTGGATATAAAAGCCCTGTGGGCAAACCACAGGCAGATTTGGTGCCAGAAAGGAGACCAGAGCAGACTCGCTCCAGGGATGTCGCTGAGGCCAGAAAACAGGCCTCAGCAGAAAGTCTACGACAGCAATGTGTCAGCCATCGTCTGTGCTAGTTGGGACCAGGATCCGCACCCCAAACCAGTAAAGCTCAAGAGACCGGACATCACCCATTGGGAGCCAATGCCTGGTCCACTCCAGTCCAGTCCTGAGATAATTCTGTTGACGGTGAAGCCGAGAAGTTCCGTGAGGAGACTTGAACAGGCGCAACTCACCTGCAACTGCGGAAGGAGAGTGTGTGTGAGCTGGTCCATCACTTCCAGCTATCCTCTACGGTACTGGGGGCAGCTGGGATGAGGGTCTCAGGTTGGGAGGGGGCCGGTTGGTGCGTGTTAGGCCGGAGTCACACTGGAGAGGAATACGGCCGAGTGAGAGGCGCTAAAAGCATGCATTAGACACAGACAAATGATTCTCTATGGGGTCACTCGCACCAGGCGTATATTTCTCATCTGTATCCTACGCTCCGTGCCAATCGCAGCATGCTGCGATTGTCAGCGTACTACGCCCGTAGTACGCCAATGCAAGTCTATGGGTGCGCAAAAAATACGGATTACACACGGACCACACGTGTGACCTGCGAGCAATATGCAGGTCTTTTGGCTGGTGACAGGAAATGGGCCAATCCATCATCAGGAAGCCTAGACATGCAAATGAGCTCAAAAAGCGCTCCAGACATCCAGGAAGTACGCCTCCACGGAGTACAGCAGCAGCATGGCGTCCACGTACATAAATGTGGAGATGCTCATTGTCCTGGTGCAGGAGCGTCCCGAAATATGGGACCCACGCGATGCAAATTATGCTAACCGGACAAGAAAGGAGGCGTCATGGAGGCGCATCTGTTGCCAGATGTACCATGACTTTGGTGACCGACCACGTGATGAGCAGCATAAAATTCGTAAGTGCAACGCAAAACATCATTAACCTTAGCGCACAATAAAAAAGGAATCTAGAATCAGCACCCCCCTTCCTGTGCATGTACTTTTAGCCTCATGAGGCCGTTACATTTGGATGTGACACGTGGCTTCACACAGCCATAATTTGGGGTTAGGCCACAAGCTCCTCATCCTCCTAGCCAAACAAATTATTTTAAGTGTAGCTAATGAGACCCTGTGTATCTGCCCAATTACATATGCCACCATGGGTAGAACGCACACCCCATAAGGCCCCATGCCTAGACAACTGTTAGAAAATGTGACCTCTCAAATATGTGAATTTGACAATATTTCCTGTCACATTGCAGTGGAAGATGTGATGAAACGCTGGCGAAGCATCCGGGACCAGTTCCGCCGGGAACGCCAGCAGCGGTCCAGGAGTGGGGATGCTGGATATGTAAAAAGGAAGTACATATACTATGACCGGCTGTCCTTCCTCGCCCCAATTCTGGATCTGAGACCGTAAGTAGATACCTCACACCACATTACACAAATACATTACACAAATACTTTACAGGGACAAAAATATTGATGTATTTTTGCCTCTGTTCTATTTCATAACAGAACTCAATCCAACCTTACGGATCGAGGAACAGCCTCAGAGGCAGAGCCCATTATAGATTCTGTAGGGGATGAGGTGGCTGGCCCATCTTCTCCCCCTACAAGAAGGATGGCTGAAGATGAGGCATCACAGGACAACACAATGGCTGGCCTACACACAACACCACCAGGACAGTCTGCTGCTGCCACATCACCCATCCTGGAAGAGCCGGGCAACTTGAGCAGCAGCCCAACTGCCCAGATCAGGTCCTCCCCACAGGCTGCTCTTACATCACGGCGAACAAGAAGAAGGCGCCAGGTCACTATTCAAGAGAGCAGGACCAATGTGGACACAGGGGTGCTCAATTATTTGTCTAGAGTAACTACAGATGATGGGCAGGAGGCCTATGCACGTAGCCTCACCCTTTATCTCCGTGCCCTTACCCGTGAGGTCCGGCTCCGTATTAGGGGATGTATTCAGATCCTGCTTGATGCAAGCACCCCCCTCCAATACCCCATATGAGGTTTTTGAATTTCTGGAGAAGTGGCAGCTCTCACCACGAAATCTAATGCGCATGAGACCATCCACACAGATGCTTGCTCAAGCAGGGTCCGAACAGCCCCTAATACGTGGGCCAACACCTCAACCCCTTCCTCCCCCTACCCAACCTTCTATTCCGCAGCCCCAAATGTCAGCCTCAAGCCAACCCCACCAATATGGCCACTTGTACCCACCCAGTGTTGGAGGCTGGTCCCAACCTGGTTGGGGACGATCTGGCTATCTTGGTGGGTATGAGCCACGTGCCTACCACAGCCAACAAGAAGCCCCTCACCATCATCATTACTCTGGCCAGTATCCCCAACAGTCCCAGGAGGCAGGACAATTCCAGCATCATGGGCAACAGTATGGCCTCACACAGGGCGATGTTGGCCACAGTGTCCAGCAGCACCCACAGGCTGTTCTTCCACGTTCCCCTTCCCCAACCTATGAGGATTTATGATTCTGATGGCGGGAGATGTCCAGTGCGATTTAACTTGTGCTCCAAATAGAAAGGAAAAAACAGGTGTTCTCCATCACCAACATTTTGAACATAATTTAACATTCTCATTTTTAAACAATGTTTTCCAAACATATGAAACAATCCATCATGACAGGCAACGCTACCTCACGCCTTTCAGACAGATATTACATGTGTGTACAAAAGAGAATATTTCAACGCGCTATACTGTAAAATGAAAGGATGAAAATACACTACTCACTTGCTAATGCCTAGGAAAGGCGTGCTGGCCTTAGTGAAGTAGTCACCTTTTTTGCTAGCAATCTCTAGAAAAAAAATTCAAGGCGACCAGCCTTCAGAATATCACGCTCTCTCTATATCTTAACAAGTGAGTTTTGTTTTTTCATCCTTTCCAGTATAGCATGGTTAAATATTCTCTGTTCTACAGACAGGTAATATCTGTCTGAAAGCTGTGAGGTAGCCTTGCCTGTCATGTTGGAATCTTTCTATGTTTGGAAAACATTATGAGGAAATGTGAGTGTTATCTTGTAGCCTTTATTTTGGTGATGGAGCTCACCTTTTGTTGGCAAATCTAGTTTAACCCCTTCCTGACATCAGACATACTATCCCGTCCATGGGACCTGGGCCCCTATGCCGATGGACGGGATAGTACGTCTACCGCGATCAGCGGCGCCCACGTGGTGAGCGCCGCTGATCGCGGCCGGGTGTCAGCTGATTATCACAGCTGACACCCGGCACAATGTGTCAGGGGCGGTCACGGACCGCCCCCGACACGTTAACCCCTTGCACACCGCGATCAAACATGATCGCGGTGTACCGGGGGTTAAAGGGAAGCATCGGCAGGGAGGGGGCTCCCTCCGTGCTTCCCTGAGCCCCCACGGCAGCGCAATGTGCAGCGCTGCTGCCGGGGGCTCCTTTCCTGCAGGCCCCCAAATCCAAGATGGCGACGGGGGCCTGCAGGAAGCTGGCTTCCTCAGTGCCTGCAAAGCGCAGGCATGAGGAAGCCTTGTGCACTGCCTGTGACAGATCGCTGATCTGTCACAGTGATCTGTGATGTGACAGATCAGCGATCTGTCACAGAACAGTGATGTCCCACCTGGGACTATTTAATAAAGTAAAAAAAAAATAAAAAAAAAAAGTGTTAAAATAATTTTAAAAAAATCGCCAAATAAATTACAAAAAAAAAAAATATTCCCCCAAATGAATCCATTTTTTGAAAATAAAAAAAAAACAAAACAATAAAAGTACACATATTAGGTATCGCCGCGTCCGTAACGACCCGCCCTATAAAACTGTCCCATTAGTTAACCCCTTTAGCGAACCCCTTAAAAAATAATAAAAAACGAAGCAAAAAATAATGATTTATTATCATACCGCCAAACAAAAAGTGTAATAACGCGCGATCAAAATGACGCATATAAATATCCATGGTACCGCTGAAAACGTCATCTTGTCCCGCAAAAAATGAGCCACCACACAGCATCATCAGCGAAAAAATAAAAAAGTTATAGCTCGCAGAATAAAGCGATGCAAAAATAATTATTTTTTATATAAAATAGTTTTCATTGCATAAAACCGACAAAACATAAAAAAACGACCTAAATGAGGTATCGCTGTAACCGTACTGACCCGAAGAATAAAACTGCTTTATCAATTTTACCGCACGCGGAACGGTGTAAACGCACCCCCCCAAAAGAAATTCATGAAACGCTGGTTTTTGTTCATTCTGTGTCCCAAAAATCGGAATAAAAAGCGATCAAAAAATGTCACGTGCCCGAAAATGGTACCAATAAAAACGTCAACTCGTCCCGCAAAAAAAAAGACCTCACATGACTCGGTGGGTCAAAATACGGAAAAATTATAGCTCTCAATATGTGGTGATGCAAAAACTATTTTTACAATAAAAAGCGTCTTTTAGCGTGCGTCAGCCGCCAAACATAAAAACCGCCATAAATAGTAAATCAAACCCCCCGTTATCACCCCCTTAGTTAGGGAAAAATAATAAAATAAAAAAAATGTATTTATTTCCATTTTTCCGTTAGGGTTAGGGCTAGGGTTAGGGCTAGGGTTAGGGTTAGGGCTAGGGTTAGGGCTGAGATTAGGGTTAGGGGTGTGTTGGGGCTCGGGTTGGAGTTAGAATTGGGGGGTTTCCACTGTTTGGGCACATCAGGGGCTCTCCAAATGCAACATGGCGTCTGATTTCAATTCCAGCCAATTCTGAGTTGAAAAAGTCAAATGGTGCTCCTTCCCTTCCAAGCTCTGACATGCGCCCAAACAGTGTTTTACCCCCACATGTAGGGTATCAGCCTACTCAGGACAAATTGCAAAACAATTTTTGGGGTCCAATTTCTCCTGTTACCCTTAGGAAAATAAAAAATTGGGGGCAAAAATATCATTTTTGTGGAAAAAAATGATTTTTTTATTTTCACGTCCGAGCGTTATAAACTTCTGTGAAGCACTTGGGGGTTCAAAGTGCTCACCACACATCTAGATAAGTTCCGTGGGGGGTCTAGTGTCCAAAATGGGGTCACTTGTGGGGAGTTTCAATAGTTTAGGTACATCAGGGGCTCTCCAAACGCACATGACACCCGCAGACCATTCCATCAAAGTCTGCATTCCAAAACGTCACTGCTTCCCTTCCGAGCCCCGACGTGTGTCCATACAGTAGTTTTCTCCCACATATGGGGTGTCAGCGTACTCATGACAAATTGGACAACAACTTTTGGGGTCCAATTTCTCCTGTTACCCTTGGGAAAATGAAAAAATTGGGGACTAATTGATCATGTTTGTGGAAAAAATACGATTTTTTTATTTTCATGCCCGGGCATTATAAACTTCTGTGAAGCCCTTGGGGGTTCAAAGTGCTCACCACACATCTAGATAAGTTCCTTAGGGGGTCTAGTTTTCAAAATGGGGTCATTTGTGGGGGGTTTCCACTGTTTAGGTACATTAGGGGCTCTCCAAAGGCAACATGACACCCGCAGACCATTCCTTCAAAGTCTGCATTCCAAAACGTCACTACCCTTCCGAGCCCTGACGTGTGTCCATACAGTAGTTTTCTCCCACATATGGGGTGTCAGCATACTCAGGACAAATTGGACAACAACTTTTGGGGTCCAATTTCTCCTGGTACCCTTGGGAAAATAAAAAAATGGTGACTAAAAGATCATGTTTGTGGAAAAAATACGAATTTTTTTATTTTCACGCCCGGGCGTTATAAACTTCTGTGAAGCACTGGGGGGGTTCAAAGTGCTCACCACACATCTAGATAAGTTCCTTGGGGGGTCTAGTTTACAAAATGGTGTCATTTGTGGGGGGTTTCCACTGTTTAAGTACATCAGGGGTTTTCCAATCGCGACATGGTGTCCGATCTCAATTCCAGCCAAAAACGTCAAATGGCGCTGCTTCCCTTCCGAGCTCTGCCATGCGCCCAAATAGTGGTTTACCCCCACATGTGGGGTATCAGCGTACTCAGGACAAATTGCACAATAACTTTTAGGGTCCTGTTACCCTTGGAAAAATAAGAATTGAGGGTGAAACGATCATTTTTGTGGAAAAAATATGATTTTTTAATTGTACGGCTTTGTTATAAACTTCTGTGAAGCCCTTGGGGGTTCAAAGTTCTCATCACACATCTAGATAAGTTCCTTAGGGGGTCTAGTTTCCAAAATGGTGTCATTTGTGGGGGGTTTCCACTGTTTTGGTACATCAGGGGTTTTCCAATCGCGACATGATATCCGATCTCAATTCCAGCCAAAAACGTCAAATGGCGCTGCTTCCCTTCCGAGCTCTGCCATGCGCCCAAATAGTGGTTTACCCCCACATGTGGGGTATCAGCGTACTCAGGACAAATTGCACAATAACTTTTAGGGTCCTTTTACCCTTGGGAAAATAAAATTTGGGGTGAAAAGATCATTTTTGTGGAAAAAATATGATTTTTTAATTGTACCGCTGTACGTTATAAACTTCTGTAAAGCCCTTGTGGGTTCAAAGTTCTCACCACATATCTAGATAAGTTCCTTGGGGGGTCTAGTTTCCAAAATGGGGTCACTTGTAGGGGGTTTCCACTGTTTAGGTACATCAGGGACTCTCCAAACGTGACATGGCGTCCGATCTGAATTCCAGACAATTTTGCATTGAAAAAGTCAAACGGCGCTCCTTCCATTCTGAGCTCTGCCATGCGCCGAAACAGTCGTTCCCCCCCACATATCAGGTATCAGCGTACTCAGGACAAATTGCACAATAACTTTTCCAGTCCAATTTCTCCTGTTACCCTTGGTAAAATAAAAAAAATTGAACCTGAAGTACTTTTTTTGTGAAAAAAAGTTAGATGTTCATTTTTTTTTAAATATTCAAAAAAATTCCTGTGACGCACCTAAAGGGTTAATAAACTTCTTGAGTGTGGATTTGAGCACCTTAAGGGGTGCAGTTTTTAGAATGGTGTCACTTTTGGGTATTTTCTATCATATAGACCCCTCAAAGTGGCTTCAAATGTGATGTGGTCCGTAAAAATAAAATGGTGTTGTAAAAATGAGAAATCACTGGTCAACTTTTAACCCTTATAACTTCCTAACAAAAAAAAATTTTGGTTCCAAAATTGTGCTGATGTAAAGTAAACATGTGGAAAATGTTAGTTATCAAGTTTTTTGGGTGCCATATCTCTGTGATTTCAGGGCATAAAAATTCAAAGTTGGAAAATTGCGAAATTTTCAAAATTTTCGCCAAATTTCCGTTTTTCTCACAAATAAACACAAGTTATTTGAATTAAATTTTACCACTAACATGAAGTACAATATGTCACGAGAAAACAATGTCAGAATCACCGGGATCCATGGAAGCGTTCCAGAGTTATGACCTCATAAAGGTACAGTGGTCAGAATTGTAAAAATTGGCCAGGTCATGAATGTGCAAACCACCCTTGGGGGTGAAGGGGTTAATCTTGTCATGCAGCAATGTTGTTATTGCCTAATCTTTTTTTGTGTTTTGTTATGTAATGTTATTTTTAAAAAAAGTTAAAGAAGGCACAAAGGGTCATTTTGCCCATTGCCAAAATGTTCTTATGGCAATATTATGTTTGCCTTTAAGCAAACAAAAAAAAAAAAGGCAAAACTAAAAATTTGTCTACTCTAGTTAACGTCTCTGTGTGATTTTTCACAATCCCTCACAACATACTAACAGACAGAAACCAATGCAATGAAACACTCATAGAATCATAAGGGCTTGAGTAACATATATTTAGACACAATTAAAGATGCAAATTATAACATAGACAGAGCATGCTCTTGCCAAGAAGTTGCCCTCTCAGGTGAGATAAAGTAATTAGTGAAAATATCACGCACTTTGAGGCCAGAGAGCGGTCTACGTTGAGGGTTGATAGGTGGTCTCACCCTGCGCACATTGTCCGGCCTACGCACAACACCATCAGAGGAGGAACAATCATGTATCCTGGTGAAGTTATGCAGAACAACACAGGCTTTAACAACTTCATTCACATTTTGCTCACTCAACTGAATGGCAGACTGGAGTACCCGCCATGTGGCACAAAGAATCCCAAAGGAACACTCCACCAGTCGCCTAGCACGTGATAGGCGCAAGTTAAAAATTCTGCGCCTGTGGTCAAGGTTGCGCCGGGGATATGGCCTCATGACATTGCGCGATAACTGAAAGGCCTCTTCTGCCACAAGGACATAAGGGACTGATTCTTCAGGGGAGCCTGGTAGCTGGCGTGGTGGTGGTTGATCCAACTGGTTGGTGCGTAGCCGCCGAGCCATTATGGAAGTATTGAAGACTCTAGAGTCTCCCGTCCTTCCATAGGCCCCAATGTCAACAATTATAAACTTGTATTGAGAGTCTACCAGAGCCAACAATACAACAGAAAAGTACTGTTTATAATTGAAGAATTGGGAGCCAGAGTTAGGCGGCTTACGCACCCTGATATGTTTGCCATCCAGGGCCCCAATACAATTTGGAAACTGGCAGTCCTCCTCAAAGTCCCTTGATATCCTTAACCAGTCTTCCATCCTGGGCTCGGGCATGACCACTTGATGGAGTCTTGTCCAGATTTATTTACATGTAGACCTCACTATGCCTGAAATGGTTGACTTTCCTATGAGAAACTCATGGTGGAGGGCGGCATAAGACAGGCCAGTGGACAGGAAGCTGTAGAACAACAGAAATTGTTAAGTTTAGAATGGCTAAAGTAAAAAAAATCATTTACATGCCGACCAAACTTGGTAGGAATTGAGAGAGAATAACATACACATATTTGGTGGCACAATGACTAAGTGATCTGCAGGACATATTAGATCTAACATTCTGGTTGTAAGTTGAAACATATTTGGAGTAAGATGAGGGCATTAAACTTTGTCCAAGAAGGCCAAAAAACATAATTTTGCACACACATTATGACCATAGAGAATGTGGTTGTGTAGTACATACCGTATTGTGAGTAGAAGTCGCTCCTCTGCAGATATCGCTTTGCGCATCCTTGTGTCCTGAAAGGTTATCCCAGATCTCCAAGAGTCGATCAAATGTGGAAATGCTCATGCGACAGTACTGGTAAAATTTCTCCGGATGCTCCCGCAGAGAAGAATAGAGGCGGTGAAAATGACCTCTTGTGAGTCGTTGCATCAAAAGTGGATGTACCCACATGCGTCTCCTCCTCCGCGGATCCACTATCACTGGGTATGGTTGCCCAAAGCGCCGTGACAAAAGCCAGGTAAAGAGAACCTGCTCAGTTGTTTTGAATCTCAGACCCTCTGCCATGTTGCACAAAGAACACCAACACACCTCGTGAAAGCAGGGTGACAAATGGACAGAATGGAGGCAGCCACCTGTTTCTGAGTGTATAAATAGGGTGCAGGCTAATGATTTAAATTGTTTGCAGGCCTCAAAACCGTTAAATGTCCATTTTGCAAGGCTGCGAGAAAATCTCGCCATACGGATTGCATACGGATGCCACACGGATTACATACGGATGCAGACATGCGCAAAATACGCGACCTCACCTTGCTTACGGATGGCCTACGGAGCACTATTTAGGGGTCATTCATCCGTATTACGCATGTAAACTACGGACCGTATTTTGCGCAGGTTAGTGTGACTCCAGCCTTAGGCTCAACAAGCTTTGATAGGCTAAATCAGAGAGAGAGACCCACTGATGCCCGTTAGGAGTAGAATTGCAGCGAGAGAACTTACGTGGTGGCTCCCATGACTGGGCGCACCACTGTTGTTAACAGAACTTTGATGTTAGATAAAGAAAGACTTCCTTTGCTTTTCCAAGTTTATTATCTTTGAATGTTAATCTGTTTAATTATTAACACTAATTGTTTAGAATTACTTTAAAGCAAACCTGTCAGACACTCAGGCTGTTATACTGATTAACCCCTTACCGACCTTAGACATATAGGTACATCTAAGGTCATCTCCCAATTTGTTGCGTGCTACAGCGCTGAGCACTCAACGTTTTCATCAGCTGACATGTGCCCCTAACAGCCATGGGTGGAATTGCAATCCACCTGCTGCTGTAAACATGTTAAATGCCGCTGTCAATTAATGACAGCGGCATTTAACGTGATCGCGCCGGAAGCGCGTCACTAGCCCCGCCCATCGGTGCCCGTGTCACATGACTGCAGGTGGCCAATGGGTTGGCATGACAACCCGGGGTCTACAGGAGACCCCTGTGGTTATCATTGCTGGATAGTTATGAGAATCGCCCTTCCGTCGGCACTGACAGCAAGAGACCATTTTTGCTACACACAGCAGGGCTGAAGCCCTGCTATATGTGGCACAGGTGATCAGATGATCGCAGCTTCTAGTCTCCCATGGAGAATATTGAAGCAAGTGTAGAGTAAAAAAAAGTTTTAAAACGATTAAAAAATATATAAAAGTTTAAATCACCCCCCATTCAAAATAAAACAATAAAAAATGCAGATCTATCAATGTATAAAAATAATTAATCCGATCAGTAAACGGTGTAACGAAAAAAACAACCCGCCAGAATTACTTATTTTTGGTCAATGAAACAGTGTATTAAAATGCAATAACGGGTGATCAAGAGATCGTACCTTCTCCAAAATGGTATCAATAAAAACGTCAGCTCGGAGGGCATAAAATAAGCCTTAACTCAACCCGAGATCACGAAAAATGGAGACGCTACAGTATCAGAAAATGGCAAATTTTTTTTTTTTTTTTTTAGAAAGTTTGGATTTTTTTTCACCACTTTAATAAAAAAAAAACCTAGACATGTTTGGTATCTATAAACTCGGAATGACCTGGAGAATCATAATGACAGCTCAATTTTAGCATTTAGTGAACATGGTAAAAAAAAAAATCTATCGTGGAATTGCACTTTTTTTTTAAATTTCACCGCACTTGGAGGCGTGGCCTAGCAGCATGTGAGGAGGACGTGGGTCTGCTGAGCTCCCAAACACAGCTACTGATTAGTGCCATTATATCCCCACAGCACGGTCAGTAAGGCTAGTTTCACACTAGCGTTTTTGAGCGCAGCGACGGCCTGCGCACGGCCTCCACTAAGCCCCGCCCCCTGCCGCACCTCCGCCGGTAGCTCCGCCTACCGGCGCATGACGCTGCATGCGCCCTGCGTCCCCTATCTTTATCACTGGGGGCGCAGGCCGTGCGCAGTATGCGTTTGGCGGCGCATGCGTCCTTTTGACGGTGCGCCGACCTGCGCCAAACGCAACCTGCTGCATTTTGGTTGCGCCGGGACACCGTCAAAAAGGCGCAGCGCCGCCAAACGCATACTGCGCACGGCCTGCGCCCCCAGTGATAAAGATAGGGGACGCAAGGCGCATGCAGCGTCATGCGCCGGTAGGCGGAGCTACCGGCGGAGGCGCGGCAGGGGGTGGGGCTTAGCGGCGGCCGTGCGCAGGCCGTCGCTGCGCTCAAAAACGCTAGTGTGAAACTAGCCTCACTAATCTGTGTGCATTCCTGAGACCTGCGGGTGCCGCTGGACAGAGACATTCAGCCTCTAGCCCTAAATCATGCCAAAAAAAGGTCAGAGAAGAGTGACTAATGAGCTGGGGCCTGGGTCCCAAGATGGAGCTGCTAACACAGTGCGTGCTCTGGAGGAAGCAGCTGTAGACAGTGAGGCCAGGAACAGGGAGGTGGCAGCCCGGCTGAGACGCTTTGCCAGAGTGGAGGAGGCAGAGCGCGAGTCCCTCCAGGAGACAGATGAAGAGCTGGAGTCTGCAGGTGGAGGTATGGATCCGGAGGTGGGAGAGAGGGGAGAGGAGGAGGCCACAGGCTCTGGAGGTCGGGAGAAGCAGGACGCTGCAGCCAGCTGGGGAGAACTAGTGGAGCAAAACAAAAGCCAGCTCCAAGCACTGCAGCTTCAAATGCCAACTGAACCTACTATCAAAGATGTGCTGATGGCAGTTATGCAGTGTGGGTCTGCTATCTCTTCTGTGCTCAATCAGCTGGGATATTTACAAAAATCCATGCAAAATGTGAGGCATGAACTGCACACCGTTAAAGACAGAACCGGGCAACTTGAGAAACGAGTCGGAGTTGTGGAGGGTACTGTGTCTAAGTCTGCGCAGCATCATAAAGAACTTAAAAGAGATATGGTTGCTGTGTGGGCCAAAACTGATGACCTAGAGAACAGGTCTAGACGGAACAACGTCCGCATTGTTGGCATGCCTGAACGTTATGAAGGCAAAAATCCTACTGTTTTTATCGAAGCCTGGATTAAGGAGAAAATAGGAACTGATAATCTGACTCATTTATATGCTGGGGAACGTGCTCACAGGGTTCCTACCCGCCCTCCTCCTCCTGGTTACCAACCGAGGCCTATCTTGGCTAAAATTCTCCACTATAGGGACAGGGATAATATCCTTAGATACTCAAGGGAACATCCTGACCTTTCTATTGATGGCTCCAGAGTTTCTTTTTACCCTGACTTCTCGCCAGAAGTCCAAAGAATGAGAGCTAAATTTATGGACATCAAAAAACGTCTAAGGGCCATAGGTATCCGATATTCTATGATATTCCCGGCCAAGCTGCGGGTCGAGGCCCGGAACAAAATTCACTTTTTTCTGGATGCTAAAGATGCTATGGACTGGCTGGATCTGAATGAACAGCAGCTGAGGAAGGATGAGGAAGACCGGGAATGCGGCTGATGATGTATTTGCTACTTTGGACACTTCTGCGCTGTCTGGTGTCTTGACTTTCGGTTCTGTTGCAGGAAACTGCTCGACATGTTGTCGTTTTGCTATAGATGGTTGCCATGTGCTGTGGGGACTCATCCTGTTATATGTGGGCAGCAGTTAGGAAGTGAAACGCCCGTTGACTGATGTGGAAGGGAATAACATCGCCCTTGTTTGAAATACCCTTGGCACTGCCGGGGGACATGTTGGGGAGAGTTCTGGGGGGGGAGGGGGGGTTCTAGGGGTTTGTCGGGTCCTATGTAACTTTTGTGCACAACAATGTAAGCTCTACTATGACATGGTGGATATTGGCACCGACTGTATATTGACTTGAGAATGGGTGACGTTAAAATACTTAGCTGGAATATTAGAGGGCTAAAATCCCCAGTAAAAAGACAGGCCATATTTTCCTTTATAATGGATCAGAAGCCAACTGTTGTATGCTTACAAGAGACGCATCTTACTCCTGAGACACTTGGTATATTAAATAAGAGGTGGATACAACATGGGTATCATTCCACGTACTCTCAATACTCCAGGGGAGTTAGCATACTGGTCTGTTCAGGTGCCCAGTTTACATGCAATCAGGTGGTGGTAGACACGGAGGGGCAATTCGTCTTTCTATTCTGCAAACTCTTTGCTGAGATAATGATACTCATTTCTATATACATCCCCCCGCCTTATAGCAGCAAAGTTATATATAAAATTCATACCATGTTGAGGGACTTTCCGGGGGTCCCTTATATGTTGGTGGGGGACTTTAATAATGTTTTGGACTCCCACTGGGATAGAGGGAATCATGCACCCCTGAAACCGGGAGGTAATCGTACGCCTTTCGGAGTTTTGTTACATGAGCTAGCCCTGACTGACTTATGGAGAAGTCGTAATCCTGATGTCTACCAATATTCATGCTTCTCCTCTACCTTTGTCTCAGTGTCACGCATTGATTTGGCTATGGGTGATGATTTGATGCTGAGAAAAATTTTAGACGTTAATTATTTGCCGAGAACAGTGTCGGATCACTTGCCCATGTCCATTACAATCAAGGGGGGGGGATAATAGATTGAAAACTAAACCGTTATGGCGACTTAATCCGTTTTGGCTGCAGCTAGTGGATAAGAATGATAGCTTTAGCTTTGAGATACAGGAACATCTCAGGTTTAATTTGGGTTCAGCATCTAGTTTGACTGTTTGGGAGACTCTGAAGGCATACCTGCGGGGCATGTATATACGTGAGATTTCAAAGCTTAAATCTAAGATTATACTTCATGAGCTGGAGGATGCGGAAAAGGCTCTCTCCATGCGATTCACTCTCGCCAGTCAGAAAAGGCTAAAATGACGCTAGAAACTGCGAAACGAAAACGTATGTTTCAGTCAGTTCAATATTTTGAAAATGCGGAGAGTGTTGGTCATTTGCTCTCGGTTATAACTTCAGCACAGGGGGGTCCTCGTTTATGGCCGGCCTTCGGGATGTGGGTGGGCAACTTTTCAATGACACACCGGGTATTTTGAGAATTTTGGAGACTTTTTATACCGAGTTATACTCCTCACACACCAGGGCCTCGACTGAAGACCTTGACAACTTTTTGGGGCCCGCTAAACTCCCACGTCTAACTGACGAGGCGAGAAGTATGCTTGATGAGCCGCTGGACTTGGGGGAGCTTGAAGAGGCTTTGGGATCTATGTCCAATGGTAAGGCGCCGGGGGTGGATGGCTTACCGGTTGAGGTGTACAAAAAGTATAAATCTGTACTACTCCCTACCTTGCTGGCTGTATTCAATGATAGTCTCAGTTCTGGAGCTCTCCCATCTTCTATGCGGGAAGCTATTATTACTGTGCTGCCAAAAAAGGACAAAGACCCGACACTCCCGGCGTCATATAGACCCATTTCCCTCCTGACGGTGGACATTAAGCTCCTGGCAAAGGTTTTGGCCACTCGACTTTCAAAGGTGGTGGAATCGTTAGTACATTCGGATCAGACGGGTTTCATGCCTCGTAAGTCTACGGCCATAAATATTAGGCGACTGTATTTGAACATGCAGGTGAGGGCGGATAATGCGGGGGAGAGGGTGGTCCTGTCTCTGGATGCCGCCAAGGCATTTGACAGTGTAGAGTGGACCTACCTCTGGACTACACTTCGCTGTATGGGGTTTGGTCCGGGTTTTATTAGCTGGATCAGGCTCCTATATTCCGAACCAAAAGCACGAATACGAGCAAATGGATCACTGTCTGACCCTTTTACTCTTTATAGAGGTACGAGGCAGGGCTGCCCTCTGTCCCCGCTACTCTTTGCTTTAGCGATAGAGCCCCTGGCCTCCAGAATAAGATATGATAAGGGCATCGAGGGGTTCAGATATGGAGGACAGGAGGAGAAGGTAGCACTCTATGCTGATGACTTGCTTATGTTCTTGGCTGACCCTGATAGATCATTACATGTGATGCTGCTCCTTAATTCTTTTGGCGCTGTCTCGGGACTAGTTATTAACTGGGAAAAATCTGCGATTCTCCCTTTAGATCCGATCCCAATCAACGTCACACAGGTGCCGGTTGTAGCGACTTTCAAATATCTGGGTATTATGATATCTAATAAACTAATGGATTTTGAATATTTGAATCTCTCGCCACTGATGGCCAGGATTAAGGGGAAGGTTAAGGCCTGGGCTAAGTTGCATCTTTCTGTGGTGGGGAGAGTGAACTTATTGAAAATGGTGATCATGCCGCAGCTTCTGTATGTTCTTCACAACTCCCCAGTCTGGCTCCCTCAAAATAGGTTTTACAAAATTAATGCGATATTTAGAGAACTTATTTGGTTAAAAAAGGGTGCAAGGATCAAATTGGAACATTTACAAAAATCTAAAGAGGAGGGGGGGCTGGCGCTGCCCAATCCATGGCTCTACTTTCTCTCCTCTCAATGTCAGCACATGGCGGGGGGAATGGAGGGCTTCCCAGCGGAGACAACGGGGGGCCAGTTGATTTTCCGGTCTCTTGTGGGTCAGGGGTCGCTGTTATCCAACTTAGAGGCGGGCAGATTTAGACCTTGGGCATCTAGAGATCCTACGGTCCTTCTCATGATTAAAGTGTGGGATAAAATTAAACAGTTAAGAGGAATCACGGGTTTCACAAAATACTCCCCTATTTGGGATAACCTGTATTTTCTGCAAATGAGGTCGCTTAAAGGTTTTGCGCAATGGAGGCGAATAGGTATCTGGTGGCTGTCGCAATTAGTGGAGGATGGGGTTTTTAAGTCCTTTGACACACTGAGACGGGATTTTCCGCTCCAACACTCTATGTTCTTCCAGTATCTGCAGTTGCGGCATGCCTACACAGTGCAGGACCAAATGAATAGCATAGCTATACACCAGGATGCTATTGTCAGCAGGCTCGGGCTGCAGGCATCCACTAGGGGTTTAATCTCGTTTGTGTACGGTGGACTTCTTTCAATGGTTTTGGTGAAGCATCCGATAGGAGCGCTGGCGAAGTGGGAGCAACAGCTGGGCGCCATTTCAGGGGATCAATGGGAATCTATTCTGCAGATGGTCCCTAGGCTGTCTCTTAGCGAACCCAATCGTTTGTCCCAATTGTATATTCTTTATAGAGTTTATAGAACCCCTAAATGGTTATTTGATATGGGGATGAGGATGGATTCGCAGTGCCCTAAATGTACGCTCGAGAATGCTGATATCTTACATATGTTGTGGACGTGCCCCTGCCTGCAGGTATTTTGGATTCCGGTCCTTAATTTGATCCATGTGACTACAGGACAGGATATCCCGCGAGATCCCGTTGTCTGTGTCTTGGGTTATGTGGAGGATGTGGGGGGAGATGAATACCTTCAAACCGCAGTTGCCAGAATGCTTTATGCTGCTAGGAAGCTGATAGCATACCATTGGATTTCAGATAAGGTGCCATCTCGGACAGAATACATCAATAAATTAAACTATATACTCTATAGAGAAAAAGCCATATACCTTAAGAGGGGACGAACGAATACTTTTGAGCAAATTTGGGCTGGTTGGCTGGACACCCCGGGTCTGCCAGCAGTGAACCTATTCGTCTAATAGCTGATTTTGGTCGACATTGTTATCCACTGTGTCAATGTGCATGTATTTTATATTTTCATAAGATTTGGGCTTTTTGTGTATAATTTTCTTATTTCTTTTGTGGACCGGGCGAGGTGTGGGGTGTTGGGTGGGGAGGGTGGGATGGATGGTGATACAGTTGTTTTTCACTTGTTTGTTATAATGAAAATGTGAATAAAAACTATCTGATTAAAAAAAAAAAAATTTCACCGCACTTTGAAATTTTTTTCCCCTTTTCCAGTACACAATATGTTAAAACCAATGAAGTAGTTCAAAACTAAACCTTGTCTCACATGGCCATATTTTCAGAAAAATAAAAAGTTATGGCTCTGGGAAGTAGAAGAGCAAAAAAAAAGGAAACTCAAAAACTGAAAAGCCTAAGGTGGTGAAGGGGTTAAAATGATACCTTGGTTGATGAAATCCGTCTTGTGGTTGCTGTTTATCTGCATTTTCATTTCAGTTAATGAGATTCTCGTGCTCCTATTCATCCCTATGGGCTTATGACACATCACTGATCATTCAGTGACCTGCCCCCTATTTTATATAATGCACTAGCTGAAGAACCCGGCGCTGCCCGGGCATAGTAACTAACTGTGGTTAGTTATAGCAAATTATAATTAACCTCCATCCCATAGTCCCGTGCCCATATACCCATCATACATATCCACGATCCCATAGGCCCGTGCCCATATACCCATCATACAATCCTCCATCCCATAGTCCCATGCCCATATACCCATCATACATATTCTTCATCCCATAGTCCCATGCCCATATACCCATCATACATATCCTCCATCCCATAGTCCTGTGCCTATATACCCATCATACATATCCGCCATCACATAGTCCCGTGCCCATATACCTGTCATGCATATCCTCCATCCCATAGTCGAGTGTCCATATACCCATCATACATCCTTCATCTCATAGTCCCATGCCCATATACCCATCATACATATCCTCCATCCCATAGTCCTGTGCCTATATACCCATCATACATATCCCCCATCCCATAGTCCAGTGTCCATATACCCATCACACATCCTCCATCCCATAGTCCCGTGCCCATATACCCGTCATACACATCCTCCATCCCATAGTCCCGTGCCCATATACCCATCATACATATCCTCCATCCCATAGTCCAGTGCCCATATACCCATCACACATCCTCCATCCCATAGTCAACCATTATGACATCATAATGAGCGGCGGCAGGGTTTGCAACCTATGATGACATCAGCGTCGCAATGGCAACCATTGTGACATCATAATGAGGGGCGAGGCTTGATATGCACACACTGTTTCTCCAGTATGCAAATAGGGGCATTATGACATCATAATGAGGGGCGGGGCTTGATGCGCACACACTTTTTCCCCCAGTGTGTAGATAGGGGCAAAATTGTTTGGTGAATTGGAACGCGCGGGGTTAAAATTTTGCCTCACAACATAGCTTAGGACGCTCTCGGGGTCCAGACGTGCAAGTGTGCCAAATTTTGTGGCTGTAGCTGCGACGGTGCGGATGCCAATCCCATACACACACACACATACACACACACACACTTTGAGCTTTATATATTAGATTGCAGTTCAGCTTACGCTATGTAAAAGAGTAAGCAGAGTGGGCATGAGATTTCTATAAATCCCCTTCACTGTTGGAACTGTAAGGTCATGTTCACAAGTTACATTTTTGCTGCGTTTTTTAATGCAAATTTTAAGCTTTATTTTACAGTACCAGCAAAAGCTATGAGATTTCAGAAATCTCATGCACACACATTAGTTTTTTTTCCTAACTGATTTGGAAAACTGCTGCTTTTTTGCAAACTGCAGCATGTCACTTCTTTCAGCATTTTTGCAGCGTTTTTTCACCCAACGATGGTTAGGTTAAAAAACGCAGCAAAAGGAAGGAAGTTGCATCATGATTTTTTGGGGGGCACTAAACTTTATCAGCATGCACAAGAGACAACAAAAACTTAGCAAAAAACACACCGCAAATACACAACAAAAAATGCAGCAAAACCTGCTTTTATTTTATCAGCTTCAAGCAGGTGTTGCCTGCACGAAAAAAAAACGCAGCAAAAATGCAACATGTGAACATAGCCTAAGACGTTGCATACGTTTGCGCAGCAAAAATACACAGCATTAAAGACTCACCAAAAACTCATTGTGGGAACTTAAGCTGACACATGAAACAACCATAATTTTTGCTCTTGAAGATTTCCATTTACAATCAAAACATGGAAAATAATCTATGTACCAGAATCATCTTACAATAACTGTTTTAATGTTCAAACAGCTCTTGTGATTTAGAGTAAACTAGCTGAAGAGCCCGACGCTGCTCGGGCATAGTAACTAACTGTGGTTAGTTATAGCAAATTATAATTATCCTCCATCCCATAGTCCCGTGCCCATACACCCATCATACATATACACGATCCCATAGGCCCGTGCCCATATACCCATCATACATATCCTCCATCCCATAGTCCCATGCCCATATACCCATCACACATCCTCCATCCCATAGTCGAGTGCCCATATACCCATCACACATATCCTCCATCCCATAGTCCCGTGCCCATATACCCATCACACATATCCTCCATCCCATAGTCCCGTGCCCATATACCCATCATACATATTCACCATCCCATAGTCCCATGCACATATACCCATCACACATCCTCCATCCCATAGTCGAGTGCCCATATACCCATCACACATCCTCCATCCCAGTCGAGTGCCCATATACCCATCACACATATCCTCCATCCCATAGTCCCGTGCCCATATACCCATCATACATATTCACCATCCCATAGTCCCGTGCCCATATACCCGTCATACACATCCTCCATCCCATAGTCCCATGCACATATACCCATCACACATCCTCCATCCCATAGTCGAGTGCCCATATACCCATCACACATATCCTCCATCCCATAGTCCCGTGCCCATATACCCATCATACATATCCTCTATCCCATAGTCGAGTGCCCATATACCCATCACACATCCTCCATCCCATAGGTCCCTGGACGTTGCAGTAATGGAGGATGTCGATCTTAAGTCAAGACCAGCTATGCCTTGGTGAGCACCACTGGTAAGTATAATGTAAAGGTAATTTTTATGCCTTGCACAGGGGATTGGGGACAGATTTACAGCCTTCCATATAGAGGCTGCCTATGGGGATGCATTACCCCATAGAGGCTGCCTATGGGGATGCATTACGCTATAGAGGCTGCCTATGGGGGCTGCATTATACTACAAAGTCTTCCTATGGGAAGTGCATTATACTATAGTCTACCTATGTGAAGTGCATTACACTATAGAGTCTGCCTATGGGAGTGCATGATACTATATGGAGGCCTATGGGGAGTGCATTATACTATATAGAGTCTGCCTATGCGGAGTACATTATAATATATTGAGGACTATCTGGAGTATTATGCTATATGGAGGCTATCTAGGGGGCCATCATACAGTGTGGAGATTACAGTGAGAGGGCCATCGTATAGTGTTGGAGCCATTTAACAGTTTGGGGGATATTAAGGGGTTAGTACAGTATATATACAGTGACGGGGAATTATACTGTGTATAAGAGAGCATCATACTGTGTATAGGGGAGCTGCACAGGCGGGAGACTTGGGACATTATTAAATGTAAAGTGGGCACTTATTATTATTGGGGAACTCAGGTGACTGTGACAGTCAAAGGTAATAGAAATGAAAGAGAAAGCGCTACCGAAAGTATGCACACTACACCATGGTACAGTGGAATAAAGTGAACATAGCTTTTATTGGTACACAATATGAACAGGTGCAGATAAAAAACAATTAAAACATGGACTCGGTAATAGGTACCTGCCAAAGCATGGAGAAAAGAATACCCAATGATAATATATATCACAATAATCAGTATAAATATACACAATTATGACAAATGATGCCTAGGAGGAAAAAGGAATAAATACGATAATCAATAAAGGATGCCCTAGCAGTTTGTGAGTGGTGACTCACAGCATGATGTAAAAATGGAATAAATCATGCATGAAAACCCATGTTGGTATAAGAGAAGGGAGCTGCAAAAGGATAAAAAAAAAAATCATTTTTTCTATGATGGAAAATGAAATCCAAAAAAATGTGATGACCCAGATTAAAGGGCTAGAAAAGATGTGACAAAGTAAGTGAGGTATATATAATAATAAACCTCAACCCCAGGAGCAGAGGAATCCAATGTAACCTCCCAAAAAAAACCCCAGACATGGAACATGATACAGACCCAAATAAGGGAAGCGGTTTACCAAGAGAAATTCATCCATGCACAGATGTATACGGCAGGACCCA
The DNA here is from genome assembly GCF_039654945.1 of Dendrobates tinctorius. Classification (NCBI taxonomy): domain Eukaryota; kingdom Metazoa; phylum Chordata; class Amphibia; order Anura; family Dendrobatidae; genus Dendrobates; species Dendrobates tinctorius. Next base: position 249,569 of record NW_027361854.1, on the reverse strand, counting down.
TGGAGGAGCCAAGAAAGTGGCCCCACGCGTATCGCTGTATCAAGTACAGCTTCGTCAGGGGAAGTACCAAAATTGTGGACCAACAGCATATAAATACCTTTAGTAATTGAATGAAAGACACACCAGTGTGAATGGCCCCCGGAGCAAGCGGGGAGGGGGCGCGTCATCCAGCAAGGCGGAAGTGGGAGGAGTAATACGATGAGCAGACATCCCTGTCTCACCGTGTAAAGAGCTCATGCGTCCAGTGGGATGCAAACCACAGACGCTGGAACGCAAGCAGTCAGGAACCAGGAAGCGTTCCTGTACCTGGAGCGCATGCGTTGGACGCCAAGAAATACCAGGCTGGGCGAATAAGCCAGAAAGTATTCCTGTATCTATAGCGCATGCGTTGGACGCCCAGCAATACAAGGCTGGGCAAATAAGCCACAAACCTGTATTAAGCCAATTGGTCAAGTGACATAAGAACATACAGCGGACACACAACAGAGTCACACCACAAACATACCGATACAAAAGGGACATGCATGACACAAACATACAGGGACCAAGAGAAACACATGAGAAAAACAAAATAGTTTTATTAATGGATATGTTAAACAATGTGTGCTGATATATTGAAACCATTGCCGGATAGTAACAAAATAGATTGTTTAATAAAATACATATCTCAAATAAGGTCAACCTGTGTATAGCAGCAATAATTAATAAGGCAAAAACATGAATGTAGCAGCAATATTTGATCCAAGTGCCAAAATAGCACTTACAACAAGGAAGATTTAGGATAATCATGAGGTAGATTTAAAGATGCAATGTCCAAGACAAAAAATGGGTCCGTGCATATCAAGCAACAATGATTGATCCAACGGACCAATAGAAATGCCAAACTTCGCCCATAAGGCTTGTGACAGATGTGTATATGATCAGCAAAAAACACAAATTGGAGAAGTCCCCCTAAAAGAGGTGGAGGGGGGAAGGGAAAAGGGGGAGGGGGGGGAGGAAAATTGGATCCTATGCAGCCCCACAGATAAGGAAAACCATGCGAATAATGGAACCAGGGGGATAAAGAAATCCCCATGCGCATCAACAAGATGGATAATCTTACCAGGCTGGAAGTGCCCTAAGTCATAAAAAAAAATAGCAGAGCTGGATCACCATAATTGGATGAGGCCTGAAGAGAAAATAATAAATTAAATTATTTAAAGATTTCAGACATGGGAAACCAAGGACCAGAAAAATTGTATATTGTCCCATGGAAACCCCAAGAACAAAGCAATACAATAATAATATGAGGAAAAATCCAGTGCTAATAATCCCGAAGACCTTGACAACCGAGAATTCAGTCCAAAATATAAAATGGACCATCATGAACTCGGATGGAATCTAATAAATCCAGGATATGGAAGGATTTTAACAACTTGGAAAATGAACAAGGAATACACCAGGAGTGTTCCATCCTCAATGTGCCAGGGACCATCAAGAGCCAGGACAGGATGTAGAAAATCCAAGATGCAGACGAAGATGGTGACCCGAGGATTAACCCAGGAAACCCGTGAACAGGAGTTCTTCATTCATACCTGTTGGTACAGTGAAACCCAGGTTAAAAATCCAACGGGACTCTGTTTGTAAAAGTAACTTCTTAGAGCAACCCCCCCTATTGGAGATCCTAACTCTTTGTAACCCAACCACCTGTATATTAACCTCCCCGAATGATGGGTGAGAAAGTGCGATGCCACTGAGGTGATGGTTTTACCTTTAGATGCATCAGAGGAGGCCAAGTTAAGAGTGGAAAAGTGCTTCTGAATTTTGCATCGCAGCTCCTGAGACGTTTGACCCACGTACACCTGTGGCCCGGGCAAGGGCATACCAAGGCATAAATAACGTGGCTGGTCTTGCAATTGATGTAATCATTAAGCTTATGTACCGTGCCATTGATAGGGTTTAAAAACACCCCCTTAGTGGAACGCATATATGGACAAACATTACAATTGCCACACGCAATTGCCATACGCAAAAGAGCCTCTCAGGGAAATGCCACGATTCAGCCGCACAGATTGCCTGACATAGTGGCTCCTAGTGAGCAAATCTTTAAGATTCGGTGCTCTTCTTGTCGTTAGGAGAGGACGATCGCTAATTATGTTGGACGTTTGAAGGTCTTTAGTCAATGTTGTAAAATTCCTCTTACCTGGGTCCAGTGAGAGTTATATCTTGTGATGAACCATGGCTTTTGATCCACCAATCTCTGGCTTGGAGTTAACAGAGAACTCTGTGTTTCAGTCCTGGCCCGTTGATACGCTGTTGAAATAATTCTGCGAGGATAGTTCCTGTTTTGAATCAGTCTGTTAGCTTGGAGGCTTCACAGCGGAAATCATCATAATTAGTATAGTTTCTTCTGAGCCTTAAGAACTGTCCAATAGAGACACCTTTCTTTATATGAAATGGGTGGAAGCTGCAGTAGTCCAGGAGACTATTCGTCGCCATGGGTTTACGAAACAAGGTGGTATGAATTTTGCCATGTTCCAAAGATACATGAAGATCCAAGAAGGTCAATGAGGAAGAGGACATAGAATGAGTTAGAATATTAAGCGTATTCTTAATCAGATCCTCAATAAAACACTGGCACTCTTCCTCAGTACCCAGCCCAGCAAAAAAACACGTCGTCTATAAAATGTGACCAATAGCGGACCTTCTGCTTGAACCACTCAGATGGAAAAACAATTGTAGCTTCCCACCAACCCAAAAAAAGGTTAGCCAGGGCCGGGACACACCTCTCCCCCATGGCCACACCAGAGGTCTGCAGATAAAATGACCTATCAAATAAAAAGAAGTTGTGTTTTAAGATGAAATCCAATAGATCAATGACCAGTGAGTCATGCATTCTATCTGAGTTAGTTAATGAATCAAAAAAATACAGGTCCGCTGACATGCCATCGGAATGTGCAATATTAGAATACAAAGATTCTACATCACATGTCACAAGAGTAGACCCAGATGGTAGTTCAATGTCCTGACAAATCCTAAGGAAATGCGAAGTATCCTGAACGAAGGATGGTAACTCCTTAACTAAGGGTTGCAGGAAATAATCTACATAAACACACGCCTTCTCACAGAGGCTGCCGATGCTTGCCACAATAGGGCGACCAGGAGGTTTGTGCAGATTTTTATGCACCTTCAGCAGCATGTAGAAGGTTGGTGTGATTGGATACTCCACCCACAAAAATTTAAATTCCTGATGATTGATGACACCAAGACCAAGAGCCTTGTCCAGCAATCTCCTCAGTTTGATTGAAAAAACCCTGTGGGGTCTGAAGGCAATTTATGATAGAATCGATTGTTATTGAGTTGGTGATGTGCTTCCTCAAGATAAAGTTCATGTGGCCACAAAACCACATTTCCTCCTTTGTCCGCCTCTTTAATAATAAATTCCTTATTAGACCTAAGATTGGCAATACGTTCTATCACCTGACTGGCACACCTGTGACGTGATCGCAGAGGATCCCTGTGACTGTCACCACCATACTCCCGTGTAAGCTGCCTGTGGCTGCTGTTTATAGGAGATTGTGATTTTTTTATATATAGCAATGCTGTATGTAGCACAAGCAATCAGATCTTCGCAGGTACAAGTCCCCTAAGGGGACTAACAAATACAGTAAAAAGTTAAAAAAAAAAGTTTTAAAAAGTATGAGAAAAATAAAAGTTCAAATCACCTGTTTTCCCCATTAAAAATTTAGAAATAAATACATTTAAAACTAAAAAATACACATATGTGATATTGTTGCGTTTGTAAAAGTCAGATCTATCACAATATAAATTAGTTTGATCGGTAAACAGCCTAACTAGAAAATAAAATAAAATTCCAGAACTAGTCTTTCCGCCATTGTAACAAGATACAAAAGTGATGATTAAAACATTGTATATATCCCAAAATAATATCAATATAAACATCGGTTCGGGTGCAAAAAACAAACCCACACTTGGCTATATCAACATAAAAATAAAAAAGTTATGGCCATTGGAATAAGGGAAGGAAAAAACGGAAGCGCAAAAATGAAAAAATTGCCTGATCCTAAAGAGGTTAAAGGGGTTTTACTGTAATGTGTGATAATAACACATGAAGCTTTATTACGTCCTGCCGCTCCAGTTCTGACTTTTCACTGCTGCCTCTAATCTTTAGTTACTGGCATCAGGGGTGACGTCATGACTGCAGTTCTGCAGCCAATCACTTGGCTCAGTGACCCAAGCCGGCAGAGCTTCTAAGCTCAGTGATTGGCTGCAGCAATGAATTGTGCTATAGTTCAGCCATCACTGCTGCCGCCTGTCAAAATAGACCATAGGAAGTGCTGAAGATCCAAGGCTGGAGCAGCAAGGAAAAAGTGAAGCTCTGTTTTTTTTCTACCAATGGTAACCTCCTATATAGTTAAACAAAACCTTCCTGTAAAGACAGATAATGATTCATTACCTACCAGCCTTCATCACTCGCCAGCTCTTATACACATTTGGCTGATTTCACCTCTTCGTTGGAAGCCCTATTAGGAGCCTCCATCACAGATCTTCTCATATAGGACGAGCGCTCAGCCAACAGCTATTTGGCCTCTGTTCACATGACGTAAGCCGATGTTATATACTGCAATATGCAGCAGGACACGAGATCCAGGGAAATATCCGATCGCCAGCAATGGGGTCAGGAAGGAATTTTTTTCCCCCCTGAAGCAGAACTCTTTGGGGGGTTTTATTTGCCTTCCTCTGGATCTTTAGGTCCCAGTGGCTCTCAGGTGGTCCCCAATGACCGCAGCGCGTTCTGTGGTCTCCATCGGGGCCAATCTGAGAGTCACTGTGACCATCGTTTAATTTTTTAAAGGGCCAGTAATATTTTCATTACAATGTTGCCTATTGTTATTCCAATAAAAAAAATTCTATATAAATATATTGTGTTGTGTGTTTTTTCCTGGATTTCACCTTACACTGTGACGATGATGGGAGTGATCACTACTACCCTTAATATTCCACAACCAGACCGGGAAGTCTAAGGGGCTCCATTACACAGAGAGCAGATGTCATAATGTAAACTCCAGTACCAAAATACATTACAATTGTTATAGGGCTCAGTCTGTGATGGGGGCACTAACATTGTATACAGTACGTCCTACACAACATACTGAAGACCGGGACACAGAGCCACAGAAGACACAGGGTCTTGTGTAAAGGTAAAAAACAGAGGAAAGATGTTCAACAATGATCAAACCAGGAGTGAGAGGCCTCAGTCATCAGTGGCCACTGTTCCCATGGAATGGCCGACATTTACCAACCGTTCTGCAGCCACTTGTTTACCTTTGTCCAACACCTCCGTCAGTCCTTGCAGTTATTAGACCACTACTGAAATTCTTTTCTGACTAAACACAGACACGTACAGTAGGTACAAACCATGTATGCCGCCATCACTGTACACAACCAGAGTCCTGATCTGGACCAGCGGCCTTTACAATTCAAGTAAGTGGGCTTATCCAAGGGTCTGTCTCTGTAAGAGAACCACATGCTTGCATCTTGGAACAGCAGTAATACAGTAACACCAGATTAATATTCTTTGGTCACATGAGATGACATGCAGCGAACCTTCTTAGAAAGGAGAATTGGACTCTGACATTCCTTAAGCAATAAGTACACAATTGGAGAGAGAAATTGCTAGTTCTTCATGCACCATGGTAAGTGTCCAGTGGTGGCCACTCTTGGTCTAAATTGGCTCTTCAGATTGCATGGCGACTAAAGATGAGCGACTTTTCCTTTTTTAGGGTCGAACGAAATCGGCCGACTATAGGGAAAAGTAGGAGGCCGAAGTTTCTTACACTTGCCAGTCCTACTCTAACATGAAAACCTCAAAAAGAGGAAAAAATCCTCCAAAAAATTCAGATACAAACCAGACAGGCCTAAATGCATCTGTACTAATAGAGGGTGCAGCGGACCCAAGTAAAATGGCAGCTGCACAGGTGCATAAATACCAAATGAAACAGCCAGCCTACAACCAGAAGCCCTGCATTCCCTGTGTGAACACTGCCACCTGCGGATTATTTCTTCTGCACTGGTGTATCACACGGCCAATCCCTGATTGTAGGCTGGCTGTTTCATTTGGTATTTATACACCAGTGCAGCTGCCATTTTACTTGGGTCCACTGCACCCTGTATTAGTGCAGATGCATTTGGGCCTGTCTGGTTTGTATCTGAATTTTTTGGAAGATTCTTTCCTCTCTTTGAGGTTTTAAAAGTCGGAGGCCGACTGAAACACGAAACCCAATGCAAGTCAATGGGGAAGCAAAGTCGGCAGGGAGTGGAGGACAGGAAACACACCTACAGTGCCCATTTCAATGCCAAAAACATCAATTCTTATTACTGAAGCTTGTCAACCTTAATTTACTTCCTAATAATAGTTACGCACTGAAAACTGGGGGTTATTTGGCAAAAGTTGTGGGGGGGTAGGGCTGGCTCTAGGTTTTCATGTGCCCTGGGCCAAAGAGCGCCCCTTTAACACATACCACAACTCATGATGCTCCGATACGGCAGAGAAATACAGTGGGGAAAAAAAGTATTTAGTCAGTCAGCAATAGTGCAAGTTCCACCACTTAAAAAGATGAGAGGCGTCTGTAATTTACATCATAGGTAGACCTCAACTATGGGAGACAAACTGAGAAAAAAAAATCCAGAAAATCACATTGTCTGGTTTTTTTTCATTTTATTTGCATATTATGGTGGAAAATAAGTATTTGGTCAGAAACAAAATTTCATCTCAATACTTTGTGATATATCCTTTGTTGGCAATGACAGAGGTCAAACGTTTTCTGTAAGTCTTCACAAGGTTGCCACACACTGTTGTTGGTATGTTGGCCCATTCCTCCATGCAGATCTCCTCTAGAGCAGTGATGTTTTTGGCTTTTCGCTTGGCAACACGGACTTTCAACTCCCTCCAAAGGTTTTCTATAGGGTTGAGATCTGGAGACTGGCTAGGCCACTCCAGGACCTTGAAATGCTTCTTACGAAGCCACTCCTTCGTTGCCCTGGCGGTGTGCTTTGGATCATTGTCATGTTGAAAGACCCAGCCACGTTTCATCTTCAATGCCCTTGCTGATGGAAGGAGGTTTGCACTCAAAATCTCACGATACATGGCCCCATTCATTCTTTCATGTACCCGGATCAGTCGTCCTGGCCCCTTTGCAGAGAAACAGCCCCAAAGCATGATGTTTCCACCACCATGCTTTACAGTAGGTATGGTGTTTGATGGATGCAACTCAGTATTCTTTTTCCTCCAAACACGACAAGTTGTGTTTCTACCAAACAGTTCCAGTTTGGTTTCATCAGACCATAGGACATTCTCCCAAAACTCCTCTGGATCATCCAAATGCTCTCTAGCAAACTTCAGACGGGCCCGGACATGTACAGGCTTAAGCAGTGGGACACGCCTGGCACTGCAGGATCTGAGTCCATGGTGGCGTAGTGTGTTACTTATGGTAGGCCTTGTTACATTGGTCCCAGCTCTCTGCAGTTCATTCACTAGGTCCCCCCGCGTGGTTCTGGGATTTTTGCTCACCGTTCTTGTGATCATTCTGACCCCACGGGGTGGGATTTTGCGTGGAGCACCAGATCGAGGGAGATTATCAGTGGTCTTGTATGTCTTCCATTTTCTAATTATTGCTCCCACAGTTGATTTCTTCACTCCAAGCTGGTTGGCTATTGCAGATTCAGTCTTCCCAGCCTGGTGCAGGGCTACAATTTTGTTTCTGGTGTCCTTTGACAGCTCTTTGGTCTTCACCATAGTGGAGTTTGGAGTCAGACTGTTTGAGGGTGTGCACAGGTGTCTTTTTATACTGATAACAAGTTTAAACAGGTGCCATTACTACAGGTAATGAGTGGAGGAAAGAGGAGACTCTTAAAGAAGAAGTTACAGGTCTGTGAGAGCCAGAAATCTTGATTGCTTGTTTCTGACCAAATACTTATTTTCCACCATAATATGCAAATAAAATGAAAAAAAAACAGACAATGTGATTTTCTGGATTTTTTTTTCTCAGTTTGTCTTCCATAGTTGAGGTCTACCTATGATGTAAATTACAGACGCCTCTCATCTTTTTAAGTGGTGGAACTTGCACTATTGCTGACTGACTAAATACTTTTTTTCCCCACTGTATATAGTACAATGACAAATACTTCACTGCTTACATGACATGACTGATATCTATTTTAAATTCTACAATAGCTCAAAAAAAGGACAGTATATTACTCCATACAGTATTATGGCCACCACATTGTGCGCCATACAGAATAATGAGCCCCATATATTTCTCCATACAGAATAATTGGCCACATACAGTTGTGGCCAAAAGAATTGACACCCCTGCAATTTTGTCAGATAATACTCAGCTTCTTCCTGAAAATGATTGCAAACACAAATTCTTTGGTATTATTATCTTCATTTAATTTGTCATAAATGAAAAAACACAAAAATAATTGTCCTAAAGCCAAATTGGATATAATTCCACACCAAACATAAAAAAGAAGGTGGACAAAAGTATTGGCACTGTTCGAAAAATCATGTGATGCTTCTCTAATTTGTGTAATTAACAGCACCTGTAACTTACCTGTGGCACCTAACAGGTGTTGGCAATAACTAAATCACACTTGCAGCCAGTTGACATGGATTAAGGTTGACTCAACCTCTGTTCTGTGTCCTTGTGTGTACCACATTGAGCATGGAGAAAAGAAAGAAGACCAAAGAACTGTCTGAGGACATGAGAAGCCAAATTGTGAGGAAGCATGAGCAATCTCAAGGCTACAAGTCCATCTCCAAAGACCTGAATGTTCCTGTGTCTACCGTGCGCAGTGTCATCAAGAAGTTTAAAGCCCATGGCACTGTGGTTAACCTCCCTAGATGTGGACGGAAAAGAAAAATTGACAAGAGATTTCAACGCAAGATTGTGCGGATGTTGGATAAAGAACCTCGACTAACATCCAAACAAGTTCAAGCTGCCCTGTAGTCCGAGGGTACAACAGTGTCAACCTGTACTATCCGTCGGTGTCTGAATAAAAAGGGACTGTATGGTAGGAGAACCAGGAAGACCCCACTTCTTACCCCAAGACATAAAAAAGCCAGGCTGGAGTTTGGCAAAACTTACCTGAAAAAGCCTAAAACGTTTTGGAAGAATGTTCTCTGGTCAGATGAGACAAAAGTAGAGCTTTTTGGGCAAAGGCATCAACATAGAGTTTACAGGAGAAAAAAAGAGGCATTCAAAGAAAAAAACACAGTCCCTACAGTCAAACATGACGGAGGTTCCCTGATGTTTTGGGGTTGCTTTGCTGCCTCTGGCACTGGACTGCTTGACCGTGTGCATGGCATTATGAAGTCTGAAGACTACCAACACATTTTGCAGCATAATATAGGCCCCAGTGTGAGAAAGCTGGGTCTCCCTCAGAGGTCATGGGTCTTCCAGCAGGACAATGACCCAAAACACACTTCAAAAAGCACTAGAAATTGGTTTGAGAGAAAGCACTGGAGACTTCTAAGGTGGCCAGCAAAGAGTCCAGACCTGAATCCCATAGAACACCTGTGGAGAGATCTAAAAATGGCAGTTTGGAGAAGGCATCCTTCTAATATCAGGGACCTGGAGCAGTTTGCCAAAGAAGAATGGTCTAAAATTCCAGGAGAGCATTGTAAGAAACTCATTGATGGTTACCAGAAGCGGTTGGTCGCAGTTATTTTGGCTAAAGGTTGTGCAACCAAGTATTATGCTGAGGGTGCCAATACTTTTGTCTGGCCCATTTTTGGAGTTTTGTGTGAAATGATCAATGTTTTGCTTTTTGCTTCATTCTCTTTTCTGTTTTTTTCATTTACGACAAATTAAATGAAGATAATAATACCAAAGAATTTGTGTTTGCAATCATTTTCAGGAAGAAACTGAGTATTATCTGACAAAATTGCAGGGGTGTCAATACTTTTGGCCACAACTGTATAATGTTCCATACAGTATATGATGAGCTCCACATAATGCTACAGTATATGATGGTCCCCATGGACGATGCTCCAGTGTGTTATAGGCCCAAATAATGCTCCACATATAATGGGCTCCATTTCTCATGCCCCAGTGTATAATGTGCCCCGTAAATGCTGCTCCAGTGTCTGATGTCCCCAATCTGGAATTCTCCAGTATATGATGGGCCTCATGGATGATGCCCCAGTGTCTTATGGGCCCTAATAATGCTCCATATATAATGGGCCCCATTTCTAATGCTCCAGTGTATCATGTGCCCCATAGATGCTGCTCCAGTGTCTGATCTGCCCCATTTGGAATGCTCCAGTATATGATGGGCCTCATGGATGATGCCCCAGTGTCAGATGTCCCTCATTTGGAATGCTCCAGTATATGATGGGCCCCATAGATGCTGCTCCAGTGACTGATCTGCCCCATTTAGAATGCTCCACTATTTGATGGGCCTCATGGATAATGTTCGAGTGTCAGATGTTCCCCATTTGGAATGCTCTAGTATATGATGGGCCTCATGCATGATGCTCCAGTGTCTTATGGGGCCAAATAATGCTCCATATATAATATGCACCATTTCTAATGCTCCAGTGTATAATGGGCACCGTAAATGCTGCTCCAGTGTCTGATATCGCCCATTTGGAATGATCCAGTATATGATGGGCCCCATTTTTAATGAACCAAGGCATGGTATGTGAAAAGAGCTTCATGGAGTTATCTGAAGTGTGTGCTGCCGCATCCTTCACTTTTGATGTCGGTGAAGGACACAAGGAAAGGGGTTGCTCCTCACCAGAAGCCTGCACTGACAACTCAGTGCTTGGATTTTTTTTAAACTTCAGAAGAGTAGGCGATAGAGCTGGAGGCTGCTTCAGCAATGTAAGCCAAAAAAAGTTCCTGATGCTCCGGCTTTAAAAGCAGTCTACCTACTCCCAGAAAAGGGAGCCTTACAGCCCTTCCAGAGCTAGACAATGACGCAGGCTCAACACCTCCTGCCTTAGCTGCTATTGTGCTTTTGGCACTACCAGGAGATGCACCTCCACCACCATCAGTACCAGGTGGCCCCCCACGCCCACAGCCTCTTCCACCATACTTCCTCATGTTTTGGAAAATGGACCCAAAATACCAGCAGATATATGGTACCGCATCAGAAGCGTACAGCTCTAGACAGTCTAGGAATAATAGTACATCTCCGTATATATTTCATGAGTCATACACAGACGCTCACAGGCTCAGTATGGATTACACAATAAAATAAAAAGTTGAAAAAGGGTACAGTATCACCAGATACAAGGTATATAATGTATAGTATAGTGCAAACATTCTGAATCTCCGTATATATTTCAGGAGGCAGATACAAATGCTCTCAGGCCCAGTATGGATTATACAAGAGTATGAAAAGCTGTAAATGGGTAATGTAACACAAGCGTACAGCTGTATATAGTGTTGGGGTAATCTTAAATCTCCAAATATATTTCCGGAGTAACAGACAGACGTTCACAGGCTCATTATGGATTACACCTGAATCTAAATAGCAAAAAAGGTTACTGTATCAGAAGCGTACTGCTCTATACAGTGTTGGTCACATTTGAAATCACGGTATAATTTTCCGGAGTCACCCTCAGACGCTCACTCAGTCTGGTTTTGACCATAATAAAAAATGTTGTTAAAAAGGTACTGGATAACAAGATAGCAAATAAATATATTATAGTGAACAAATAAAATCTCCGTTTACATAGTCCCGTAGTCACTCTCAGACACTTTATCAGTATGGATGTGACCGTAACACTAAATGTGTACCAAAGGTACTGTATAACAAGATACAAGCTGGATCGAGTATAGGGTAAAAATTGGTATCTCCGATTCAACGTCTATATAGAAGGCGGAAACAACACACGCTCACTCATTATGGATGATACCTTAATAAAAAATTTTGAACAAAGGTACTGTATCAGCACATACCAGGTGTATCCAGTCTAGGGGTAATTGTAAATTTCCGTCTACACTTCCGGAGTCAGACACTGAGACTGTGTTCACACACAGCGTTTTTTTAGCGGTTTTTACCGCGGTTTTCACTATAAAACCGCTATAAAACCGCTAAATATAAGCTGCACAGTCATTTCTATGCATTTTGCACTTTGTGTGCACATTGATGCGTTTTTTACCGCGAAAAAACCGCATCGCGGTAAAAACCGCAGCATGCACATTAATTTTGCGTTTTTTTCCACGGTTTAGGCTTCTCCCATGCTTTTCGAAACCGCTGCGGTAAAAAACGCATCAAAACCACGCAAAAAACGCGCAAAAACCGCCGTGGAAAAATAGGTGCGGTTTCTGGGAAGGGATTCAGGTTTTTGTGCAGAAATTTTCTGCAACATGTGCACATACCCTGACACTCACCGGCTCAGTATGTATTGCACCAGAATTTAAAAAGTAGAAAAAGGGAAAGGTATTTGAAGCGTACACCAGTATATAGTGTTGTGGTACTTTTAAATCTTCATATATATTTAATTCTGAGTAAGCCAGTCCAGACTCTCTGCTAGTGCAAACTACATGGCTAAAAGTACAGACAGAAAGTCGAGTGTTTGCAGAAATGTGGGAATTACTCATCGCGGGAAAACATGACAGTAGATGTTGCAGAGACGATGCAGACCCTCACTTACTGTGTCTGTGGAGACAGCAAAAACGGTTCTTTGTGAAGAAAGGATTGCTTTATTGCAGTAGCGTGGATCACATCACCGTTACTCGTCCCCATCAAATTGTGATCACAGGGAGAGATGTAGACATGGTCCTCAGTGCCTATCATGATGTGTCTGGTCATTTTGGAGGGCAAAAGACAGAAGCCACAGGCCATAGGCGATTCTATTGGATTGGCATGAGAGGAGTTATTGAAAAATGGTGGCAGGAATGTCACACGTCTGTGACTATCACAACTATGAAAGGTGATCATAAAGCACCATTGCATCCGCTTGTAAGTTGACGTCCATTACAAATGGTAGCCATTGATCATCTGAAGTTAGACGCCAGCAGGAGAGGCCATAGCTACATCTTAACCATCATCGATCAATACACCAAATTTCTATTGGCCGTCCCTGTGAAGGAATTAACTGCCCAGACTACACAGCGGTGGAGCAGGGAGAGGTAAATATTGCAATTTGCAAGTGCTGTGGTCAAGCAGGGGGGGGCACACACGTGGACGACGGTACTGGCACAGGGCCCCTCATAGCATGCTGCTGTGTCTGACGGTGAGTGGGTCCCCCCACCATCAGAGACACTGTGTTATACTATGAGGGGCCCTGTGCCAGTGCAGTCTGCCATCAGTGGGCCCATCCACCTGTTCAGAGCAACGGCACTTGCCCGGGTGCGCCAGGTGTTGACCCCAGCCCTTGGGGGGGTGTTGGTCAGCCCAGTTAGGGAGGTTTAAAAAATGGCATATGTTGATGTGTAGGCTGGACATTCAGCAGCTGTAAATGGCGGAATTGGGCAAGTCAGAGGAAGATGAGAACAAAAGCGAGGCAGTTTTCTGGCAACCTATTTGTCATCAGGGGAAGGTGGTACAAAATCCTTTGAAACCCATGCATGGTTCATTTTAATGAAGGTTAGATCATCAACATTTTGGGTTGACAGACAGGTCCTTTTTTCTGTCAGGATTGATATAGCAGCACTGAAGACTCTTTCAGATAACACACTAGCAGCAGGGCAAGCGAGCTCCTGTAAGGCATATTGTACCAATTCATGCCAGGTGTCCAGTTTAGAGGCCCAATAGTCAAAGGGGAATGACCTGTGAGGGAGAACATCGATATGGGAGGATAAGTAGTTTGTCACCATAGTTGACAACTGCTGTCTCCTGTCACTTTTAATCGATGTAGTATTAGGAGTCGTGTGAGCGGTACTTGAGAAATCAGTCCACAACATGGTCATGAAACCCGTCTCCAACGCCACTTCGGCTGTGTGCACCACGAACACCTCTTCCATTGTGCCAACTATGGCTCGTGGGAGAAAAAGCACTGCTGCTGTGTGCTGGGAAAGCCTCAAACGGTTTACCAGAGTTGCTTGTTTGCTTGCCAATATTATCTGTAGGTTCTCCTGTGGCATGATGTTGTGTAATTTGCCTTTGTAGCGTGGATTGAGGATGCTGGCCAGCCAGTAGTCGTCATCCTTCATCATTTTGGCAATGCAGGGGTCCCTTTTTATGAGCCGCAAGGCATAATCGCACATGTGGGCCAATGTTCCAGGTGTCAATAATACACTGCCACTGCTGGGTGGAGGAGCACTTTCTGGAAAATCCAAATCCCTACAGTCACGCACAAACACTGTACCTGACCTTGGAACGCCAACATTTTCTCTTGCCCCCTGAGAAGCATCCTCCTGCCAAATATAATCATCCCCCTCATCCTCCTCCACCTCATCCAGGACAGTTCCCTGACCAGACAATGGCTGACTGTCAGCAAGGCTTCCCTCCTCCTCCTCCGCTGCAGACGCCTGTTCCTTAATGTGCGTCAAACTTTGCATGAGCAGACACATAAGTGGGATGCTAATGATGGTGTCATCTGCGCTTACCAGCCGTGTGCATTCTTCAAAACGCTGAAGGACTTTACAGAGGTCTTTCAACTTTGACCAATGCACACCCGACAATTCCATGTGTTCCCTCAAACTGCCTGGCCGTGTATCGTCCCACAAATGTGTTACAGCCTGCCTCTGTTCGCACAACCTCTCAACCATGTGCAGGGTGGAGTTCCACCTTGTTGCAATGTCTATAATTAGGCAGTGCTTGGGGAGGTGGAGCAATCGCTGCAGCTTCTGCATACGACTGGAGTGTAGGGCCGAGCGACGGATGTGCGAGCACAGTCTTTGCACCTTATGGAGCAGGGATGTTAACTCCGGATAATTATTAAGGAAGCACTGCACCACCAGGTTCAAAATGTGAGCCAGGCAAGTTATGTGTCTGAGTTTTGCATGGCCTATGGCTGCCACAAAATTACGGCGGTTATCACTGACTACCTTGCCTGGCTCAAGATGTAGACTGCCGAGCCATGACTCAGTTTATCGCTGTAAGTAGTCGGCCAGTACCTCCGCGGTGTGTCTGTTGTTGCCCAAAGACATCATCTTTAACACCACCTGCTGACGCTTACCACTAGCTGTTCGATAGTGGGACACCTCGTGTGCAACACTGCCAGCTGCGGATGGAGTCCTCGTACGACTGCGCTCTGTGGACGAGCTTTCGCTTATGGAGGAGGGTCGAAAGCCTACAGCCAACTGTTTCCTATACCGTGGGCTAGGCAGCACTGTTCCACCGCCACTGTCCCCTGTGGAGCCTGCATCCACCACATTAACCCAGTGCGCAGAAATGGACACGTAACAGCCCTGGCCATGCCTACTGGACCATGCATCTGTTATGAGGTGCACCTTTCCACTCACTGATTGCTTGAGTGCATGGACAATGCGGTCTTTCACATGCAGGTGGAGGGCTGGGATGGCTTTTCGAAAAAAGAAGTGCCGACTGGGTAGGTCATAGCGTGTCTGGTAGGGTGAGCTGGAATGGAGAGCTGCATATGGGGGAACTAGCGGTGGACCGGACGTAGTGAGAGGGGGTTGGTGATGGTATTGGTGGTGATGGCCTAGATTCAGTGTTGTGTTGCAAAACCATTGTGCTTTGGCCTTGCGACGACACCTCAACATTTAGTGCTGGTGGTGTGCTTAAAGGTGGCGGTGGTCTTACAGTGGGGGAAGAGATGGAGCGTTGCTGGCTACGTTCAATCGGAGCAGGTGCACATGTGCTACCTGAGGTTTTGTAGTCCGTCCACACTTGCAAGTGCATGTTGTTTAAATGTCTAAGCATGCAACTGGCATTCAAATTTCTGAGTTGTTTACCTCGGCTAAAGGTCCTTCTGCACTTCACTTCTTACAGGTTACCTTTGCCTCATCAGTAGGATTTTGGACAAAGAAATGCCACACTGCACTCTTCCTACTATGATATACATTTTCTGGCCTTGCACTCTGTGCTAACTTGACCATCTGGCCAAGCTGTCCTGCAACTTTTTTTTTTTTGTTCCACATTTTTGCTCAGCTACGGGCCTGCCAGATAACTGCTGCTGCGATGTCAATGCCTGCTGCGGATCCTTATCTGAACTATTGCCAGCGCCACCCTCCTCCCCCAATGGATGCCAATCCGGGTCAAGAACTGGGTCATCCATCATCTCCTCTTCAAAATCATCTGCACCTTCATCTTTACCTTCCTCTCTTCCTCTGTGTCAGCGTCTAAGGTGGTATAGTATGCGGGAAGGGGCACCTGAGTTTCATCAGTGTCAGATTCTGGCTCAGTAGACTGTGAGGGCAATGTAGTGGTCTGGGTCAATGTACCAGAATCATCTAGCAGTGGCTGTGCATCAGTGCACTCCATGTCAGATTCATCTTGGACTGGGGATTTCATGATTTGACTGGCTAACCCAGGCATGGTATGTGAAAAGAGCTCCATAGAGTAATCTGAAGTGTCGGCTGCCGCATCCTTCACTTTTGGTGGGGGTGAAGGACACAAGGAAAGGTGTTTTTCCTGACCAGAACCCTGCACTGACAACTCCGTGCTTGCAGGTTTGGAACATTCAGAAGAGGAGGCAATAGAGCCCGTGGCTGTTTCGGCAATGTACGCCATGTTCCTGAAGCTCCGGCTTTAAAAGCGGTTTTCCTACGCCAAGAAAAGGGAACCTTACAGGCCTTCTTGGGCCAGACGATGACGCAGGCTCAACACCTCCTGCCTTAGCTGCTATTGTGCTTATGCCAGAACCAGCCGATGCACCACCACCATCAGTACCAGCCGCGCCCCCCCATTACAAATCTGTGGCTAGACCTCAAAATAGCAGTGCATGCAAGACAACTCAGGAATTTCACATAACTGGAAGAATTTTCCAAGGAAGAATGGATGAAAATCCCTCAAGCAAGAATTGAAAGACCCTTGACTGACTACAAAAAGAGTTTACAAGCTGTGATAGTTTCAAAAGGGGGTGCCATTAAGTACTAACCAACTAAACTTTTGCATCCATCCTTTTTTTCTTTTTGTAATTTTTAAAATGTAAAAGATAAAAAAATATTTTTTTGCCTAAAATACAAAGGAAATGTGCCATCTTTAACTTTGGGCCTTTTAGAGATAATTTAATATTCAACTTGCTTAACTGTTCACAATAACAGTAATTTTGACCAGGGGTGCCCAAACTTTTACATGCAGCTGTACCAGGATGGAACCAGAAAGGGGAACCTATAAACCAGGATAGAGGACATGCATATATACCCAGATGAGGGACATATATACCAGGATGGAGGGCATATATAAAATCTTCCTTCTCACCCGCCAATGGGGGTGGTCTTTTTATCCTTTCTCATTCTCGGGTCCTCTACCAGAGGCCTGGGAGTTTGAGGGTTCTGCAAAAGATCTGTTGTTCCCAGCATTGTGATTTTCTGGACATAGAGCTCAGATGTTGCTCCTGGGATCTGTTGTAGCCATTTTCCTGACTAAGGGTACGTGCACACGCTGCGGAATGAGGTGCGGATTTGGCCGCACGGATTTTGTAAAATCCGCAGGTAAATCTGCAGGTCAAAAGACCTGCGGTTTTACCTGCGGATTAGCCTGCGGTTTTTCATCGCCACAATGGAGGAGATGGCAAACCGCAGCGGAATCCGCAGAAAGAATTGACATGTCAATTCATTCTGCGGTTTAGAAACCGCAGAAAAATCCGCACCGTCTGCACTGCGGTTTTTAATATCCATAGGATATTATGGTACTATACACCGCAGCAAAAACTGCTGCAGATCCGCAGCGGCCAATTCTGCTGCGGAACCGCAGCAGAATCCGCAGCGTGTGCACATACCCTTAGGGGTCACTGCTCCAAGTGCTCCTATCACCACTGGTATCACTGTTGCCTTCACCTTCCACATCTTCTCCAGTTCTCCTTTGAGGCCCTGGTATTTCTCCAGCTTCTCATATTCCTCCTTTCTGATGTTGTTGTCACTCGGCACTGCCACATCTATATCATTGCTGTCTTCTGATCCTTGTCTACTATCACAACGTCTGGTTGGTTAGCCAACACCTGCTTATCCGTCTGAATCTTGAAGTCTCACAGAATTTTACCCCTTTCATTCTCCACCACTTTCTCTGGGGTCTCCCACCTGGACTTAGCATATATGCTGTGCAGATGTTCCTGTATACAATTCCCGCTACTTGGTTGTGGCATTCAGTATGCGCTGTTCCTGCTTGCACTTTGCATCCTGCCACTATGCGTTGGACTGTTTCTTAGTTTTCTCTGCATAATCTGCACCTTGGGACTTGTCTTGTGTGGTAGATTCCTGCTTCTATGGATCTGGTACTTAGTGCTTGCTCTTGTGCTGCTATGATTAGTGCCTCTGTGCTGTCTCGGAGTCCAGCTTTCTCCAGCCATTGGTAGGATTTCTCCATGTCAGCCACCTCCATTATCTGTCGATGGTACATCCCATGCAGCGGCCTGTCTTTCCTAGGCGCGTCCTGTTCCCGTTCTTCCTTCCAGATCTGTTGTTGTTGCTGCCTTAGGCTTTCTCTTAGCATCTCATTTTTGGTGCCATTTTTCTGATGTATTCCTGGATACTTGTTGTTTCATCTGTGATGATGGCTTGGAAGCTTAAGCCTCGCCCACCCTCCTTTCTGTTGGTATAGAATCTTTGGGTACTGGACTTATGGGGAAGACCTCCATTCATTGTGAGGCGCTTTCGTGTCTTCACATCTGCAGCTTCCATCTCTCCTTTGGGCCAGAACACTATACCAGCAGGGTATCTGATAACAGGCAGAGCATATGTATTGATGGCACAGATTTTATTCTTCCCATTGAGCTGGCTCATCAGAACCTGTCTTACTCTTTGATGGTATTTGGATGTTGCTGCTTTCCTTGACTCCTCGTCATGGTTACCGAATCCTTGTGGGATGCCGAGGTACTTGTAGCATGTCTGTACATCTGCTACGTGCCCTGCTGGTAATTCCACTTCATCAGTCTTGACTACCTTGTCTCTCTTTATTACCAACCGGCCGCACTTCCCCAGTCCGAAGGACATTCCGTTGTCTTCACTGTAGATCTTTGTCAGGTGGATCAGTGAATTGATGTGTCGTTCGTTTTTCGCATACAGCTTGATGTCATCCATGTAGAGGATGTGGCTGATGGTGCTTCCACCCTTCAACTTGTATCCATAGCCAGATTCTGTAATTATGGGGACAGTGCATCACCTTGGTATATGCCGCATTTGATGGTCACTTGTGCTAGTTGTCTTGAGTTGACATCCAGTGTTGTTCTCCATAGCTCCATTTTAGAATCTGAGGAAGGTTCTTAATTCCTTGTTGATATAGTAGAGAGCCAAGCATTCACCGATCCATGTGTGTGGCACTGAGTCATAGGCTTTCCTGTAATCAATCCAGGCTGTGCTGAGATTGGTCTGTCTGGATCTTGAGTCTTGTGTGTGTTATGTATATAGAGGGCACACCAAGTTTACACTGTTAGGCTATGTTCCCACAATCAGGAACAAGCAGCGCTAGTATTTTCACTGTGGCCAAAACGCTACATCCTAATCACGCAGGTAAATCCCCCTGTGTTCACTGAACCATGCAGATTTACCGCATCCAATACATTCTATTATGGAAATCTCTTTTGCGGACACTAGTGTCTCTAATGCAGGTATTTGACATGCTGCGGCTTGTAAAACCCGTGATGCTGGTGAGATTACACAGCGGTAAATTGAAGCACAGAGGGTTTTTCTATAAATCCCATCCACTGTGCTCTAATGTAGAACGCAGCGTTTTCGACACAGCGCATGTGAACTGCATCCAAAAGGCTGCCCTTCCTGATCGTGGACACATACCCTAACACTAAATTTCCATGGTCAGGGAGTAGCAGCACTTTGGACTTAATGGTGCAGCGGGACCCTTCGGACTCTAGTTACGCCACTGATAGTGACAATACTTGTGCCACAAAATTAGTGAAAAAAAGAGGATTTGTGCCATGCGCACCCTGGCATGGTTGTTACAGCCCTGGGCTCGCACTGCCCTGCTATTTGGTTGACAGCTGTGAGTGCGGCCATCCCGTCCCTACATATAAGACCATGCCTTACCTCCAGTCCCTACATACAGAACCATTCCTTCCCTCCCATCCCAACATACAGGACCATGCCTTACCTTCCATCCCCACACATAGAGCCATGCCTTCCCTCCCGTCCCTACATACAGGGCCATGCCTTCCCTCCCGTCATTACATACAGGGCCATGCCTTCCCTCCCGTCCCTACATACAGGGCCATGCCTTCCCTCCCGTCCCTACATACAGGGCCATGCCTTCCCTCCCGTCATTACATACAGGGCCATGCCTTCCCTCCCGTCCCTACATACAGGACCATGCCTTCCCTCCCGTCCCTACATACAGGGCCATGCCTTCCCTCCCGTCCCTACATACAGGACCATGCCTTCCCTCCCATCCCTACCTACAGGGCCATGCCTTACCTCCCGTCCCTACATACAGGGCCATGCCTTCCCTCCCGTCCCTACACACAGGGCCATGCCTTCCCTCTCGTCCCTACATACAGGACTATGCCTTCCCTCTCGTCCCTACATACAGGGCCATGCCTTCCCTCCCATCCCTACATATAAGACCATGTTTGCCCTCCCGTCCCTAACATACAGGGCCATGCCTTCCATCCCGTCCCTACACACAGGGCCGTGCCATCCCTCCTGGCCCGGATTGATAATCTGCCCAGCCAGGCAGATTCCCGGTGGGCTGGAGCTCTTAGACACAAAGTGGGCTGCGGGCCCTGGTTTCATGGCTGGGCCCTTTAATTACAAATGATGTTAGTGTGCGCTGCTGCAATGTGCGCACACGCACAGTGTGAGCGGGACGTGGCAGCGCTGCTGGGCAGGAAGCATCTGACTCCCTGCCTGGAATCTCCTCAGACACAGGCTCTGCCAGCTGACTGCTCTTGCTCCGGACTGACGGGTGAGTAGTGCCTGGCACAGCTCCAGTTCAGAGGTGACCATCCTTCCTACATGTGCAGCGGTTCAGGGCCCTATGGAGGGAGTGGGCCCCATCAAGAAAGTAAAATCTCTGTCGATCAGATCGGCACTTGTTTCCCGTCATGATGTATTGTATGCTGCAGCACTAAGAGGGCAGCATACAATACACAGCAAAGCTCAAAAAAAAAGTGCCAGTGAAACAGATCACTTAATAAGCAAGATTCAGGTCCCCCAGACAAGTAATGCCATAATACATGTTATAAGGATCAAAGTGACCAATACCCATGGGTAGCGCTTACCAGCAGCAGGACAACGAAGACCCTGGGCCAGGTGGTAGAGCCCCGACACGCGCGGGGAGGGGGAAAGCCTCGAGTGTACGCAGAAGGCCAGGGAGGACACCCGACCACACACCAGTCCCCGCGTGTGCGCAATAACGCTGGATGCCTGCTTCGCATCTGCCGGGACCTGGCAGGCGCATTGCGCACGCGCCAACTTGCTCGCTGCGATTGGCCCATTGTTCACCATGTAATGAGTCACATGGATTCATAAGGTCCCTCATGCACGACTTAAGAGAAAGCTGGTGTATCAGACACGCGGAACATTTCACTGGCACTTTTTTTTTACTTTCCTTTGGGATTTGTGCAATATATTGCAGCAGGATCAACCGACTCTGGTATCTCTGCCTTTTTTCTGGATTGCTTTTCTTGTTATGGATTTTCATGTCTTTTTAATACTTTTGTACTAACAAATAAAATTTTGATTTTTTTTACTATATTCACCTGTTTGCTTCCTTTCTTCTCCTACTGTGCATCAGGATCTCTTATGTGGTGTATATAAATCAGTCCCAGCATCCCCTATGTGATGGGTATACACCAACCCCAGCATCCCCTATGTAATTGGTATACAAAGGCCTCAGCGTATTCTATGTGAACTATATTACCCAGCCCTGGTGTCTTCTATGTTATACAGTTGTGGCCAAAAGAATTGACACCCCTGCAATTCTGTCAGATAATACTCAGTTTCTTCCTGAAAATGATTGCAAACACAAATTCTTTGGTATTATTATCTTCATTTAATTTGTCTTAAATGAAAAAACACAAAAAGAATTGTCCTAAAGCCAAATTGGATATAATTCCACACCAAACATAAATAAGAGGGTGGACAAAAGTATTGGCACTGTTCGAAAAATCATGTGATGCTTCTCTAATTTGTGTAATTAACAGCACCTGTAACTTACCTGAGGCACCTAACAGGTGTTGGCAATAACTAAATCACACTTGCAGCCAGCTGACATGGATTAAAGTTGACTCAACCTCTGTCCTGTGTCCTTGTGTGTACCACATTGAGCATGGAGAAAAGAAAGAAGACCAAAGAACTGTCTGAGGACTTGAGAAACCAGATTGTGAGGAAGCATGAGCAATCTCAAGGCTACAAGTCCATTTCCAAAGACCTTTATGTTTGCCCTAACTTCCATACCAATGATCCCTTTAAGAGACCCTGGGGTCAGAACCACAGAGCTGAGTGGAACGGTCCTAACTTTCATACCGGGGATCCCTTTAAGGGTGGTTTCACATTTGCGTTTCCAACAGCAGCGTCGGAGGAGGCGCGGCAGGGGGCGGGGCGTAACGGCGGCTGTGTGCAGGCCGACGCTGCTGTTGGAAACGCAAATGTGAAACCACCCTTAGAGAGGCCTGGGGTCAAAACCAGAGCGCTGGATGGATTTGCCCTGACCTCCATACCAATGATCCCTTTTATAGAAGCCTGGGGTCAGAATAAGAGCGCTGAGGGATTTGCCCTAACTTCCATACTGAAGATCCCTTTAAGAGGGAAGATGTGCCAACAGTATGGAGGATGTGTGATGTGTATATGGGCACGGGAGGGGGGATTCATTTCTGTCATATGCTCTCTGCACCTTTCAGGGGGGAAGACAATGGCTGGGAGCTTACGGTATGTTCCCAGGGACGCTAGATTTCTCCCACCATGTCAGTGTCTGCAGAGGTTTTGTCGAGTGGGAAAACTGTTGCTCATAGCAACCAATCACAGCTCAGCTTTTAACCAGCTCTGGTGAAATGAAAGATGTAAGCTCTCACGAGCAGGGTTGTCTTATTTTGCTTTAATTATTGTATTGCTAACGTTGTTACTTATGACCTGTGTTTTGAAACTGTTAAACTGTATAGCGCTGCGGAATCTGTTGGCGCTATATAAATAAAGATTATTAATATTAAGATGCTCAGTGATTGGTTGCAAGGAAAACTATTGCTCATAGCAACCAATCACAGCTCACCTTCTTTTGAACAGCTCTGGTAAAATGAAAGACGCTTCGTGATTGGTTGGTGATACACACATACATACATTTTTATACATACATATATATATATATACATAACTCCATACTGTATTCTGTAATACAGAATACAGTATGGAACTTTGTATGGTGTGATCTCCCCAAAACATATATACACAGTCACAGCTCCACATTAAATAATATATACATCGTTCCACAGTATATACTACAATATAGTCCACATATTAGTATTCTCCTGTCCTGGATACTGAGTGCCTGCCCTCCCGTCCCTACACGCAGAGCCGTGCCTTCCTGCCCTCCCGTCCCTACACGCAGGGCCGTGCCTTCCTGCCCTCCCGTCCCTACACGCAGGGCCGTGCCTTCCTGCCCTCCCGTCCCTACACGCAGGGCCGTGTCTTCCTGCCCTCCCGTCCCTACACGCAGGGCCGTGCCTTCCTGCCCTCCCGTCCCTACACGCAGGGCCGTGCCTTCCTGCCCTCCCGTCCCTACACGCAGGGCCGTGCCTTCCTGCCCTCCCGTCCCTACACGCAGGGCCGTGCCTTCCTGCCCTCCCGTCCCTACACGCAGGGCCGTGCCTTCCTGCCCTCCCGTCCCTACACGCAGGGCCGTGCCTTCCTGCCCTCCCGTCCCTACACGCAGGGCCGTGCCTTCCTGCCCTCCCGTCCCTACACGCAGGGCCGTGCCTTCCTGCCCTCCCGTCCCTACACGCAGGGCCGTGCCTTCCTGCCCTCCCGTCCCTACACGCAGGGCCGTGCCTTCCTGCCCTCCCGTCCCTACACGCAGGGCCGTGCCTTCCTGCCCTCCCGTCCCTACACGCAGGGCCGTGCCTTCCTGCCCTCCCGTCCCTACACGCAGGGCCGTGCCTTCCTGCCCTCCCGTCCCTACACGCAGGGCCGTGCCTTCCTGCCCTCCCGTCCCTACACGCAGGGCCGTGCCTTCCTGCCCTCCCGTCCCTACACGCAGGGCCGTGCCTTCCTGCCCTCCCGTCCCTACACGCAGGGCCGTGCCTTCCTGCCCTCCCGTCCCTACACGCAGGGCCGTGCCTTCCTGCCCTCCCGTCCCTACACGCAGGGCCGTGCCTTCCTGCCCTCCCGTCCCTACACGCAGGGCCGTGCCTTCCTGCCCTCCCGTCCCTACACGCAGGGCCGTGCCTTCCTGCCCTCCCGTCCCTACACGCAGGGCCGTGCCTTCCTGCCCTCCCGTCCCTACACGCAGGGCCGTGCCTGCCCTCCCGTCCCTACACGCAGAGCCGTGCCTTCCTGCCCTCCCGTCCCTACACGCAGGGCCGTGCCTGCCCTCCCGTCCCTACACGCAGAGCCGTGCCTTCCTGCCCTCCCGTCCCTACACGCAGGGCCGTGCCTTCCTGCCCTCCCGTCCCTACACGCAGGGCCGTGCCTTCCTGCCCTCCCGTCCCTACACGCAGGGCCGTGCCTTCCTGCCCTCCCGTCCCTACACGCAGGGCCGTGCCTTCCTGCCCTCCCGTCCCTACACGCAGGGCCGTGCCTTCCTGCCCTCCCGTCCCTACACGCAGGGCCGTGCCTTCCTGCCCTCCCGTCCCTACACGCAGGGCCGTGCCTTCCTGCCCTCCCGTCCCTACACGCAGAGCCGTGCCTTCCTGCCCTCCCGTCCCTACACGCAGAGCCGTGCCTGCCCTCCCGTCCCTACACGCAGAGCCGTGCCTTCCTGCCCTCCCGTCCCTACATACAGGACCCTACCTTCCTTCCCGTCCCTACACGCAGGGCCGTGCCTTCCTGCCCTCCCGTCCCTACACGCAGGGCCGTGCCTTCCTGCCCTCCCGTCCCTACACGCAGGGCCGTGCCTTCCTGCCCTCCCGTCCCTACACGCAGGGCCGTGCCTTCCTGCCCTCCCGTCCCTACACGCAGGGCCGTGCCTTCCTGCCCTCCCGTCCCTACACGCAGGGCCGTGCCTTCCTGCCCTCCCGTCCCTACACGCAGGGCCGTGCCTTCCTGCCCTCCCGTCCCTACACGCAGGGCCGTGCCTTCCTGCCCTCCCGTCCCTACACGCAGGGCCGTGCCTTCCTGCCCTCCCGTCCCTACACGCAGAGCCGTGCCTTCCTGCCCTCCCGTCCCTACACGCAGGGCCGTGCCTGCCCTCCCGTCCCTACACGCAGGGCCGTGCCTTCCTGCCCTCCCGTCCCTACACGCAGAGCCGTGCCTTCCTGCCCTCCCGTCCCTACACGCAGAGCCGTGCCTGCCCTCCCGTCCCTACACGCAGAGCCGTGCCTGCCCTCCCGTCCCTACACGCAGAGCCGTGCCTGCCCTCCCGTCCCTACACGCAGAGCCGTGCCTGCCCTCCCGTCCCTACACGCAGAGCCGTGCCTGCCCTCCCGTCCCTACACGCAGAGCCGTGCCTGCCCTCCCGTCCCTACACGCAAAGCCGTGCCTTCCTGCCCTCCCGTCCCTACATACAGGACCGTACCTTCCTTCCCTCCAGTCCCTACATACAGGACCCTACCTTCCTTCCCGTCCCTACACACAGGACCGTGCCTTCCCTCCAGCTATAGCCGCCGCTCACTGTGTGTAGTCTATATTTGCCGGCTCAGTACAGGAACTACAGCTCCCGGCATGCCTTGCGCACACATGTTGTTAGCTCACGCAGCAGGCGCCTCGCGTCCCCTCACGTCACGGGTGCAGAGGGGCTGCGAACTACAACTCCCAGGGTGCTTTGCGGCCAACCCTCAACCCTCCGCCTGCGGTGCGCTCCCGCCTCCTGTGAGCTCGCGCTCTCTGTGCGCGCCGCACGCCTGTGCAGAAGAGAGACCATTGGACTCCAAAATGTCGGGTGACGATGAGCAGCAAGAGCAGACGATCGCTGAGGACCTGGTGGTCACCAAGTACAAAATGGGGGGCGACATCGCCAACAGTGAGTGTCCGGCTGTCAGCAGGGGGGTCGTGGCTTTGCCGGGCTCTCGGTGCCGGCACGTGAATGCCGGGCAGCCCTGGCCGGGACTCGGGGAGAGGTGGGCACAGAGCTCGGGGGTCGGCGGGGATCTGATGTGCCGGCACTGGCGGCCGGTAGGAGCTGAGCCACAGTGGGGGAGGGGATCGCACGTGTCCCGCCTGACATGAGCCTCCCCGGCACCCGTACGTCTCCGGGCACCCACGTGTCTGCCGGGCCCGCCGCGCTCTGGACATATGACGGAGCCTGGTGCTGTGCACGGCCCGCAGCGGTGACTGGCTCCCGGCTGGGGCTCCTCTGTCCCGTGTGGTGGAGGCCGAAGCCATACTGCGCTGTCCTGTAGGATAATCGCAGAGCAGGGCCCCCCGGTGTGCACACGCTCCTGCCATGTGGCCCCCGCTGCCTCCCGGCCAGCAGGGTCCCGTACAGCGGCAGGTGCACCTGTGGCCTGCAGACACTGTCAGCCTCACTCTAAGCTGTGCCCTCCAGAGCAGGAATCCAGGCCAAGTATGTGGGCGCTCTGTGCCAGGAGGGCCTAGCTCTGCTCATCAGGAGGACTAGCCCTTGTAGTCGGCCTGAGACTAGGGTGACCCTGACATCTGATTACCGCCACACTCGCGTTTCTGGACATGGTCGATTTTTCTCGCTTCCCCCAAACTTTTGAAGTCGTGTGCAAAATCACTTCTATAAAATGGTCCCAACCTGTCTGATTGCCCTCGCCATGTGGCCCAGCCTCAGGGAGAAGGGTTAGCTATGGATGGATACTTCGAACGACACTGATCTCCCAGTGGAAGAACTAATCGGACATGTTCTACTACAATGAGCGGCAAACAGCGACCATTAGCCCTCCCTCTGCAACTGTACAGTGGCACAAAGCCTTGTCCGCCAGTGCTGGTGACAAGCCACGGCTACATTTGGCGCCCATCAGTCTGACACGTTGGTTACACACTGGCACTGATGCCCATACGTCCCATTGACTATACTCTGTGTTCCTTTGTTTGCCATGGCTGATGTCAGGGCCAATTTACAGGGTATTCCCGTTGTAATATGTTCTCCACTATCCACAGAATAGGTGATAACTGAGAGATCAGTGGGGGACTGACTGCTGGGTCACTTAGGTTTTTGCTGTCTCATCTGATAGCAGCATGATGACATCTGATTACCGCCACACTCGCGTTTCTGGACATGGTCGATTTTTCTCGCTTCCCCCAAACTTTTGAAGTCGTGTGCAAAATCACTTCTATAAAATGGTCCCAACCTACACAGAATAGGTGATAACTGAGAGATCAGTGGGGGACTGACTGCTGGGTCACTTAGGTTTTTGCTGTCTCATCTGATAGCAGCATGATGTATGGGCAGAGACCCTGATTCCAGTGATGTACCACTTACTAGGCTGCTTGCTGTAGTTTTGATAGTCCCAACTTGATCTGCTGCAGATATTGCAGTTCTCTGAATGTTGAGCTCCATATAAACCCAACCCATCAATGATTGGCAGCTTTCTATGTACACTGCAGAGGCAGAAAGCTGCCAATTGATGGAGCGGGCGGAGATTAGTCCTTTATTAATCTCCTGATGATAAAACGGTGATTTTATCAAAACTACAACAAGCAACACAGTAAGTGACATATCGCTGGAATCAGGGTCTCTGTCTCTACATCATGCAGCTTTCACATTAGGTGACAAAAATGTAGTGACCGCTTCCCTTTAGGGGGAAGCATGAATGCGGTTCTATCCCAATACTACACATGTGATCGACGGCCCATTCCCAGGTGCTAACGACTCGTATCCTGCGATATGAGCTGATTGCCTGGTGAATAGTTTTGCTCGTTTTTGGGGTAACAGCTGGTATGGTTACACCAGCAGATGACTGAGAAGGCAACTTTATATGCTGATGGTCTGCCTGATTGTATGGTCACTGATCGGTAGATGGGCAGCTGTCACGTCCCATGGTATGGAGCACGCACGAGCCGCCTCCCTGTTAGGGCAGCTGACATGTTCCCCCTCTCTGGAAATCTTACCGTACAACGTAAATCTGTAGAATGTACCCCACTGTTTTCTAGTTCAGCCCACCTATATACTGTGCACACGGCCATGGTGGTTTCTGCCCTGCTCTTTATTTCCAGCCTGCTCATAAAACATGTCTGAAGTCGCCCTGCTGTCAAGGAGGTGTAAAGCCCAATAAAGCTTCTAATTGGTAGTGCGAGTCCTCAGTGTATGGGTGTGGTGGGTGATCTGTGGCAATCATCACTTGTCTCCCCTGCCTGACCTGGAGAGAGGTGCTCGTTCATTGGGATAACATGATGCTGAATGGGACAGAACGGTTATTAGTGATCATTAATAATAATAATAATCTTTATTTTTATATAGCGCTAACATATTCCGCAGCGCTTTACAGTTTGCACACATTTTCATCACTGTCCCCGATGGGGCTCACAATCTAAATTCCCTATCAGTATGTCTTTGGAGTGTGGGAGGAAACCCACGCAAACACGGGGAGAACATATAAACTTCTTGCAGATGTTGTCCTTGGTGGGATTCGAACCCAGGACTCCAGCGCTGCAGTGCTAACCACTGAGCCAACGTGCTGCCCTCATTCTGTTCACATGCTCGATGGTCTATGTAAAGACGCCGGCACTCAAGGCCTAAACGACTTGTACACAGCTGCTGCTCGTTACCATCCCAGAGCCTGTCAGTGTAAATGGAGCAGCAGATTTGGTTGCCGATATTGAATGATTATCCAGAATCACACCTGTTCCTAGAGTCAGTCATGGCTTACCCTCCAGGAGTCCGTTAGCTAAATACCTCGCTCCGGTGACCTGAGGATTGTCATACAAACTGCACCCTGTGTGTACGGACCTCTATTGCGGAGGCCTCTGATCTTCTCCACAACGGGCAGCGGCATGTGGCGGATATAATATGGAGAACTGACCACATAGACGCCCTTACAGCTCTGTATTCTCCTAATAGGTTGGCGCCGAGTCTGACACCTCCATTGATGCTCAATATGTCTACTTGCAGTCACAATCCACTTTTCAATAAGGCGTAAAGGGATCCTGACCGCAGATACAGGCTGCCTACCCTGTATCTGACTCTGGCGGGATGATTTCTGCCAGGTATTCCTGACTCTGAAATGCGGCTTTTCAGAGAAAGACATACTTGAAAAGTCGCTGGGAAGTGAGCCAGGCAGGAGAATGGTTGAAACTGTTGGTCCTCTGTGGTCGTCCCGCCCAGCCGTCAATGACTGCCTACCTAGGGGAGACACTTCTCACTCAAGGGCTAGTGGGCAGGGAGACACTATCGGGGTCCCACCAGTCTCCTGCGCGGCTCAGTCCTCTGCAGCTTTGGGTGTCTTTTCTCTGAAAAGCCGCACTGTTTTGCGTCCAATCATACAGCAAGTGCCCGATAGCTGCGG
The DNA here is from genome assembly GCF_039654945.1 of Dendrobates tinctorius. Lineage (NCBI taxonomy): Eukaryota > Metazoa > Chordata > Amphibia > Anura > Dendrobatidae > Dendrobates > Dendrobates tinctorius. Next base: position 219,919 of record NW_027361854.1, on the reverse strand, counting down.
CCATTCTGTCCTGCAGTGTTGGCCGATTCACTTGTTAATAGTCTACTAATGACTGGGCCAAAGTGGATTTGTGGAAATAGCCCTTAAAATAGAAGAAATTGGGTATTGACGCTCCGGGGTCTCATTTCTGCTGCTTCCCAGAGTTTTTTTTTTTCCTACATTGATGTCATGTCTGCGATATACTGTACGTCCGCAACAGGCAATCACCGGCCTCAGTTTATACTGAATTTAGCGCGAGGTCACTGCTGCCGCCAGCAGTGGCGTGGCGGTGCATGCTTGGCAAATGCTTTAAGGGGTTGTCCATGACTGACCTAACCGCCCACCGGCTGAAAACTGCTCTGGCAGCTGCCATAATTGAGATGCACAGGACTGCAATGTACCCCATAAATGGTTTATATCCAGCAACCCCCTTTAAGCTTTTTATACGGGCACAAATTCCATCACAAAGGTCCTGCCGCCATGGCCGCTGTGCTTGCACATTGATTGTGCCGGGCGGAACGGGCGGCAGCCTCTGCAATAATGCTATAGTTTCTAAAACGTCGTTACATGAACAGAAACCTGCGCCCCACAGTACGTGCTCCATAATTACAAGTCACAAAGCCATTCTCTCTTACTAGAATACTGGTTTCCCAACTGTGACAACACGTGGCAGACCTGCTCTTATCAGGTTCCCGGGCAGCTTGTAGGCGGGCACCCAGCATGTGAATTCCTACATTAGCAGCCTGCAGTCATCTTATATTTACATTTTGTCCTAAATGTAGCTTTGTGGGTTTTTTTTGTTTTTTGTTTTTTTTGTTTTTTCCTTGGGTTTTTTTTTGTTTTTTTGTATGCGCACAACTACTGAAGCAAATCTGTCGCCAAATTTCACAGTACAAGCTGTTACCATCATTGAATATATCTTAGACCTGTCAAGACTGGTGTACTTGCCTTGAACATCAATGTCTGAAAGGCTGTAAAATCCAGAAATAAGTGCCTATTTTAATATTAGGCGGGGGGAACATTTCAAAAAGTATTCTACAGCTTTTCTGACGTGGAATTTCAATGTAAGCATATCTGCCTCATCAGGTCTGAGTGTCGATTAGCAATGTAAGAAGCATCTATTGCGAAATCTGTCCTGTCCACTTTAATTTTCCTAACTTCTGAGGAGGAAATGCACGGATGTATTTGTTGTATACGAGTGAGCCCTGGTTTCAATACCTGTCAAGTGAACCAGCGCATTGAATAGTGGTGGGTAGGTGTATGTATGTAAATTTGCCAAGCTCCTTTTATATTTCTGCTCTCGCTATTAAAAGCTCTGAACGCGACTTCCGAGGCGTTAATTATCCCATGTATAACTGTTCCCCTGACGTGGCTCCTTTTGTAGAAGAATAGTTGAGCTTGGTTTAAATCTCCCACGTAAAAACTGCAACGCACAATCGCTCCGTAGCCCACTCTCCGAGCACAGGGCGGTGGGAAATAAAAGCCTCTAATTCTGATTAATCCGTCGCCTTTGTCTGTTCCAGGGGTCCTGCGCTCTCTTGTGGAGGCCGCCACCGCAGACGCGTCTATCCTCAGCCTGTGTGAAAGGGGAGATGCTCTGATCATGGAGGAAACTGGCAAGATTTTCAAAAAGGAAAAAGAAATGAAGAAAGGTCAGCAGGAGTTTGGCCACACACCTGGTGTGCCCCTGGCCATTCGTGGTGCAGATTTCCAGTGTGTCGGCTTGTTTGTTCCATCCTGGAATTCTGTGCCCTTGGGTCTCTTCAGGTGGCCACAGTGATTGCTCTTCACATGAGACTGGCTGATGATGATGCTCGCCGTTTAGCCTCTTCTTTTTTTATTGCAGGTATTGCCTTTCCAACAAGTATATCTGTTAATAACACTGTGTGTCACTTCTCCCCTCTGAAGAGCGACCAAGATTACCAACTGAAAAAAGGTGACCTAGTTAAAATGTAAGTACACGTTTTCCAAACCTCTCGCCCTTATTAAAGTCTAAACCTAAAGGTCTATTCTAGTCTTCATAGACGGATAGTTCTTCTAAATACAAACAAGTTTGCAATTTAATCCTTATTAAAAAACTAGATGGAGGGCAGTAATGTCATGATGGGGGCAGGCTTTGCAGCGTTGAGAATCCCCCCCCATGGACTCACCCACCTATTCACTCTTTCCCCATGTGCTGACTTCTCCCGTCTGTGATCTCTTCTTTGACCTGTCTACCCCATGTGCTATCCCCCTTGTCTGCTGTCTCTCTCCTTCCTGTGCTGTGTTGTCCCCTTTTGTGCTATCCTGTTTGAGCTGTCTCCCCCCTGTGCCCTGTCTCTCTCTCTCCTGTGTCTGACCGTGTACAGAACATACCACAGTTCCTGGGCAGGAGAGGAAGCAAAAGACAATACTGACATTACAGCAGGAGATCGCAGAGGATACATTTTGTGAGGTAAAATATTGTTTAAAAACAGTCAGTGAAGTATTTTACCTCACAAAATGAATCCTCTGTGATCCCCTGCTGTAATGTCAGTATTGTCTTTTGCTTCCTCCCCTGCCCAGGAGATGTGGTATGCTCCGTACACGGTCAGACACAGACAATTTTTAAAATGAACTTTAGTTTGTGGGAAAAACCCCTTTAATGTGACCGGCTTCCTCTGCCTGTAGACACTTTGCGCATCTGCTGCCGGGATCAGATGAATGATTCATTGCGCCTGCGCAGAGCAACAGTGTTCCGCTGTTGGTACCGCAAAAGAGGCTGCGTGTGAGTGTAAGTCATGTATAGTGTGTGTGGTGCGTACGGTGAATACCGTGTGTGTGTTGCGTATGGCGTATACCGTGTGTGTGGTGTGACAGTGTTCCGCTGGTGGTACCGTGTAAGTGTGGTGTTCTGCTGGTGGTACCGCACAATAGGTTGATACCAGCAGCAGTTTCCATATTGAATCACCCATCACTTGGGTGTCCCAATATGGCAGTCGCTGAACTTCCTCTGCTTGGAATTCTGGGATACGGTGACTTCTGGACAGAACAGGAAATGGCCCGCCAGGTTGCCGGGTGGAGTGGAGGTCACTTTTTGAATTTTCTCAATGTAAGTGTATGGGAATTTAGAACGAAGCCTCATTCTGCATCGGATACACTTACATTTAGAATGTAACTGCTGCCTCAGTGATCTGGCAGGTTACAGAGGTGGTAACGTGACACTGAAGTAGGGCTGATCCCGGGAGAAGACATCTGCTGGCCGGTGAGGATGATGGCACACTGTAAAATAAAAAAATCACCAGACTGCTCATTTAAAGAGATTTTCCGGGGCTACACTTTTAAATGGAATCTGTTACCAGAGTTTTGCAATCTCATCTGAGAGCAGCACATAATGTAAGGACAGAGACCTTGATTTCAGGGATGTCATTTAATGCACTTATTGCTGCAGTTTTGATTAGTAAGTGTTTTAGCTGCTGCAGATCTATCAGTTCTCTGAGTGCTGTGTATATCCCCATCCCCACTACTAATTGGTTGCCTCCTCTGGCAGCTTCCTGTCTATGCGCAGTGTTCAATCAGTGGTGTGGGCATGGATGGACTACCTGCCAGCAGGCCAAATAGTCCTTTAGTAATGATCTCCTGCTTATAATAGTGATTTTATGAAAACTACAGCAAGCAGTCGAATAAGTGACATATTGCTGGAATCAGTGTCTCTGGCCATACATTATGCTGCTCTCAGATTAGGTGACAAAAATCTTCGAGACAGATTCCTTTTAATTCCACAAGCCTGCACCTGGTTAGAACAATGAAAACAGTGCTGCCTCTACAGCATCTCTGGTCTTTGTTTACTGGTTGCAGCGCTGAAGTCATGTCTAAAGCGCACCTCACCGCTGCAGACAATCACTGAGCTCAGTGGTTTTTGTCAAATGTAGACTGCACAAGCAAAAACCACACCACGTGAACTCTGTCTTACACTACTGTTCAATTGTGTTACAGAGACCTAGGCGTCCATGTAGACGGCTTCATTGCTAATGTTGCACACAGCTTTGTTGTCGGCGCTTCTAAGGTAAGACCAGCTATTCTCCATTTCTTCTACACACAGCCTTATATTATTCAAAAATATATATATATAGATATATCCTACAAATTTGAAGAGGTCCAGGTTTTGATACATTTTTGTGCAGGTGGCTTCAGCCTTCTCAAAATTATACTCGCATTGCCTTAGAGAAAGTTCCAAGGTTTTTCATTATGACCCACCTGATCCTAAAACTGTTTTGTTATGCAAACCTCCATCTTTTGTGAAAGGTTTTTTGTAGAGAGTTGGGAAGCACAGTTTAATCTTTCCATATTGGCACAGTATAGCGGGTTGTTTTGTGTGTGTTTGTTTGGTTATTTTTTTCCCCAGCACTTTTGGGATGAATACTATTTTTACGTTTCTTTAGGATTCGGCAGTCACTGGTCGTAAAGCCGATGTTATCAAGGCTGCGCATCTGTGTGCGGAGGCAGCGCTCCGTCTTGTAAAGCCTGGAAACCAGGTGAGAACCAGAAAGTGCTCAGTTTGGCTACAGTCCGAGAAGTGGCTCTGCCGATACAATGTGTCCTGTATTAAAGGGAATCTGTCACCCTTTTTTTGCCCTATTGGCTGCCGGCATAGACATCTGGGGCTTATCTACAGCATTCTGTAATGCTGTAGATAAGCCTCCAATGTAACCTGAAAGAGAAGAAAAACACATTATATTATAGTCACCGAGATGGGCAGTCCTGTCCGATGGGTGTTGCGGTCCGGTCCGGCGCCTCCCTTCCTCATGCGATGATGTCCTCTTATCCTGTCCTGTAATGGCTCCGGCGCATTGCTCTGCCCTGTTGAGGGCAGAGCAGAATTCTGCAGTGCGCAGGCGCCAGACCTCTCCCGACGCCTGTGCACTGCAGGACACTGCTCTGCCCTCAACAGGGCAGAGCAGTGCGCTTGCGCCGGAGCCATTACAGGACGGGAGAAGAGGACGGCATCGTATGAATATTGGAGTCTCCGGACCGGACCGGACCGCCCACCTCGGTGAGTATAATATAACATGTTTAGTGTCAATTTCAGGTTACATCGGAGGCTTATCTACAGCATTACAGAATGCTGTAGATAAGCCCCCAATGTCTATGCCGGCAGCTGAAAGGCCAAAAAAAGGTGACAGATTCCCTATAAGACGTCAGCACAGGCTAGTAAATGGAGGGCTGGCACAACGTCTGCCGGGCTACTGTGTCGTGATGAGCAGCTGTGGTCACTGTCTGTGTATGTGTGTGTCGTGTATTACAATATTCTGTTTTGTCTAATGACTCCATGTAATTTGTTTGTAGAACACGCAGGTGACTGAAGCGTGGAACAAGATTTGTCCGTCTTTTAACTGTGTACCCATTGAAGGTAGGAGACACATGGGAAATATTATCTAATGTTTTCAGAGTTCGTCTATTTGTCTATAACTACAAAAATACAGGTAAAGTGGATGTGTCAATAGATTTGACAATAAAAACTACAGGCCTTCCCAAATAGCTTTTAGACCTGATAAGAATGGTGTACTTTGATAATCCAGCTAATGATGGCTGAATAATGTTTCCTGGCTAAAATTAGTGAGCATTTTGAGTCGAGCTGTAGCTGGAACTCATTCATTTTAAGTGTAAGCAATTTATTTTTTTTTTTTTTTTTATATATGTATGCAGTTTGTATTCTAAATTCTGGTGGCAGATCCGCTTTCCAGAGGTTGTCTCATCTGTGACATTTCCGGCATATCAATAGCATCTCTGGAGAACGGGCCACCATCTCGTGTTTTCTCTTTATTCTTTCGGGTCGGAGGTGACAGTTGGTGCTTTTAAAATTCTATAGCAGAGGGAGGAGCCAGAGGCCGACAGATATTCTGCTGCAAGGTCTCCTGAGGTCACAGTTACCTTCCTCCATAAACCTTGAGCACCAACTGTCATCTCTCAGTAATGGGACAGACATTACTCATGAAATGAGTAAAAAAAATAAAAATAAAAGCACTGTTACACTTTTAAGGGAATCTGTCACCCTTTTTTGGACTATCAGGTGCCGACATTGACATCAGGGGCTTATCTACAGTATTCTGTAATGCTGTAGATAAACCCCTGATGTAACCTGAAAGAGAAGAAAAAAGAGTTAGATTATACTCACCGGAGGGGGCGGTCCGGTCCGATCCGGCGCCTCCCATCTTCATACGATGCCGTCCTCTTCTTCCCTTCCTGTAGTGGCTCGAGGGCAGAGCAGAATACTGCAGTGTGCTGGCGCCAGACCTCTCCCGACGCCTGCGCACTGCAGGACTCTGTGCTGCCCTCAACAGGGCAGAGCAGTGCGCCTGTGCCGGAGCCACTACAGGAAGGGAAGAAGAGGGATGGCATCGTATGAAGATGGGAGGCGCTGGACTGCAACACCCATCGGACCGGACCGCCCCCTCCGGTGAGTATAATCTAACGTGTTTTTCTTATCTTTCAGGTTACATCGGGGGCTTATCTACAGCATTACAGAACGCTGTAGATAAGCCCCTGATGTCAATGCCGGCAGCTGATAGTCCAAAAAAGGGTGACAGATTCCCTTTAACTGCACTTTCTCTAAAAGCCTTTTTCTTTTTTTTCTCCACTTAGGGATGCTGTCACATCAGTTAAAGCAGCATGTTATCGATGGAGAGAAGACCATTATTCAGAACCCAAATGACCAGCAGAAGTATGTTATTGCATGCAGCTATATTTGTGTTTTGTTTTTTTTTGTTTTGTTTTTTTTTTTTCATTTTTTCTGCTGTGTTTACTACTTTCCGGGAGGGTGGCATTGGATCCGCTGTTCAGACTTCAGACCCTGCACGGCTCAGCTGGCTGCCTAATGGTTTGCATTTTTCCATAGCTCATTGACCAGTCTGATTGAATTTTTCACCTAAAACATCTTAAAAAGATTAATTGCACTTAAAGTGGACCTGTCAGCCATCCTGACGTGAGTTTTAGTATTCCACAGCATCGTGCTGTACCTCCTAGAAGTAGGTGAGTAAATTGACAGCTGGGTGTTACCAGTTGGGGTTGTGTTCCTGTGTCTGAAACGGTCCAATTGGTGCTGCCTAGTGTGGGGACACGCCTCTTTAATGCCAATGGTAACACCCAGTTGACAAATTATTCATATGATTCTAGGGGAATAAAAGAGGAACATCAGAATTTTAAGAAGGCTGCACTAGGTTGGTTTCATGAGAAATACAGGTATTTAATAAAAGAAATGTCAGAAGTAACATATTCTATCCCCCAGGGTTACTGAAGGCAATGTCACAATTGTTTGTCTGAACATACATTCAGAGAGGAATAAAATGAGACAGGGACAATAATCAAGTTCATGGATAAAAACCATATATCCATCCTTCACCATTCCTATACTCCATATATTCTGTACAGCTTGTTGGTGCATTGTCTGTGGAATGAACTTTGACATTTAGTCATTTTACCTGCACATTTGAAGATATAATTCCCTTTAAATTCTATGTACACAGTGCCATGCTATAGTCATCACCTAAGGAAAATTGGCAGGAGCAGATGTACTATTACTGAAGTGCACACAGCAGGATCAGGCCTTAGGAGCCCACCTGCCATGACAAGGTTGCCATCTCTCACTACACTGGACAATATGCGGTACCTGTACCACAAGCTTTGCCTCCCTGGTTTCAAGTCTCCAGAATTTACAGCTTCATATTGCACGGACTAAAATCCACACCTGACATGATGGGAAGAGTGCTCATGTATTATGGGAACTTTCTTTATTTGCAGGAAGGACCATGAAAAAGCAGAGTTTGAGGTCCATGAGGTTTACGCAGTTGATGTTCTCATCAGCACCGGAGAAGGAAAGGTGAGCACCAGTGGCGTTAACTACAGTCCTATGGGCCCCTGTGCAGAATTTGGACCAGGGCCCCCACCAGAATATTGGTCAAATCATTAAGCCCCTATAATAATGTCATCTGTTCTGGCCCCTATCTGGTAATAATGGCCCCTTCTTGTAATAATGTGCCCTGTTTTGGGCCCAATCCTGTAGTAATGTTTCTAGTCCTGTAATAATGGCCCCAGTCGTGGGCCCCATCCTGTAATCATGCCCCCCATAGTTTAATAATGTCATCTGCTCTGTAGTAATATCCCCCCGTTCTGGCCCCTTCCTGTAGTAATGTCCCTGTACTATATTATTGTCCTCCGTCCTGGGCACCATCCTGTAGTAATGTCCTCCGTCAAGGGCTCCATCCTGTAATATGGCTCCTGTCCGGAGCCCTTTTTTATTTAATGATGTCCCCCCATTTTTTTTTAATAATGTTCCCCATCCTAGCGCTCTCCATCAACAGTTATTTCTTGCACCCGGGAAGAGCAGTGTCCTCATCCTCCATGGCCAGGTTGGAGGGAGCGATTGATGCATGGAAGTGATGGCGTCCTGACGTCACCTGCCACCCTCTGATGGACTATCGGCCAGTATAGCTCTTTTGGTGCAGGGAGCTGGTGGATTTCTGCGCCACAATTAATTTCAGATGAATGTACATCTGAGGACATACATTTAGGCCAAAGCGGCCGACACCCTCTGCCACCACGATTGTTACACCCCTGTTGAGTACAGTGTAGCGCACTGCAGTGAGTTGTGGCTTTTCTACATTGTCCTAGTTATCGAAGTTGATAGATTTTTTTTTTTTTTTGGGTGATGTTGAAACTAGGCAAAGGATGCTGGTCAGAGGACAACAATTTACAAAAGGGACCCAACGAAGCAGTATGGTCTGAAAATGAAAACCTCCCGTGCCTTTTTCAGCGAAGTCGAGAGACGTTTTGGTGCCATGCCATTCACTCTCAGGTATGAAGTGGCATCTTATTCGCTTGAACAGATGCAGTGAAGCTTTGGCGCCAGATTTGTGTCTAGTATTTAAGTCTAGCTACGAAATGCATGAGAATAAAGTTGTGGCTCTCGACAATTTTGCAGCAAATGGCCGTAAATGTAATTGTAATCTTTCCATTTTGTGTAGGGCCTTTGAAGATGAGAAAAAGGCTAGAATGGGTGTAGTGGAGTGCGCCAAACATGAGCTTCTCCAGCCTTTCAATGTACTGTATGAGAAGGAAGGTGAGCACCAAATGGTAAAGGGGTCTGCAGACCACTGCAGAACTACTGTGTGGTCACGTCAGTGACGAAAAGTTAGCGAGGTACTCGTGATTATTATCTTTCGGCTCATTCAGGGACCGAAGGGGTCTGACCTAGCTAATACACGGAGCCACTCAGACAGCCCCTTCTTGTATATTTGATTCATGTGTTAAAATGTAATTGTCTGGAGATGTGTGAACTCTCCTCTCTTGTATAAGCAAACGTATTATAGTGAAACCTTAATTACGCATGTCCTGGATAAGCACTGAACTCAATGCAGCCATTTCTGTCTGTTTTATAGGCGAGCACGTTGCACAGTTCAAGTTCACAGTTCTCCTGATGCCTAATGGCCCCATGAGGATAACTAGTGGCCCTTTTGATCCAGATCTGTATAAATCTGAATTGGAGGTGCAAGATACAGAACTGAAGGTGAGGTTTGTTTTTTTTTTTTTTTTTTCTTTTTGTTCTTCATTTTTTAAAAGCCTTAGGCTATGTGCCCACAGTAGCATTTTTGAACCCTCAGGAAACGGGTCGCCTACCCAGAAAACGCTCGTTTTTTCCGCGTGAATTTTGCGCAAAAAACGCACGTTTTTGATGCGTCTTTTGGACTATACGAAATAGCCAAAAACGCAGACCTAAGCGGAAATTAATGTACATGCTGCTAAGCGTTTCCTTAGCGGTAAAAAACGCATCCATTGGCACAAAAAGGCCAAAATGCATTAAAATGAATGGGATGCTTCTTTTAAGTGTTTTTGATGCGGTTTGACCCCGAAAAACGCATCAAAACCGCTTAAAAAAACGTAACGTGGGCACACAGCCTAAATGCATTTTATATGCCAGCAGCGCTCTTTCGGTGGTTCAGAACACTGTCCACTTGGAATAAAGTCACTAATATTTTTGCCAGTCATCCCCTTATCCTGTAGATGTGCTGGAATAACCTTTTACGAATAGTTGCACGGAAACCTGCAATAACAGCAAATGTTTGACTCTTTGTCAGCAATATTCTGGTGGTTTCTTTATCTCCAGGACCCCTTGGTCTCTCTGCTGGTCCTCTTTTGTTTGTTCAAGGGTTGTCTAAAGCTGAAGCTGCTCCTTGGCACTACCTAGGAAAGGTCTTTGAGGTGGACGTAGTGTGGAGTTTCTTTCCCTTTACACAAGACTATATTTTATTGTCATTACTGTGTGATGTTTTTTGTAATCTGTTTTTCTTATGGTTAATTTAGGCACTACTGCAAAGTTCAGCCAGTCGGAAGACTCAGAAAAAAAAGAAAAAGAAGGTATCAGCGCTAGTCGGCTAAACCACCTGCTCCTGTAAATGACCGTTAATTAAAGAACTGCTAAAGACCATAATTATTGGCATCCGAATTATTGGCATCCGAAAAATGGGCTAAACTGCTAGTGTGTTACCTCGTTGTTAAAGGATTATTTTAGTCCTAAATATTTAACATACACTCAAGGCCACTTCCCCCAACAGTTGCTTAAGGGGGTATGAATCAACTCGGCACATCTGGCTGGCACTGCCCCAGGAACCGCTGATTGGCTGAGGTTCCGGATGTCTCGTCACCACCGATCAAATATTTATAACCTATCCTAAGGATAGACCATCAGTATAAAGGTCTTTGGAAACCCCTTTAATAACATTTCTAGCAGCTAGTGTTTCGTAAACTCTTGGAAACCCTTTTTTAATGTTCTTCTTTTTACATTGCTAAGATACTACCGTCATTGTTACTATGCCCTTATGCTAAATCGTGCATTATCCATTCCAGGCTTCGAAGACTGCTGAACAGGCCACTGCTGAGGATAATGAAGGCACAGAGTGAGGAACGCCTCATGGAGGTGTTTGACTTCAACCTGCCAGTTTATTTTTTAGTGTCTGCGTTATTTTTGCCTCTTTCCCCTCTCCCAAGAAATAATGTAAAAGAAAAGCCTCTGATGGGTGATTTTGCAGAGTGCTAATGGATTCATGCCTCCCTCCCCTGCCCTCTTTGGATACAAAACATGGACATTGAGGGAACCGTCCTTTTTGGAATTTACACCAGACTACTTAACCAAAAATCTATAAAAACGAACAATAAAATCAGGCACAAAACCAGTCTTAAGCCCCTCTTTCTAAACAAATATCGATGTTTTATAAAATTGGAACAATTCCTCCTTAAAGATTTCTGCCACTACTTCTCGAAACCTCCCTCTGCTGCCAAGGTGGCTCTGATCACAGATCCGACCGCATCTTATCCTCTTGTGAGAAGCTCATGGCAGTTCTGGACAGGCACTGCCGAAGCCATGACTGTTCATATCCAAATGCAGATCACCAAGTAGGTTATCATGAAGCAAGCTGTGCTCCGAATGGCTTTTGAGGACTTGATTTGTATTAATATTGCAGAGCAATGGTTTTCAAGTTGATATGTCTCATTATTTTCTCCTAAACCTTTAATTGGAGGTGGTGCCGAAGCATAAAGGTTTATTCGGGCACTGCTCTCTTGCACGCTTCCACATCAGGAGGTGAGCGCCACTGATGATGGCAGGACATGTGCAGGGCCAGCAGGTATGGTGCATGTGCCCTTTTCTAATGAATAGAACTGGTGCTTGATGCCTTCTGACCATACACATGTACTGGCAGGCATCTGTCAAGGTGAGCAATAACAAAACGGGCATGCTGTCATGTGTAAAATCGGTTCCAACCACATTGTTGTAAGGAATCCCTTGTCTGCACAGTGCTACCCTGTCTCCTTGGATTGATTGTTTACTCCTACATCAATTTCCTTCTTTTCCTGCTTACTCTAAAATGAATTTAATGTTCGGTTTTAAACCTTAAACCCCATCCTGTTCTGTAGATAAATGCACACTCATTTTAGTTTTTATTAAACTACATACACGTGGAAGTACTTGGTGAGTCCATCACCCCAAACTGACCGTATAGACTAAGCATATATCCGTGTCGTGCTTAGACTACCTTTCAGTGGTCTAATCTCTGCCTCTATTTCTGCAATAATTAAACTTTAGTCAGATATGCTAATTATGGGGCAAGGTGTACACTTTGTGTGGCCGGGAAGATCTGCATAATCCCACCCACTTGACTTGCATGTCCTCGGCTAGCTGACTGGTGAGTGACTTTGCTTTCTCCGCAGTCATTGTTTGCTCCAGACGAGCCAGAACTGCCAGTCACACCAGTGAGGGAGGCAGGGACATGCAGAACCAGTGTGTGGAGCGGTGGACTGAGCCTTTTGGCCACCCTAAGGGTGCACCGAGCCTCCTAATTAGTTATCTTGGTAACATTTTAGTTTCTGTAGAAGGGAGGCAACAATTAGACTATTAGGCAATATCCCCGTCAAGGATAGTTAGTGTATACTGTCTGTTTCTTTGGGCTGACAGACTCGCCCTTAAGTACGGTCCTCATGAATTGCACGTCAACTCCCAAAGAAATTGATCCGGATTTCCAGCTTTTATTCTTTCTTATATATATCGGTAGAAGAGAATCAAAAGGTGAACCCCACATCCCTTCGAGCTTCTTGTATTCTTTAGCTATTGCATTAAATTATACAGGACATATGTTGTACTTAGACTGTGGATCAGGAGCTTAGCTGTCGGAGACGACTTCTTTGTGGACTGACCATTTCTTCTAGGTTTATGTACCACCTAATTTTTCTTTCCTCCCCCCTGAGATGCCTTGCATCCTATGCACATCATGAATAAAACTTTTCGTCTAGATTAGGTCATATTTGAGTAAATCAACATTGGGCGAATATTTGTAATTCCAGATGTCTAATCAAAGAATCGCAATGTAACTCTTCTAACCTTTGCCATCAAGTCACTTGGAAACCCTTTTACATGCTCCATAAATCTGTAGATGTAGGTTTTCCCATAAGGAGAATTCAAAATTGAGTATTGTGGTCTTTGCATCGGTTACCTGCCATAATGCTCACACTAAACTTTAATGGGTTTGAAAATCCATTTTCATACTTAGCGAATTTTGAGATAATAGGAAAGAGGTCCTCTGCCCAGGGTTCTTATCTCTGGACCACAGTGGTTACAAACAGTGTTGCTCTGGAGTATCTGTCCTGCCTACATAGACAACACATGTATCTGAATGAACACTGTAATGCTTCTTTTTGCCTACAGTTGAATAATTACTAAAAGTTTTCCCCATAGATCAATCGCTGGGGGAATTCAGATTTTTTTTTTTTTTTTAACTTGCAGGCATTTTCAAAAGTGGACAACGCCATTCAATGTTGTAATAGTGACCTTCAAATTCTTACTATTTGGGCCTGTTTGATTATTTGCAGTTTTTTTTTTTTTCATTGGTTGACATTTTTGCGCCAAATTTTATTCAAAATGATGCCAGTGGTTTATGAATTGTTTAAAAAAAAATGGTCTTATTTTTGTATTTAAAAAGTACAATAAAATCACTTCTGGGGGGACTGAAGTTTATTTGCAGAAAAAGTTAGCAAAATTCTTACGCGCAGTTGATGAATGAAATTTTCTGGAAACTCCCAATTCTACCACATTGACTAACATATAAAATAAAAATTACAAGTGTGAACAAGACGCAAACGAAAAGCAAAGATACAAATGCAATCATGAATCGGGACCCATGTGAATGAGTAAATTTGTCATTTCCAGACTTGTCTCCGAGGCCAGTTGACTAGTTCTCTGATGGCATGTTCACATGTAGCGGGATTGCTGTGGATTTTGGTTGAAAATCTGCAGCGATTACAGTAGCAGGAAGGTGGATGAGACGTTAATTAAGCTCATCCACACAATGCGTACAAATGTCTACACCCAGATTGGCATGGAGGGGATTTTAAATCGGCAGAAATTCAATTCTTTAAGCGAATTTCACACTTTGCAATGTACGGTGTGAAATCTGTCCCAAAAGTGCGTATAAATCATGTCTATTATAGCGAGATCCACAATGAATATTTTGTCCCCATCCCATGTAGGAAACCTTAAAGGGGTTGTACCAAGTTTGGAAATTATCCCCTATCCATGGAATAGGGAGAGGACTTTCCGATCGCTGGAGGTCCAACCTCTGTGACACCCCGAGAACTGGGGCTCTGAAGAGCTCTGTGTGAATGGGAGCAGCCAAGCACTGTATCTGGCAGTCCCTTTAAGAATTTATGGTGCAGCACTGCACATAATCCACCTCTGCTACATTCACACGCGGTTGTTTAAGAACCCCAGTTCTCTGAATCGGTGAGGGTCGTCAAGGTATTCTTATTCTATGGACAACCCCTTTAAACTGCTGTCAGAATACCACTGTGATTTGTTCCTGTGACACCGATGTTATAAGTGGCGTTTTTGCTTTGGCTACAGTCTGTATGGGGACAGTGCGGCAGAATAGTGGTGTTGGCCTTGCTCTTTTGCTGTTGCAGACATCCATCCGATTTCCACATTATGAAGAAAACTTATATTTTTATATCATGTAATGTTCTTGTATTGCGTTTCTTTTCCTGCCTGGGTAGACATGTTATGGAGACTGAAGATTTTTGGGTTTGTTTTTTTGTTTGTTCTCCCTTTTCCTACCTGATGAATTGTGTGGTAAAAATCCACTTGCTATAGAGAGCCCAACGTATTGAGGATTTGCACAGCTGCATGTTGGTGTTATACACCTGGTCTCTACTAGTGATGAGCGAGTATGCGCGCTGCTCGGGTGTCCTCCCGAGTATTTTGGCGTGCTCAGAGATTTAGTTTGTGTCGAAGCAGCTGCATGATTTGTGGCTGCTAGACTGTTAGGGAATCTCCACATGTATTCAGGCTGTCTAGCAGCCACAAATCATGCAGCTGCATCGACACAAACTAAATCTCCGAGCACGCCAAAATACTTGGAGAATACTTGAGCAATGAGTATACTCGCTCATCACTAATCTCTACATCTGAATACATGGGATAAGACTTGGGGACATGAGGTGAACGAATCGCATGGTTGTGATTTCTCTGATGAGATTGAATCGGTTTTTCTGTGGGGTTAATTCTGGTATCAGATGGGTTAAATCACTGTGACTGCAAGAAAAAAAAATTTTTTACTCGCTTTTACTACTAATTATGTATTTCTTGGAAAACAAAAATGCCTGTAAGTAACGTTACAAGTTTCCCTTGCAATCTGTATATTTTCCCAAATAAAATTGGTATTGACTGACTGGTACATGGTTGTCAAAGTATTTGTATCGTCCCTTTTCTTTTCATAGCTATTGTTGGTCATTCATTCACAACCTTAGGTCATGTGCACACAGGTGACGGGTTTCTATTATACTTTTCCTCTGATTGCTCCACTCCTGGTTTTGGCTTACTGAGGTAAAGAACTGACCAAGTGCTGACCGTGGCCTTGTAGGGGGTTATCCTGTGAACATGCACTGATGATAGATGGCTGATTGGTGGGGTTCGGCTGCTGAGACCCCCTCCACTGATCTTGAGGATATGGTCTCCTGTGTGACTGAAGCGATGCTGCACATGTGCAAACCCCGCTCTAATAACACTCAAGAAAATATCTGTAAATGTGATGAACACTTATTAGAGCAGAGTTTGCACATGCTCAATAATACTTTATTCACCCAAGTAATTTGGGGCCACTGTACATGGCATCAGTTGGGGTCAAAACCCTAGCAATCATATATTCTTTCCTATAGCTGGGCGATATGTCGTTCATGGGACATCTCCTTTTAAAGCCATTAATAGAATACGTGACTAAATGTTAAAGGGGTTGTCGAGTATTGGGACAACCCCCTTGTTAAGCTAAATGTTTGGCCCTGATAAAATAATAAAGCCTATACTGACCTCCCGTGCTGGTGCTGTTTCTACGGTATCTGCACGCGTGGTCCCGGGGCTGTGATGCGGTGTTGTGACAGTGATGCCCGGCACCCAATCAGCGCTGGCGTCACGGTCTCAGCCATCAGACAAACTGAACATAAAGAGAAAGTCCGAGCTGCAGCTGATTCCTGGCTTCCTTTTCATGTTCAGTTTGTACGAAGGCGGAGACAGTGACGCCAGCGCTGATTGGGAGCCGGCGGCACATGTCATAACACCACATCACAGCCCCAGGGAGAGGGAGTGCCAACACTGTGGGAACGGTGCCGGCACGGGAGGCGAGTATAAGCTTTATTTTATCAGGGCTGAACATATATTTTAAGAAGGGGTAATGGACAAGCCCTTTTTAGAACAGAAGTTCTTCAGGGTCCTGTATACTTGAAGTGTACAGAAATAATAGAATGGAGCCACAAAATGCATGACCAGGCCATACTCTTGTAAAATTCCTTGGGTGCCACTGTTAGGCGGTAAACCTCCATTCCCCAAATATTATACACAGATATTTAGAAGAGACATTGGCACCACTAATTTAACTTTCAGGGTTTTATTCCCAATGGTGTGTGGCTTGCTGTATTCCCTGGAAGGGGCAGCGTCTTAATGTAGAATAGCTTAATTACCCTTTGAGTATTGCCCACTTGGTAAAGTTCAGAAAAATTGCTACTGAATAAAAATGCTCTGAAAAAAATGTGGCATTAGTGTTTTTTTTTTTGTTTTTTTTTTTTTTTTTAAAACCTCAAACTGCAAGAATAAAATAACAGAAACCAACCACTTTTATCTGGTGACAGGCCCACTTTAAGTGATGAATAAAAAAAAAAAATCTGCATTTTCAAAGAAGTTTACTTTGTGTCACATTTTGTGAGACCCGAAGGCCCAATTCATATGTGTTATTGTCTTCTATCTGACATAGAGCACTTTGAAAACTAGCTAACCTTCAGGTCCTGCAAACATTTTGCAGTTTTTGGTTGTTTTTATGCCAATATCGGCGAGATCCACCAAAGTGAACGGATAGGGAGTTGCAATGCCCACCCAGCAGATTCTTCAAAAGTTATGCCAGTAAAGCTTAAAGGGGTATTCTCATCTCAAAGATCCCGTCCCAATATGTAGTAGGTGTAGTAGTAATAATAATATTAGTAAATACCTCCAATTAGAAGTGTGTAGTTTCTCAGATTGGCTATGTCTCTTTCCTCATGTGCAGGCATTGCAGGACCTTAGGTATTCATGGTTACAACCGCTAAACTACCTGTCATCATATTAGTGGATGTAACCATGGAGGAAAGACAGTGAATTTCTAATTGGAGGTATTTGCAAATTATTATTACACCTACTACATATTGAGATAGGATCTTGGAGATAGGAATACCACTTTATTTTACACAAGAAATGTGCAGTGGGTATGGAAAGTATTCAGACCCCTTTACATTTTTCACTTTGTTTCATTGCAGCTATTTGGTAAAATCAAAATACTTTTTTTTTTCTCATTAACCCCTTCACTCCCAGAGCTTTTTTCAATTTTTCGTTTTCGCTCCCCTTCTTTCCAGAGCCATAACTTTTTTTATTTTTCCGTCAATATGGCCATGTGAGGGCTTATTTTTTGCGGGACGAGTTGTACTTTTAAACGACACCATTGGTTTTACTATGACGTGTACTGAAAAACGGGAAAAAAATTCCAAGTGCGGTGAAATTGCAAAAAAAGTGCAATTTCACACTTGTTTTTTTGCTTGGCTTTTTTGCTAGGTTCACTAGATTCTAAATCTAACCTGCCATTATGATTCTCCATGTCATTACGAGTTTATAGACACCAAACATGTCTGTTCCCTTTTATCTAGGTGGTGAAAAAAAATTCCAAAGTTTGCTAAAAAAAAAAAAAAAGCGTTCTTTTGATCGCCCCTTATTGCATTTTAATGCAATGTCACAGCAACCAAAAAAAAGTAATTCTGGCGTTTTTGAATTTTTTTTTTTTTCTCACTGCACCGTTTAGCGATCAGGTTAATGCTTTTTTTTTTTTTAATGATATATATTCTGAACGCGGTGATACCGAATGTGTATGTGGGATTTTTTTTATTTTGATTGGAGTCATAGAATCGTAGAGTTGGAAGGGACCTCCTGGTCCAACCCCCTGCTCAAAGCAGGATTCGCTAAATCATCCCAGTCAGATGTCTGTCCAGCCTCTGTTTGAAGACTTCCATTGAAGGAGAACTCACCACTTCTCGTGGCAGCTTGTTCCACTCATTGATCACTCTAACTGTCAAAAAGTTTTTTCTAATATCTAATCTGTGTCTCCTCCCATTCAGTTTCATCCCATTGCTTCTAGTCTTTCCTTGTGCAAATGAGTATAAAGTTGATCCTTCTACAATGTGACAGCCCTTTAGATATTTGTAGACAGCTATTAAGTTTCCTCTCAGTCTTCTCTTTTGCAAACTAAACATTCCCAAATCCTGCAACCTTTCCTCATAAGACAGGGTTTGCAGACCGGTCACCATTCTGGTCGCTCTTTTCTGAACTTGCTCCAGTTTGTTGATGTCTTTTTTAAAATGTGGTGCCCAAAACTGGACACAATATTCCAGATGAGGTCTGACCAAAGAGGAGTAGAGGGAAATAATGACTTCACGTGATCTAGACTGTATGCTTCTGTTAATACATCCTAGAATTGCATTTGCCTTTTTTGCTGCTGCATCACACTGTTGACTCATATTCAGTCTGTGATCTATTAGTATGCCCAAGTCTTTTTCACATGTGCTGTTGCTTAGCCCTATTCCTCCCATTCTGTATATGTTTTTTTCATTTTTATTGCCCAGATGTAGTACTTTGCATTTTTCCCTGTTAAAAACCATTCTGTTTGTTGCTGCCCACTTCTCCAGTTTATTTATATCTTTTTGAATCCTCTCTCTCTCTTCTCTAGTATTAGCTATCCCTCCTAGCTTTGTGTCATCAGCAAATTTAATCAGTTTACCCACAATTCCTTCATCTAAATCGTTGATAAAGATGTTGAACAATACAGGGCCCAGGACAGAGCCCTGTGGTACTCCACTTGAGACATTCTTCCAACTGAATGTGCAGCCATTTACGACCACTCTTTGGGTCCGATCACTAAGCCAGTTATGAATCCACCTAACAGTTGCCTTGTCCATTCCATACTTAGACATTTTTTCAATAAGGATTGTATGAGATACTTTGTCAAATACTTTGCTGAAGTCAAGATATACTATATCTACAGCATTTCCTTGATCCACCCAATCAGTGATTCCATCATAGAAGGAAATTAAGTTAGTCTGACATGACTTATTAGTTACAAACCCATGCTGACTCTGTTTAATCACTTCATTCTTATCCAGGTACTGACATACATGTTGTTTAATAATTTGTTCAAAGATCTTTCCTGGTATCTCCTTCAGTACTCTGGGGTGTAATTCATCTGGACCTGGTGACTTGAATTCATTTAGGTTAGCTAAGTGTTTCCTCACTATCTTTCTGTTTATAGATATCCTGGATCCTTCTATTCCCTTAATAGGACAGTGAAGAACAGTTGATGTTACATTTCCTTTCTGAGAGAAAACAGATGCAAAATAGGAATTTAAAAGTTCGGCCTTCTCAACATCCTGTCTTACCATTTCATCATTTTCATCCTGTAAAAATCCTATAGCATCTTTGACTTTTCTTTTACTTTTGACATATCCCCAAAATCCTTTATTATTGCTTTTGACATCTCTTGCAAGCCTCAATTCATTGTCAGCTTTAGCTAATCTGATTTGTTCCCTGCAGGTTCTGCAGACAGCATTATATTCTTCTTTAGATATGCCTCCCTCTTTCCATTTTATAAACATTTTTTTCTTCCTTTTTAGCATGTGCTTAAGTTCTGTGTTCATCCATCCTGGTTTCCTTAAATGCTTCCTATTCTTCCCTCTTTTTGGAATTGTTAACAATTGTGCTTTGAGAATTTCATTTTTCAAGATTTCCCATCCTTCCTGGACATTTTTGTCTTTAAGGATATCCAGCCTTTGGATCCCTCCAATTCTCTTTCTGAATCCCTTAAAATCTGCCTTTCTGAAATCTAACCTTGACGTCTGAGTCTTCACATGTCTTCCTCCTCTAGTTATCCAAAATACTAAAATAGCATGGTCGCTACCTCCTAGGGTCCCAGCCACTTTTACCTCCTCAACCATTTCCTCCCTGTTTATAAGGATTAGATCCAAGGTAGCAGTTCCCCTTGTTTTCTCCCCTACCTTTTGTAAGATAAAGTTGTCAGCAAGAGAGGATAAGAATGTGTCTCCATTCAATGTCAGCAAGCAGTTAATCCTGAATGCTATCTCTGTGTTTTCAACTCTGCAAGCTTATATATGGTAACCAGCTTTTCCAGTCTCTGCTCTGAATCCACTCCTGTGTCTCCATTCAATGTCAGCAAGCAGTTAATCCTGAATGCTATCTCTGTGTTTTCAACTCTGCAAGCTTATATATGGTATATAGTTTTTTCAACTTACTCTGCTTGTCCCCTTATGTTGTAAGGTCAAGAAACTTTTCAAAGTGCTTTATGATCCATGTAGTGCTGGACATGTGTTTATTTGACCACAACATTTTATTGGGTCCTGGTGTCTCAATTTAGTGTGATTGATTAACGAGAAGAGAGAGAGGCCAAAAAAAAAAAAAAAAAAAGTTCTAAGTCTTATCCTCCTATATATTCAGACATAGCTTGGGGATAGCATTTATGCAGGGGGCATTTATGCACACTTTATCCAAGTACAGTTTATCAAAGTACTGGCAGTTATAACATGGATGTTAGACAGGGCAGGAGACAGGTAAGACATTTATATACATCTATTGCCTGTACATTTGGAGTACAACAAATATATACCATATGCATTTGTGTAATTTTAATCCTGGCCGCTGCATTCACACACATCCACCGCCCTGGCATTAACTCTCTACACTCCATCCACATTGGCCCCTCGCTTCTTTCCTCTCCTATGTTTAGCACTCATGCTCTTTTCACGTTGTTAAATTGCACAGATCCAGTCAGTCCCACCATTCAACATCAGAGACGCTCTCACAAATCACTTAACCATCTGCTCACTCTTTCTATCCTCCTTCTCCTAGTCGCAGGAGACATTGCTCCGAACCCTGGTCCCCCATGTTATAGAGAGTCAAACCCCCCGACTGCTACACTTAGAAACCCCTCTAATCTTATTAATATTCCCTGCATGCCATCTGTCTCTCTTAATTGTGCACTTTGGAATTCTCACTCAGTGTGTAACAAACTCTCCTTCACTCATGACTTTTTCCTTTCTAATTCTCTTAACCTCCTGGCTCTTACTGAAACCTGGATCCAGCAGTCAGACACTACCGCTGCTGCTGCTCTTTCATACGGGGGGCTTCACTTCTCTCATACCCCAAGATCAGACAGTAGAGCTGGTGGAGGCGTTGGTCTGCTCCTATCACCAAAATGTACCTTTCAGGTTATCCCTCAAGTACCCTCACTTGTCTTCCCTTCTTTTGAGGTCCATGCCGTCAGACTCTACACCCCCTTCTCCATGCGAGTGGCGGTGGTGTATCGTCCTCCCGGCCCCTCCCATCAGTTCCTGGATCATTTTGCCACTTGGCTTCCACATTTTCTCTCCTGTGACATCCCTACCCTCATCATGGGAGATTTCAACATCCCCATTGCTCTTCCCCTCTCACCATCTGCTACTCACCTTTTATCTCTAACCTCCTCGTTTGGCCTTTCGCAGCTTACTAATTCTCCAACGCATGAAGACGGAAACTCCCTCGACTTGGTCTTCTCTCGGCTTTGTGCAGTGGATGATTTTGCAAACTCCCCTCTCCCGCTCTCTGACCACAATCTTCTTTCATTCTCTATAAAGAACTGCCAGGCTGCTCAGGTCACCCCCACTGTCCAGACTTATAGAAACATACAGGCCATTAACACCCAGAAACTTATGAAGAACTTGCAGTCTTCATTGGCCCCTATCTCCTCCCTCTCATGTCCTGATTCTGCATTGAAGCATTACAATGAAACACTTCAAACTGCCCTGGATGAATTTGCACCCCCTATAAATAGAACACCACAACGCAGACGGCGACAACCCTGGCACACGGTGCAAACACGTTTCCTGCAGCGGTGCTCCAGGTGCGCCGAACGTCTGTGGAGAAAATCCAATCTACCCGAAGATTTCATCCATTTTAAGTTTATGCTTAGAACATACAACACTGCCCTTCACCTCTCAAAACAAACCTATTTCAACACCCTCATCGCCTCACTGTCCAATAACCCGAAACGTCTCTTTGACACTTTTCATTCTCTACTCAATCCAAGAGTACAGGCCCCAACCACGGAGCTCCGAGCTGACGATCTGGCCAATTACTTCAAAGAAAAAATTGACCAGATCCGACAGGAAATTATCTCCCAATCACCTCATGCCATGCACTGTCCTCCCTCCCCCACTGCATCTAACTCACTCTCTGATTTTGAACCAGTCACAGAAGAAGTAGTAAGCAGGCTCCTTGCATCTTCTCGCCCAACTACTTGCACCAGTGACCCATTTCCGTCACAGCTCCTCCAGTCCCTTTCCCCTGCTGTCACCCCTCACCTAACTAAAATATTTAACCTCTCTCTCTCTTCTGGTATTTTTCCCTCCTCATTTAAGCATGCCATCATACATCCACTACTTAAAAAACCATCCCTCGACCAAAACTGTGCCGCTAACTATAGACCTGTCTCTAATCTTTCCTTCATCTCTAAACTCCTGGAACGCCTGGTCCACTCCCGTCTTATCCGCTATCTCTCAGAAAACTCTCTTCTCGACCCTCTCCAATCCGGTTTCCGCTCTTTACACTCCACTGAAACTGCCCTCACTAAAGTCTCCAATGATCTGCTAACGGCTAAATCAAATGGTCATTACTCCATGCTAATTCTCTTGGATCTCTCTGCAGCATTCGACACTGTGGATCATCAGCTCCTCCTCACTATGCTCCGTTCCATTGGCCTCAAGGATACCGTTCTCTCCTGGTTCTCCTCCTATCTCTCCGACCGCTCCTTTACTGTATCTTTTGCCAGTTACTCCTCCTCTCATCTTCCCCTTACTGTTGGGGTCCCCAAGGATCGGTTCTAGGCCCCCTCCTCTTCTCCTTGTACACTGCCCCTATTGGTCAAACAATCAGTAGATTTGGTTTCCAGTACCATCTCTATGCTGATGACACCCAATTATACGCTTCTTCTCCTGACATCACGCCAGCCTTTTTAGAAAACACCGGCGATTGTCTAAACGCTGTGTCTAATATCATGTCCTCACTATATCTGAAACTGAACCTGTCAAAGACTGAACTCCTGGTGTTTCCTCCCTCTACTAATGTACCTATACCTGACATTGCCATTTCTGTGTGTGGTTCCACTATTACTCCCCAGCAACAGGCCCGCTGTCTTGGGGTCATACTTGATTCCGAGCTTTCCTTTGCCCCCCACATTCGATCACTGGCTCACTCTTGTCATCTGCACCTCAAAAACATTTCTAGAATTCGACCTTTTCTTACTTTTGACTCTGCAAAAACTCTTACTGTTTCTCTTATTCATTCTCGTCTCGACTATTGTAACTCTCTTCTAATCGGTCTCCCTCTTACCAAACTCTCCCCTCTCCAATCTGTCTTGAATGCTGCAGCCAGGATCATATTCCTCACCAATCGTTACACCGATGCCTCTACCTTGTGCCAGTCATTACACTGGCTACCCATCCACTCCAGAATTCAGTATAAACTTATTACCCTCACTCACAAAGCCCTCCATGGCTCAGCACCACCCTACATCTCCTCCCTTGTTTCAGTATACCACCCTACCCGCGCCCTCCGTTCTGCTGATGACCTGAGGTTAGCATCCTCAATAGTCAGAACCTCCCACTCCCGTCTCCAAGACTTTACACGTGCCGCGCCAATTCTTTGGAATGCACTTCCCAGGTCAATACGATTAGTCCCCAATCCCCACAATTTTAAGCGTGTCCTGAAAACGCATTTATTCAGACTGGCCTATCGCCTCAACACATTAACCTAATCTATCCCTGTGTGGCAGAGCCAAAAGTTTTACCATAACCAGGTTCCCCGCATCATTCTCCCACATGCTTTATGCATCCATTAGCCCTCTGTGTCCGTACTGTCACACACCTAACATTATGGCTGGTCCATACAATCAGGGCAACTGTTACCACCCACCTTTCGTGTCTACCTCTTTCCTCATAGACTGTAAGCTTGCGAGCAGGGCCCTCTTTCCTCTTGGTATTTGCTATAATCTACTGTATGTGATTATTGTTATGCTGTAATGTCTATTGTCTGTACAAATCCCCTCTGAAATGTAAAGTGCTGCGGAATATGTCGGCGCTATAAAAATAAAATTTATTATTATTATTATAAGAATTTCCTTGACCTGTTAGTTTTGCCTGAGAGAGATTCCCAACAAATGTCTGGATAGTTGAAATCTCCCATGACAACTATGTCATATTTTTTGGAGAACTTGGCCATTTGATGCATAAAGAGTTCATCCATATCTTCAGCTTGCACAGGCGGCCTGCAGTAAATGCCTACAATGGTGTCCTTTCCATTGTTCTGTCCTTGTATTCTTACCCAAACAGTTTCCACAGAACTCCCAGTCTCTGAAGCTTCAATCTCTGTGCAGATATACGCGTTTCTAACATACAATGCGACACCTCCTCCTCGTTTATCAAGTCTGTTTCTTGAAAATAAGTTGTATCCTTCTAGTCTTGTATTCCAATCATGTGTATTGTCCCACCAAGTTTCAGTGATTCCAATGACGAAAGGGGGGTGATTTGAACTTTTTTTTTATTTATTTATTTTTTTTTATTTATTTATTTTTTTTTATATAACTTTTGGCATGCTTCAATAGCCTCCATAGGAGGCTAGAAGCATGCACAACCCGATCGACTCTGCTACATATGGGCGATGAGCAAATCTTGTTCAACACCTTCTTTTTCATACTTATTTACCCAGTCCCAGGCTAAATATACCAACCCTACATATTTGAAGCGCCAATTCTGGCACTTAGCCCAGGCTCTTCCCTATGCCCTGTTGCAGTAGTATTAGGGGTTGATGTCAACAGTGGTCACTGCAGGGCCGCACCTATAATGAGGCCATTTGAGCCTGTGGCTCAGGCGGCAGATAGCTGCTGTACACAGGGGGCGGCATTATGCGCTCTGCTACCAACAGCACCTACAATTTAGCCTGCATGCTGGTGCTGCTGGTAGCGTGCAAAGGCTTGTAATTGATGAGGTCATAGGAGGGAAGGAGTCAGGTCCCCCTGATCATGTGACCCCTGACTCCTCCCCTCCTGTGACCTCATCACAGGTCCTTTGCGCATCAGCCCTCGGTCTATCGATCATCTCCATTCCTGCTCTCCTCTGCTGCTATGTTCTATTCTCTACCACAGGACCTGTGATGAGATCACAGGAGAGGAGGAGTCGAGGTCACATGATCAGGGGCCTCAATGTATGCAGGACACTGCTGTGCTGGATGAGGCAAGTTTCTGTGTGGGGTCAGGAGGGGTTTACAGGGTGGATGTAGCAGAGCCGCACGTGTGCGAGGTGTACGGAGCAGAGCCGTATGTGTACGAGGTGTACGGAGCGGAGGTGTGTGTGTGTGTGTGTGTGTGTGTGTGTGTGTGTGTGTGTGTGTGTGTGTGTGTGTGTGTGTGTGTGTGTTGTGTACGGAGCAGAGCCGCGCGTGTACGGGTTGTACAGAGTGGAGCTGTGTGTGTGTGTGTGTGTGTGTGTGTGTGTGTGTGTGTGTGTGTGTATGGGGTGTACAAAACGGAGCCCTGTGTGTACGGAGCAGAGCCGTGTGTATGGAGCGGAGTCGCGTGTGTTCGAGGTGTACGGAGCAAAGCCGCATGTGTACAAGGTTTACTGAGTAGAGCCATGTGTGTACAAGGTGTACAGAGCGTGGCCACGTGTGTACAAGGTGTACAGAGCAGAGCCACATGTGTACGAGGTTTACGGAGTGGAGCCATGTGTGCGAGGTGTACGGAGCGGAGCCGTGTGTGTGCAAGGTGTATGGAGCAAAGCCGCATGTGTACAAGGAGTACAGAGCATGGTCACGTGTGTAAAAGGTGTACAGAGCAGAGCCGCATGTGTTAGAGGTTTACGGAGTGGAGCCATGTGTGTACTGAGTGGAGCCGTGTGTGCGAGATGTACAGAGTGGAGCCATGTGTGTGCGGAGTGGAGTCGCGTGTGTATGGAGCGGAGCCGCGTGTGTGTGCGAGGTGTATGGAGCAAAGCCGCATGTGTACAAGATTTACGGAGTGGAGCCGTGTGTGTACAAGGAGTACAGAGCATAGCCACGTGTGTACGGAGCGGAGCCGCGTGTGTAAGGGTTGTACGGAGTGGAGCTGTGTGTGTATGGGGCGTACAAAACGGAGCCCTGTGTGTACGGAGCAGAGCCGTGTTTATGGAGCAGAGCAGAGCCACGTGTGTTTGGAGCGGAGCCGCATGTATGCGAGGTGTATGGAGCAAAGCCGCATGTGTACAAGGTTTACGGAGTGGAGCCATGTGTGTACAAGGTGAACAGAAAGTGGCCACGTGTGTAAAAGGTGTACGGAGTAGAGTCGCATGTGTAAGAGGTGGAGGCATAAAAAGCGGAACCGTGTGTGTATGAGGTGTGCGGAGCCATACGTGTACAAGGTGTATGGTGGGGAGCATCCATACGACATGTACGGAGCTGAGCAATGTGTGTGTGTGGAGCAGAGCCATGTGTGTATGAGGTGTATGGCGCAAAGCCGAATGTGTACAAGGTTTACAGAGCAGAGCCGTGTATGGAGCAAAGCCGCGTGTTAGGCATCGGGTTCCTGCCACTGCACAGCAGGAATCCAGAGCCTTGCACCCAGCGGTCTCCCATTCTTCTTCAGCCGCAGTGGAGCCTGCTCAGCAGATTCCTCAGTCCTGACGCTCTGCCCAGGCCAACTCCGTGGGTTTGCTTGCTGCTGCCACCTCTGCCACAGCTATGACAATGCATGCTGCTCAGCAGCGAGATTCTCCAGGGACTAAGTCCTCATGTCGGGCCACTGAGCATGCCCGTGGAGTGATCTCCCATTGGAGATCGAGGGTCACGTGCTCAGGTCCTGCTCGTGTTCGGATTGACCCATCCGAGAAGCCAGGAAGGTCCCGGACACCCGTGGCTATAAAAGGTTCGCATGGCTGCTCGCTCATGCGCTAGGATAGACTGTATTTACAGACTATGAGGTGTGAGAGATGTATGCACGTATGAATGTATCTGGTGATTGACTCATTATGAAACCCCTACCCTTGGTACGCATGTGTTGTGCAGCCTAGCCTGCTAGCGCCCAGGCTTAGGTGTAGGTAGGTCAGGGTTTGAGTCAGACATTGGTCCTCACCAGTGATCCAGCACGCCTCAGTGCACGTGCTCCACACTTCACTGCCAGCGTCTTTAGCGGCACTCGTGGCAGCGACGCCGCACGCTCAGTGGGCCTAGAGGGACTCTAACCCCGTGTCCTTGGGGTAACGTTCTGTGGCCGTACACTGTGCGTTCTTTTAGCCGAAATCTGTGAGCACAAACAGGCTCCGGCGTTTATGTTCAGCGGTAGTGCGGCTCTGTGAAGCAACAGAGTCCACCCCTGTACACACCGGATGACGATAACCCACGTGTGCTCTTATAGTATACCGCCATATAGCATCCGCCATTACTGAGCGGCAGGTTACCACCCCTGCACGGTGGACCCCGGGCTGCAAACGCACCTTATTACCATCTTTATTATTTGGTGCGTTCCACCAGCCCTAACATTATCCTAGCGCCAGGGTCTGGCTAGTAATGGCGGATGAACAGCGACTGCTGCAGTACATCCGGCAGCTGCAGGGCATGTTGGAGGCTCTCGAGTGTTCAGCCTCAGCTGCGGATGTTACTGTGGTCACTTTTCAGGCAGCCACAGAGGCTGTCTCCCGTGTGACCACAGCCATCCCTGCCCTGACTTTGTCCCTCCTCCCGTCGCCCGAGAAGTTCTCAGGTGATAGTGCTTCTTGTAGGGGTTTCATAAGCCAGTGCTCTATACAGCTGGAGCTGCTGGCTGCTCGATTCCCCTCTGAGCGGGCTAAAGTGGGATTCATTATTTCCCTCTTGTTGGGCAGGGCTTTGGACTGGGCCACACCGCTGTGGGAGCGTGGTGATCATGTGGTGCAGAGTGTCTCGTGGTTCTTGGACACTCTGAAGCAGGTCTTCCTGGGACCACGAGTCACCCATGACACCGCGCTCCAGCTGCTGGCATAGTCACAGGGCTTGTCCATGGTCAGCCACTTTGCCATCCAGTTACGGACGCTGGCCTCAGAGTTAGAGTGGCCAGATAAGGTCCTCATTTCAGCATTCTGGAGAGGTTTGGCTGGCCATGAGAAGGACGCTCTAGCCACCAGGGAGATTCCCGCTACACTGGAGGAGCTTATCACTGTCTCCACCCGTATAGATCTTCGCTTCACCGAGCGAAGGTTGGAGCGGGACCAGTGCAGGCAGAGGTTTAGGTTGGCACCTAGTTTTGCTAAACCTCTGGAATCTTCCGATCGGGCGTCCGAGCGTCAGGAGGCTTCCCATGAGGGATCCAGGCCCCTGTCCACTCGAGCTCTTGTGAGCTGTCATGTTTGCCGGCAGTCCGGTCACCTTGCCAACCGGTGCCCACAGCAGCTGGGAGAACGCTCGCGCCTAGTGGCCGTAGGAGGTGGTGTGGTAGGGGGCGGGGCTTGGGGGGTGGACCACTGCTTACCAGACGAGGCAAAGACGAGACGGAGACAGCTTCCACTTGTAACAGTTCCGGATTTATTTGTCGTCTTCCTGACCACCAAACACGCACCGCAGCTTCTTTACACCACTGTATCACCAGGCCCGGGTACCTATTCTTCAGCTCCAGTCGCAGTAACGCACCTCGCGGATCTTTCACTTGGGGCTGTCCTAGACCAATCTACCCCCAGCACTTCACCTGCCCGAGGTCGTCTTCCAATCAGTACCCCCGGGGCCTCGTCTGTCCTGCAGTCTGTTGAGTCAGGGTCTCCCCCTGATTGTCTCTTCTCCTTGCCTGTCCTGCGGTCCGTCGGGTCAGGGCCACCCCCCTGACTGTCTCTCCCTTGTCAGTCCCCCTGGCCAAGCTCTTCTCCCCTTCCAATCTTTTTCTGAGCTCCTCCCGGTACTAATCTCTCCTGGGGCCCCGCCTTCTCCTATTTATCCCCTCTCTCACAGGGGAATTTCCCGCCCGGGCTCCTATCTCCCCGCCCCCCCATGACTAAGCGGATTCCTAAGCCCTAAGCTGATGTTAAGTCCTGTACTACTCCCCCCTGCCATCTTGTGGTCAATTCACGGTACTGCACTCCCTTTTCTGTCTTTCCCTGCTGTTACCTTTCTAACCTGTCAAGCTCTGTCCCTTGTGCACAAACCGTCCCCTCCTTCTACCAGTCACATCTGTCCGTCAAGTCACCTTCCCCACACTTGCGCACTAGAATCAGCGACGTTTTCCTCCAAGCTGTCCTTTAAGGGGACACTTGAGTTTGATTCTTCCACTCTGGCGGTGGAGGTTTGCGTGGATTCTGGGGCAGAGGGCAATTTTATGTCGTCAGCCTTCGCTCAACGGCACGCTATACCCCTTTTTATGATGTCTACACCAGTCACCGTCAGAGTGGTGAACGGCGCCACTCTACCCTCACAGATAACCCACCAGACCGTCCCCTTGTTACTCTCAGTGGATCCATCTCATCAGGAGACGATATCCCTTCTCGTCATGCCCGAGGGTATTGACCAGGTACTCCTAGGGGTCCCCTGGCTGCGGTACCACTCCCCCCATATAGAGTGGTCCTCAGGGAGGATTATTGGGTGGAGTAAATCATGTGAGGGTAGATATCTGATGGAGTGCGTTCAGGTTGCCTCCACCGAGGTTCCCGCTGATCTCTCCTCGCTCCCCAAACACTATAGACAGTATGCGGACGTGTTCTCCAAAAAGGCGGCGGAGACCCTTCCACCGCATCGCCCCTATGACTGTCCTATTGACCTCTTGCCTGGTGCTGAGCCTCCCCGAGGTCGAGTCTATCCCCTATCTCTCCCGGAGACAGAGGCCATGTCTCAATACATCAGGGAGAATCTCGCAAGAGGATTCATTAGGAAGTCAGTGTCACCAGCGGGGGCGGGATTCTTCTTCGTCCAGAAGAAGAGTTAGGAACTACATCCTTGCATTGATTGCAGGGGTCTTAACGCCATCACCGTTAAGAATAAGTATCCTCTGCCCCTGATATCAGAGCTGTTTGATAGGCTACGGGGAGCGAGGGTGTTTTCCAAACTTGATCTGCGGGGAGCTTACAACCTGATTCGCATCCGTGATGGGGACGAATGGAAGACGGCATTTAACACCAGGGATGGGCACTATGAATACCTGGTGATGCCCTTCGGCCTCTGTAATGCCCCGGCCATCTTCCAAGACTTTGTGATCAATATCTTCCAGGATATGCTTACCACCTTGGTTGTAGTCTATCTGGATGATATTCTCATCTACTCTCCAGATATTGACTCCCACCGGAGAGATGTTTGCAAAATTTTAGATCACCTGCGGGCAAACTCCCTCTATGCCAAGTTGGAGAAGTGTGTGTTTGAGCAGGAGTCCTTGCCTTTCCTGGGCTATATCATCTCTGCCCGGGGATTGGCCATGGATCCTGCCAAGCTACAGGTGGTGATGGATTGGCAGGAACCTCATTCTCTCAAAGCGGTGTAGCGCTTTATGGGGTTCATAAATTACTATAGCCAATTCATCCCCCACTTCTCGACTTTGGTAGCACCCTTGGTAGCACTCACCAAGAAGGGTGCAAATCCCAAGTTGTGGTCGGAACCGGTCTCCAAGGCCTTCTCCATTAAGTCCCATTTTGCTAGTACTCCCATTCTACATCGCCCCGATGTAGATAAGCCCTTCATTCTGGAAGTGGATGCCTCTTCCGTCGGTGCTGGAGCGGTCCTGTTTCAGAAGGACACGCAAGGTCGGAAGCACCCATGCTTCTTTTTCTCCAAGAGCTTCACACCGGCGGTGAGTAATTATGCCATTGGGGACAGGGAGTTGCTAGCGATGAAGTTGGCCTTCTCGGAGTGGAGACACCTCCTGGAGGGGGCTCGCCACCCTTTCCAGGTGTTCACCGACCACAAAACTTGGTGTATTTGCAAACAGCCCAGCGGCTAAACTCTTGCCAGGCCAGATGGTCCTTGTTCTTTTCCCGGTTCCACTTCACCCTCCATTTTCTCTCCGGGGAGAAGAACGTCCGGGCCAATGCTCTCTTCCGCTCCGTGGTGTCATCGGAGGAAGAGGAGGAGGAGCCTCGGCTGATCGTCCCATCCGAGAGCCTGAGGACTGTGGCTGCGGTTGCCCTTGAGTCGGTACCTCCGGGCAAGACATTTGTCCCTGCCCGTCTGCGACCGGAAGTCCTCTCTTGAGCTCATTCGTCCAGGGTGGGTGAACATTTCAGACAAAACGGACCTCTAAGCTTTTGGCAAGGACGTACTGGTGGCCGCATATGGCTCGTGACGTCAGGGACTATATTCAGGCGTGCGTCTCTTGCACTCAGAATAGTTCCTCTCGGCAGCGGCCCACTGGGCTTCTTTTTCCTCTGCCGGTAGCGGACAGGCCCTGGGAGATGGTCGGTATGGACTTTGTGGTGGGGCTACCCAAGTCCAGTGGCAGCACGGTCATTTGGGTTGTCACCGACCATTTCTCTAAGATGGTGCACTTGGTACCTCTTTCCCGGTTACCTTCTGCGCTGGGCCTGGCAGTGTTGTTCATTAAGCACGTTTTCCACCTGCATGGCATGCCGGATAAAATTGTCAGTGACCGGGGTCCTCAGTTTGCATCCCGGTTTTGGAGAGAGCTTTGTTGCCTGCTCAGCATTGAGCTGAATCTCTCCTCGGCCTATCATCCCGAGATGAACGGGTTGGTAGAGAGAGCCAACCAGACCCTGATCACATATCTTCGATATTTTGTCTCGGCCAGGCAGGACAACTGGGCATCCTTGCTACCATGGGCAGAGTTCGCTTTGAACAATGCTGTGGCCGACTCCACCGGTCAGACCCCATTCCTCCTAAATTACGGTCAGCATCCACGCGTCCCTGTACCCATGCCCGTGTCATCCACTGTGTCAAGGGTGGCAGACTGGGCGGTGGAGGCACGCGACATTTGGGAATCGCACCCAGGATGCTATCCGGGCTTCCAAGGAGTGAATGAGGACCTCCGCTGACGCACACCGGTGCCCTGCTCCGACTTTTGCCCCTTGCGACTTGGTGAGGCTCTCCGCCCGAAACATCAGGCTGTGGATAGAGTCCGCACCGCGCTACATTGGCCCCTTCAAGGTCCTCGAGCAGATCAGCTCTGTGGTCTACCGTCTAGCCCTTCCACCACACTTGGCTATCTCTGATACATTCCACATGTCCCTCCTTAAGCCTGTTCGCTTGTCCCGGTTCTCCGAGTCATCTGCCGGGACATCAGACTTGTCTTCGGACGAGTTTGAGGTCAATGACATCGTGGGATGCAAGGTGATGCGGGGCAAAAAGTTTTATTTGGTGGATTGGAAGGGACATGGTCCGGAGGCTCGGACCTCGGAGCCAGTGGAGAACATCCACGCTCCACTCCTAATTGCGGCGTTTGAGTGTAGCGAGGCTCAGAGGGGAGGGGGCCCTAGGAGGTGGGGTAATGTTAGGCGTCGGGTTCCTGCCACTGCACAGCAGGAATCCAGAGCCTTGCACCCAGCGGTCTCCCATTCTTCTTCAAATGCAGGGGAGCCTGCTCAGATTCGCATGGCTGCTCACCCATGCGCTAGCATAGAATGTATTTACAGACTATGAGGTGTGAGAGATGTATGCACATATGAATGTATCTGGTGATTGACTCATTATGAAACCCCTACCCTTGGTATGCATGTGTTGTGCAGCCTAGCCTGCTAGCGCCCAGGCTTAGGTGTAGGTAGGTCAGGGTTTGAGTCAGACATTGGTCCTCACCAGTGATCCAGCATGCCTCAGTGCACATGATCCACACTTCATTGCCAGTGTCTTTAGCGGCGCTCGTGGCAGCGACGCCGCACGCTCAGTGGGCCTAGAGGGACTCTAACCCCGTGTCCTTGGGGTAACGTTCTGTGGCCGTACACTGTGCACTCTTTTAGCCGAGCTCTGTGAGCACAAACAGGCTCCGGCGTTTATGTTCAGCGGTAGTGCGGCTCTGTAAAGCAACAGAGTCCGCCCCTGTACACACCGGGTGACGATAACCCGCATGTGTTCTTATAGTATACCGCCATATAGCATCCATTACTGAGCAGCAGGTTACCACCCCTGCACGGTGGACCCCGGGCTGCGAACGCACCTTATTACCATCTTTATTATTTGGTGCGTTCCACCAGCCCTAACACCATGT
Organism: Dendrobates tinctorius; assembly: GCF_039654945.1. Classification (NCBI taxonomy): domain Eukaryota; kingdom Metazoa; phylum Chordata; class Amphibia; order Anura; family Dendrobatidae; genus Dendrobates; species Dendrobates tinctorius. The sequence goes on along the minus strand of NW_027361854.1, from coordinate 186,650 downwards.
GTGTACAAGGAGTACAGAGCATGGCCATATGTGTAAAAGGTGTACAGAGCAGAGCCACATGTGTATGAGGTTTACAGAGTGGAGCCATGTGTGTACTGAGTGGAACCGTGTGTGCGCGAGGTGTACAGAGTGGAGCCGCGTGTGTACGGAGCGGAGCCGTGGTTGTGTGGAGCAGAGCCATGTGTGTATGGAGTGGATCCACGTGTGTATGGAGTGGAACCGCGTCTGTACGAGGTGTATGGAGCAAAGCCGCATGTGTACATGGTTTATGGAGTGGAGCCGTGTGTACAAGGTGTACAGAGAGTGGCCACGTGTGTAAAAAGTGAATGGAGCAGAGCCGTGTGTGTACAGAGTGGAGCCACATGTGTATGGAGTGGAACTGTGTGTGTACGAGGTGTATGAAGTAAAGCCACATGTGTACAAGGTTTAAGGGGTGGAGCCATGTGTGTACAAGGTGTACAGAGTGTGGCCACGTGTGTAAAAGGTGTACGGAGCAGAGCCGCATGTGTACGAGGTTAACGGAGTGGAGCCATGTGTGTACTGAGTGGAGCCGTGTGTGCGAGGTGTACAGAGCAGAGCCGCATGTGTACGAGGTGTACAGAGCGGAGCAGCATGTGTACGAGGTGTACGGAGCGGAGCCGCGTGTGTGCTAGGTGTATGGAGCAAAGCCATGTGTGTACAAGTACAGAGCGTGGCCACGAGTGTAAAAGGTGTACAGAGCAGAGCCGCATGTGTATGAGGTTTACGGAGTGGAGCCATGTGTGTACTGAGTGGAGCCGTGTGTGGGCGCGAGGTGTACAGAGTGGAGCTGCGTGAGTACAGGGTGTACGGAGCGGAGCCGTGGTTGTGTGGAGCAGAGCTGTGTGTGTATGGAGCGGAGCAGAGCCACGTGTGTATAGAGTGGAACCGCGTCTGTACGAAAGCCGCATGTGTACAAGGTTTAAGGAGTGGAGCAGTGTGTACAAGGTGTACAGAGAGTGGCCACGTGTGTAAAAGGTGCACGGAGCAGAGCCGCATGTGTATGGAGCAGAGCAGAGCCGTGTGTATGGAGCGGAGCAGAGCCATGTGTGTACGGAGTGGAGCCACGTGTGTATGGAGTGGAACCGCATGTGTACGAGGTGTATGGAGCAAAGCTGCATGTGTACAAGGTTTAAGGAGTGGAGCCATGTGTGTACAAGGTGTACAGAGCGTGGCCACGTGTGTAAAAGGTGTACGGAGCAGAGCCGCATGTGTACGAGGTTTACGGAGTGGAGCTGTGTGTGTGCGAGGCATTAAAAGCGGAACCGTGTGTGTATGAGGTGTGTGGAGCCATACGTGTACAAGGTGTATGGAGGGAGCATCCATACCTCCCAGCGGGACAGTCCCGATTTTGAGAGTCTGCCCCTCTGTCCCAGCCGGGAGCTTACTTTTCCCGCAGACACAGGAGTACACGGCGGAGCCCCGAGGAGCACTTTAAAATTCGCACATGACGTTCCACCAGAAGTGACGTGCTAGAAGCTGACCGGAAGTGAGGGAATTTCACGAGGAGATTGTGATGGAACCATGGACGCACTTCAGGGAATGCTTCAGATCCATCACCATGTCCACCGACAGCGCGGATAGCGGGATTGCCTTGGACTCGGGGATGCCGGCCATGTGTGCGGATCATGATATGTCCTGCATCGGGAGGCTCAGGTGGGCACTACAATGGGAGCCGGGCTGCTATAGTATCTTTATAGAATCTTTCTTTCTCTCTTTGTTCTCTCTCTCTCTAATCTTTCTTTTTTTCTCTCTCTCTGTTCTTTCTTTCCTCTCTTTCTCTCTCTTCTTTCTTTCTCTCCCCTCTTCCTTTATCTCTCTCTGTTCTTTCTTTCCCCTCTTTCTCTCTCTAATCTTTCTTTTTCTCTCTCTCTCTTTTCTTTCTCTGTTCTTCCTTCACCTCGCTCTGTTCTTTTTCTCTCTGCTCTCTCGCTCTTGTTCTCTTTCTTTCCCATCTTTCTTTCTCTGTTCTTTCCTTCCCCTATTTCTTTCTCTCTCTGTTCATTCTTTCCCCTCTTTCTTTCTCTCTCTGTTTATTTATTTCCCCTCTCTTTCTCTCTCCCTCTCTGTTCTTTCTTTCTCCTCTTTCTTTTTTTCTCTGTGTTCTTTTTTTTCTTTCCCCACTTTCTCGCTCTCTCTCTGTTCTTTCTTTCCCCTCTTTCGCTGTTCTTTCTTTTGCTCTGTTCTTTCTCTCTGTAATCTTTCTCTCTCTCTGTTCTTCCTTTCTTTCTCTCTGTTCTCTCTCTCTCTCTCTGTGTTCTCTCTTTATTTCTCTTTCTTTCTCTCTGTTCTCTTTCTTTCCCCTCTTTCTTTCTCTCTCTGTGTTCTTTCTTTATTTCTCTCTGTTCTCTTTCTTTCCCCTTTCTTTTTTTTCTCTGTTCTTTTTCTCTGTCCCCTCTTTCTTTCTCTCTCTGTTCTTTCTTTCCCCTGTTTCTTTCTCTCTCTGTTCTTTCTTTCCCCTCTTTCTTTCTCTCTCTGTTTCTTTCCCCTCTTTCTTTCTCTCTCTGTTTCTTTCCCCTCTTTCTTTCTCTCTCTGTTTCTTTCCCCTCTTTCTTTCTCTCTCTGTTTCTTTCCCCTCTTTCTTTTTTCTCTCTCGCTGTTCTTTTTTTCTGTCCCCTCTTTCTTTCTCTGTTCTTTTTTTCTGTCCTTTCTTTCTCTCTCTCTCTCTGTTCTTTCCCCTCTTTCTTTCTCTCTCTTCTTTCTTTCTTTCTCTGTTTTCTTTTTTCTCTCTCTCTGTTCTTCCTTTCTCTTCCTCAGTACCAGTCAGTGTGCCCACAGTACTGGTAGAATAAGAGGGGTAGGAAACTAGGTGGCACTGGTCACATTGAGCCTTTCATACTTTTTACTGGTGTATAATCATATGCCCTGAGCACTCCCATAAAGTGGGCCAGCCCCAGACAACAGGGTACAAACAAATCACTATTACTATCTTTCCAAGTGGATAATTATATACATAAAGTTAATGATGTCCCTGTGCCAAGCAGTGCGGAGAATCAGAATACACTGAGGAGACCAGAGCAGTGGGGTATGGTGAGAATTATATGGCGCCCATTATGCTGTATGAAGTAATATATGGGGCATATTATGCAGTATGAAGTACTATATGGGGCCCAATATACTGTATAGAGCATTATATGGGGCCCAATATACTGTATAGAGCATTATATGGGTCCCATAATACTGTATGCAGTAATATATGGGGCCCATAATACTGTATGGAGCATTATGTGGGGATAGGGGATGACTTTGTTTGTTGTGGATCTGACCGCTGGGACCCCCATGATCCTGAGAAACATAGCTTTGAAGAGCACCTTGTAAATGGAGCTGTGGTGAATCATACGCACTGTGGTGCCATTCACATGTGGCTCATCAAATAACTCCTTTAAGAAAGTGATGAGGGGACGGCAAAGTATAGCAAAAATTCACTGATTGGGGCTGAGTGTTACAGTTTGTGGGCTGGTGGGATTTGTGTGGCAGGGCTGCATTTTTGTCCCAGTCCGGCCCTGTGCCAGGCCTATTATTGCCATTATTGACCCTTGTTCTGGATACTTCTGTGTTGTTCTTCTATGTGCGTGTGATGCCGCTGACATCCTTGTGTTTGGACACCTTTTTTTTTTTCTATTTATCTAAATCAAAATGTCCACTACTGTACTCAGTTTTACAATATAGATCTAAAAATTTACTTTGTGTGCGGGGGGGGGGCACCCTCATTATTAAACCTGTAAATAAAGAGTTAACTAAACACACACTAAGAATAAAGAATCTTAGCATGCTGCGATTGTCCTTGTATATTAGACGAGGCTTGCCAATGCAAGTCAATGGGTGTAAGAAAAAAAAGTGTGTCACTCGGACATCCATGTCCTTGAAAACCCGACATTTCATTTGCCATGTACCGTAATATCACAGCGTGACCTGACAAAATAGAACAGATATATACATCGGATAGATATAAAAATGTCAGTGACATATATAATAAGCCCAGCAGCTTACTGTACATGTATTTAATAAATATTTTTCTGAAAAAAAATGGCGTGTACTCCCATGTCATTTTCATAACCAGCAAAGGACAAGCTGACGTTTATAGCTTGGGAAGGGGGTAATACCCATGGAGCTTCTCAGGCTATTAATATCATCTCACAGCTGTATACTTAGCCTTTCTTGGTTATTAAAATGGTGGACCCCCTATATTTAATAACCAGCAAAGGCTAGGCAGACAGCTGTGGGCTGATATTACTAACTTAGGAAGCGGCCATGGATATGGGCCCCATCTCAGACTAAAAACATAAGCTCTCAGCAGCCCCAGAAAATTAGGCGGGCTCTCATCACTACAAAAATGCCAAACATGTGGACGCTAAAAGTGGGTTAGGCACACTTAAGGGCTCAGAACACAGAGGGGTATGTGGATTTGGGTGCCCCGAATTTGCTGTATTTATTTTGAGGAGTGATGAGCTATTTTGCTTTTACAGAGCCTTTGTGCTACCAGTAACGTGGAAGCCCCCTATATTTCCATTGACAGGTGACAGACCTGAGTGGGGACCTGCTTTTTTATGGATTGAGTTGTAGCTTTTGTTGGAAACATTTTACATAACAATTTGGATCACATTTATTCGGCGCTCTACCCTGAGTCCTTATATTGTGGTTTCAACCTAAATCTCTGAATGACATGATTCAGATGAAACCCCTGAGGGATCCATTCACTATAATGAGGCAGAAGAGTTAGGGCCCCGTCACACATAGTGACTCACCAGCGATCCCAACAACGATATCAACTTACATATCAAATAAGGAAATGGTTGCACTCAATTGCATTAAGGCATATCAAATATGAAATATATGAAGTACGAATAGCATAATGGCTTTTGTAATCTAGAAAACACATGCGATACTTAGCACAAAATTTGGCCAAAAGATGTGAGCCCATTCACCAACGTCAAGGTGATCTCATTGAATGGGTCCCTATTCTAACTGCCTAGTGTGAACTAACCTCTGGCTAATAACATGGTAAAGCCTGTATTTATAGGAAGATGGGAACCAAAATGTGATTGGATGTAATTAAAATCGCATCTTGATGAAGGGCGGAGTGCTCAGTCAGAAAGCTAACATACATGTTCAGACTAGTTCTAGATGTGCCGTCAGTTTTTTCTGTCAACGATATCAACTTGTCAGGATCGCTGGTCAGTCGCTACATGATTGCTGGTGAGCTGTCAAACAGGCAGCTTCACCAGCGATCAGCACCAGCGACGCCGAGCAGGCACGTCGCTGTGTACGTTAGTTACCAGCGCGCTGATGCAGGGAGCTGGTAACCAAGGTACACATCGGGTTTCTAAGCAGCGCGCGTCACTTAGAAAGCCGATGTGTACCTTGGTTACCAGCTCCCTGCATCAGCGCGCTGGTAACTAAGGTACACATCGGGTTTCTAAGCACCGCGCGCTGCTTAGAAACCCTGCGTTTACCTTAGTTACCAGCGCGCTGATTGCTGGTCTCCCACCTGTCACACGCAGCGATGCGTGCCGGCTAGCGGGAGACCAGCGATCAAAAAAATTGTCCTGGCCATTTCAGGACGATCAGCGATACCAGCAGGGGGGCCGGTTGCTGGTCAGTGTCACACACAGCGATCTCGCTGGTGAGATCACTGTTGTGTCACAAAACTTGTGACTCAGCAGCGATCTCGCTAGCGAGATCGCTATGTGTGACGGGGGCTTTACTCTGTACTCTCTCTGGCCTCTGTTCAGTGGTGTCCTTTTTAGAGATGCAAAAACTGCTTCAAAAGACAGACACCTCTCGATCATAGGCTATACAGCGTCCACAATCTCTCAATCTGCCTCATTATAGGGAATCTTCCGTCTTCCGACGGGGGTTTTGTCTGAATCGCTTATTTCAGAGATTTACGTGGAAACCCCAGTGTAAGCGCTCAGTGTAGAGTGCAAGATAAATGTGCGCCGAGCCATACTGCGATTTTTTTTGGGGGGGGCAGAATGAGCAAATCACCATCAAGTGAAGAAAAGGTTTTTTTTATTTTTTCAGTGCAATTACAGTGATACCAGATTTATATAGTTTTTTTTATATTTGGCTGCTATCAAACACTAAAAGACACTTTTTGTTGCGGCATCGCCATATTTTGATAGCTATAATTTTTCTATATTTCTGCTGATAGAGTCATGTGAGGGCTTGTTTCTTTCAGGACGAGCTGAAATTTTTATTGGTACCATTTTCGGTCACATAACATTTTTTGAATGCTTTCAATTCTGATTTTTGGGAGACCGAATGAACAAAATCCAGCAATTTACAAATTGTGTGGTAAAAGTGATGACAGCTTTATTCTTCGGGTCAGTACAATTACCACATTTATATCTATTTTTATGTTTTGTTGCTTTTACGCAATAAATACTATTTATTAAATCATTTATTTAATTTAATCTACCAAGCTTTCTTACTCATCATTGAGGGGGATTGGATTCTGCTTGTCCACCATTATCCAGTAGTGCTGAGGTCATCTCTAGGCAGTTGTATTTTGATGGCCGCCAGCCCTTTCATTTCTTCTAGATCTCTGAGTATGCACACGTAGTGTTCACTAGTGAATGCTGAGGCGTGAGCAATGAAATGAAAGATTACGTCCTGACACCACTGCCATCAACATGTAAGAGGGGGCCAGGACGGTAGTTGTAGCCGAGGACACTGATATTCTGGTGTCCTGGCCTCCTCCCACAGAAAAACTTTCAGCTTCTATCGGCGTACCTGTTTGCCATGGACCATGGTCCATGGACACGGATTCCACTGCAGTGCGACCCAGCTCCTGTACACTTGGTTTCAGTGCTTAAGGTTGAAATAACGGACACAGATACCGGTTCCTAAGTCAACTCAACGATTTTACTTTGCTCTTCAACGGTCCCGGACACATAATTTACATTACAGTCCACACAGCATTCCTCCTGCACTTTCCCTTTCTTACTTTCTGTATCCTCACGTGCATTACGGGGAAATAGCGCCCTTGGTGGTACCGCAGCATCACTCCTGTAGGACCTCAAGACATAGGGGATCCCATTCATCCGCTTCGCTCTGGATTTGCAAGCTTCAGTCCTATTTAAGATCTGCCACATGGTGAATACTCTGCAAGACTTTTTGACCACGTATTAATTCCTGCTGCTGTCATAAACTGCAATTTCCCTGGGTGCTCCGGTCTTATCCAGCATCCGTCTGACTGTGCCCGTGCTTTTGTTCTTTAAACAACGTTGCATAACTGCTATGGCGTCCTGGGCTTAGAGCCCTTGTGGACTTGTCGGGCGTGCTCGCCCTTCTGACTTGTTCCTGCAGCCTAAATTACTTAACCCATAGCAGCTACTCCTACAGTTAACCCCTATATGAACTTCCTATCAGCTATACCTAACAAGGCCCACTAGTATACCCTCATCTAGTGGCCCGCAACGGAACTATGCTTAATCATATCTATGAACGCTATACTAACAGTGCCCTCCACTATTGAACCTGAAGGATGCACTGGCTTACCCTAAACATATACATCAATATGCAAAACATAATACAATACAATCTATGTAACACATATAATGTGGCAGTACCAATGAGAACGGCGGTAATAGTGTAGCAGTACCGAGCATATCTACACAACATTTACAATATATCAATATTAGAACTCCTTAAAGGGGAGGTGGCATTAAAAGGATCTTCTACTTCAATCCCCTACAAACACATACTTTGATGGCGGCGTTAGCATGCGATTTGTGCGTCCCCCAAAGGATGGTATACTGTAAATATCCAATAAGGTTCCCCACCGCTGCTGCAATGTCTGTATACTCTCTTGCTTCCTCCCCGGCCCAGGAGATGTGGTATGATCAGACCATGTTCCTGTATGGTTAGAAACGGCCAGTACACAGTACACAGCAGGGGCACATTTATTAGATTATCTCAGAACAAGAACTTTTTTTTTTAACCCCTTTCTGCCAACAGACGTACTATTCCGTCCATGTGCCCTGGGACTTAATTCCCAGGGACGGGATAGTACGTCATAGCGATCATGGTGAGCGCCGCTAATCGCGGCCGGGTGTCAGCTGATTATCACAGCTGACACCCGGCACAATGTTAACCCCTTGTACACCACGATCAAACACGATCGCGGTGTACCGGTTAAAGGGAAGCATCGGCAGGGAGGGGGCTCCCTCCGTGCTTCCCTGAGCCCCCCACGGCAGCGCAATGTGCTGCGCTGCTGCGGGAGGCTCTTTCCCCTACAGGCCCCCGGATCAAAGATGGCGACGGGGACCTTCGGGGGCCTGTAGGGAGCTGACTTCCTCACTGCCTGCAAAGCGCAGGCATGAGGAAGTCTGCTTCAATGCCTGTGACAGATCGCTGATAGGATAGTGATGTCCCACCTGGGACAAGGTAATAAAGTTAAAAAAAAAGTGTAAAAATAATAAAAAAAAAAAAAACGCTAAATAAATTAGTAAAAAAAAAATATTCCCCAATAAATTAATTTTTGAAAATAAAAAAATAAGTAAATAAATAAAAGTACACATATTTGGTATCGCCGCGTCTGTAACGACCCGCCCTATAAAACTGTCCCATTAGTTAACCCCTTTAACAAACCCCTTAAAAAATAAAAAACGAAGCAAAAAATAATGATTATCATACCACCGAACAAAAAGTGCAATAACGCGCGATCAAAAAGACGCATATAAATATCCATGGTACCGCTGAAAACGACAGGTTGTCCCGCAAAAACGAGCCACCATACAGCGTCATCCGCAAAAAAATAAAAAAAGTTATAGCTCGCAGAATAAGGCGATGCAAAAATAATTATTTTTTATATAAAATAGTTTTCATTGCATAAAACCGACAAAACATAAAAAAACGACCTAAATGAGGTATCGCTGTAACCGTACTGACCCGAAGAATAAAACCGCTTTATCAATTTTACCACACGCAGAACAGTGTAAACGCACCCCCCCAAAAGAAATTCATGAAACTCTGGTTTTTGTTCATTCTGCGTCCCAAAAATCGGAATAAAAAGCGATCACGTGCTCGAAAATGGTACCAATAAAAACGTCAACTCGTCCCGCAAAAAATAAGACCTCACATGACTCAGTGGGTCAAAATACGGAAAAATTATAGCTCTCAATATGTGGTGATGCAAAAACTATTTTTACAATAAAAAGCGTCTTTTAGCGTGCGACAGCTGCCAAACATAAAAACCGCCATAAATAGTAAATCAAACCCCCCGTTATCCCCCCTTAGTTAGGGAAAAATAATAAAAAAAATGTATTTATTTCCATTTTCCCATTAGGGTTAGGGCTAGGGCTGAGATTAGGGTTAGGGGTGTGTTGGGGGTTAGGGTTGGAGTTATAATTGGGGGGTTTCCACTGTTTGGGCACATCAGGTGCTCTCCAAATGCAACATGGCGTCTGATCTCAATTCCAGCCAATTCTGCGTTGAAAAAGTCAAATGGTGCTCCTTCCCTTCCAAGCTCTGCCATGCGCCCAAACAGTGTTTTACCCCCACATATGGGGTATCAGCATACTCAGGACAAATTGCAAAACAACTTTTGGGGGTCCAATTTCTCCTGTTACCCTTAGGAAAATAAAAAATTGGGGGCAAAAATATCATTTTTGTGGAAAAAAATGATTTTTTTATTTTCACGCCCAAGCGTTATAAACTTCTGTGAAGCACTTGGGGGTTCAAAGTGCTCACCACACATCTAGATAAGTTCCGTGGGGGGGTATAGTTTCCAAAATGGGGTCACTTGTGGGGAGTTTCAATAGTTTAGGTACATCAGGGGCTCTCCAAAGGCAACATGACACCTGCAGACCATTCCATCAAAGTCTGCATTCCAAAACGTCACTACTTCCCTTCTGAGCCCCGACGTGTGCCCATACAGTAGTTTTCTCCTACATATGGGGTATCAGCGTACTCAAGACAAATTGGACAACAACTTTTTGGGGTCCAATTTCTCCTTATACCCTTGGGAAAATAAAAAAATTGGTGACTAAAAGATCATGTTTATGGAAAAAATACGATTTGTTTATTTTCACGCCTGGGCATTATAAACTTCTGTGAAGTGCTGGGGGGTGTGCTCACCACACATCTAGATAAGTTCCTTGGGGGGTCTAGTTTCCAAAATGGGGTCATTTGTGGGGGGTTTCCACTGTTTTGGTACATCAGGGGTTTTCCAATCGCGACATGGTGTCCGATCTCAATTCCAGCTAAAAACGTCAAATGGCGCTGCTTCCCTTCCGAGCTCTGCCATGCACCCAAATAGTCATTTACACCCACATATGGGGTATCAGCGTACTCAGGACAAATTGCACAATAACTTTAAGGGTCCTGTTACCCTTGGAAAAATAAAAATTGGGGGTGAAAAGATCATTTTTGTGGAAAAAATATGATTTTTTAATTGTACCGCTGTACGTTATAAACTTCTGTGAAGCCCTTGTGGGTTCAAAGTTCTCACCACATATCTAGATAAGTTCCTTGGGGGGGTCTAGTTTCCAAAATGGGGTCACTTGTGGGGGTTTCCACTGTTTAGGTACATCAGGGGCTCTCCAAACGCGATATGGCATCCGATCTGAATTCCAGCCAATTTTGCATTGAAAAAGTCAAACGGCGCTCCGTCCCTTCTGAGGTCTGCCATGCACCGAAACAGTGGTTCCCCCCCACATATCAGGTATCAGCGTACTCAGGACAAATTGCACAATAACTTTTGCAGTCCAATTTCTCCTGTTACCCTTGGTAAAATAAAAAAAATTGAACCTGAAGTATTTTTTTTGTGAAAAAAAGTTAAATGTTCATTTTTTTTTTTTTTAAATATTCAAAAAATTCCTGTGACGCACCTAAAGGGTTAATAAATTTCTTGAATGTGGTTTTGAGCACCTTAAGGGGTGCAGTTTTTAGAATGTTGTCACTTTTGGGTATTTTCTATCATATAGACCCCTCAAAGTGGCTTCAAATGTGATGTGGTCCGTAAAAATAAAATGGTGTTTCAAAAATGACAAATCACTGGTCAATTTTTAACCCTTATAACTTCCTAACAAAAAAAATTTTGGTTCCAAAATTGTACTTATGTAAAGTAAACATGTGGGAAATGTTTTTTATTAAGTTTTTTGTGTGCCGTATCTCTGATTTAAGGGCATAAAAATTCAAATTTGGAAAATTGCGAAATTTTCGCCAAATTTCCGTTTTTTTCACAAATAAACGCAAGTTATATGAATGAAATTTTACCACTAACATGAAGTACAATATGTCACGAGAAAACAATGTCAGAATCACCGGGATCCATAGAAGCGTTTCAGAGTTATAACCTCATAAAGGGACAGTGGTCAGAAATATAAAAATTGGCCCGGTCATGAACGTGCAAACCACCCTTGGGGCTTAAGGGGTTAAACACACCCAATTGTGGAAATTATTATTATTCCAAGATCTATTAATTAAAATGTACTTTGTTAGTGGCAAAACTCCTTTAAAGTGAACTTGCAGCAGAATTTTGCTAAGTAAACTACAGGCACTGTCTCGTGGGCGCTGATACGGTGATTAAAATGATACTTTGGTTTGATGAAATCCGTCTTGTGGTTGTTGTTTAATCTGTATTTGCAGTTTTCAGTTAATTATATCCTCGTGCTTCGGAGCGGCCTATGGGGGGGTCTTCATGTGGTGCGCTGTTCACTTATTCATCTGGATGGGGTTATGACAGGTCACGGATCCTTCAGTGACCTGCCTCCTATTTTACATAATGCAGATAATATTGTTGGCCACTTGGGCCATTTTGTTAAAGTTAATTTTTTTTTCTAAGCCAACATTATTATATGCAGTATGTAAAATAGGAGGCAGGTCATTGAAGGATCAGCAACCTGTCATAAGCCCTATACAGATGAATATGCAAGCAGAGCATCACATAAAGACCCCCCCCCCCCACAGGCCACTTCGAAGCACGAGAATCTCTTTAACTGAAAACTACAAATACAGATTTAACAACAACCACAAGACGGATTTCATCAACCAAGGTATCGTTTTAAATAATATGATGGCGCCAGGGCCGGACTGACCATCTGGCAATTCTGGCAAACAGAACGTCTGTTTGTGGGCTGCCTTGTCTGCTACATTGTTAGCAGAATCTGCATCCTTAATACGCCAATACTGTTAACAGTTGTGATGGAGCACAAAGTCGCTGGCTCCGTCACTTTTCCCAGTATGCCACGAGCATCCTTTCTGGCTGTAACCTGCCAGAGTCCAGCACCAACAGATGATGTCGGCGGTGCAATGACATCACTGCATCTTACTGCCTGCATCCACTGCTAGAATGGATGAAACAGTAGTCAGACGCTGCAGAGGATGATGTGTCTGGATTAGGTGAGTATAGGGATTTTTTTTATTTTTGGGGGAACATCATATTATATAGGGCTCTGTGAGTTGGACCATCATAGTATACAAGGAGTTGTGGGGTTGGCCACCACACTATATAGGGTACTGTGAGGTGGACCATCATACTATATAGGGGGCTATGACGTGAACCATCATACTATATGGGGGGGATGTTGTGGGTACCTTCACACTAAATAGGAGCTGTGAGGTGTACCATCATACTATATGGGAGATGGTGTTGGGGGACCATCATACTATATGGGGGGATGTGAGGTGGACCATAATACTATATAGGTGGCTATGATGTGGATCATCATAATATATAGGGGCCAATGAGGTAAAACATCATAATATATGGTGGATTGTTGGGGGTACCATCATAATATTAATTGAGCTGTGAGGTGTGCCATCATACTATAAAGTGGGGGAAATAAGTATTTGATCCCTTGCTGATTTTCTAAGTTTGACCACTGACAAAGACATGAACAGTCTAGAATTTTAAGGGTAGGTTAAATTTAACATTGAAAGATAGAATATCAAAAATAAATTCCAGAAAATCACATTGTATAAATTATACAAATTTATTTACATTTTGCAGTGGGAATTAAGTATTTGATCCCTCTGACAAACAAGACTTAATACTTGGTGGCAAAACCCTTGTTGGCAAGCACAGCAGTCAGATGTTTTTTGTAGTTGATGATGAGGTTTGCGCACATGTCAGGAGGAATTTTGGTCCACTCCTCTTTGCAGATCATCTCTAAATCAATAAGATTTTGAGGCTGTTGCTTGGCAACTCGGAGCTTCAACTCTCTCCATATGTTTTCTATGGGATTAAGGTCTGGAGACTGGGTAAGACACTCTATGACCTTAATGTGCTTCTTTTTGAGCCACACCTTTGTTGCCTTGGCTGTATGTTTTGGATCACTGTCTTGCTGGAAGAACCAGCCACGACCCATTTTTGATGTCCTGGCGGAGAGAAGGAGGTTGTCACTCCGGATTTTACAGTACATGGCTCCATCCATTCTCATCAATAAAGCAGGGGTATATTGACCAATGTCAGATTATTCGATATATAGCAAATTGGTAGAAATAATATATTAAAACATAGCTTTTATAAGCCCTTTAAAATCAAATACAAAAACCACAAACAGGTGCACAAAGTGCTGGTGTAAAGTGCTCTATAAAAACAAACCGTATTGTACCGCCTCTGTGTCCTAAAATAAAGGACACCAACTGGTTAAGTAAACTATGCCACTGTGCCCCATTATATCACAGGTATTATAACCGTATAGACACAAATGGACACATTTCTGGACCTATAATGTATCTGTAAACCACCTACAGCCTTAGGTCTCTGCCAATGGTAATGTTCTTTTAAACACACAAAATGGACCTTCAGTAATCCAACATGTCTCAGCATATATTCATGTAAGCTACTTTATCTAGACAGCATAAATTTGCATATTAATCATGGAACACAATGTGTCAGGGTAATACTTCCTCAACAAAACATTGTATTGTTATGTTCTCATGGTAATCTCATTAGCAAAACCGCTGTACTTATCTTATCTTGCGCTCATTTTGGGAGGGGATGAGAAGGTTCAGCATATTCCTAATGCTCACAAAAGTGACCTAGTCTCCACAGACATCACCCAACGCGTTTCATCTGTTTTAGAATCATCAGGGGTATCCTGACATCTTGTTTTGAGGCGTAGCGCGCCCGTTCTGATTTAGCTCCTTCTTATAGATCACGGCATACCGCGGCTTAGTGCCGCTTCCGGTCGCCACAAACGGTACTTCCGGTTTGTGCTGAACGCTACAACCTGCGCTCATTGTTTGCCCCACTTCCTGGGTAATTTGCAGACTGCTGCACATCATATCCGGTCTGGACATCGCTGATACACATGCCCCACTTCCTGGGCTTTATAGCGCTGTCAATCATCCGGACTCTGTCAGCAAGCGTCATAGAAGCAAACAGTCATGTGACGCCCATGTATCCATGGAAACCTACTGCATCTTCACGTTCATTGTGATGTTACTGTATAGTTAACCATATAGAATACTTAGATAATCAACAGTGCTCCACTCATCTAAGTATACAATAACGTTTATGATGCTCTCATATGCACGTCTTGATTAACGCAAAAAGGCGTTGGAAAACATAGTTCACGCCAATTAACCCATCATGTGGACATTTTCAGCGATTACCTAGTACATTCAGTTACGCATCATATCAGAGTTAAAAAGCAAAATAGACTTATTCTGGTTAGGGATAATCGACTATAAAGATGTAAATTTCATCAATTTAGGCTATGTGTTGGATGAAAATGGTCGGGCACCACAGACCTTCCAAGTGTCTGTATGAAGTATAGAAAGGGTGCTCACTCAATCTGGCCCTGTTATTCCATCTCTAGCTGTTCCCTACCTCACGTGGAGGTTGGCACCCTAAAATCCTGCGCAAGTGGCGCCCCGACTCATCGGCGGCTCTCCCTAAATTACGTAACCCTGTTAAGGTCTCCCTACAAGAAGGAAGAAAAGGAAAGTGTTTCATTAAGTCCCTTTGGGTATACGGTTTGTACGGAAAAAATCCAGTAAGTTTCCCTCTGGAGGATTCGTTTGTCCCAGTCACCTCCTCTTTGGTTTTTAGGGATCTTTTCTATCCCCATGAAACTGACAGCCTTCACATCCCCTTTGTGAATTTGGTTGATGTGGTTAGCTACTGGTGTATCACGTTTGTTTACGGCGTCTCTGGTGTTCTCCTACCCTCACCCTAAACTCTCTCTTTGTTTTGCCGATGTATTCCAAACCGCATCTACAGGTGATTTTATATACAACTCCTACTGATCTGCAATTGATGAACTGGCAAATGGGGTACGTCCTCCCTGTAACGTTGCTTTGAAATTCCCCGTTTTGTTGAATCGACGTACAGTATTTGCGACTGCCACATCTATAGCAGCCTTTCGGTTGTGTACCTAGCCATGTCGAGCTACTTGAGATTTTCTGGGAAAAATGGCTGCGGACCAGCTTGACCTTTAGGGAACGGCCTTTTCTGTCGGTGATTTGTGGTTTTTTTTAAATTACCCCTGCAAGGTCTTGGTCCATACATAATATTGGCCAATGTCGATCAATAATAGCTCTAAGGTCATTTGCCCCATTTGAAAATTTATGTACTCTAATTTATACAATGTGATTTTCTGGATTTTATTTTTGATAGTCTATCTCAATGTTAAAATTAACCTACCCTTAAAATTATAGACTGTTCATGTCTTTGTCAGTGGGCAAACTTACAAAATCAGCAAGGGATAAAGTAATTATTTCCCCCACTGTATGGGGGTGTTGGGGGATCATCATGCTATATAGGAGACTGTTGGAGGGACCATTATACTATATGGGGGGCTGTGAGGCAGACAATCATACTATATAGTGGGCTGTGGTAGGACTGTCATACAGTTTTGGGGCTATGTGTATCTTCATTGTGTACGGGGGATCTATCATACTGTGTGGGGTGCCTGGTGGAGGACCAGCCTACTGTATAGGGTGGTTGTGGTGGACATACTGTGTGGGGTGGCTGTGGTGGATATTATACGGTCTGGAGGTCTATGGGTACATTGTACTATGTTGGGGACTGTGGTGACCTTCATACTGTATGGGATTGTTATGTGGGACATCATACTGTATGGGGGCTGTGGGATCCTCATACTGTACGGAGGGCATTGGTGGAAATCAGACTTTATAAAGGGGCCTGTGGTGCCTCTGATACTGTATATTGGGGGCTGTGGTGGATACCATATTGTATGGGAGGCTGTGGTGACAATCTTACTGTGTAGGGTGCTGTGAAGCATCATACATTCTGTATGGTTTGTGGGGCAATCATGGGGTCATAATACTCTATGGAGGTCATGAAAAGGGTATCATAGTAAATGAAACAACTAGGGGCTTCAGTAGAGGCAAAATAACTGTCTAAGTGCTGCAATACATTTACTTCTACGTTAAAATGTTGGGAGATATGCTCTTTTACTCTGACGTGATAGGACTTTTTCTAATGGGCGCCTGTTATTTCTATGTACGCCCCTGCTCAGGATCCTTATTACAATATAGAGGCACTGAGGGTCATTATTATAAGGAGGCACAAAGGAGGGATTGTTATCATTATGGGGAAGCAAGGAATCATTATTAATATAAGAAAGCACAGGGGATATTTTTATTATTATAAGGAGGTACAGGGTCATTATTATAAGAGGTCAAGGGGGAGGATTATTAAAGGAGGCACAGGGGAATTATTATTTAGTATCACAAGTTGTGATTTGTGTAAAGGTAGTAGAATGTGATGGAAAATCAGTAAAGTGAAGATGTCGGTGTGTTACATTCTGCAGGGATGAGTTATGGATGGAATAAGAGGTCATGGAGGTCTTAACTGAATGCAAAGAAAAAGGGAAAATGACAATCAGCGGGAACGTCACTGGTGAGAACCTGCACAGTATACACATATATGGTCTGCAGAGCACTGGTGTAGACCTGTTACCATTATATGATAAATTTATGGTGGTAAAATCAGTCTTAGTGTTTTTGGTAAAGTAGTTATCCAATCTTGAAGATAAAGTCTGCAGTGACTTTGTTACTGCAGACTTCTGAATTCTCTAAGAGCTTGCGTGTAGTGAGGTTTCTCCGATGTCGGCGCTGGGAGTTGGTGATCATGTGCAGTGGCATAATTTGAACAACATGGGCCCCAAATCAAAATCTTTAATAGGGCTCTCAAATATTATTATTATTTACTTATATAGCGACATTAATTCCATGGTGCTGTACATGAGAAAGGGGGTTACATACAAAGTTATAGATATCGTTAACAGTAAACAAATTTACAATACAGACTGGTGCAGAGGGGAGAGGACCCTGTCCTTGCGGACTTACATTCTACGTGCACGTCTTTAATATCATTAGTCTTTTTATATAGGCCAAATGGACTTTTGCGGCCCTCTAGGCTCCAGGGCCTGGGTGTGGTTGTAACCCTTGCATCTACTGTAGTTA
The DNA here is from genome assembly GCF_039654945.1 of Dendrobates tinctorius. NCBI lineage: Eukaryota > Metazoa > Chordata > Amphibia > Anura > Dendrobatidae > Dendrobates > Dendrobates tinctorius. The sequence goes on along the minus strand of NW_027361854.1, from coordinate 169,244 downwards.
TACGATTTGCATACATGCAGTCACGTGCCAACTAGACGTGCACGGCCTCGCTCAATACAAGTGAAATGAAGAAAGCCAAATACAATCAATCGGAATGTGGCCGGAGATGTTAAAGTCGCATATTTACGGTCACATGATGGCCGCTCCCAATGCGGACACCGGAGAATCCTCACAGTGTGCGCTATGAGGATTCTAGAAGTCTGAAGTTACATAGACTTTAACCTCAACCCCTGTAACGGTCAGTATGGTGGTATTATCAATACTGTATATGCTGGTAATATTTGGTTATGGTTTGTTGGTATTTGTCTGTAATACTGCAATATTATTGTTTTGATATTATAATTATGTAATGTTATATAACAATATTATTGGTATTATGAGAAATATTGGTCATGTGGTAACAGTAATATATCCCTATCTGGTGCTCGGGGGTGGGGACACCAAATTTATATCTTGGCACGCTCAGGAGTGACTATGTTGGTCAGAGCACAAAGGGTTCACCACCGCGCGTATTGACAATTCTCCTCTCTCCCAAATGTTCGACTTACTGCATCTTGTACTGATGTGGTTGCAGCTGGAGTCCTCCACCCCAGCCCAGATGGTCGAATGGGTTGTCATAGAAATATTTATCCACTCTCTACATAGGCTGGTGCAGACCTGTGTTTTCCAGGGGGACCCCCAAAATGTGGATGACCTGGTTGGCCTAGTGGAAAGGTCCTCGAGAGGTCCCTAAGGAAGCCAGGTGTTGTGGTATCCCCATACTGGGGTACCCGGAAGGAGCCTGAATCTCAAAATAGGGCTAATAGAGCCACAACTGAGGGGGAGTCAGAGGTCCCAAGGGGTTGCTGAAGGGTTGCCAAAGGCCACTGCTAAACACTTGCGCTGCAGGAGGTGTCACCGTCCTGGACACAGTCAACTGATTGTCCTATGTGCTCCAAACAAATGGACTGCAGCATAGGGAGGCGCTGTTCATACTATGCCTATTCCCCCTGCAGTGTGGACTACCAACCCGGTGAGGGGCCACAGGCATGTCCCATGACAATAAATAGGGCACTGGTGTTGGGACTCTTGGACTCATGGAGTTTTGTGACCCTGGTAAGGGCCACTCTCCCCCACTAGTTGATGCTAGGGAAACACGTGGGTGTCTGCTGTATTCACAGGGACGCCAAAGACTATCCCCTTGCCAGAACGAGTATAAAAACGAACTGTGGCATTGAATACTATGAGGTCGGAGTGGTTAAAGACCTGCTACACCCGGCAGGGACGGCATTAGGGTCAGGCAAATTAGGAGGTTATGAATAAGAAGTATCTCTTCGAAATGCATCAGCCAGGACATTGAATTTCTCTTGGGACTTTCTCCTCGGGTGATACATTTATCCATTTCAGAATGTGCATTTTTCCTAGAATCATGTTTTTACTGATAATTTTGGAATAAAATTTTGCATTTTATTTAAAGTGCTGGATCAACTTTTCTCTCTTTACGGACTGCCTTTTCTTTGATTTGGGATCCGGTGCACTCGTTGATAGGTGAGCTGATCATATCACTTTTTCTATTGCAAACTAGGTATTTGCCTAGGGCCCCCACCCCCAGGGACCCCAGCCAGTGACTGCTATGGGGCCTGTGAGACAGGGGGCCCAGTGCCAGCATCGTCTGCTTCTGACACAGTGGATGCGATTGCGTCACTTTATCGCACACCACACTGTGTGGGACAGTGAAGCTGCTGAGTAGATGCAATGCAGAGACCAGAGCAGTGGTGGAACGAGGAGCGGTGAGTATGTATTTTTTTTTTACATCAGTAAGTAGGTGGTGGCTATAAGACTATGAAACTGCATTATATTCTATGAACTCTATAGGGCTGCATTATACTCTATAGAGGCTGCACTACACTCTATGTAGGCTATATTATATTCTATTGAGGCTGCATTGTACTCTATGGAGGTTGAATTATACTCTATGGAGGGCTTTGGTGAATGCAATATACTGTATGGAGAACTATGGGAAATGCATTATACTATGGGCAGTGCATTATACTATATGGAAAACTATAAGGGTGCATTATACAATATGGAGAACTATGGGATGCATTAAACTATAATGAGAACTATGGGAGTGCATTATACTGTATGGAGAACTATGGATGTGCGTTATACAATATTGAGGACTATGGAATACATTTTACTATATGAAGGCATATTGGGAGTGCATTATACTATATGGAAGACTATGGGGAGGTGCATTATACAATATTGAGGATAATGGCGAGTGTATTATATCATATGGAAGACTATAGTATAATCAATTCCCCATATGGAGGGCTACTGGATGCATTATACTATATTGAGGACTATGGGAAGTGTATTATACTAAATGGAGGACTATGGGCAGTGTATTGTAGTATATGGAAGACTATGGGGTGTGCATTATACAATATAGAGAACTATGATGCATTATACTATACTGAGGACTATGGGAAGTGTATTATACTTTAGTCTGCAGTGTGTATCCTATAAGTGTGTATCTTAAAAGTGTGAGATGATATGAATATATGAATTAATCCAGAATGATGCATACAGACTGTGCCCTGCGACCATCGCACTCTAACCAGCATGTCTATCTATTCTCCCTACAGGCACGTCACCCAGCTTTCCATACAGACTTCTTACCTCTGCTTCTAATATTCACATGGTACGTCACCCAGCTTTCCATATACACTTCTTACCTCTGCTTCTAATATTCACTTGGTATGTCTTTCAACTAACCCCCTGCTTTACGCCAGTGTTATTTATGACCTTGTTTACTCTGGCTTGATCATATGCATCTGGTCCACTCTTAATTGTCTGACCAAGAGGAGCACAGACCACTCCTCTCTGCTTCACACCCGAATGCACTTTGTAGCACATATATTGCACAGCACAAGTCTGTCAAGACTTAAGTCTGCAGTGTGTATCTTCAAAGTGTGAGATGATATGAATATATGAATTAATTAATCCAGAATTGAACCAGAAGGGAACAGAAGGTAACTGGAAAGAGTCACTGTAAACAATGTTTGTTTGTTTCCACTCTGACCCCAATAATCCTTCACTTTCTGATAACCCCACTAATCCCTACACCAAGCAAGGAACTGTTCATCTCTTCTTCAATCCTTCCAATCCATCTCACTTCTTGCTCAGATCTGTTTCTCAACATACAATCCTCTGTCTCCAAACACAGACAGCCCCCTCATGCCCTCTACTGCTCCCACCTGCTAACACTCAGCTCCTCCTCACTGCTGGCGATATCTCTCCAAATCTTGGTCCTCCTCAACACATTCCCACAGTCATTTCTACCTCCCAACCATGCCCAATCACAACTTTCCGTAACCACTCCAACCTTATACACATTCGCCCGGCCCCAGCTTCCCCAGTCCCACTAACAGGAGCTCTGTGGAACGCTCGCTTTGTCTGCAACAAACTTTCCTTCATCCATGATCTTTTTATTACTAACAAACTTTCCTTCCTCGCCATTACCAAAACCTGGCTCACCCCCCTCTAACACAGCCTCTCCTGCTGCACTCTCGTATGGTGGATTCCACCTTTCCCCACACACCCCGCCCCAGCAGCAAGCATGGTGGAGGAGTTGGTTTTCTCCTATCAGATAACTGCTCCTTCACCCCAATCCCACTGCCACCCTCTGTTACCCTCCCTTCCTTTGAGGTGCACTCTGTGCGCATCTACTCCCCCTCCAACTAGCTGTCATATACTGCCCTCCAGGGCCAGCCACCACCTTCTTTGACCACTTCACCACCTCGCTACTTCATTTCCTTTCCACTGATATCCCCGCTATCATCTTGGGCGACTTCAACATCCCCACTGACACTTACCTCTCAGCTGCCACTAAACTTCTATCTCTCACTTCCTCCTTCGGCCTCACTCAATGGTCTTCTGCAGCCACTCACAAAGATGACCACACAATAGACCTCATCTTTACCCACCTCTGCTCCCTATCTAGCTTCTCTATCTCACCTATTCCTCTCTGACCACAACCTACTTACATTCTCTTCCCTCTCCTCCTCAGGTACACAATCCCCACCTCAAAAACTTGCACACCCTCGCAGAAATCTTCAACACCTCGATCTACACTCATTGTCTGAATCCCTCCTCCCTCTTACAGACATAAGTTCCCTACACAATGCGGAGGCCGCTGCTGCTCTATATAACACCATAGCTGTAGCTTTGGAATCAGTTGCCCCTCTCAAACATACCAAAGCTCGCAAAATCAACAGACAGCCCTGGCGCACCAGTCTGACCAAAGAACTGAGGCGGGCTTCCAGGGCTGCTGAGCAGAGATGGAAAAGATCCCACTCCAATGAGGACTTTATCGCATTCAAACAGTCCCTCACTACTTTCAAGGACACACTCGCTGCAGCAAAACAAACCTACTTCTCATCTCTCATATCCTCCCTGTCTCACAACCCTAAACAGTTATTCAACACCTTCAATTCTCTCCTCCGCCCCCGAGCACCTCCTCCCTCCCCACTCATCTCAGCTGAAGACTTTGCCTCATTTTTTAAGGAGAAGATTGATAACATCAGAGACAGTTTTGGTCAACAACCCCCAGTGCCCTTCCTCCTAACTGCCCTGCCCTCCTCCAAAACCAACTTCTCCACCATTACAGAAGATCGACTCTCCACTCTACTCTCAAGATCACATCTCACTACCTGTGCATTTGACCTGATCCCATCCCACTTCATCATCCCAAACCTCACCACAGTCTTCATCTCAACCCTAACCCATCTCTTCAACCTATCACTAACTGGTGTTTTCCCCTCAAGCTTTAAACATGCCTCAAAAAGCCCTCAAAAAGCCCTCTCTTGACCCATCCTCTGTATCTAGCTATCGCCCTATATCACTTCTCCCCTATGCCTCAAAACTACTGGAACAACACGTCCATCTTGAACTGTCCTCCCACCTCTCTTCTTGCTCCCTCCTTGACCGATTACAATCTGGCTTCCGGCCACACCACTCCACTGAAACTGCCCTAAGATCACCAATGACCTACTAGCCGTCAAGGCCAAGCGACACTACTCTGTCCTCCTCCTGGACCTGTCCTCTGTCTTTGACACAGTGGACCATTCCCTATTACTACAGACCCTCTCATCTCTTGGCATCACAGACTTGGCCCTATCTTGGATTGCGTCATACCTAACAGACCGGACATTCAGCGTCTCCCACTCGCACACCACCTCCTCACCGCGCCCCCTATCTGTCGGAGTCCCGCAAGGTTCAGTCCTAGCGCCCCTGCTCTTCTCCATTTACACCTTCGGCGTCGGACAGCTCATAGAATCTCATGGCTTTCAGTATCACCCCTATGCTGATGACACAGATCTACATCTCTGGACCAAATATCACCTCCCTACTAAACAGAATCCCTCAATGTCTGTCTGCTATTTCATCCGTCTTCTCAGCTAGATTTCTAAAACTTAATATGGACAAAACAGAATTAATCATCTTTCCCCCATTTCACATGACCCCCTCCAATGGACCTATCCATTAAAGTAAATGGCTGCCCACTCTCTCCAGTCCCACAAGCTCGCTGCCTCGGGGTTATCCTTGACACTGATCTCTCTTTCAAACCACATATCCAAGGCCTTTCCACTTCCTGCTGACTTCAACTCAAAAATATTTCACGGATCCGTATATTCCTCAACCAAGAATCTGCAAAAACCCTAGTCCATGCCCTCATCATCTCCCGCCTTGACTACTACAACCTCCTGCTCTGTGGCCTCCCCTCTGACACTCTCGCACCCCTCCAATCTATCCAAACTCTGCTACCCGACTAATCCACCTATCCCCCCGCTATTCCCCGGCCTCTCCCCTCTGAGACGTCGTGACTTGTATTGTTTAAGATTACTGTACTTGTATGTATTATGTATACCCCTCCTCACATGTAAAGCGCCATGGAATAAATGGCATAATAATAATAATAATAATAATAATAATAATATTAATAATAATAATAATATGGAGGACTATGGGGAGTGCATTATACTATATGGAGGACTATGGGTAGTGTGTTATACTATATGGAGGACTATGGGGTGGATTATACTAAACAAGCTAAATACTGCCTACTCATCGAGTGACTGGATTGTTTATGCTGTAACAAAAATCATTGTTCTCAGCAGCACATCACCTGGTAAAAACTGCAAATATGCTGCTGATAACATGATACTGTATGGGGACAGATTGATCTATTAATAATTGCTCTGGGCCCATCATTCTTCCTCAGCTATAAAGAGGCCGGGAAACAAGCATTGAACAACTTCAATATTGTTGATCACGCTCATATAACGGCCTGAACTAAGCGCATGTAAATACAACCAAAAAGTTTGTGTGATGGTGCAATATGTTAGCATTTGGGGGCCCACTTGAAACTTTTGCCCAGGGCCCCACTTTGTCTAAAATCGCCCCTGACACCTGGTGATAATAGGGGGGAACTTTAGCTCGTTCTGGGACTTATGGTGGAAGGCCTGAGTGCCAAGTGACTCAGACAGGAGCTGGTTCAACCATGATGAATCCCCATGGCAGTCGGAGGCAGATGAGTTGCCCCTGTGTGAGCTTGCTCATTATGAGAAACAAGACACTGACCAGTGAGGTCAAAATTCCTGAGTTAGGTGTTTCTGGGGGAAATCTTGCGACTGCTCAAATGCAGGATCTTATGTTAAAAGGTGCATTTGACAATGTGACTGTGATAAATGGGGTTCCCAAGAGTCAAAGGCTGACACCAGGTTTCCATATTTCACTTTAAATGAAGAGCTGCTATACCGGGTCTCTAAACTGAGGGTGGAAGTGACAGAGCAGTTGTTAGTACCAGCTCCCAATAGGAGTAGGGTACTAGACCTGGCCCATTCGCTTGTCTTGGGTAGGCATCTGAGAGTAGACAAAACTCAAGAGTGTGTCCTTCAGAGCTTCTACTGGCCTGGATGTCACCGAGACCTTGTTAATTTCTGCCAGTCCTACATTAACTGTCAGCGAACTGCTCGCATATCCCACTTCCGCAGTCCCCTAGTGACCATTATTGAGGGAACTTTGACCTGATTGCCATGGACATTGTCAGGCCCCTAGTTAAGTCTGCCAGGGGCACCAGTACATCCTGGTGGTGAAGGACTATGCCACACGGTACCCAGAGGTGGTACAATATAATTATAATAATAATCTTTATTTATATAGCGCCAACATATTCCACAGCGCTTTACAGTTTAACAGTATAAACTCAACAGTCATAGGTAACAACGTTAACAATACAATAATTAAAGCAAAATAAGACGACCCTGCTCATAAGATCTTACAATCTACAATGAGATGGGCGAAATACAAAGTACAGGTGTGTATTTACAATTATGTATTTACAATGATGGTCCAGCCATCTTGAGGGAGTGTGGGATAGATAGAGATAGTGAATGAGCTACACCCACATACACATAAAATGACTGATTAGGGATCGTGATAGGCTGCTCTGAACAAGAGTGTTTTGAGGGAGTGCCTAAAACTATGCAAATTGTGGATGGTCCTAATTTCTTGGGGTAGAGCATTCCAGAGAATTGGCACAGCACTGGAGAAGTATTGGAGTCAGGAGTGGGAGGTACGGATTAGTGGATTAGTGCAGAGGTTAGTCGAAAGTAGTTTGCAGAGCACAGCGGTCGGTTAGGCCAATAGACAGAAATGAGGGAGGAGATGTAAGGGGGTGCCGCACTGTGGAGACCTTTGTGGGTGAGAACAAGTACTTTGAATTGGATTCTATAATGAATTGGGCAGCTAGAGTAGCGACTAGCGAAAAGTGGACAAGTATGAATACCGATTAGCTAGATGGATGACCCTGGCTGCTGCATTAAGGATAGACTGGAGAGAGGAAAGTCGAGTAACAGGAAGACCAATTAATAGAGCGTTGTAGTAGTCCAGGCAGGAGTGGATCAATGCTACAGTGAGGGTTTTTGTTGTTTCCATGGTGAGAAAAGGGTGGATTCTAGAGATGTTCTTTTGGTGTAAGGGGAAAGAGCAGGCAAGAGATTGTATATGGGATGTGAAGGAGAGATTGGTGTCAAACATAACACCCAGACAGCATGCCTGCTGCCGGGGTGTTATTGTGGTGCCACCCATGGTGAGGGAAATGTCAGATTTAGGGAGGTTAGTAGACAGCGGGAGCAGAAGAAGTTCAGGTTTGGAGAGGCTGAGTTTCAGATAGAGAGCGGACATGATGTTGGAGACTGGACAGTCACTGGCGTTCTGTAGTACAGCGGGGGTAAGGTCAGGAGATGACGTGTATAGTTGTGTGTCATCAGCATAAAGATGGTACTGAAAGCCAAATCTGCTGATGGTCTGACCAATTGGGGCCGTGTAGAGAGAGAAGAGAAGGAGGCCAAGGACTGAGCCCTGAGGTAGCCCGACAGCGAGAGGAAGAATAGATGAAGTGGAGCCAGCGAACAAGATACTGAAGGAGTGGTCAAAAAGATAGGAAGAGAACCAGGAGAGGGCAGTGTCCTTAATGCCTAGTGACTGGAGCCTAGAGAGTAGGAGGGAGGTGGTCAACAGTGTTGAACACTGCAGAAAGGTCAAGAAGAATGAGCAGAGAGTGGTCACCGTTACATTTTGCTGTCAGAGGGTCATTGGTCACTTTGAGTGCAGTTTCTGTTGAATGTAGGGGGCGGAAGCTGGACTGTGAAAGGTCTAGGAGGGAGTGAGTGGAGAGGTAATGGGTAAGGCAGGAGTAGACCAGGCGCTTCAAGCGTTTAGAGATGAAGGGGAAATTTGAGACTGGTCTGTAGTTGTTTGTGCAAGATGGATTGAGAGCGGGTTTCTTTAATAATGGAGAAACTATAGAGTGTTTTAAGGAGGATGGGAAAATGCCTGAGAGGGAGAGATTAAAGATTGTAGTTAGGTGAGTTGTGACGACTGGAGGAGATGTGAGGGAATGGGGTCAGTGGTGCATGTCATCGGACGAGAAGAGGGGAGTCTGGAGACTTCTTCTGTGATGGGATCAAATGTGGAGAGTGAGCGCGGGGAAATGCAGGGAGGGATGGGAGTAACAGCACTTGGTGGTCGGAAGCGGGTTTCCTGATAGATGTTATCTATTTTCTCTATAAAGTGGGAGGCCAGGTCATCAGCACAAATACCTGTGATAGGGGCTTGTGCTTTTGACCTGAGGAGGGAGTGAAAGGTGTCAAAAAGTTTCTTGGGGTTGTTGGATAGTGAGATCAGGGTGGTGTAGTAGGTCTGTTTGGTGAGGTGAAGGGGAGAGTTATAGGTTCTTAACATAAAATTGAAGTGGATGAAGTCTTCTGGTGTGCGAGTTTTCCTCCATAAGCGTTCAGCACTCAGAGCATCGCTGGAGAATTCGAGTTTGCGATTGGAGCTACTTGGTCCAGGGAGCTTCGAAGAGTGTTGTTGTAGTGATGTATAGCCAGATAAGGACAGGAAAAAGAGATCGGGGACAGTGATGAGTATATGGAGTCTGAAAGGGTATGAGGGTTAATGGCTTGTAGATTTCTGAATGTGTGGTAGGTATGAGTGTGCTGGGGTGGGCGAGGATTTGTGAGTCTGAAGGAAAGAATGCTGTGGTCAGAGAAGGGAAGCGGTGAGTTATCTAGGTAGGAGATTCAACAGAGCCGGACAAAGAGGTCAAGGGTGTTACCGTCTTTGTGTGTCTTGGAGGTTGAGAGCTATGAGAGGCCGAGAGAAGTGGTTAGTGATAGAAGCAGGGATGCAGCTGTGGAAGTGGGGCTGTTAATGGGGGTGTTGAAGTATCCCAGGATAAGGGTTGGTAGTTCTGAGGACATGGTGTCGCAGCCAGGCAGAGAAATGGTCAAGGAAGTGGGTTGGTGAGCCTGGGGGCCAATATACAGGGGTTGGACAAAATAATGGAAACACCTAACGTTTTGGCATCATAATCTTCGAACATGTTATAAAAATGCAAACCGTGACATATGGTAATGTTTTGTAGTTGATTATTTGTGTTATGTGATATGTGTATGTAAATTGTTTGTTTTGCAGAATTGTAAGAACATTGATGAGAACCTGATTCCAATGGCAGACCTCTCGGATTTTTAAAGAGGCCAAATTGTTGGTGCTTGTTTGGCAGGCGCTAGTGTAACAGAAAGTGCCCAAATGCTTGGCGTGTCACGGTACTGTCTCCAAAGTAATGACTGTGTTTGAAAGAGAAGGAAAAACGTCCGCAGCAAAGCACAGGTCCGGCCGAAAGTCGAAGTTGACTGAGGGAGACCGGACTCTAAAGCGAATTGTGAGAGGATCGCAAGACCACGGCTCCGAAAATCACTGCTGAGCTCAATGAACACCTACAGAACCCAGTTTCCACGAAAACTGTTTGTCGGGAGCTGCACAAATCTGGATTCCACGGAACAGCTGCAATTAGAAAACCGCTGCTCTCAATGACAAATGTTTCCAAGCGTTTAGAGTGGTGTAGAAACCTTCAGAATTGGTCCCTCGAGCAGTGGAAACATGTGATATTCTCAGACGAATCATCGTTTACCCTATTTCCAACCTCCGGCCAAGTGTACGTTTGGAGACAGCCGAAAGAAGCATTCCATCCAGACTGCCTTCTCCCAACCATAAAACATAGCGGAGGTTCTGAGATGATCTGGGGTGCTATTTCGTGGAGATCCACCGGGCAAAAGATATCCCTTTATGGAAGAATTAACAGCCGAGATTATTTAGGGATTTTGGGCGACCTAGTGCTTTCTATGGTTCAAGCACTGTTCCCATAGGGGAACGCCATCTTTCAGGATGATAATGCACCAATTCATACAGCTAGAATCGTTAAAGCATGGCACAAGGAACATTCTAATGAAGTTGAGCATCTCATCTGGCCCCCACAATCCCTAGACCTCAACATTATTGAGCATTTATGGTCGATGTTAGAGATTCAAGTTAGACGTCGATTTCCACCGCCATCGTCGCTCAAAGAACTGGAGGGTGTTTTAACTGAAGAATTGGCTAAAATTCCTTTGGAAACAATTCACACCTTGTATGAATCCATACCTTGGAGAATTGAGGCTGTAATTGCCGCAAAAGGTGGACCTACACCATATTAAACCAACTTTTGTTGATGTTTCCATTATTTTGTCCAACCCCTGTATGATCGCTACTCTGAGGGAGAGGGGATGGAAGAGCCTGATGGTGTGGACCTCAAAAGAAGGGAATGAGAGCGATGGAACTGGGGGGGGGGATGACCTGGGAAGTGCATCGTGGGGACAGGAGTATGCCGACTCCACCACCAGGTCTGTTTGTGGGTCTCGGGGAATGGGAGAATTGTAAACCACCATGGGAAATGGCAGCAGGGGAGACAGTGTCAGAATCCTTGATCCAGGTTTCCCTGAGGGCCAACAGATAGAGAGTTGTTCAGAAAGTAGTTGTGCAGGAAAGGAAGCTTGTTACATACAGACCGTGGATTCCAGAGGGCACAATTGAAAGAAGGAGATGAGGGAGTGCAAGTAATATTAATAAGATTAGTAAGATTTCAATATGAGGTAGGGTATGTGTTGAGGTTGGGGGATGGTGGGCGAGGGTTGGGGGAGATGACCCCTGAGATCAGTAGGAAGATAAAGAGCAAGTAGTTTTTGGAATTGTAAGAATTTTTTTCTGTGATGTGTTTGGGCAAGATGGGCTGAGGTTTTTCAGGAAGGTGAGGAGTGCATGGGAGATGTAACATGGGAGAGGGGAGTATAGAGGGGCTGATGTGTATGAGTCGTGATGGATGGGGATGGGGCGGTGAATGTGGATGGCAAGGGAACATAGGAGGATAGAAATAAAACACATGGATAAAAGGGAGAGCAAAGTGTGGGTTACCTGACTCTTGCCCTGACTAACTGCCATGGAATAACTGCGATTTCATGATGCTTAGCTTCTGTGATACTTTGCTTATGGGAAGTGTGCCACCCCACATATGTGTGCACCCCTTAGAAGGTTTCTATATATGTAGGCCACACTACAGGATCAGGACAGATGGATTGTGGGAACTGGTTAGGGATAATTTGACTGCTGGGGCCAGCACACCAGGGGGTGGTTAGATGATCAAAGACATTGGAAGCCTGGCTACATCTATATGCTATAGCACAACTGAGAATCTCCTCCACCAGGAGGTATAGCCTGAGAACTTGTCAATATTTTCCCCCAGATGGGCCTGCCAAAGGAGATCTTGACAGACCAAGGAACTCCTTTTATGTCCAAAGTGATGAGGGAGTTGTGTATGGCTCGTCAGATTAAACAACTAAGGACGTCAGTGTACCATCCGCAGTTGGACGGTCTGGTGGAGAGTTTCAATAAGACCCTAAAGTCTATGCTTCAGTAGGTTGTGGAGAAGGATGGCCGAGCATGTGGCCCAGATGCAGGACAGGATTGCGTAGGTGATCCTGATTGTGAGGGAGAGCCTCCTTCAAGCACAGGAGGCCCAGGCAAGGGTCTACTATCAGTCAGCGAGGTTGAGACAGTTAAGCCCTGGAGACCTGGCGATGGTGGAAAGAAAATTAGAAAATAAGTGGTGGCTGAAAAGCTGAGTGACATCAACCATAAAGTCCACCAGCCAGGGAGAAGAAAGCTGTACCAGGTGTACCACATCAACCTGCATAAACCGTGGCAAGATAGGGAACTGGTGGAAGCTGCCTAGGTGCCAGTCCTGAAGCAAAGGTCAAAAATATCACAGTGGCAGAGACACTGTCACTGGCCCAGAAACAACAGTGCTGAGAACTGCTTCAGCGGAACTGTGACCTGTTTTCGGAGTTGCCAGGAGGTATGCAGGTTGTGGAGCATGAGATCTTGACGGAACTGTTACGACGGCGGAACACGCTTAAAAAAATATAAATAAACGTGTTCGCCGCCCAGGGTCCACCGTGCAGCAGGTGAAATAACCGCTGATAAAATGGCAAAACACAGGGACGATAATGTGCACAAGGTTTAACTGCACCTCGTGCACAAAAGTAGCTCTGTTGAGGTCACAGAGCTGCACATGAAAAGTAAGGCCTCTTTCACACTTCCGTTTTTGACAGTCAAGATCCGCCAATTTTTAAAAAAAACGGATCCGCCATTTTTCTTAGCGGATCTGTTTTTTCCCCATTGACTTTCATTATTGGCGGATCCTGACTGATTGCTGTCTGTTGCATCCGTTTTTTTGAGGATCCTCCACAATGTTAGTGTCTGTCAACATCCTCAAAGATTTCTAAACGGAGCTTGCAATGTTTTTTTGGATCCTCCAGACACTGAATTAACCCCAAATTCTGTCTGGGTGCCGGACAAAAAATTCTCTCCGGTTCCTTTAAATTTCCTCATTTTCAGGATCCGTCTAAAAACGGGTCCTGTGCCATCCGTTCACATCAGCTGACAACGGATCCGCTTGTCTGCCTTTTTGGCAGATTTTAACTGATGCAAATAACTGAAGTGTGAAAGAGGCCTAATGCAGAAGCAGGCTGTTTCACAGACAGAGCTGCAAGCAAAACAAAAATACAAAGAACGCTGAGTCTGTATCAGCTTCACAGACCATCAGCGGCACACGTGCGGTAGCCAGGGATCGGAGTAGTTCAAGACAACACTACAACCGGATAGACTTACCGTGGCAGACCGTGTGTACGGCGTCGCAACTGCGGACGCCAAAAACGACTGCAAGCCCGAATTTAGCAAGCGCAATGCAGAACGCTGGCTTCTGTAACGAATGATGCTTGAGCGCGCTAGCGCAATACTGTCTGTCCCAATCACTCACGCAAACGTAATATCCAAGGGAAGGGGTTTCATAATAAGTCATACACCAGACCAAGCATCCATCACCAAGCACACAGCAGCAAGTATAGAAAATACTAGCGCATGGCATAGCGGCCATGCGCACTTTTTATAGCGTACGGGACCTGCCGGAAATCTCCAGAGCCCCGAGCATAACCAATCAAATCAGGAGCAGGACCTGAGCACCTGACTCCTGAACTCCAGTGAGAGCTCGTCCCGTGAGCATGCTCAGTAGCAGGGAAAAAGGACAGCCTCTGGAGACAAATGTGAGAATCTGGGTTGCTGCATAAGCATAGACTGACCCAGATTCCTAACAGGAACTGCATGTGCGGGGTGAAGTAAAAGCCATATTGAAGCCCTGAAGCCTGCCGCAAGGTGATTTCGAAGGAGGCGAGGAGAATGTCGAACCTGGTTGTCATCGAAGAATCAAAGAGCTGTTGGTTCAGCCCCACTGTCCTTGTGATGAAGTCAGATGGAGAGTGGCGTTTCTATAATGACTACAAGAAGCTAAATAAGGTGTCCAAATTTGATGCATATCAGATGCCCCGAGTCGATGATCTCACTGAGAGGCTAGGGTCTGCTAGATAAATCACAACCCTGGACCTAACAAAATGGTACTGGCAAATTCTCCTGTCCCTAAGTGCCAAGGAGAAGATGGCCTTCTCTACACCAGACGAGTGCTTTCAGTATACCAGGATGCCATTCGGTCTGCAGGGAGCCCCAGCTACCTTCCAGAGGGCCATGGGCCAGATCCTAGTCTCTCACAAAAAGTATGTGGCAGATTATCTGGACGACATCGTGATCTTAAGTTCGAATTGGGAAAGTAACCTGTAGAAGGTCCAGGCAGTACTGGATGCGCTAAGGAAGGCAGGGTTTACCATAAACCCTAAGAAGTGTGCCATGGGGAAAGAAGAGGCCAAGTACTTGGGCTACATTGTCAGAAGGGGCGAAATAAAGCCGTAAGTAACTAAGGTGGATGCAATCAAAATAGGTTCAGGTGTTTCTGAGAATTGTGGGATACTATTGATTTATCCAGAATTTTGCGATTATAGCCACATCCCTGACTGACCTTTTAATCAATGCGCAATTGATACACTCAGGTACTACCTGTTAGGCAGAAAGTTCAGGATAGTGTCAGATCATGCACCCCTGAGATGCATGAGGGAAAGGAAGGGGAAGAGTGCCAGGAGACTAGGTGGTTTCTAGCGCTCCAGGACTTTAGTTATCAAGTGGGGCACAGGTTACACGGTAAGGCCAGGGTCAGACTTGTGAGATTCGGACGAGTCTCGCACGTCAATACCCGGCACTCGGATCGGAGCGTTCAGCTGCATGTATTTCTGTGCAGCTGAACGCTCCGATCAGAGTGCCAGCGGCAGTGCCGGGTATTGACGTGCGAGACTCATCCGAGTTATGTGAACTAAAGAGCTGTTGGTTGTTTACCATATCTCCACCCCAGCGTGGGGTTTAGAAGTTACACAGTCAGACTTCTCAGTCATCAGGTGTTCAGTATGTCTGCAGAGGCTAGCTCCAGACTGGTGCTCGTGCTTATGGTAAACTGAACCATGTTTTAGGTAATCCTAAGCAGGCAGATCACCACAGCTAAACAGACTGCATACCATTTTGTTTTGTTTTCCTGTTTTGCCCAATGGGCCATGTTTATTTTTACTTTGCACTTGTTTATAACGCATGTATATCATAAACCAGTGGAAGATTTAAATAGACAGTGTCCCTGTGTCTAACCCCGTGTGCAGCCAGGTGAACCGATCTACCACAATACATACCAATGTATACTATCATGGTAGTAGTAGTCCATTTCTATTTTTGCCTCTGATTTATTTAACCACAATTAGCATAATTATTGATTTAACTATTCTCTGCCTAGCTCACTGTTTTTTTTTTACATATAGTTATCTTGCTTTGCTTGTTGGACCAGTGTTATTTCTCGCAATAGCAAATATATGAGATTCACAGCTTCCCTCCTTTTTCCAATGGGAGTTGCCCACAACTTCCATGCTTTTCTATAGCAGTTTGGACGCTATGTTTGTTCTATATGGGTTGGCTGTAGCGCAGAGGTATATATTTTATTAGTGGTTATATTTCATTATTTTAGTACACAACTGACAGGTGTGCACCATATTATCCGCTGCTTTGCGCTGGAGTAGCCCGCTTTTCCCCTCCACTCATTTACTTCACACATTCTCTGCAGAGACACAGTTCGTTATTTTTATCTACAAAATTAAGGAATTTGTATACAAGAATGTGACTGTATGTGATTAGGGAAAGGGGCCCTGAACCGTCCCTAGGACTGGGGCCCTAACTATCTCGGCTCCCTAAAGGTACCTCTAATGGTGAGGAGGTTTGGGCTGCTAGCCTTACTGTTCTCCTGTTATTCCCTAGACTGTCCCCTTCCCTCAGGAGGCCTGGGACAAAAGTGCTAGTGCATCAACACAAGACAGGCAGTGATAACAGAAAGCAACATACAAAACACTCACCAAAGAGGTATATAGGGAAGGATGTACCAACCAAATGGGAATAGGACAATGAGGAACGCATACACCCAGAAACAGCCTGCAACAAAAATCTCCAATACAGCACAACGTCTCTAAGGACTGACCAGATTTTATAGGGAGAGGAGATGACCAAGTCAGGAACAGCTGTGAGATGGAGCTGGAAATTTCTAACCAGCAAGGAAAGGGTCATTAACCTCTTCAGCATAAAATGAAACGTAATACATTTAATATGAAGCATAAACACACAGGCTAAATGGAATGTCTGCGATTCACAATACGTAGTGATCTTCTTAATCTCAGATCTCCCAGGACGTCACACACTCGTGACAGTTGCAGCCAGTCACTAGTCTCATGCCTCACATACAAGATACCAGTCATTGAGGCCTCATAGAACTAACCAAGCTAAGTGCCCGAGTCACACTACAGCGAGATACGGCCGAGTCTCGCAGGTAAAATCCAAGCTCTGGCGCCGGCACTCCGGAGTGCAGCGTGCAGCTCCATGTATTGCTGTGCGGCTGCTCCGGAGTGCCGGCGCCAGAGCTTGGTTTTAACCTGCGAGACTCGGCCGTATCTCGCTGTGTGTGATCCCGGCCTTAGTGTATGCACCCATCGAGTTTTTTAGGAGAAGGACTCTTCAGGAAATACTGGAGTCTTTTATCCTGAAGTGTTTTTTTTTCTACGCTTTTTGGATCGTCTTTGAATAAACTAGTGAGCGGCTCCTAAGCGAAAACTGCTTGAAGAATGGTCAGGTCACTTCTTTTAACCGATGGGCATCTTTGGAAACCTGAAATTGTTAAAAGAAGTCATTTTTGTATGGAAATGTTCATTCTAGTGTTTATTTCAGAGCTTTTCCAGGTGGGTTACTGAACGCAGCGGCCTGGAAACCACGGAGTGTTCACAGCCACTAAATACTGTAGGACTGAAGCATTGTAGCACATTGTGCAAGAGATCAGACAAGTCCCTGACTGGCTCACTGAAATATGCTAAATAGTGAAAAGAAACAAAGCCCCTAAAATACAGAAAATTAGAATTCCGAAAATAAAAAATGTAAAAATTAGGCCTATTCTGTAATGGTACATCCAGAAAAAGTCACATTTATCAAAATATATTATTACTTCACCCATAAATTATAAAAAATAATCACCATAATTGTGGGGGGGGGGGGGAAGTGTTGGTAAATTTGCCAGAAAATCTGTAATAAAAAGTATTTAAAAAAAAATATATATATATACACATCCAAAAATATTGCAGGTATGCGCATCAGTTCGCCTCACAAAAAACAAGACCTCGTGCCAAAAACCGAACGCTGGCCTGGTCAGGAAGGGGTTAAATGTCATGAGCCGTTTATGTGAAACCAATATGGTGCGCAGGCGAGTGATAGACACAGTAGTGTGAACATGACACAACAGATGACCGCCACCTTCGTCCTCTATTTCCTCATGTGTGCGGCAGAGGGTCGGTCACAGACACTTCTCATTCTCAGCACAATGTCAGATTTCAGCCAAATTCAAAGAATAATCCAATGATAAAAAAAAAATCGAAAAGACTACATCTCCCAGCAACCATCTCGGGCGCTCGTCTAAACCGGATGTAACGTCACAAGGCTTGCTTTAAATACCGCTGTTCGGCGGCGTGACGTCCTCTTGTCATTGGTGCCATCTTAGGAAGGTAGGCGCAGCTGCTGCTGAGCTCCCGGGTCGCGGCCTACTCCTAATCCGCCGCCATCCCTGCTTGTACGCGGCCGCCCGCTCCTATCACTAATCGTATTGTGTTCTCTGTTCACAGGCTCGTCCTCTCAAGATGAGAGCCAAGGTAAGGGGCGATGTGTTGTGGTGTCTGCAGCGGCTTCCGCCATGTTCGCTATTAGTACCGCTCCTGGCGGCAGCTGATGTCTGTGGTGGTGTGTACGGAGGCCGCGTGTGGTGAATGGTCTGGGCGGGTAGTACAGCGCTGAGTGCCGCAGTTCTGTCGTGCTGTGCGGATGGGTACACCGGTGCTGGGTGTTCCGGCCTGCGCTGTGTTGTGGATGCCGTGTGCGGATGGCTACACCGGTGCTGCGGCCTGCGCTGTGTTTTGGATACGGCCTGTGATTTCTAACTCTACTACCGTATTGTGTTTTTCAGTGGAGGAAGAAGCGCATGCGCAGGTACGTATTCACTCACGAGATTTCACGTGGTCTGGGCTCGTTTTCCCTTAGTAATGTGGCTGCTGCTCGTGCCCCACCGTAATGTTCACTGATCTACAGCCCCTGCCCCATCCTGCATGGCTGCATATAATGGTCACTGATCTACAGCCCCTGCCCCATCCTGCATGGCTGCATATAATGGTCACTGATCTACAGCCCCTGCCCCATCCTGCATGGCTGCATATAATGGTCACTGACGTACAGCTCCTGCCCCATCCTGCATGGCTGCATATAATGGTCACTGACGTACAGCTCCTGCCCCATCCTGCATGGCTGCATATAATGGTCACTGACGTACAGCTCCTGCCCCATCCTGCATGGCTGCATATAATGGTCACTGACGTACAGCCCCTGCCCCATCCTGCATGGCTGCATATAATGGTCACTGACCTACAGCTCCTGCCCCATCCTGCATGGCTGCATATAATGGTCACTGATCTACAGCCCCTGCCCCATCCTGCATGGCTGCATATAATGGTCACTGACGTACAGCCCCTGCCCCATCCTGCATGGCTGCATATAATGGTCACTGACGTGCAGCTCCTGCCCCATCCTGCATGGCTGCATATAATGGTCACTGACGTACAGCTCCTGCCCCATCCTGCATGGCTGCATATAATGGTCACTGACGTACAGCTCCTGCCCCATCCTGCATGGCTGCATATAATGGTCACTGACGTACAGCTCCTGCCCCATCCTGCATGGCTGCATATAATGGTCACTGACGTACAGCTCCTGCCCCATCCTGCATGGCTGCATATAATGGTCACTGACCTACAGCTCCTGCCCCATCCTGCATGGCTGCATATAATGGTCACTGACGTGCAGCTCCTGCCCCATCCTGCATGGCTGCATATAATGGTCACTGACGTGCAGCTCCTGCCCCATCCTGCATGGCTGCATATAATGGTCACTGACGTACAGCTCCTGCCCCATCCTGCATGGCTGCATATAATGGTCACTGACGTACAGCTCCTGCCCCATCCTGCATGGCTGCATATAATGGTCACTGACGTACAGCTCCTGCCCCATCCTGCATGGCTGCATATAATGGTCACTGACGTACAGCTCCTGCCCCATCCTGCATGGCTGCATATAATGGTCACTGACGTACAGCTCCTGCCCCATCCTGCATGGCTGCATATAATGGTCACTGACGTACAGCTCCTGCCCCATCCTGCATGGCTGCATATAATGGTCACTGACGTACAGCTCCTGCCCCATCCTGCATGGCTGCATATAATGGTCACTGACGTACAGCTCCTGCCCCACTTTGAGCAACTATAGGATAAATGTATATATTGACACGTAGATTCTGCTGGCAGGTTAACTGTGTGCACACTAGTGGCATCCTTGACACTTTTGCTGTGGGTGGAACGTTGCAGGGCCCATGTTCATCGTAATGTATGCTACAAAGTTCTCCAGACTGCCTAGAGTACATCTTACATTAATGCATGGAAGCTGAATAGATGTCTAATTCATTAAGATGTGTGTTGCTTACCCAGCAGACACTTCAGTTTACACCAGTGTATAAAACCTGGTCTTGATGAACTAGCCCCATTAATATTTAATAGCAGTGACCTAATCAGAGCTTTCCTTTTAATCTGTTTGTTTCAGTTTTTGGGAGAATTGGTCAATTTACAAACTGATATAGCCATAAGCATAAAGGATAACCAGGGTGCTGTAAGAGGCCTTGGTGTAATGGAGTTGTAATCTGTGCCTCCCTTCCCATTGGAATTCTTTGATTCCTTGGGCCTTCAAACACACTTTAACGAGAATATCATGGTAACAAATGAAGATAACTGCATAAATTGGCAAAATCATGTGCCCAATGGCTGTTCTTGTTTGGAAGTCATGGTCAGTCTGTATACACATGCTAACTCCACCCATCAGACTATAACTATTTTAATCATTGCTTGATCCTAACCTACACTTGTATGGGTATCTGCCTAGGAGAGGTATTATATATTGGGTTAGGTGCCCAGCAAAAAAGTCTCCAGCTGTTCTGTGGCAGCACCATCAGCCAGAACTGTTCAATTGGGGAGCTGCTGTCTTCTGATGGTGGCCATGGCAGGGTACTGAACATAAGTCTCAGTACCCTGTCATGGCTGCAATCAGACAGCAGTTGAGTAGTTCAGGTGCCAACACATAGTATTGGCACAATACTGCATAGAATCGTAGAGTTGGAAGGGACCTCCTGGGCCATCTGGTCCAACCCCCTGCTCAAAGCAGGATTTGCTAAATCATCCCAGTCAGATGTCTGTCCAGCCTCTGAAGACTTCCATTGAAGGAGAACTCACCACTTCTCGTGGCAGCCTGTTCCACTCATTGATCACTCTAACTGTCAAAAAGTTTTTTCTAATATCTAATCTGTGTCTCCTCCCATTCAGTTTCATCCCATTGCTTCTAGTCTTTCCTTGTGCAAATGAGAATAAAGTTGATCCTTCTACAATGTGACAGCCCTTTAGATATTTGTAGACAGCAATTAAGTCTCCTCTCAGTCTTCTCTTTTGCAAACTAAACATTCCCAAATCCTGCAACCTTTCCTCATAAGACAGGGTTTGCAGACCGGTCACCATTCTGGTCGCTCTTTTCTGAACTTGCTCCAGTTTGTTGATGTCTTTTTTTAAAATGTGGTGCCCAAAACTGGACACAATATTCCAGATGAGGTCTGACCAAAGAGGAGTAGAGGGAAATAATGACTTCACGTGATCTAGACTGTATGCTTCTGTTAATACATCCTAGAACTGCATTTGCCTTTTTTGCTGCTGCATCACACTGTTGACTCATATTCAGTCTGTGATCTATTAGTATACCCAAGTCTTTTTCACATGTGCTGTCACTTAGCCCTATTCCTCCCATTTTATATATGCTTTTTTCATTTTTATTGCCCAGATGTAGTACTTTGCATTTCTCCCTGTTAAAAACCATTCTGTTAGTTACTGCCCACTTCTCCAGTTTATTTAAATCTTTTTGAATCCTCTCTCTCTTCTCTAGTATTAGCTATCCCTCCTAGCTTTGTGTCATCAGCAAATTTAATCAGTTTACCCTCAATTCCTTCATCTAAATCGTTGATAAAGATGTTGAACAATACAGGGCCCAGGACAGAGCCCTGTGGTACCCCACTTGAGACATTCTTCCAACTGGATGTGCAGCCATTTACGACCACTCTTTGGGTCCGATCACTAAGCCAGCTATGAATCCACCTAACAGTTGCCTTGTCCATTCCATACTTAGTCATTTTTTCAATAAGGATTGTGCTTTCTAAAGCCTGTGCTTTCTAAATGTGACTGAGTGCTATGGCTAATCACTAACTTTTTTATTTTTTTTTAGACTGAAGCGAAAGAGGAGAAAGATGAGGCAGAGGTCCAAGTAAACGTCTCTTCCTTTGCTGCTTACAAGGCCTGCAAGCTAAACACAGCACTCCAGAGAAGGATGAATCTACAGCTTGTGTGTGATCTTCAAGATGCTTTCAGTCTCTGGCTTATTGGCTCTGTATGGATGTGACCACCCTTCTGGCTGTAGAAGATGAACAGCCCATGATGTCTTGGACTGACATGCTAATGCCTCCCTGCTTTCAGGAGTTGGACTTGTTAGTTTATGATCTTGTGCAGCAAGTGTATTAAACATGTTTTTGGTAAAACCAAGCAACATCTATTTTGCATTTTATACAGGTTGGGGAGTTGACTATTCTCTCATACCATTACTGGGGATCACTAGATTTTAAGTCTGTTCTTCCAGGTGATGGAAGAACTAGGTACTGTGATTTAGAGTGTAGCATGTCTATTAGGGCATGTTAAGATTTCCTTTTGTATGCACAGATGTGTCAAAGTAAAACTAAAAAAAGGGTGTTGAGTTGTTTGCTGGATGCAGGTCAAACAGCCAGCAGTTAGGAATGCTAATTACACTACATAATTGCAGTTAACACTGGCAGATGGCTACATCTTTGCTGATTGGTGTGTAATATCCTATTCAGACAGGCTGACCACACATGCAGATCATGCCATGTGCATTGGAATTGTTCTGTGTGCTTTCTCGCTGTTCATTGCAGCACATGTCCTGTTTATGCAGGAAAATGCACTGCCAAGAACTATCTTAAAGCAAGCTTAACCACTTCATGACCTATAGGTGTACATCATGGGTAGCATCCATTTATTTGATGCTGGCTCTGGTGCTGAGCAGACATCTTTTACCACATGTGGCTCTTAACACTTTTGTGTTCATTTTTTGCTCCCCTTCTTCCCAGAGCCATAACTTTTTTTTTTTTTTTTTTTTTTTTTTTTTTTTTTTTTTTATTCCACTATTATGGCCATGTGAGGGCTTGGTTTTTTTTTTTTTGCAGGACGAGTTGTACTTTTGAACGACACCATTGGTTTTACCATGTCGTGTACTAGATGACAGGAAAAAAATTCCAAGTGCAGTGAAATTGCAAGAGTGCAGTCCCACACTTGTTTTGTTTGGCTTTTTTACTAGGTTCACTAAATGCTACAACTGACCTGCTGTTATGATTCTACAAGTTCATAGATAAAAAAGAACCTAGACATGTCTGGTGTCTTAGGCTAGTTTCACATTAACGTATCTTCACGCAGTGCATGGTGCTGCTAAGCCCCGCCCCCTCCAGTCATCTCCCTACTATCACACAGCGCTGCATGAGATCTGCACACCCTATGTTTAGCATAGGGTGTGCAGACCGTGCGCTAGTAGGATTTTTGTGTGCTGCGCACTTATGAAGGTGCGCGGATGTGTGCCGAACGCACCATGTTGCATTTTGGTGCGCTCGGCGCACCTTCAAAAGTGCGCAGCGCACGCAAAAATACTAGCGCACGGTCTGTGCACCCTATGCTAAACAGGGTGCGCAGATCGCATGCAGTGCTTTGCGATAGGGAGATGACAGGAGGGGGTGGGGCTTAGCGGCGCCATGCGCTGTGTGAAGATACGCTAGTGTGTGAAACTAGCCTTGAGTGGTGAAAGTATTAAGTTACGTACCGGTAACAGTATTTATCGGTCGTCCGTGACGGCACCAGCTGAGAGGGGGGATCCGCCCTTCAGGAACCGGAAACCTACAGATACAAAAGGGCAGCACCTCTCCCACGCATCAGTTGGTTTCCTGTTCCTAGAGGACGGGACTTCCTTCAGATCGTCCATCATGGAGTCGCCGAGGGATTCCCAGGCCGGCTGACCGACCCAGGTAGCGAGGGGGTCTCCTACCTCGGTCAAGCTCGGGTCCCTGGAAGCGCCACGGTGGGGCTGGGTAGGTCACCACGAAGGTGGTGAGAGCAGGTGGAGCCAGGGGTCGGGTGGACAGCCACCTCCATATTGCCGCACCAGGAGGTATGTATGTCCCGGGCCCCTCCTGGTGCTCTCTCCCCGTGGTCCGCTCTCTCTTCGGGCCGGCGGTGGCGCCCGATCGGCGGACGCAGGTCGGCGCGCGTGGGGGCTGTGGCCTTGCCTGAGCTGGGGGCGCCGTGCCGGCTCCTTCTGCACGTCCCCGCAGGCTGCCGAAACCGGAAGTTGGGCGCCGCGTGTGCACGGCGGTACTGGGTGGCGCGCAGTGGCTGGGGGGGGGGGGGGGAGATGACCGGAGCTTGCGGGGGGAGGTGTGCACCAGAACCCTGCTGACCCGGACAAGGAGGCCTTAAAAGGCAGGAGGTGACGCTGCTGGGGTGCTTCTGAAGGCCCAGTGATGGATACGACAGAAGCCCCCATAGAGCAGCTGGACGAGGTGCAGGAGCACCCACAGAAACAGGCCACAGTGAAACCACATGCGAGTGGCCAGCAGAAGAAGAAACTGACGGGCGAACAAAGCCACAGAAGTTCCTCCAGGCTAAAGGACCCTCCTGCCTCCCTCCGTGATCCGGTACCTGCCTCATCTGCATGGGTAAGAGATCTCTGTGAATGTACCCTGATACAGTGTTCCCTTATGTTTTTTTTTCGCAGGGGAGGAAAGCTACGGGAAAACAAGCACAGGGAATGTGCCCTCTGTAGTTGCCCCTTGCCGGACGGCCACCCTAAAAAATTGTCAGCCATGCGTGAGACAAACGGTAGGGGTGGAAGGGGACGTTGGCCCTGGGGTAGATTGACAGGCCCTTACACTCTCCCCCGTCCATACAGGTAGCTGAAGAAACGCCGGACTTCACCACAAGCCTGAGGGACATAATCAGGACAGAGATAAAGGCCCTATCTAAAAAGGATTCCTCTAGGGGAAGAGAATGTAGTTTCTCAGGTTCAGAGTCATCGACCGCCCTAAGGATCGATGATTCTTCAGATTCCCCGGCCTCCACGTCGTCTGAGGAGGAAGACTCGAATCGATTCTGCTTCCCCTTAGACCAGATGGATAAGCTAGTTAAAGCAATAAGGTCCACCATGGGGGTAGCAGACACAAAACCGGAACTTTAATCTCAGGACGTGATGTTCGGGGGTCTAGATCCCAGGAAGCGGAAGGCCTTTCCATTAAATGATAAGGTCCAGAGCCTAATAGGGAATGGAAGAGACCTGAAAAAAGAGGCTCCTTACCTCCGGCCTTCAAACGGAGGTACCCGTTTGACGACCCAGTGGTAAACAGATGGGATAAGGCCCCTAAGCTGGACGTGGCAGTAGCCAAAGCCTCCAAAAAATCCTCCATTCCCTTCCACGACATGGCCTCCTTAAAAGACCCGCTAGATAAGAAAGCAGACTCCTTTTTGAAGGGAACTTGGGAGATGTCAGCAGGTGCTCTAAGACCAGCGATAGCTGCCACATGTATGGCCAGATCCATGATGGTCTGGCTAGACCAATTGGATTCCCAACTAAAGGACTGAGTCTCAAGAGCTTCTATCCGGAAAACGCTGCCAATCATCCAAAGTGCGGCAGCTTTTTTGGCTGACGCTTCAGCAGACTCTGTGAGGATGGCAGCCAGAACTGCGAGTTTAACGCAGCTCGAAGGGCCCTTTGGTTAAAATGCTGGCCGGGAGATATCCAGGCCAGATCACGACTCTGCTCCATTCCATGTGAGGGTGAATATCTGTTTGGCCCAGTCTTGGATGAACTCTTAGAGAAAGCCGGGGATGATAAAAAGAAGTTCCCCAGTCTACCAAATCCTTCTTACAGACGTCCCTTTACCAGGAAAGGCTATTTCTGTAGAAGGCCGCCCAGAGATCAGGGCAGATGGGAGGACAAAAGGAGAGGTACAGGTTCCATTTTCAGAGGAGGGGGGCGTCAAGAAGGTCCAGCACGTGACACTAAAAAACCGCCCCAATGACTAGTTGCTCCGGTAGGGGGGAGACTTAGCTGCCTTCTACCCAGCCAGGTCCTTGATTTCCAATAGTAAATGGATACTGGGGGTGATAGCTGCTGGTCTACGCCTAGAATTTGCCCGGGTCCCCCAAGGTCGATTTAAAGTCACCCCGCCCAGGTCTTCCACACCAGAACGAGCTGCCCTGGAGGCCGAGGTGCATGATCTCTGCTGTAAGAGGGTCCTAACGGTGGTCCCAGAGGGAGAAACGGGGAAAGGGTTTTACTCTGCGCCCCCCCCCTGTTCCTGGTCCGCAAACCAGATGGGTCCTTCAGGACTATAATAAATCTTAAATCCCTCAATGAATTCCTGGTCATACGCCCGTTTAAGATGGAGACAATTAAATCAACAATAAAATTACTGTTTCAAAACTGTTTTATGGTGGTGTTAGATTTAAAAGACGCTTACTACCATATTCCCATTCATGCGGCTCATCAGCGGTTTCTCAGAGTGGCGGTTCAGCTGGATGGGTCAGTCCAACATTTCCAATATGCGGCCCTCCCCTTTGGGGTGGCAGTCGCTCCTCGTGTGTTTACCAAAGTAGTAGCGGAAGTTATGGCCCATCTACGTGAATCAGACATTCTTGTGATCCCCTACTTAGATGACTTCCTGATCGTAGGGAAAACAGCAAAACATTGTCTGGAACAGCTACAAAGGGAAATGTCTGCCCTAGAGGGGTTAGGATGGCTGCTTAACATTAAAAAGTCTTGGTTACAGCTGGTGAGAGTCCAACAATTCTTGGGCCTGATCCTAGACTCTGAGAAACAGGAATGCCGTCTGCCCCCGGAGAAGCTTGTTCGCTTACACTATCAGGTCCTGAACGCTTCCAATAACCCTACCATGTCCCTCAGGAAAGCCATGTCCCTCCTGGGTTCCCTCTCGTCCTGTATCCCAGCAGTCCAGTGGGCACACTTCATACAAGAAAACTGCAGGGCGAGGTCTTAAGGCATCAGAGAATCCTTGAGGGGTTACTTAGAGGGCCAGCTAACCTTGTCCCGAAACACAAGGGAGTCCCTAGAGTGGTGGCTAGGCAAGGATAATTTATCCAAAGGGGTCCCCTGGGAGTATGACATATCCCACATAATCACCACAGATGCTAGCCCTTCCGGTTGGGGGGCCCATATGGGTGAGATTCTGGTACAAGGCCTATGGGAGCATCATCAGATAGAAATGTCATCTAATCTGAAAGAGTTGACAACGGTAAAGCAGGCAGCTAAGGAGCTACTTGTGTATCTACAGGGCCATCATGTGCGAGTGTTCTCCGACAATCAGGTCACCGTGGCTTATATCAACCACCAAGGCGGGACTCGTTCCAAACCCCTGATGAATGTGGCAGAACGGCTGTTCCGGCTAGCAGAGCAGCATTTTCAATCTTTAACAGCTCTACATATAAAAGGGAAGGAAAATATCACTGCAGATTTCCTAAGCCGCAATCCACTAAAACAAGGAGAATGGTCCCTAAGCACCTCCATCTTTGACCTGATTGTACAAAAATGTGGACAACCAGAGGTAGACCTCTTCTCTACCAGAGGAAACAGAAAATTAAAACAATTTTGCTCCCTAAATCCCAGAGAGAACCCCCTGGCGGTAGATGCCTTTCTGATAAAGTGGGACTTCGGGCTAGCACACGCCTTCTCTCCCCTATCACTACTACCCCTGGTGATGAAGAAAATCAGGAGAGACAGAGCAAGGGTGATAGTTATCGCTCCATTTTGGCCCAGGATGGCTTGGTTTTCTTGCCTCAGGACCATGTCGGTGTCCGACCCTTGGGTCCTTCCGGACATCCTGGATCTATCCCAGGGCCCAGTGTTCCATCCTCAGGTGGCTGGCCTACATCTGACGGCGTGGAGTTTGAACGGACACTGCTGAGAGAAAAAGGCTTCTCCCCAGATCTGATTAACACCCTACTTAAAAGTAGAAAAGTCATCACTACCAAAATCTGTCAGAATTTGGAAAAAATTCCTGCAGAACTCTGGAGTGGTCGCTGGCGCTTCAGCACCTGTAAACCAAATCTTAGTTTCCTCAGAAAGGTCTGGATATGGGGCTTTCCACTACCACCCTTAAAGTACAAGTATCAGCCTTGGGGGCCCCTCATTAGGTGCAATATTGCGGGTAATTACTGGATCAGTAGATTCATTAAGGCAGCAGGTAGATCCAGGCCAATAGCGAAAGATAGATTCATGCCGTGGGACTTGAACCTAGTCCTCACGGCTATGACAGGTTCGAATGGGGATTCTATCTCATCAGCTTCCATAAAGAACCTGTCCCTCAAAGTAGCCTTCCTGGTAGCTCTAACCTCAGCTCGTAGGGTAAGCGACATCCAGGCATTATCTAGACGTCCTCCTTATATACAGTTCAAGGACGATAGGGTAATACTCAGACCTGATCCGGCGTATTTACCTAAGGTAGTTTCCAGCTTTCATAGGACACAGGAGATAGTCCTTCCATCTTTCCTTCCTAATCCAGCTAATGAGAAGGAAGAGAAACTTCACACCTTGGATGTTAGGAAATGCCTCATAGAATATCTGGCAGTTACCGATCCCTGGAAAAAAGATAATGCCCTGTTTGTCTCCCATCAAGGCCCTAGGAAAGGTTGTAGAGCGTCAAAAAGTACACTAGCCAGGTGGGTTAGAGAAGTGATCTCAATAGCATACACCTCAAAAGGCAGGTCGCCACCCCGGCAGCTGAGGGCGCATTCCACCAGAGCCATGGCGACCTCGTGGGCCGAAAGATCAGAAGTGTCCATTGACCAGATATGTAAGGCGGCTACTTGGTCCTCTCCGAGCACCTTTTATAGTCATTATAGGCTAGACTTGGGTGCTTCCACAGACCTCTCTTTTGGTATAAGGGTACTGCAGGCTGTAGTCCCTCCCTAAATAGTTTTACTCTCTAATTCTCTCAGGTGGTGCTGTCATGGACGACCGATAAAGTCTTAGTTACTCACCGGTTAACGGTGTTTTTCGGAGTCCATGACAGCACCCGTATATTCCCTCCCTTTAGTTTAAATTTGGGTGTGCACTTCTTCCTCTTGTATGTACACTGGTAAGGAATAGTTGTGTAAAATTACTGTATGTAAATTTTGCTATTAACCATTGTGGTCCTCTTGTGCTCTGTAATCCAACTTATGCGTGGGAGAGGTGCCGCCCTTTTGTATCTGTAGGTTTCCTGTTCCTGAAGGGCGGATCCCCTCTCTCAGGTGGTGCTGTCATGGACTCCGAAAAACACCGTTAACCGGTGAGTAACTAAGACTTTTTCGGAAGCCCATGACTGCACCACGAGAGGGGATCCGTCCTTCAGGAACAGGAAACCTACAGATACAAAAGGGCGGCACCTCAACCATGCATCAGTTGGATTACAGAGCTTGAGAGGCTACCATGGTTAGTATACAACCTATTTACCAAAAAATTTTTTACACCATCTCCCACATAAGGTAAATTTGTGAACAATCTTCTAAAGGAGTGCACCCCTATATGTGAACAAGGGAGGGAACTAAGGGTGCTGTCATGGGCTTCCAAAAAATACCGTAACGGTACGTAACTTAATACTTTATTCGGACTCCCATGACAGCACCACGAGAGAATTACAGAGATGTAAACTAACTTAGGTAGGGACTACAGCCTGCAGCACCCTTAGTCCAAAGGTGAGATCTGAAGAGGCACCCATGTCTAACCGATAGTGGTTAAAAAAGGTGGAAGGAGATGACCAGGTGGCTGCCTTACATATCTGGTCAATTGACACTCCAGATCTCTGCCCAAGATGATGCCATGGCACGCGTGGAATGCGCCCTCAAATTCTGTGGAGCCGGTCCGCCACCTGCTGTGTAGGCAAGAGAGAGCCTCCCTAATCCACCTGGCTAACGTGCGTTTTGATACTCTACATCCCCCCCCATTTTCTCGTTTTGATACTCTACATCCTTTCCTGGGACCTTGGAAGGATAGGAATAATGCATTCTCCTTCTTCCAAGGATCTGTGGCTGATAAATATTTAAGTAAGCATCTCTTAACATCTAATGCCTGAAGTTTTTGTTCTTTTGGATTGGTTTGATTAGGGAGGAAAGAAGGCAGAACTATCTCGTGTCCTGTGAAAGTGTGATGCTACTTTGGGAAGGTATGCTGGGTCTGGCCTTAGGATTACTCTATCCTGTAAGAACAGTGTAAGGGGGCAATCTGGAAAGTGCCTGTATGTCGCTTATTCTACGTGCGGATGTTATCGCTACCAGAAAGGCTGCCTTAAGTGATATAACCTTTAGACTGAATGCAGACGTACTTTTGGCCCTGTGGATTTTTCCGCGCAGAATGGAAGAAAGCCGCAGGTCAAATGACCTGCATTTTTCCTACAGATTTCTTCCATTTTTCCTGCGGTTTTTGTGCGGTTTTCCAATGCGGTTCTCCCCCTGCGGATTTGGTGACAGGGGAGATGGAAAACCGCACAAAAGGAACATGCTGCGGATTTTGTACCGCAGGAAAACCGCGTGGAAAAATCCGCAGCGTCTGCACAGCGGTTTTTCCATTGATTTTAAGGCTACTGTACATCACAATGCGGATATGCAACGTTTCTGCGCGGTAAAATCCGCTGCAAATCTGCATCGTGTGCACACAGCCTTAATGAGGCCAAATCCAGAGGTTCAAATGGTCCTGTCAGGCTGTAAGGACTAAATTTAAGTCCCAAGGTACACATCTGTCTTTGTGTATGGGTCTCAATCTAGCCACTGCTTTGCTGAACCTTGCTACCCAATAGTTATTGGCAATATCACATGCAAACAGGGCCCCTAAGGCTGAAACCTGTACTCTTAATGTACTTGTGGAGAGACCCCTCTGGAGGAATTCCAGAATTTGTTTCGTGGGAATTCCGTCCCTGACATCAAACTGAAAGGTGGACAGGAATCTCCTCCAGGTTCTAGCATAGATATTTGTGGTAGTTTGTTTTCTGCTTTTCAGGAGGGTATCAATTAAATTTTTGGAGAACCCTCTATCCTTTAATAGTGTACTCTCAAACACCACGCTGTCAAATGGAGTCCCGCTACCTGTGGGTGGCTGACTGGCCCCTGGTAGAGGAGATCCGGAAGGTTCGGCAGTACCCAGGGATCGCATACAGACATGGTCCTTAACCATGCGAACCAGGGCCTCCTGGGCCAGAAGGGGGCAATTAATATGACCCTTGCCCGATCTTCCCTGATCTTCCTTACTACCAGAGGTAGGAGGTTTAATGGCGGAAAGGCATATGCTAGAGAGAAGTCCCATCTTATCAGGAGGGCATCCACTGCCAGTGGATTTTCCCTGGGATTCAGAGAGCAGAACGATTTTTCTTCCTGTTCTCTCTGGTGGCAAAGAGGTCTACCTCCGGGTGACCCCACTTGCGGACAATCTGGTTGTAAATATCTGTTTAAAGCCCATTCTCCTTGCTTTAGGGCCCTGCGGCTTAGAAAGTCTGCCTTCATGTTGTCTTTTCCCCTGATGTGGAGCGCAGTTAAAGATTGAAAATTTTCCTCGGCTATCTGAAGGAGACGTTCCGTTATCCGCATCAGGGCATCGGAGCGAGTTCCACCTTGGTGGTTGACATAGGCTACTGCTACCTGGTTGTCTGAGAGTATCCTCACATGATGGCCCTGTAGGTACATAAGGAGATCTTTAACTGCCAACTCAATCGCCAACAGCTCCCTCTGGTTAGATGAGGTCTCAGCATCGGAGTCCCAATGTCCTTGTACCACTATGTCCCCCATATGGGCCCCCCAACACAAAGGACTAGCGTCTGTGGTTATTATGCGGGTTATCTGCGTCACCCAGGGCACCCCCGAGGCTAAGTTTCCGTCATCGAGCCACCACATAAGGGATGTAAGAGTCGAGGGGCATAGTAATACCTGACCCTGTAG
This sequence comes from Dendrobates tinctorius, assembly GCF_039654945.1. Classification (NCBI taxonomy): domain Eukaryota; kingdom Metazoa; phylum Chordata; class Amphibia; order Anura; family Dendrobatidae; genus Dendrobates; species Dendrobates tinctorius. The sequence goes on along the minus strand of NW_027361854.1, from coordinate 137,652 downwards.
GGAGCCCTGCTATTAACTAGGATGTCTTTCTGAAGGGCCCTAGTATGGAATTGTGCCCATTTGACCGCTGGAATACATGGTTAGAGAGCGTAACAGAGACATGGCCTGCCTGAGGGTCATGGAGGGTTTATCAATTGCCCGAAGAACCTGCTGCTGTATCTGTTGTAATTTATCTAATGGTAACAGACACTGCTGAGTTTCTGATTTCAACAGCAAGCCTAGAAACTTCTGGATCCTTAAGGGATGAAATCGGGATTTCTCGTAATTTATTATCCATCCGAGGTTCTCTAATCTGGACTTAGCTTTTTCTATCTCGGATAGACAATGGCCCACCGAATTTCCCACAATCAAAAAATCATCTAAGTATGGGACAATTAAGATATCAACTGCCCGTAAATGAGCCATAACTTCGGCCACTATCTTTGTAAATACCCGGGGTGCTGCTGAGAGACCAAAGGAAAGGATTCTATACTGATAATGACGGACTATACTGTCTATTGAAACCGCCACTCTCAGGAACTGTTGGAAATCTGCGTGGATAGGTACATGATAGTATGCGTCTTTCAAGTCCACGACTGCCATAAAACACCCTTCAAACAACATTTTTATTGTTGAATTGATGGAATCCATTTTAAAGGTGCGATTAACCAAAAACTCATTAAGGAAACGTAAATTAATAATCGTTCTAAATGTTTTATCTGTTTTTTGGATTAGGAATAAGGGAGAGTAGAAACCTCTACCTCTCTCAGATTCCGGAACCTCAACCAGGACGTTTCTCAGGCACAGGCTCAAGACCTCCGCTTCTAAAGCAGCTTGTTCAAAGGGTGAAGATCTTAAGGGAGTTGGTTTAAAGGTATCCCGTGGAACATGACTGAACTCCAACCTGAGCCCGGTGGATATTACGTTCCGCACCCAGTCACTATTGGTGATCTGTAACCATGCTGGGAGGAAGGATGACAGTCTACCCCCCCACGGGAATTGCTAGTCATTGGTTCGGTCTCTTCCGTTCTCTCGACGAGCGCCTGAACATGAAGCCCGTACCTCTTTTTCTTCTATCCTCCCATCTGGGACGGTCTCTATTAGGTGAAGGATTATGCCTTCTCCCCTGACCGAATCTCCTATTAGGCCGGGGTCACACTAGCGATTAAATCGGACGAATGCAATGCGATAAGAAATCGCATTGCATTCGTCCCAATGTTATATGGGGCAGCTCCCATCATGCGATTTTTGATCGGATCCGATCCTCGGACCAAGACAATCGCAGCATTCTGCGATTGTCACCGATTTTTGGATCGGATTCGACAATGCAAGTTTATGGAGGCGAGAAAAAATGGGACTACAAACGGACCAGATGTGTGACTTGCGATAAAATCGCACCCGGTGTCCTTTAGCAAAAGCCGGCAATTCTTCCAATACAGTAAAATCACACTGACCGGTTAAATACAGAAAGAATGATTAGATCTAGAAACATATATATATATGTATATATATATATTTTATACATGTCATAGAGACACATTTATACATATATTTCGAATTCATACAGTTCATCATAGCAGTATAGCTGCTGAAACATTTGCCGGCTTTTGTATAATCATTCTCCTGCCCAACATGAAATGACACATGGTTTACATATAGTTAACCATTTCATTTCATGTTTTTTTGTTATGTCTAACTATATGTAAACCATGTGTCATTTCATGTCGGCCAGGAGAATGATTATACAAAAGCCGGCAAATGTTTCAGCAGCTATACTGCTATGATGAACTGTATGAATTCGAAATATATGTATAAATGTGTCTCTATGACATGTATAAAATATATATATATATTATATATATGTATTTAATGTGCCTAGATCTATTCATTCTTTCTGTGGGGAAACCTGTCATTGGGCTCCATTATATGTCCATTTAGCTATCCTGCGAGAAAATCTCGCCAGACTGATGTCAAACGGATCCTTACATGCGATTAAAATCGCATCAATGAAGAAAAATCGCATCAAAAACGGATCACTGGTTAAGATACCTTTGTGCGATTTCGGACCCTTAAAATGGGACCGATTTTTTTATTCGTTGTGTGTGATTCCAGCCTTAAATGGACGATGGTATGATGCGGACCAAAGATTTGGGAATTTTTTCTTATTGTCCCCGACTTTCTCAAGCAGTTCGTCCAGGACTGCTCCGAACAAATATCCCCTCTCACACGGGATAGTACAGAGTTTCGGTCTGGATTGAATATCTCCCTGCCAGCACTTTAACCACAGGGCTCTACGAGCCGTATTAGAGAGTCCTGCTGCCCTGGCGGCCATTCTTACTACATCAGCCGAGGCATCCGCTAGGAAGGCTGTGCCCTCCTGGATTATTGGTAGGGCCCCAAGAATTGTCTGTCTAGACGTTCCCTGTTTTAACTGCGACTCTAACTGGTCCAACCAGACCATCATGGACCTGGCCGTGCATGTTGATGCTACTGCTGGTCTTAAGGAACCGGCTGCCATCTCCCAGGTACTTTTAAGGAAGGTATCTGCCTTCCTGTCTAAAGGATATTTAAGGGACCCCATGTCCTCAAAGGGTAGTGAGGATCTTTTTGACGCCTTTGCAATTGCCGCATCTAATTTGGGGGCCTTGTCCCACGTGTTCACTGTCGGATTATCGAAGGGGTATCTACGCTTGAGGGCTGGTGGTAGCGACCCTCTTTTATCTGTTTTTTTTTCCACTCTCTGCGGATCAGATCCTGAATTTTTTCGTTCAATGGGAAGACTCTTCGCTTCCTCTACTCCAGCCCCCCGAACATGACATCCTGCATGGATAACTGAGGCTTAGGCCTGTTTCACCCATCAGTTTTTTTGGTCAGTCAAAATCTGCTAAAATGGCGGATAACGGATCCGTTCCTGTACTGACCACAACGTTTGGTACGAGAGAGAGAGATAATTTTTCAGCCACCAGAACAGAGTTTAGGGTTAAATTTGCGGCTGAGTGAGAAATGCGGATCCGCCCGCCCGAAAAAACGTAGCATGGTCCATTCGGGCATGTCGGCGGACGTCAAAATTTTGGCGGATCCGCCAAAAAACGGATCCAACGGATGGCCATCCGTCAAGATCTGCTGGTAATGCAACTCAATGGGGAAAAAAACAGATCCGCCAAGAAAAATGGCGGATCCGTTTTTTTTGCAAAACGGCGGATTTTGACTGATGGACACAAACGGATGTGTGAAACAGGCCTTAGGCTCCTCCACTTCCATTGTCCCTCTGACTGCTTTTACTAGCTTGTCTACTCGGTCAAGCGGAAGACAAAACCGACCAGAGTCCTCTTCTTCTGAGGAGGACGAGGGAGATGAAACATGGGAGCCCTTACTTCTCCATTCTGCCGAGGAATCGGACTCCACCGGGTCCCCACCCCTTAAGCTTTCTGGTTGGGACAGGGATTTTAGGGTTTCCTTCATCTCTGCCTTGACTATGTCCCTTAAACTCGCAGCTACCACGGGCGACTCCTCCGCCACTGTCTGCTGGATACAGGGGGGACACAACCTTTTGGGGCATGAGTCTGGTAACGGGCATTCACAGAGTGCGCATTCCCTGTGTTTGGTTTTACTCATAGCTTTCTTCCCCTAGAATAAAACACAGAAGGAGGCCCCGTCACAGAGTGAACATTCACGAAGATCACTTACCAGTGCCACAATCAAGTACCGGAGAATGAGGGGGATTTTTATCAGTCGATGCTTCTGTCCACCTAGAGGAGCCTTTATGACTGGATTGGTCACTTCGTCCTGCACGCTCCTTACTGTCACGGGACTCTTTCTTTTGTTTGACCTGCCGAAGGTCATCCAGGGGGGGCAGTGATGATTGTCGCTGCTGCCGCCGCTTTTGCTGCCGCTGCTGCTTTTGCTGCCGCTGCTGCTCCTGATCGCTCTCCATTACTGTGCGCAAAAATGTGGCCAAGGCATGGCACCCATCTAGGGTCCTGCCTATATCCCCCTCCTCCGGACAGCAGATTCCCTCCTGCCGTGCCTTTCCCCCCTAATAGGGCCCCCCTCCCAGCTGGCGCCGCTTCCGGCAGGTGAACCGGCGCTTACCGGCGTGTCTCAGATGGGCGTCGACATCTTGGGTCCTTGCGCCTGCGCAGTGGCGCCGCCGACCCAGAAGCGCCCCCAGGCTCCGCCTTCTGACGTCACCGCGACTCCGACGTGACCGGAAGTCACGCGGGACGCCCGGGCGCTCCAGTATGCAGCGCTCCCCGGCCTCAGCACCCTGCAGCCGCGCCGGCCCCCCTGACCACCGCGATCGCGCCGCCGGAGCTGGGAGCCCCCAGGGGGCATACATACCGGCAGCGGCTTCTTCTATGGAGACGGACCCCCCTCCGGACGCCGCTCCCTGCTGCACATGCCACCGCCGTGCCTCCCATCCTGGGCCACCGTGGTGTCCTCCAGGAGCTCCGCACCAGGCCGAGGTAGGAGACCCCCTCGCTACCTGCACCAGCCGGCCGGCCTGGGATCCAGTCTTCTGTAGGATCCCGTCCCCTCAGGAACAGGAAACCAATTGATGCGTGGGAGAGGTGCCGCCCTTTTGTATCTGTAGGTTTCCTGTTCCTGAAGGATGGATCCCCTCTCTCGTGGTGCTGTCATGGGAGCCCGAATAAAAAAAAATTCCAAACTTTGTTAAAAAATGCACTGTTTTCCAATACATGTAGCGTCTCCATTTTTCATGATCTCTGGTTGGGTGAGGGTTTATTTTTTGCATGACAAGCTGATGTTTTTAGTGATACCATTTTGGTGCAGATATGATCTTTTGATCACCTGTTATTGCGTTTTAATTTGACTTTTTTCTCACTATGCTGTTTGGCAATCAGGTTAATCCTTTTTATTGATTGGGTGTTTCTGAATGTGGCAATACCAAATGTTTGATTTTATTTTGAAAGGGGGGTGATTTGAACTTATACATTTTTTTTTTTTTTTTTAATATTTTAAACATTTTTCTTTTTTACTTTTGACATGTTTCAATAGTCTCTATGGGAGACTAGAAGCTGCCACAACCCAATCGGCTCTGCTATATAGAGGCGATGATCAGATTGCCTCTATATAGCAGACTTACTCACTTGCTATGAGCCACTGGGTGGCGCTCACAGCAAGCAGACACTGACAACCATAGAGGTCTCCAGGAGACCTCAAGTTGTCATGCCAACATACCAGTGACCCGTGATCACGTGACTGGTCACTGTGCGCGTATTTCCAGCACGATTGCCAGAAGCGCTTGTTAAATGCTGCTGTCAGTCTGACCGCAGCATTTAACTGGTTAATAGCCACATAGTGATCGTCCCATACCTGGACGACTTTTGTGTCATAGGGAGGTCAGAGACCCATTGCACACACCAAGTGATAGAAGTGATATCAACTTTAATAAGGCTAGGATAGATAGTAAACATCCCCAAGTCAAGACTAACACCAGTAAAGGTGCAATCCTTCCTAGGGTTAATACTGGACTCCGAGCGACAGCGCTGCCTCCTACCAGAAAACAAAGTGACCAAAATAAGGGGCCTAGCTCGTACAGCAATACAAAGGCCAGCTATGACACTGAGGAACGCAATGTCCCTTTTAGGCTCGTTGACATCATGCATACCCGCGGTAGCGTGGGCACAGTACCTCTTAAGACAACTGCAGTCTGAAGTTCTGTCCGCCCAGAAACAATTGAAAGGGCGTTTAGAGGGCGAACTATGTCGGTCCATGGAGGTAAGAGACTCCCTACTCTGGTGGACTGTAGAAGAGCATCTAACAGCCGGTGTCCCATGGCAGAAACCAGTCGAGGACATCATTACAACTGATGCAAGTGCCACAGGGTGTGGAGCACACCTGAGATCCCACTTGATACAGGGAACCTTGCTAGAAAAGGATCACGGTTCAAATGTAAAAGAACTATGGGCAGTAGAGAAGGCCGTGAAACATTTTCCCCCCTTGCTTTGGGGCCGCCACACCCGAGTCATGATGGACAATCGTGCAGTGGTAAGCTTGCATCAACCACCAAGGGGGAATGAGGTCTCAGGGCCTCATGGAAATATCAAATCTACTTTTCCAGTTAGCTGGACAACATCTGTTGTCCATCACAGCACTGCATATAAGGGGTGTCAAATACACAAGCAGACTTCCTGAGTCGCAGGCACCTAAGACAGGGGGAATTGTTGTGAACTCATTTTCTGGTTTACCTCTGGCTTCTGGTGAGGGTGGTGGAGCTGGCTGTGTTGACAGAGGAGTCGTGAGTTCTCCATCCGGGCTCCCTCTAGTCGTGACAGTAGGTAATGAAGCTGATCTAAATTGCAGAGACCTGCCACCTGAGGAGGAGGAGGACTGTGAGTGGACATCAGGAGTCTCTGACTGAATTTAAGACAGCCGACTCCCTAATTTTGTGCTGGTGATTTTTTCCTGCCCTGAGGTTCTGGTTTCCAGTTCTGTTCCTGCCTTCTCAAGCTAAGTGTGCTCTGCTATTTTTTCACATGAGATTTGGTCTGGTTTACTCAGTTTTTGTGGTCAGCCAGCCCCTACTGGGGCTGTGCTGAATTTCCATTCTTATGTCTCTGTTTATGCCAGTTTGCTTTTTTTTGTCCCTGATCAGATTGGTCTCTTTTTGCTCTGTCTTCAGAATATTCCAGAGTGCTGATATAGGGAATTGAAGTCTAGCGACTTCAGGGTTTTTGTTATCAGAAAGTGTTGGACATTTTTTGGCAGGGTTTTGTGCGTGATTGCAGACAGCATTTTTCCTTTCCTGTCCTTTCTAGTTAGTGTGGGCCCCATCGTTTGCTCAGCCTATTTTTCTATCTGTGTTTGTGTTTTCATCTTTTCTCACCGACAATACATGTTTGGGGGCTGTCTATTGCTTTGGGGTCTGCTCTGGGCCAGTTTAGATTTTACCTTTTCTTGCTTTAGGCTTATTTAGTTCTCCGGCTGTGATGAGGCATCTAGGATCATCGTAGGTACGCACCACGGCTACTGCTAGTTGTGTGGATAGGATCAGGGGTCTGCAATCCGCTTAGTTACCAACCTCTCTGGTTTTCTGTGGCTTAGCTTGTTTATGTTTTTCCTCCTCGGTGACTCATTCATAACAGGGAATGGTCCCTAAACCCCCAAGTTTTCCAACAAATAGTTCAGGCTTGGGGCAAACCGGAAATAGACCTGTTCGCCACCTCAAGCAACAGGAGGGTCAGGAAGTTCTGCTCACTGAATCCATGAGAAAATCCCTTCGCAGTAGATGCCCTACAAATAGCCCAGGAGACCTTGGTTCTCCCTTCTGGGACTCTTGTCCGTGACAGATACATGGCTCTTACCAGAGGTTCCAGACCTACTCTCCCAGGGACCAGTCATCCACTCTCAGGTGGAAGGCTTCCATCTGGCAGCCTGGATTTTGAGAGGGCGCTACTGAGTCACCAGGGATTCTCACCAGGGTTAGTCTCCACCCTGTTGAAAAGTAGGAAACCTATAACATCCCAAATCTACGGTAGAACGTGGAAAAAGCTCCTAGACTTCCTGGGGGAACCTCTAGAGGATGTAGCTCCAGTGGGATCTATCCTAGAATTCCTTCAGTTGGGGCTGCAACTCGGGTTAGCCACTAACACCCTCAAAGTCCAAGTCTCAGCTCTGGGGGCCCTCTATAACTGCAACCTAGCAGCCAATAGGTGGGTGTCCCAGTTCATAAAGTCCTGTGGCAGATCGAGGCTGGTCATTATCCCAAAGATACCACCCTGGGACCTGAATCTAGTCTTGGAGGCTTTAACCAAAGATCCCTTCGAACCATTACAAGAACTGTCACCAAAACTACTCACACTTAAAACTGTAATATTGGTAGCCTTAACATTGGCCCGTAGAGTGAGCGACCTACAAGCTCTATCTATATGCCCTCCATATACGCAGATCTTGGATGACAGAGTGGTTCTAAGACCAGACCCGGCCTATCTCCCCAAGGTGGTCCAAAAGTTTCATAGGACTCAAGAGATCTCCCTGCCATCTTTCTGTAATAATCCTAGAAACCCTGGGGAGCAAAAGTTCCATACATTGGACGTAAAGAGAGCCATATTACAATATATGTCAATAACTAGTCAGTGGAGGAAAGATCAGTCACTGTTTGTAGCTTTTCAGAAAAGGGTACGGAGTAGCTAAGAGTAACATTGCCAGATGGATCAGGGAGGCCATTATTTTATCCTACTCTGCAAGTGGTGCTCCGGTTCCAGAAGGCATCAAGGCTCACTCCACCAGAGCCGTGGCTACCTCCTGGGCAGAGAAGGCTGAGGTATCGATTGAGCAGATTTGTAAAGCCGCTACTTGGTCCTCACCTTCGACCTTTTTTAAGCACTACCGACTTGATCTATCTTCCTCTACTGACCTAACCTTTGGTAGAAGGGTGCTGCAAGCGGTGGTCCCTCCCTAAGGTGTCTTATTCTACAAAAGTCTCTCATGTGTGCCGTCATGGGAGACGGGAAAACACCAAGGTTACTTACCGGTAGCCGGTTTTTCCGGAGCCCATGACGGCACCTGTATATTCCCCCCCTTATCACGCCTTTGGTGTGCACTATAGTTTGGGTGCTTTTTTAGTAAGATATAATGTGGTGATAGTTTTACTATGTGTACTAACCCGGGGGTCCTCTCATGCTCTGTAAACCAACTGAAGCGAGGGAGAGGTACCGCCCCTTTTATCTTCAGTACAGTTCCTGTCCTGGCTGGGCAGATCCCCTCTCATGTGTGCCGTCATGGGCTCCGGAAAAAACGACTACTGGTAAGTAACCTTGGTTTTTCTCTAGCAACCACCCACAACAGCACACTGGAGCAGTACCCAAGAGTAATGTTTTAGGGAGGGACTATAGCACGGAGGACTTTTCTCCAGAAAGGCTAAGGCTACTTTCACACTAGCGTTTCCTGGAGCTGCGGAGGGATGCGCACGGCCGCCGAGAAGCTCCACCCACGGCCACACCTCCGGTCAGCTCCACCTATCGGCGCATGATGCATGCGACCTGCGTACCCTATCTTTAGCATTGGGTATGCAGGCAGGGCGCAGTTATGCGTTTGCTGGCACATGCGTCCTTTTGATGGTGCACCGACCTACGCCAAACGCACCGTGTTGCATTTTGGTGCGCTCTGCGCACCGTCAAAAGGATGCATGCGCCGGCAAATGCATACCTGCACATGGCCTGCGTACCCAATGCTAAAGATAGGGTACGTAGGTCGCATGCAGCGTCATGCGCCCATAGGCGGAGCTGATCGGAGGAGATGTGGCCGTGGGCGGAGCTTCATGGCGGCCGTGCGCATTTCTCCGCAGCTCCAGGAAACGCTAGTGTGAAAGTAGCTTAAGTCCTCTTCTGACGTCAGGTCTAGCCTGTAATGCTTGGAGAATATATGAGCCGAGGACAAGGTAGCAGCTCTGCATATCTGCTCGATAGAAGCACTGGCTTTCTCGGCCCAGGAGACAGATGTTGCTCTGGTAGGAGGAGCCGTAAATTTCTTTGGCGGTGGAAGGCCCTGGACCTGATAAGCCTCTGAGATTGCTCTCTTGATCCAGTTGGTGATTGTGAATCTGGAAGTCTTCTTCCCCTTATTCTGGCCTCGGAAGGGAAGAAACAGGTTTTAGTCCTTCCAAGTTTTTTCCGTCACCTGAAGGTAATGGAGTACCATTCTCCGAATGTCCAAAGTGTGGAACTGTTCTTCCTTAGTTCCCGGCTCTTGATAGCAGGAAGGAAGAATTATCTCCTGAGACTTGTGAAACTCTGAGATTACTTTGGGGAGAAATGACGGATCCAACCATAGAATAAGTTGGTCTTGCAAGATCTTCATGTAGGGTTTGTTGAACGAGAGAGCTTGTAATTCGCCCACTCTCCTGGCTGTAGTTATTGCTACCAGGAAGGCTGCTTTACAGGAGAGTCTGTCTACGTCTATGGATGACAAGGGTTTGAAAGGTGGTAGTGTGAGCCCCTTCAAAACCACATTGAGGTCCCAGGACGGAACTGAGTAGCTTTTGAACGTACGTGAGATGCTGCTGTCATAAACCTTCTAATCCATCAGTGGTCGGCTAACGTCTGGTCAAAATATGAGCTTAGGGTCGTCACCTGGTCTTTGAGGGTGCTAGGCCTGAGACCCTTCTCTAGCCCTTCTTGCAGAAAATCCAGGATCCAAGCTAAGTACTGCTGGTGTGGGTTAGGTCGTTCAGGTGCACTCCATGAGATAAAGGTCTTCCATATCTTCTGGTATATAGCGTTTGTTACTGCCTTTCGGATATTCTGCAGGGTCCTAATGACCCTTTTTGACAATCCTCTGGTCTTCAGGATTGAGAACTCATTACTGAATAATGATCCACCTTTGCGTTCTGTCTGCTTGCAAATTGGTCCACCTCTGGATGGTTCCACCTTCTGGTCAGTATCTGAAAGCAGCAAAAGAGCAAAAAGGTTTACCCTTCCAGGCCTCCAGACAAATGCACTATCAGGATGCAGTGGACCCATATAATTAAGATGGCAACACAGGTGCAAGAATACCAATGAAACAACCGCTCACAGCCTACCAATACATGGAGGGGGAGGTTGCCTGGTATGTTAATGCACAATAAAAAACTTGTATGCGGCGCTGTTCACACTATGGCCATGCACAGCATCCAGGCCAGCCTAGTAGTGACACCCTTCTATTAGCTCAGACGGGCTGCCCAGCGCTATCAAAATGCATGCCATGTGAACAGACACCGCAGTTTACAAGACCAAATGGGCCCAACTGCACCCTGAATAAAAAGTTCAAAAACACATTAAAAAATGCGGAGTATTAGCTGATATTTTGGCCAAAATACATGAGCCCGTAACCTGCGCCAAAGGTGTCAGGATCCTGTCAGCACCAGCGTGCAGCCTCCGCTGAGCAGGGACTCACCCGCACTGTAGGGGGGCCTGGGGTCAGGTACAGCCAGAAAGTACAGATACACAGGACCTGTGGACGCTGAAGTTTAGCAAGCAGTCACAGGACCTACGGTCCTGTGACTGCAAGGGGGTGGGGCTTAGCGTCCTGCTTTCAGAGATGGCAGGACACTATACAGAAATACTCAGTCAGGCAAAATGGAGGTCATACACAGAGATATCAGTAAAGTACCAGGGATGAGACAGAACGGATAGTCAGGGCCAAGCAGAAGTCAAAACCAAACAGACATAGAAGGTACCAAGCAGAATCCAAAGCAATATCCAGAGAACAGACCGAGTCGTACACAGAGAATCAAGCAACCAGAACACAGCACAAACACACTCAGGGGTCACCACACAATGCCAAGGGCGAAAGTATAACTGACGGGGATGGGAGCGTCCTGCGGCTATAAGAAGCCTCTCCCAGAACCAGGGAGAGGCCACAATCATAGCCCCAGGTGTGCAGGTAAGCCTGCACTGGGATCACAACCTTTAACCCCAGAAATGCCAGTCATCAACACTGGTTCCATACATTAACCCCATGTGTGTGAGTCAAACCCGCACTGAGATCATGACAAAAGATCTCTATGTTTAAGGGTACCTAACACTAAATCCTACCACTGAAATAGCACAGAAAGAGGACTTAAAAATCCTCCAATAATAGAAAACAGCAAAAGAGCAAAAAGGTTTACCCGTCCAGGCCTCCAGACAAATGCACTTTTTATTCAGGGTGCAGTTGGGCCCACTTGGTCTTGTAAACTGCGGTGTCTGTTCACATGGCATGCATTTTGATAGCTCAGGCGGATTGCTCAGCGCTAATAGAAGGGTGTCACTACTAGGCTGGCCTGGATGCTGTGCATGGCCATAGTGTGAACAGCGCCGCATACAAGTTTTCTATTGTGCATTACCATACCAGGCAACCGCACCCTCCATTTATTGGTAGGCTGTGAGCGGTTGTTTCATCGGTATTCTTGCACCTGTGTTGCCATCTTAATTATATGGGTCCACTGCATCCTGATAGTGCATTTGTCTGGAGGCCTGGACAGATAAACCTTTTTGCTCTTTTGCTGTTTTCTATTATTATTTTTAAGTCCTCTTTCAGTATCTGAAAGACCTCGGGATCTAGACACCATTCCCCTGGATGGATTTCTGTTCTGCTCAGAAAATCGGCCTGTATGTTTACCGCACCCTTTATGTGCAGAGCGGACAGGGAGAGAAGGTGTCCTTCAGCCCACGAGAATATTCTGGCTGATATTGCCTTCAGATCCTCGGGCCTTGTACTTCCTTGATGACGAAGGTGGGCAACTGTTGTCATGTTGCCCGAGTATACTTTGACATGAGTATCCAGGACTAGGGTTACTGCGGTCTTGTAGAACTCCTCAATCGCCTTCAGTTCCCTGAAGTTTGGGGATCGTCTGCTTATCTCGACTGACCAGCATCCCTGAAATACGTGTTGGGATACCATGGCTCCCCATTCTTTCCCGCTGACATCAAATTTTATAGTGATTGCGTCCAGGGAACCCCTCTGCTTAACTTCTCTGTTTTTAGCCACCATGTCAATGATGACTTTACAGGAGGCTGCATCCGGATCTTTTCCAAGGAGTTTGCCAGGACGTGCATCTGAAGCGTTCTGGTGTGCGCTTGTGCCCATGCTACCATCTGGATGCAGGATGTCATAGATCCGAGAACCGACATGGCCCATCTTAATGAAACCATTTTCTTGTTCTGTAGTATATTTATCTTTGATCTTTGCAAGATCTGTTTTTGTTTGAGCAAGAGAGATGTTTGACTGTGTCAGTCTAGTAGGACTCCTAAGAATCTTTTGTTCTTGCAGGAACCATATCTGATTTTTTTGAGGTTCACTATCCAGTCTAGAGATCTATAAGATCTGGATTGTCATCTGCAGATGTTCCTGTAGCATGGGTACTCAAGGAGCCCACCAACAAGAGGTCGTTGAGGTATGGAACTATGCATATGTGCTGACCTCTGATGTATGCCATCATGTATAGACCGAACGGGAGGACACTGAACTTATAATGGCCTGTGTGCTCTTCCTGGGCGAATGTGAGTAAGTTAGATGGATCGGGATGTGATAATATGCATCCTGTAGGTCTATTGTCGCCATGACGAAATCCTGCCTGACGGATTCCATCTTGAATCTTCTGTATGTTATATAACGATTCAGGGGTTTCAGATTGATTAGAACTCTATGGGACCCGTTTTGTTTCGTTATGAGGAACAGGTTTGAGTGATGTCCCCTGTTCCTTTCCCTTTCCGGGACTATGGAGACTACCTTTGTGGATAATGGGTTTTTATTCTGTCTCCTATGACAGCACCACGAGAGAGGGGATCAGCCCTTCAGGTACAGGAAACCTACAGACATAAAAGGGCAGCACCCCTCTCCTGTATCAGTTGGTTTCCTGTCCTTGACAGGTGAACCTGTCAGACATACCTGTAGAAGAAGGTAGATCGAAGATATCCCCAGGCCCGGTCAGTTGGCTGAGGCAGTGGGGGTCCAGTGCCCTGGAAGCGCCACTGTGGGTTCAGGGGGACTGTATGTGTGAGCGGCAGCAGGTAAGCAGTCTCCAGGAAGGATGGCTGGCTTGATGATGGTCCGGCGCCATGGTGCAGGTGAGTAGACCGGGTTGCGGTGGTGTGTTTCCTCTGGGGCTGCGTTCTGGGCACGTGGCGGTGATGTCTCTGGCGGGCCCGGGTGGCGGTGACCTGCATGCTGGGTTGTGGCCAAGGTGTGGTCTGGTGACATGGCCGAGGCGTGCTCTATGATATAATAATAATAATAATAATAATAATTATAAATGTTATTTCTATAGCGCCGACATATTCCGCAGCACTTTACATTTCAGAGGGGACATGTACAGACGATAGACATTACAGCATAACAATAATCACATAGATCATAACAGATACCAAGAGGAATGAGGGCCCTGCTCGCAAGCTTACAATCTATGAGGAAAAAGGTAGACACGAAAGGTGGGTGGTAACAATTGCCCTGATTGTATGGACCAGCCATAATGTTAAGTGTGTAACAGTACAGACACAGAGGGCTAATTGATGCATAAAGCATGTGAGAACATGATACGGGGAACCTGGTTATGGTAAAACTTTGGCTGTGCCACACAGGGATAGATTAGGTTAATGTGTTGAGGCGGTAGGCCAGTCTGAATAAATGCGTTTTCAGGGCACGCTTAAAATTGTGGGGATTGGGGACTTATCGTATTGACCTGGGAAGTGCATTCCAAAGAATTGGCACAGCACGTGTAAAGTCTTGGAGACGGGAGTGGGAGGTTCTGATTATTGAGGATGCTAACCTCAGGTCATCAGCAGAACGGAGGGTGCGGGTAGGGTGGTATACTGAAACAAGGGAGGAGATGTAGGGTGGTGCTGAGCCATGGAGGGCTTTGTGGGTGAGGGTAATAAGTTTATACTGAATTCTGGTGTGGATGGGTAGCCAGTGTAATGACTGGCACAAGGTAGAGGCATCGATGTAAAGATTGGTGAGGAATATGATCCTGGCTGCAGCATTCAAGACAGTTTGGTAAGAGGGAGACCGATTAGAAGAGAGTTACAATAGTCGAGACGAGAATGAATACGAGAAACAGTAAGTTTTTGCGGAGTCAAAAGTAAGAAAAGGTCGAATTCTAGAAATGTTTTTGAGGTGCAGATAACAAGAGCGAGCCAGTGATCGGATATGGGGAGCAAAAGAAAGCTCGGAGTCAAGTATGACCCCAAGACAGCGGGCATGTTGCTGGGGAGTAATAGTGGAACCACACACGGCAATGGCAATGTCGGGTATAGGTACATTAGTAGCGGGAGGAAACACAAGGAGTTCAGTCTTTGACAGGTTCAGTTTCAGATAAAGTGAGGACATGATGTTAGACACAGCATTTAGACAATCGCTGGTGTTTTCTAGAAAGGCTGGCGTGATGTCAGGAGAAGCGTATAATTGGGTGTCATCAGCATACAGATGGTACTGGAAACCAAATCTATTGATTGTTTGACCACTAGGGGCAGTGTACAAAGAGAAGAGGAGGGGGCCTAGGACTGATCCTTGAGGAACCCCAACAGTAAGGGGAAGATGAGAGGAGGAGGAACCAGCAAAAGATACAGTAAAGGTGCGGTCAGAGAGATAGGAGGAGAACCAGGTGGTGTCCTTGAGGCCAATGGAACGGAGCATAGTGAGGAGGAGCTGATGATCCACAGTGTCGAATGCTGCAGAGAGATCCAAGAGAATAAGCATGGAGTAATGACCATTTGATTTAGCTGTTAGTAGATTATTAGAGACTTTAGTGAGGGCAGTTTCAGTAGAGTGTAAAGAGCGGAAACCGGATTGGAGAGAATCGAGAAGAGTTATCAAAGAGATAGCGGATAAGACAGGAGTGGACCAGGCGTTCCAGGAGTTTAGAGATGAAGGGAAGATTAGAGACAGGTCTATAGTTAGCGGCACAGTATTGGTCGAGGGATGGTTTTTTAAGTAGTGGATGTATGATGGCATGCTTAAATGAGGAGGGAAAGATACCAGAAGAGAGAGAGAGGGTAAATATTTTAGTTATGTGAGGGGTGACAGCAGGGGAAAGGGACTGGAGGAGATGTGACGGAAATGGGTCACTGGTGCAAGTGGTTGGGCGAGAAGATGCAAGAAGTCTGCTTACTTCTTCTTCTGTGACTGGTTCAAAATCAGAGAGTGAGCTAGATGCAGTGGGGGAGGGAGGACAGTGCATGGTATGAGGTGATTGGGAGATAATTTCCTGTCGGTTCTGGTCAATTTTTTCTTTGATGTAATTGACCAGATCGTCAGCTCGAAGCTCTGTGGTTGGGGCCTGTACTCTTTGGTTGAGTAGAGAATGAAAAGTGTCAGAGACGTTTAGGGTTATTGGACAGTGAGGTGATGAGGGTGTTGAAATAGGTTTGTTTTGAGAGGTGAAGGGCAGTGTTGTATGTTCTAAGCATAAACTTATAATGGATGAAATCTTTGTGTAGATTGGATTTTCTCCACAGACGTTCGGCGCACCTGGAGCACCACTGCAGGAAACTTGTTTGCAGGGTGTGCCAGGGTTGTCGCCGTCTGTGTTGTGGTGTTCTATTTATAGGAGGTGCAAATTCATCCAGGACACTTTGAAGTGTTTCATTGTAATGCTTCAATGCAGAATCAGGACATGAGAGGGAGGAGATAGGGGCCAATGAAGACTGCAACTTCTTCAGAAGTTTCTGGGTGTTAATGGCCTGTATGTTTCTATAAGTATGGACAGTGGGGGTGACCTGAGCGGCCTAGCAGTTCTTGATAGAGAATGAAAGAAGGTTGTGGTCAGAGAGCCGGAGAGGGGAGTTTGCTAAATCATCAACTGCACAAAGCTGAGAGAAGACCAAGTCGAGGGAGTTTCCGTCTTCATGCATTGGAGAATTAGTAAGCTGTGAAAGGCCAAACGAGGAGGTTAGAGATAAAAGGTGAGTAGCAGATGGGGAGAGGGGAAGAGCAATGGGGATGTAGAAATCACCCATGATGAGGGTAGGGATGTCACAGGAGAGAAAATGTGGAAGCCAAGTGGCAAAATGATCCAGGAACTGATGGGAATGGCCGGGAGGACGATACCCCACCGCCACTCGCATGGAGAAGGGGGTGTAGAATCTGATGGCATGGACCTCAAAAGAAGGGAAGACAAGTGAGGGTAGTTGAGGGATAACCTGAAAGGTACATTTTGGTGATAGGAGCAAACCAACGCCTCCACCTGCTCTATTGTCTGATCTTGGGGTATGAGAAAAGTGTAGTCCCCCATATGAAAAAGCAACAGCAAGAGTAGTGTCTGACTGCTGGATCCATGTTTCAGTAAGAGCCAGAAGGTTAAGAGAATTAGAAAGGAAAAAGTCATGAATGAAGGAGAGTTTGTTACACACTGAGCGAGAATTCCAAAGGGCACGATTAAGAGAGACAGATGGCATGCAGGGAATATTAATAAGATTAGAGGGGTTTCTGAGTGCAGCAGTTGGGGGGTTTGACTTTCTATAACATGAGGGACCAGGGTTGGGAGCAATGTCTCCTGCAACTAGGAGGAGGATAGAAAGAGTGAGCAGATGGTTAAGTGATTTGTGAGAGCGTCTCTGATGTTGAATGGTGGGACTGAATGGATCTGTGCAATTTAGCAATGTCAAAAGAGTGTGAGTGCTATACATAGGAGAGGAAAGGAGTGAGGGGCCAATATGGATGGAGTGTAGAGAGCTAATGCCAGGGTGGTGGATGTGTGTGAATGCAGCGGCCAAGATATAAATTACACAAATGCATATGGTATATATTTGTTGTAATCCAAATGTACAGGCAATAGATGTATATAAATGTCTTACCTGTCTCCTGCCCTGTCTAACTGCCATGTTATAACTGCCTCATACTTTGATTAAATGTACTTCGATTAAATGTGCATAAATGCCTTCCCCAAACTATGTCTGAATATATAGGAGGCTAAGGCTTAGATCTCCTTTTCTTTTTTTTGCTCTCTCTCTCTTCTTGTTAATCAATCAAACTAAATTGAGACAGCAGGACCCAATAAATGTTGTGGTCAGATAAACAAATGTCCAGCACTACATGGATCATGAAGCACTTTGAAAAGTTTCTTGACCTCACAACATAAGGGGACAAGCAGAGTAAGTTGAAATAACTATATACTAGATAAGCTTGCATAGTTGAAAACACATATATAGCATTCAGGATTAACTGCTTGCTGACATTGAATGGAGTGGAGACACACAGGAGTTGATTCAGAGCAGAGATTGAAAGAGCTGGTTACCTGTATGAAGAGAATAGAGATGTGTGTCACATTCATCCATGTTATAATTGCATCATACTTTGATTAAATGTACTTCGATTAAATGTGCATAAATGCCCCCTGCATAATTCCCTCACTGCAGCGGCCTGATCGCCCGTGCACAACAAGCAGACCGTCCGGCGACTAATTATCCTAGGTGTAGTTCCCTGACTGACCTGAGGATAAGGGGGGCACCGAATAGTTGCGAGTTCCAAAGTGGAACTGAGAAAGTGGGATATACATCAATCTCCGCAGTTCGTGGAAGGTTGTTAGCAGTGGTGAGGCATCCAAAATAACCCGCCGTGATAAATTGTAAGGGCAAGACTAGCTTGCTGTTTTTTTGTCACATGGTGCCAGTGGTTGGATAACTAAGATAAGCCCCGCCTGCGCCTGTGATAGCCGTGTGTCGGCAGTGCGTTGCATCCCTCTGTCCGTGGCATACCGGTGTCAGCGGCGGGATTGTGACATGTGATGCAGCCGGGGCGCGACCTTTGGGATGCTGGGGATATGGCGATCGCGACTGAAAGTCCTGGAGGGGCGCGGTTCCTGGGGCTGTGGGCAGGTGCGTTCGGGGTATCGGGCGGCGCTGGTTGGGCCATGTGGGTAGGGGCTTTGGCTGGATTGAGGTGTTGCCGGGTGTGCAAATGTTGGGGTCGTAGGGGCGGGGGCACCGCCAGCACTCTGAGAGATGAGGCACTTGGCAGGCCAAATGGAGGACCTGCTGACCCCGGGGGTTTGGGGGCAGTTCTGCATCAGGGGAGTGACTGTAAGTAAGGAGGCTATGGCATGAACCAGGTGCTTCCAGACCCATAATCCAGCTAGGAAATGGAGTTGCCTGAGCAGCAGGTGCAGCGTTTACCTTTGCAGCAGCAGCAGCTCACTGAGAAGTCCCATGTAAGCCTGACCCAGCGACAACCACGTTTTAACGCAGAGGGTGGTCATGTGAATGAGAGAAGGTCCAGTCAGAGGAGTTCCAGCAGACTGGATGAGTCTCCAGCCCCTAAGGAGGATCCTTCTGCTGAGAGAGATGTCCCCCTGCATATTTTGTTACCATTCAGTTACACGTCACTGGTAAGTGATCTTCGTGAAAGTTCGCGTGGTGATCTAGTCTTCCCCTTATCTCTCCCAAATTTGTTAGGGGAAGAAAGGTACCTCTATGGCCAATCACAAGGAGTGCGCAATTTGCAGTGCCCGGTTACCAGATTCCTAAGAAAAAAAACTGTGCCAACCATGTATTCAGCAGATAGTAGCGGAAGAGACACCAGACTTTGCGTCCAGCTTGAAGGAGATTGTTAGGGCAGAGGTTAGGAAATCAGTAAAATCCCTTTCCCAGGAAGGTGTCTGTAAAGAGAGAAGGCCCAGGTTCCCTGTGTCGGATAGTGGTAGTGACTAGGGAAATTTTGTCCGCCTCATCTGCTTCGACTTCATCATCATTGGAGGCCTGGTCAAGCCGTTCATGCTTCCCAGTCAACTGGGTGAACAAGCTGGTGAATGCAGTTATTAATACAATGCAGATTGTAGATCCCTGGCCTGAGAAGTTCATGTAGGATGTGATGTTTGGGTATTTGGATCAGAGGGCTCACAGATATTTTCCACTGAATGATAAAATCTGTTCTCTTATTTTGCGTTAATGGAAGAGACTAGAGTGGAAAGGCTCCCTACCTCCGGCCTTCAAAAGAAAGTACCCGTTTGAAGAATCTGCCTCATCCTCATGGGATAAAGTCCCGAAGATGGATGCAGCAGTCGCTAAGGCATCCATGAAAGCCTTGCTACCTTTTGAGGACATGGGGAATTTAAAGTACCCACTAGATAGGAAAGCAGACACCTCTCTAAAGGGTGCTTGGGAGATGACGGCGGGGTCCCTTAGGCCGGCAGTGGTGGCCACCTGTACAGCCATGTCCTTATTTGTCTGGTTGGACCAATTGGAAATACAACTGAAGAACAGAGTTTCCAGGGAAAGTATCCTGACTTCTCTCATGATCCAGGGAGCTGCAGCTTTTTTGTCTGATGCATCGGTGGACTCGGACAGACTAGCAGCAAGGCCTGTGGCCCTTTCTAATGCAGCATGAAGGGCCTTGTGGCTAAAATGTTGGCCGGGTGACATCCAGGCCATATCAAAGGTTTGCTCCATCCATTGTGAAAGAGAACACTTGTTCGGGCCAGTGTTGGACGAACTCTTGTAGAAAGCGGGGGACAATAAAAAGAAGTTTCCTAGCCTGTTGGGGCCTTCCTATGGACGTTCCTTCAACAGGAAGAGGTTCAGCCGTAGAAAGTTGTCTAGAGATAAAAGTAGATGGGATGACGGGAAAAAGAAAGGTAGAGGATACATGTTTGGTTCCTCTCGGGATCGCAGGAAACCGCCCCAATGACTGCCAGCCCAGGTGGGGGGAAGGCTTTCGACTTCTACTCGGCCTGGTCAGAGATTTCGGATAGTTTATGGATATATAATGTCATCAGTGCAGGACTAAAATTAGAGTTCCGGGTATCATCTCATGGCAGGTTTATGGCAACTCCCACTAGTTCCTCACCAGCAGAACAACAGGCTCTAGAGTCTGAAGTCCAGAAACTATGGTACAAGGTGGTCTTGGTAGCACCTCCTGGGTCAGAAAGATATAGGGAGTTTTACTCCCCCCCCCTCTCCCTGATTGAAAACCGGACGGTTCCTTTCTGACCATTATTAATCTGAAAGGTCTGAATAAATTCTTGGTGGTGTGTCTCTTTAAGATGGTGTCTGTGAGGTCGGCAATAAAGTTGCTCTTCAAAGATTGCTTCATGGTAGATTTGGATCTTAAAGACGCATACTACCACATACCTATACATGCAGATCACCAGCAGTTCCTTAGGGTGGCGGTTTCACTCGGGTGTGTGGTAAAACATTTCCTGTTTAGAGCCCTCGCGTTTGGTCTCGCCATTGCTCCACGGTTCTTTAACAAAGTGATCGCAGAGGTCATGGCATATCTCCATGAGCAGGATGTTTTGGTGATCCCCTATCTAGATGACTTTTTAATTGTAGGCACTTCGGTCCGGCACTGCACTGCTCAATTGAAAGGGGTGATGTCCACACTAGAAGAGTTGGGGTGGCTTGTGAATATCAAAAAGTTACGCTTACAGCCCCAAAAGGTGCAGGAATTCCTGGGTCTTGTGCTGGACTAGGAGATTCAGGAATGTCGATTACCGGAGTCTAAAGTAGACCATATTCGTCGTCAGATTTTGACGGCAATGCACAATCCATCTAGGTCACTTAGGGGGCGTTATTCCTTCTAGGCTCACTCAATGCCTGTATTCCGGCTGTTCGCTGGGCCCAATTCCATATTAGGGCCTTACAGTGGGATGTATTACATAATGACCATCAGCTTGGACGGTGCCTAGAAATTAAATTCTCTCTGTCCCTCTCAACGATACAGTCCCTGCATTGGTGGTTAGATTTGTCAAACTTGTCCAATAGGGTTCCCTGGGTAAACCATATCTCCTGGATTGTCACTAAAGATGCTAGCCCCACGAGCTGGGGGACTCATTTGGGGGAGGTGTGGGTCCAGGGGATTTTAAGCAGTGATCAGGCTGGTTGGTCTAACCTAAAGGAATTGTTGGCAGTGGAGCTAGCAATAAGACAGTTTCTTATATCCTTACAGGGTCAACATGTCAGAGTGCTTTCCGACAATCAGGTAACTGTGGCTTACATCAACCACCAGAGGGGAACTCGGTCCAGATCTTTGATGGAGGTGGTGAATCGTATTTTTCAGATGGCCGAAACTTATCTGCTGTTGTTAACCTCCCTGCACATAAGAGGGAAGTAGAATATCAAGGCCAATTTCTTAAGCCGCAACGAGCTCAGGCAGGGATAATGGGTGTTGAATCAGACTGTCTTCAACCAAATTGTGTGGATGTGGGGGTGGCCGGACATAGATCTCTGCCAACAGAGAGAACAGGAGAGTGTCGGTTCTGTTCTTTGAACCCCAGAGAAGGCCCACATGCTGTAGATGCTCTCTTGATTCCTTGAGATTTCAAGCTGGCATATGCCTTTCCTCTGATAGCCCTGATTCCATTAGTATTGAGGAAGATAGGGCTTGTGTTATTCTAATCGCCCCCATTTGGCCCAAGAGGCCATGGTTTCACTGGCTGAAGAAAATGTCCATCATCAACCCATGGGTTCTCCCGGAACTCTCAGACCTCCTCTCCCATGGACTGATCTTCCATCCACGAGTGTCCAACTTACATCTGATGGTGTGGAATTTGAGAGGGTACTCTTAAGAGGGAAAGGGTTTTCTCATAGCCTGGTGAACACTTAAAAGTAGGAAAACATCCACTGCAAAAATATACTCCAGAACCTGGAGCAAGTATCTATCAGTATCAGGGGCGGAGGTTGAAGGAAAGGTTCAGATAGGCCAGGTGTCGGAATTCCTACAAAAGGGCCTAGAGATGGGTCTAGTCACAAATACCCTCAAAGTCCTGGTATCGGCGCTAGGGTCCCTGTATAATTGTGATCTAGCAGGCGATTATTGGATAGCTAGGTTTATCAGAGAATTGGCTAGGTCTAGGCCCATCCTTAGGCAGAAGTTGAGGTCTTGGGATTTGAATTTGGTGCTAACTGCATTGACGGAATCTCCATTCGAACCCATTGAGGTAGCCCCAATAAAAATTCTTTCTCTCAAAATGGCCCTTTTGGTGGCACTGATATCAGCTCGTAGGGTTAGTGACATCGAGGCCCTATCTAGCCAGCCACCATATACCCAGTTTAGGGAAGACAGGGTTATTTTAAAGCCGGATCCTTCATATTTACCAAAAGTAGCCTCTAAGTTACACAGACTGCAGGAACTACCCTTGAGAAAGCCGAGGTGAAACGCGCGTCAGGGTTGAGCGCGGTATCCTCCCTGCATTTATACTCCCTTATGGGTAAGTGGCATGAGCGATAAGGACATTGGGTATGATCCCAGAATTGATTGATATATTCCTTTGAGCCAGTAATTGCCTATATAATTCTAGCATTACGCTATATACAGCACCCAGTTCTTTTAGGTATATAGAGACATTGTCTCTGGATAAGTTGCACAATACGCTTTGGTGCTTAGATTAAGCTTTAGACTTGTAGCATATGGTGCTTTTGCCTGCTGTCACTTTATGTATAGGGACGTTTACCGTGCGCTACACTGGGATTATTCCTTGTATATCTACCTCTATTATGTGTTTATAAATGTCTGATATTGTTTTAAGATGTGTTAATAAAGATATATTTTTCATTTTCCTAATATTTCTAATGTGGTTTATGGTTACTCAATTTTTTTCTTTATTTGTATGCTATTGGGAGTACTCCACTATTACTTTATTAGTCCTAATTTTTTGGGGGGAACCATGATTGTTGTTTAACTGGTTCCTGACCAGTGACCACGTTCTATAGCTATGAAGGTTTTGAACTTGTTTTCATCACAGACTGCAGGAAATAGATCTTCCTTCCTTCTGTGCCAACCCCTGAAATCAGAAGGAGAAGAAGCTCCATTTGCTAGATGGTAGGATATGCCTACTCAGTTATATTTCTATGACTGACCCTTGGAAGAAAGAGAATTCTTTATTTGTCTCCTTTCACGGAGTTAGGAAGGGGCTTAGAGTCTCCAAGAGCACCTTAGCTAGGTTGATTAGGGAAGCAATTTCTGTGGCCTATACAGCAAGTGGTGTTGCAGTTCAGGTGGGTCTGAAGGTGCACTCTGTCATGATCTCCCCTCTGTTTCTGTCTTTTTGTTACTTTGTGTCAGGGCTGTCAGTCTTTGCTGGGTCTGTGATGCAATCACCTGTGTTCATTTTCCTTAATCAGGCTTCTACTTAAGCATGCTAGGGCCTTCTCCCAGTGTCAATTGTATATTTGCTGTTGCCTGTATAACATTGATCCCTCTGCTCCCTGTGTCTGAACCTGCTTGACTTGATTCTCTTCCCGTACTCAGACCCTTTGCTTGTGACTGCTCCCTGTTTACTGTTTTGTCTCTCTGGCTTTCCTGAGCTTGGCTCGTGTATTGGACTTCGTCTCTGACTTCCCTTTTTCTACTATGCCATTCCCTAGGCCTGACTGATTGTTTGACCTCCCTTTACTTACAGTAAGATATATATATCTCTATATATAAAAATGTATGTATGTGTGTATCACCAACCAATCACGAAGCATCTTTCATTTTACCAGAGCTGTTCAAAAGAAGCTAAGCTGTGATTGGTTGCTATGTGCAACAGTTTTCCTTGCAATCAACCACTAACCATCTCTCATTTCACCAGAGCTGGTTAAAAGTAGCTGAGCTGTGATTGGTTGCTATGAGCAAGTTTTCCCACTTGACAACACCTCAGCAGACACTGACATGGTGGGAGAAATCTAGCATCCCCGGGAACATAAGCTCCCAGCCATTGTCTGTCCCCCTGAAAGGAACAGAGAGCACATGACAGAAATTAATCCCTCCCCTCTCTGCCCATATTCCCATCACACATCCTCCATCCCATAGGCACATCTTCCCTCTTAAAGGGATCATTGGTATAGAAGTCAGAGCAAATCCATCCAGGGCTTTGGTTTTGACCCGAGGCCTCTCTTAAAGGGATCCCTGGTATGGAAGTTAGGACAGTTCCACTCAGCTCTGTGGTTCTCATCCCAGGGTCTCTTAAAGGGATCATTGGTATGGAAGTTAGGGCAAATCCACTCTGTGCTTTGGTACTGACCCCAGGCCTTTCTTAAAGGGATCTCTGGTATGGAAGTCAGAGCAAATTCATCCAGCGCTTTGGTTCTGACCCCAGGCTCTCTTAAAGGGATCTCCTGTATGGAAGTTAGGGCAAATCCCTCAACGCTCTGAGTCTGACCCCAGGGTTCTATTAAAGGGATCATTGGTATGCAAGTCACGGCAAATCCTCTCAGCTCTCTGGTTCTGATCCCAGTCTCTCTTAAAGGGATCCACGGTATGGAAGTGAGGGCAAATCCACTCTGTGCTTTGGTACTGACCCCAGGCCTCTCTTAAAGGGATCTTTGGTATGGAAGTCAGGGCAAATCCACTCAGCGCTCTGGTTCTGACGCCAGGCTGACGGGATGATGTGGGATATTAGGGGTAGTAGTCTGGTGGCTCTGGCTGATGGAATGATGTCGGATATTAGTGGTAGTAGTCCGGTGGCTCTGGCTGATAGGATGATGTGGGATATTAGTGGTAGTAGTCCAGTGGCTCTGGCTGACGGGATGATGTGGGATATTAGGGGGAGTAGTCCGGTGGCTTTGACAGGATGATGCGGGATATTAGGGGTAGTAGTCCGGTGGTTCTGACGGGATGATGTGGGATATTAGTGGTAGTAGTCCGGTGGCTCTGGCTGACAGGATGATGTGGGATATTATAGTGAATGTGGCTATGCGGAGTGGGTGGGGCTCTACACTCAGATTTATATATATAGATATAATCATTATAATTTGTAAGAACTAACCGTGGTTAGTTACTATGCCCGGGCAGGGCTGGGCTCTTCAGCTAGTGTGTTTATATATGTGTATATATATATCATACCATGATTAAGACCTAGAGTCGAAACACGTTGGATTATGCTGCTATATGTGTTTATGTGTTGTGCTGTTAGTGCTATTTTGGCATTGAACATCATATTTGTTCATAATTTTATGATAATCAATAAAAGTTATTTTTTAAGTGATCAAGATTTCCTGTGGATCCTGCTGGAATTCACCTGTTTTCTGATTATCTCCTGGTAAAGTGGCTTGTAAGTGAGTCGGTCGAGCATGCCAACAGACTGAGAGACATTAATGTAAAGCATCCCCGCACAGGTCTACGTAAAGTGTGGGAAAGACTTGACGAATGCTATGGGACAGTAGAAGTCATAGAGAATGCTTTATATAAAAGAATTGATGATTTTCCTAAGATAGGACCTAAAGGTTAGCTAAAGCTTAGAAATTTGAGTGATTTATTGAATGAGTTACAGGTTGCCCAGGAGGAAGGAGACTTGCCCGGATTGGCATTCTTAGACACCGCTAAGGGTGTCAAACCAATAGTACAGAAACTTCCTTACAACCTACAAGAAAAGTGGATTACATGTGGTATGCAGTATAAACAAAATCATAATGTATCATTTCACTGCATTTGTTGATTTTGTCACCAAACAATCTAGGATCAGAAATGACCCTAATTTTGACTTTACTCAGTCATGTTCCACTGCCCCTGGTGTCAAACCCAGTAAGACACCCGTGGCAGTCCACAAAACTAACATTGTTTCCACAGGCCCTCCTCACAAGGTGAATGAAACTACTCCAGACGAGAGCAAGTCTCAGGATGTCAGCAAAAATGTCCTCTACACACGAAACCACATCCTCTACTGAAATGCAGAGCCTTCAGGGAGAAGTCTTTGGAGGATCGCAAAGGTTTCCTCAAGGAGAACAACATCTGCTGCAAATGTTGTGCCACAACCTCTCACTTCATCAGGAACTGTGAAGTTAGTGTGAAAAGTGCAGAATGCAGCAGCACGGATCACAATACAGCCTTGCACCCTGGATCACCTCCGTGAGTGTTGTCGCAAGAAGAGGAACAAGATGGGAAGCAGGAGGACACTGACTAAGACACCCCTGTGGTCATCTCTCAATGTACTGAGATCTGTAAGGGACTCACAGGAGGAAGGTCCTGTTCAAAACTCTGCCTTGTCCAAGTCTATCCTGTAGGCCGCAAGGACAAAGCCTTCAAGATATACGCAATCCTGGATGACCAAAGTAACAGGTCTCTAGCCAGGTCCATCATCTTTGACAACTTCAGCATTGTAGGCCCTGGTTCTCCCTACACCCTGAGGACGTGTTCAGGTACTGTTGAGACGGCGGGGAGAAAAGCAACCGGATACAAAGTGGAGTCCATAGATGGCCAAACCTGCCTATCGTTACCGACCATCCTGGAGTGCAACCAGATTCCTGACAACAGGTCAGAGATACCTTCATGGGAGGTGGCGACACATCACCCCCATCTGAAGCGTATAGCCCACCTTATACCTGAGATGGATCCAGGAACCCCAATAACTCTATTCCTGTGAAGAGATATACAGTGGGGAAAAAAAGTATTTAGTCAGTCAGCAATAGTGCAAGTTCCACCACTTAAAAAGATGAGAGGCGTCTGTAATTTACATCATAGGTAAGACCTCAACTGTGGGAGACAAACTGAGAAAAAAAAATCCAGAAAATCACATTGTCTGTTTTTTTTTCATTTTATTTGCATATTATGGTGGAAAATAAGTATTTGGTCAGAAACAAGCAATCAAGATTTCTGGCTCTCACAGACCTGTAACTTCTTTAAGTGTCTCCTCTTTCCTCCACTCATTACCTGTAGTAATGGCACCTGTTTAAACTTGTTATCAGTATAAAAAGACACCTGTGCACACCCTCAAACAGTCTGACTCCAAACTCCACTATGGTGAAGACCAAAGAGCTGTCAAAGGACACCAGAAACAAAATTGTAGCCCTGCACCAGGCTGGGAAGACTGAATCTGCAATAGCCAACCAGCTTGGAGTGAAGAAATCAACTGTGGGAGCACTAATTAGAAAATGGAAGACATACAAGACCACTGATAATCTCCCTCGATCTGGTGCTCCACGCAAAATCCCACCCTGTGGGGTCAGAATGATCACAAGAACGGTGAGCAAAAATCCCAGAACCACGCGGGGGGACCTAGTGAATGAACTGCAGAGAGCTGGGACCAATGTAACAAGGCCTACCATAAGTAACACACTACGCCACCATAGACTCAGATCCTGCAGTGCCAGACGTGTCCCACTGCTTAAGCCTGTACATGTCCGGGCCCGTCTGAAGTTTGCTAGAGAGCATTTGGATGATCCAGAGGAGTTTTGGGAGAATGTCCTATGGTCTGATGAAACCAAACTGGAACTGTTTGGTAGAAACACAACTTGTCGTGTTTGGAGGAAAAAGAATACTGAGTTGCATCCATCAAACACCATACCTACTGTAAAGCATGGTGGTGGAAACATCATGCTTTGGGGCTGTTTCTCTGCAAAGGGGCCAGGACGACTGATCCGGGTACATGAAAGAATGAATGGGGCCATGTATCGTGAGATTTTGAGTGCAAACCTCCTTCCATCAGCAAGGGCATTGAAGATGAAACGTGGCTGGGTCTTTCAACATGACAATGATCCAAAGCACACCACCAGGGCAATGAAGGAGTGTCTTCGTAAGAAGCATTTCAAGGTCCTGGAGTGGCCTAGCCAGTCTCCAGATCTCAACCCTATAGAAAACCTTTGGAGGGAGTTGAAAGTCTGTGTTGCCAAGCGAAAAGCCAAAAACATCACTGCTCTAGAGGAGATCTGCATGGAGGAATGGGCCAACATACCAACAACAGTGTGTGGCAACCTTGTGAAGACTTACAGAAAACGTTTGACCTCTGTCATTGCCAACAAAGGATATATCACAAAGTATTGAGATGAAATTTTGTTTCTGACCAAATACTTATTTTCCACCATAATATGCAAATAAAATGGAAAAAAAAACCAGACAGTGTGATTTTCTGGATTTTTTTTTCTCAGTTTGTCTCCCATAGTTGAGGTCTACCTATGATGTAAATTACAGACGCCTCTCATCTTTTTAAGTGGTGGAACTTGCACTATTGCTGACTGACCAAATACTTTTTTTCCCCACTGTACTACAAAACAACAAGACTAGAGTATGTATAAACGGCTCCGGGAACGCTCCGTATGCACAGAGGCTCGACCTTGGATGGGACATCATTGGAGATGTCTGCCTAGGAGGAGCACACAAGCCGGCCTCAGTCAACAGTATGCTTACCAGCACACTAGAAAATAGACGTCCATCTCTCTTCCGGCCATGTCACAATACTCTGCTGGTAAAGGAATTGCCAAACAGCACTCCACTACCTTGCCCTTTCTCAGCGCCTACCAATGAAGGCCACGCCTGTGAAGGTGAACAAGACCACATGGGATGTATGGCCTTCCACAGGACAAAGGAGGACGACAAGGTAGCAATGTCCATAGAAGATGGGATGTTCCTGGACATTATGGATAGACAAATAGTCAAAGACGAATCGAACAGTTGGATCGCACCTATGCCATTTCGGCCTCAGAGAAGGTGACTACCCAACAACAGGGAACTGGTCTTCAGCCCATTCATCTCCCTCAGGCACAAGCTTCAGAAGTCACCTGAGACGAAGGAACACTTCTTTACCTTCATGGGGAAGATATTCCAGAACAACCACGCAGAGGTTGCACCTGTACTTCAGCCCTCAGAGGAGTGTTGGTACCTGTCCATCTTCAGAGTATGCCATCCCAAGAAGCCAGGTCAGATACGAGTGGTATTTGAGTCAAGTGCCAAATGCGAAGATGTTTCATTGAATGACGTCCTACTGTTGGGTCCAGATCTCAACAACAGACTTCTGGAGGTACTACTTTCTTTCCGCAGAGATACGGTGGCATTTATGGCTGATATACAACAGATGTTTCACTGTTTTCTGGTCAAAGAGGAACACAGAAACTACTTGAGGTTCTTTTGGTACCGTGACAACAATCCGGACAAAGACATCACAGAATACCGGATGAGGGTACACATCTTCGGGAATAGCCCTTCCCCAGCAGTCGCTATCTATGGCCTCCAAAATTCCCCCAAATAGGGTGAAGAAAAGTATGGGTCAGACATCAGATCCTGGTCTGCACGCAGCCTTTACAGAGGAGCAGAAACACAGAGGATTGACCAACATCCACTAGGTGGGTGACGGGGGAAGCAGAGGGGCGACAATCTGCCCGAGTAAAGTGGGAAGAAACAGGTGCCGCTGGGACCCACTAATAGACCCACCATTAGGCCCTGATGCCAAATTGACTTGTATTTTCACGGCGCTATATAAAGCCCACTCACCCCAGCAACAGTTGCTCTCCCCCTCCCCTGGAGGAAGATATATGCAGCAGCGATCATAGCTGGAAGCTCCAAATAAGAGCATTCATTTTCAACATTTATAAGAGGCAACGCTATGCACGACACCTATCTCTGCTTTGTTAAGCACTATTTCTCTGAACAACCGCTCAGTCTTTCCGTTCCTGTCATGATTTAAAGAACTGACATTATGCCCACCGGGGAGGTACAAATATGAAAGTTCCATGGAGATGGGGAGACCTGGGACTCCCATGAGTCATAGGGAAGCTACTTTCTCTCTCATAAAATAATGCTCACTGCTGAATGAACCGCCAAGCTGCTGTTAGGCAATTATTTTATTTATTTATTTTTTATTTTCTTTCTTTCTTATCCATGCTATAAAGTACACTAGTGGCTAGGCCACTGAAAAGCTTGTGAGGAAAAGGGGAGTGATCCCCATCTAGAGGTGCATTTGGAAAGTGCCAGCTGAGAAATCTCTCTGATCTCTCGTCCCACTTCTGCCGAGAGATATTATATTTAACAGTCCGGATACCTGCCCACGGTTTTTAGTGGCGAAACTTACTACATCACCAGTTTTTTTTTCAGCAAAAACAGACCATGGTCAAGATTGGTAGATCAGCTGACACAAACGCTAATAGTGGGTCACAAACAACCAAAAAGATGGAAAAATTTATCACAAAACAAAGTGGACCCAAATAAGGGCCATCGCAGTATAAGGACCCAGGTGATGACCCAGATTTGGAGGAATCGCAGGAGGATCCTTCTGACTTTGTGGACTCAGATAAACCTATTTCTAGAAGTTTCATTAAAAGTATTTTGTCCTCAGCCTTGGCCCCCCTTGCGAAAGATTTATCTACAATATCTACAATTAAAAAGGACATTCAGCAGATTGGCAGCAGAGTGGAGGAGCTGGAGGACGCGCAGTTGAAGCTGTCCGCCTTCGCTGGGGATCTAAAAACAGGCCTTCAGCAACAGGAAGATCATATCAATTCCCTCTATACTGCAATGGAAGATATTGAAAACAGGAACCGAAGAAACAATCTCAGAGTCCGGGGAGTGGCGGAGGCGACCGACCGAGAGGATGTAACAGCCATTCTTTATGAACTCTTTCTGCCTATGCTGGACACAGAAGAAGGAAAGATGTTAATTCTTGAGAGAGCACATAGGGCACTAAAACCCAAGCCCAAACAATCAGAATTCCCTAGAGATATAATTTGCAGAATTCTGGACTTCCGCATGAAAGAGAAAATTCTCAAAAAGACAAGGACACTAAGCTCATTGGAATATAAAGGCTCTACAATTCGTGTTTTCCAGGATCTGGCACCATCAACCTTGTCTAAGAGATTCTTATTGAAACCCTTTACGGACGCCCTCAAGCAGAGACAGTTCCCTTTCAGATGGCTTTTCCCATTCGGTCTATTCATCACAGCAGACGGCAAGAGATTTACAGTTAAGTCATCTTCCGAAATTGCCAAAGTATGTGCAGAGCTGGGTATTCAACTCGACTCGCTGCCTGATCTTCGTCTCGCCCACACTAATTTCAGTCTTCCGGATCTACCATTGCAAGAACCCTGGAGAAGAGCGAGCAACTCTAAAGAACAAAGAAGCAGAAAAAGACAAGCAGGGAAGCAGCATTCCTCCAGCGATTAAATTAGGGACCCTTGTCGCCTAACCATCTCTGTATGGATCCTTTAAGCTGATCCACAGTGGCTGTCTAGTTAACATATGGAACAAATTGAAAAATTGTCATGTTTTCTCCTTTACACTCCCTGATGGGTATTACAGTGGTATCTGTAATTTTGCTTATTACAAAGAACGTTGTTAATTTAGGGCAACAAGCCCTTTTCGTTGAATATATGCTAATGTTTTTGTCTTTTACCTTTCTCTCTACCCCTCCCCAACCTTTCCCATGTCCATCAGCGAATCACCTTTCATCTTGTCCTGAGCCCCGGCGCCCACTGACCCGACATGGCTGATCGTATGCAAGAAACAACAATAGCATCATACAACGTAAGAGGTCTGAACGTGCCAATTAAAAGAGCTCAGGTATTGGCACATATTAAGAAATTGGGGACGGACATTGCACTCCTGCAGGAGACCCACTTTATACAGGAAAAAAACCCGAGTTTTGAGAGAAACACTACTATAATACATGGTTCCACTCGTTTTCCTCTTCCAGGAAGGGGAGGGGAGTGGCAATCGCTCTTTCAAAAAACACACCATTTCAGTATATCGACATGGTTCATGACAGAGATGGTAGATATATTTTCATAAAGTGGAAGTTGGCACACAAATTGGTCACGATAGGGTGTGTATATGCCCCCAACACAAATCAAGACACCTGGTTTTCCAGAATTATGAGAGAGACAAGTCAATTTGTAGAGGGCACTCTGATCCTGGGAGGTGACCTGAATGTTCCTCTTGAACCACCAATAGACTCCTCTACTGGGAAATCTAGTGTTCCTAAGAATGCACTAACACGCATCCGAACAACCCTACATCTGAACCAACTGATTGATACTTGGAGATTTCTCCACCCCAGGCCCGGATTGGCCATTTACCCAACCGGGCATTTTCCCATTGGGCCGCCATTTTCAAAAGGTGATGGGCCGCTGGCGGCGGCGGCGGATCGGCCTCTTTTTTTCCTGCCGCCGGCCCTTTAAATTTTCTGGCAAGGCGGCAGGCAGCGGGGGTTAAACACGTGACGCGACGTGGTGACGCTGACAAGGCCCCGCCCCCGGACCACAGCAGGAGCAGAGGAAACCTGGCGGCCGCGGCCATTTGTAATGAGGCAGCGGCACCGCTTGGCGTGGGTGGCGGGCGTCTGGACTGGGCGAGTCGGAGTCGCCCTGGGGCTGGGGCCGGGCTGCCTGGCGCTGGTGGCGGGCCCATGATGATGTGAGTGAGTGACTCTCTGTTGATAAAAAATACTGCCCTGGGCTGGCGCTGGGCCGCCTGACCCTGGCCCTGCTGTCTGTCACTGTGTCAGCTATAGACCCTGCCTGATTAAACAGTGTGTGCGGTCACACCTCACCCCCTGCAGAGAAGCATAAGGCTGCTGAGTGCTGAGCCCAATCTGCCCCCTGGCAGGACACGGCAGCTTCCCCGACAGGACACGGTGACGGCAGCCCCTCCCGACAGGACACGGCAGCCCCCCCGAGAGGAAACGGCGGCCCCCCAAAAGGACACGTCAGCGCAGCCCCCCTGATTGGACACAGCAGCCCCCCGACAGGACACGGCAGCTTCCCTGACTGGACACGGCAGTCCCCCTCCCGACAGGACACGGCAGCCCACCTGTCTGGACACGGCAGCCCCACCCGACAAGACACGGCAGCCCCCCCGACAGGACACGGCAGCCCCCCCGACAGGACACGGCAGCCCCCCTGTCTGGACACGGCAGCCCCTCCCGACAGGACACTGCAGCCCCCCCGACAGGACACGGCGGCCCCCCAAAAGGACACGGCAGCGCAGCCCCCCTGACTGGACACGGCAGCCCCCCGACAGGACACGGCAGCTTCCCTGACTGGACACGGCAGTCCCCCCCCTGTCTGGACACGGCAGCCCCTCCCGACAAGACACGGCAGCCCCCCAAAAGGTCACGGCAGCCCCACCCCAACAGGACACGGCAGGGGGCAGATGGGGCACAGCAGCCTCATGTGTCCCTACAGGGCAGGGGGTCTCTAGGACACTGCTCATCAGGATTTATAGCTGAGGAATAGGTTCACCTCCCAGAGATGTCATGTACAGAAGCACACTAATAGATATATATATATATATATAACTGAGGCCGGCCTCCAGCATGAGATATATACGGCATATACAGGGCAGGACTGGGGGGCCGCCATCTGCCTGCGCTGATGTGTATGTATATACAAGGTCTGGGGGGATGTAGATGCTGGGTCTGGTGTGTATTCACAGGTGCTGGTGGATATACGTTGTTGGGGCTGATGTGTATACAGGTCCTGTATATACAACAGTCCCAGCACCTGTATATACCCAGCCCCAGCAATGTATCTCCACCAGCACTTGTGTATACACCGGCCCGCCCCTGTATATACACCAGACTCCAGCACCTGTATATATCAGCCCCAGCACCTCCATATACATATGAAATAAAAATCCTTTATTATAAATGAAACAAAACACTTTTTTTTATTTAAAAACTAGCTGAAGAGCTCGGCGTTGCCTGAGCATAGTAACCAACTCTGGTTAGTTATAACAAATTATAATGATTATATTGCTCATAAAAACATGTCTCATCATATATTCAACACTACAGATTTGTAACACAAATTAACTAATTGATTACCCAAGTATTGATAGTATTTTATTTTCAACTCATTCAAGATTTTTGTTTTTTCCTTTCGGTGCAAAGATGAACAGATTTTTGGCAGTTCCGACTCTTGAACAGATCACGTAAAGTTGACCATGAGAAAAAAGCATGGAGATTGCAAATCGATCCCTACTACTTTAAAGGACTGTCCCTGAGCCTTGTTAATAGACATTGCAAATAGCAGTTGAACTGGAAACTGGAGGCATTTAAAATCAAAAAACTAATCAGATGGAATGAGTGGAATTCTTGGCATGAAAATGTCCTCTCTTTTGCCACATCCTGTTTCTGAGCTGTGTACCTAATACTGTCCTGTGTGATACTGACTGCTGAGCTGTGTAACTAACCCTATCCTGTGTGATAATGTCTGCTGAACTGTGTTCCTAATCCTATCCTGTGTAATACTGACTGCTGAGCTGTGTATCTAATCCTATCCTGTGTGATACTGACTGCTGGGCCGTGTATCTAATCCTATCCTGTGTGATACTGGGCTGTGGGCTCCCCCTGCAGTCTGTGTCAGAGGGTGGTCTGTGTTGGCACGGTAATAAATTATGTTATTTCCAGCTTTACAGAAGGACAATAACACCATAGAAATGACATGAATAGGCAAAATTGTTTGGTGAATTGGAACGCGCGAAGTTAAAATTTCGCCTTGCAACATAGGACACTCTCGGGCTCCAGACGTGTGACTGCAAAATTTTGTGGCTGTAGCTGCGACGGTGCAGATGCCAATCCCGGACATACACACATACACACACACATACATACAAACATACACACACATTGAGCTTTATATATTAGATAACAAGCACAGTTATACTCACCTAATGCCTAATTCCACCAAAGCCCTCGTTCTCCTGAAATAAAACAAAAAATAAAAAACAACAATATACTATACCTGTCCATCGTTCTGTCATACGCCTTAATCCATGTCTGGGGGCGAAAGGTCTAGCAGACATCTTAATTGGGGTTTCCCCTTACAAAACTAAAAAGTGTCAGTGGGGTCACAGCACATACTATAGGTACAGTCACAGAAGGCTGAATCTCCCACATATTAAAGGCAGTGAGAGGGACTTGTATTGTAGCACTTACAAAGTAATTTTCCCCTATTGAACCCCCTTTGTGTTCTCACTCACTATGGTAACCCATTAATGGCCACCATAAAGCAACACATTTTTCCCACAAACACAGGATACAAGCACAGTGAAGCACAGTGAAGCACAAGCACAGTGAATTCCTTTACAGTACCCTCCACATACACAGCATGATTCCCATTCAATGCCCACACACAGTGATGCCCACACACAGTCCCCACCCATACACACACACATTAAGATCTCCAGTGACCCCAACACTGTATGATGGTCCCTACACTGTTCCCCAACACAGAATAATGGCACCCAAAGTAATCCCTTCCACATACAGTGGTGGTGGAAGTGTGCGTCAATTAAAGTCATTTAATTTTTTTTCGTTTTAATTAGATGTGTACACCAAAATCCGAAGGGTCAAAAAGCAGGAAAAAGAGCACTATACTACATGTGAAGGTGAGTGAAAGGTCTCCTGCAGTATTATTTTGCATAAACGAATGAAAAAATTTGGATTGTGATACAATTTCAAAATGGATGCATCATCAAATGTTTTCAAAAGTGGACATGGATTCATGAGTATTTGAGTGGTGATGCACATTTTGTTATTGTATTTGTTTTGTATTGTTTTTATATTTTTATTTACTACTTTTTAGTAAAGTGCACCTGTCACCTCTTTTTGCCGCAGCAAGATAAGAAAAATAAGTTTGGGGGGGCGGTCCGATGCAGTCCGGTCCGATGGGTGTCGCAGCTCCAGGTCCGGCGCCTCCCTTCTTGCGATGTCGCCATCCTGCTTGGTTCGTGGCTAACCGGCATCGCGCTCCTGCACAGGTGTCTGAGTGAGTATAATAAAACTTATTTGTCTTATCTTGCAGGTCGGATGGGGGGGCTTATCTACAGCATTATAGTATACTGTATATCAGCCCTGTATTACGGTTACGGACCTGCCTATTGTGTTCCTTGGTCTTCATCATGCTCTCTGTGCTTCAAACAGAACCCTGAGACTATCACAGAGCAGCTGCATTTATATGGAGACTTGATTACACACAGGTGGACTATATTTATCATCATTAGTC
This sequence comes from Dendrobates tinctorius, assembly GCF_039654945.1. NCBI lineage: Eukaryota > Metazoa > Chordata > Amphibia > Anura > Dendrobatidae > Dendrobates > Dendrobates tinctorius. The sequence goes on along the minus strand of NW_027361854.1, from coordinate 101,575 downwards.
ATTTAGGACAACATTGGATCATTCAGAGATCCACAATGAACTTCTGGAGTGAGTTTGCTGCACTGAAAGTAAAGGGGACGAATAATATTGCACGCCCCACTTTTCAGTTTTTGCATTTCCACAAAAATTTAAAATAAGCAATAAATTTCATTCAACTTCACAATTGTGTCCAACTTGTTGTTGATTTTTCACCAAAAATGTACATTTGGTATCTTTATGTTTGAAGCATGATATGTGGGAAAAGGTTGAAAAGTTCCAGGGGGCCGAATACTTTTGCAAGGCACTGTATATTGCAATTTTCTTATGTTATTTATCTTTTCTGACATGCTGCATTTTTATGAATAATGAATGTTTTATTCATCTTGTGAATTAATAACGTAAAATACCTCAATCAGCAGACCAAAGTTTGCTCAAAGATTGCACAGATTTTTTTGGTTAATGTTTTTCATTGTCTCAATGTTTTGAGATTGTATTTTCACTATATATTTAATTTTTGTAGTGGAAATACTATAACTTAATAAAAAAAAATTTGTTCTTATCATGACTTCTTCCTGTTAAGTTTATTACACGTGTGTTATGATGGGAAGTTCCAGCTACAGTACTAAACTATTTGATGTACATGTATGTTTTCCACCACTTGTTTTTCCTCAATGCTAATATAATTACAAATGGTAGCTTTGTGGTTGATTCAAGTAAGAGCAATCCACCTTTATAGAAAGGCAATATGAAGCAGAATTACCACACGCAAACCTGCAACCAAAAAAAGCGTTGTGAATTTATCCTGTGGGACCATACTTTAAAGACGTCTGTTCTATGTAAAACATGTTTCTGTGGATCTGTAGAATTCCCAGATATTTCTGATTTAACAAACTGTAGAGAAAAGGTTGTATTGAAGATACCCTCCCATTTAAAAAAAAAAAAAAAATGTATGTGTGTATTATAATATTATTATAGCACGTGGGCTGCTTTGGTTGGTGTGCCAGGGCTGATTTTCAGTCCCAGTCCGGCCCTGCTCCACCCCACTGTACGAGACTTCTCACATTTCTCAAAAGCACAATCGTCTTATAGTAGAATTGACTATATTTTTATCCCATTCCAGATGTCCTTACATCTGAAAGACTCACAAATAATTCCGAGCGTTCACTCCGACCACTTCATCTTAATAAACAAACTTATGATAGGCCATAGACCAAATAATATCCCTTGGAGGTAAAACGAAACTTTAATTGCAGATGAACCCTCCAGAAATAAAATAAAAAAGAAAATTCAAGAGTACTTTGAGATCAACTTGAGTGAAAATATTCAATTTTCTACTATCTGGGAGGCTCACAAGACCGTAATAATGTCAATGTAATGCCTTTATGCATCTGTATGTGTACTTGTTCCTGCCTTGCTGCTGTAATGCTCTGAATTTCCCCATGGTGGGACGATTAAAGGATTATCTTATCTTATCTTATAAGAGGTGAATTGATTTCTATGGCCTCGCATAAGAATAAAAGCAGAAAAGAAAAAAAACGACACTCTTTATAAAGAGATCCAAACACTAGAACGAGATCATAGACTGACACTGGACCCTGATGCCTTAGCTCTCCTCTCACAGAAGAAACAATCTCTTAGAGACTTACTAAACAAAGACTCAATAAAAATTTATACTAGATGGAAACACAGGGTATTTGCTCATGGAGACAAAATGTCAAAATTTATGACAACCATGATTAAAAAGCGTAAGGCTAGGTCTCTTATATATACAGTAAAGGGGTTGGATGGAGCCAAAATTACAAACCCAGGCGGGATAGCTTCAGCTGTCAGGGAGTACTATTCCACCTTGTATGATTTGCGACCGGGAAAGAATGTAGAACAGTTGGAAAAAAGGCGAATGAATATAAAGGAATTCCTGCAATCTATAAACCTCCCTACCTTATCTGAAACACAACAGGAACTGACAGTCCCTTTCACGATAGGGGAACTCCAGTCTACCCTGTCGGACTGTCCTATGGGCAAGAGCCCTGGTCCAGATGGTCTCTCGGCATCCTATTATAAGACTTTTCAGGACACGTTGAGTCCGTTTTTATTGAAGCTGTGCAATGGTGTACTGGGGGGTGCAGCCCTTGCAGGACAGACACTGGAAGCACACATATCCTTAATACACAAAGAAGGTAGAGACCTCGAACTATGCAGTAATTACAGGCCGATCTCACTATTAAATAATGACCTAAAAATATTTGCAAAGATGTTAGCCACAAGGATAGGCCTGATCCTCGACACACTCATCTCACCTGAGCAAGTAGGTTTTGTCAGGGGTAGGGAGGGAAGAGACAACTCCCTTAGAGTACTGTACCTGATGCAGCATGCGCACAGCCACCACAAACCCCTAGTCTAAATGGGCACCGACGCATTGAAAATGTTTGACAGGGTGGACTGGACATTCATGCGTGAGACTCTCGCGAGGTTTGGTTTTCCTCCCACAGTTATAGACGCCATTTTTCAAATGTATAAGTCACCGTCTGCGAAAGTAAGGGTTAAACGGGGATTTTTCTCCACCCTTTGAGATCAAAAACGGCACACGTCAGGGCTGCCCCTTTCACCAGCTTTATTTGTTCTAACCATTGAGACGTTAATTCAGAGTATTAGACAGCATCCAGCAATAGGGGGTATCGAGATCTTGGACTCTTCACATGTAGTAGCAGCGTTCGCAGATGACCTTCTCTTGCTCCTATTGGACCCTGAAAAACAAATTCCGGCGGTGTTGGAGAGGTTTGAGGCATTTGGAGAGTTATCGAACTTTAAGATTAATATAGAGAAGTCTGAGGCGATGGGGATAAATATTCGACATACAACAATCCAAAATTTGAAAGCTAAATTCCCAATAAAATGGAACTCTAAATATATTAATTATTTAGGTATTAAACTGAGTCCTCACTGGAACTCCCTTTTCTCACTCAACTTTGTACCTCTTCTCGATGATACTCTTGAAGCCATTAAGTCGTGGAGAGCACCCTATATTTCCTGGATAGGAAGAAAAAATCTCATCAAAGGATTTATTTTACCCAAGTATAGTTATATATCCAGAATGCTACCAATTAAAGTCCCTGACACGTTTATTCAGAAGGTCCGATCTCTTTTTGGGAAGTATATATGGGGGGGCTTAAGGCCTAGAATAAGCTATAATACTCTTTCCCTACCTAAACATATAGGGGGTATTAGGATTACCGGACCCACAAAAATACCACGCAGCGGCAACTTTGTCGCTATTAATCGATTGGACGAGAGAGAGTAATCACAAACTTTGGACAGGGATTGCTAGCGAGTCACTGTCAGTACCAATCTCTACTATCCTTCACTCGCCAACGGGTTTTATAAAGAAGGTTCTCTCCCCAAATGCAATAACAAAAAATTTAATCAGGACCGGGGCCAGATTCTCATCCTCACTAATGCCACTTCCATCACCCCTGATAAAAGTAGGGGACCTACCTAGCCTCTATTTAGATCTTAAGGACACAGACTCTCTACATAAAATAAACGAAAGTCTAGATGCTTTCATGGAGGATGGTGTGATCCTCCCTCTGCAAGATTTACAAATGAGATTTCCACACTATCATATTAACTTTCTTCATTACAACAGGCTCAAAAACTCGATCAGATCATATTTACAATCTGGACTTCCGCACAGAGAGTTGACCGCTTTTGAAAAGTTGCTGACTCAGAGAAATAAACCAAGGGGCGTGTTGGGTAAGCTTTACCAGATGCTCCTGGCCCACTCAACCTCGGTTAAACGAGCGTTTATAATGAAATGGGAAAGGGACCTTGAGGTTGTATTGCAAGATTGGGAGGTTGAAAAGATATATAAAAACTTGCATGGTCCTTCTGGCTGTGTGAGGGTCCAAGAAAATTCTTACAAAGTCCTTACTAGGTGGTACACCACCCAGGACACTAGAAAGAAGTGGCAGCCTGATGCACCCTCTAATTGTTGGAGATGTTTCGGGGAGAGGAGATCTTATTTACACATATGGTGGCAGAGCAAAAATATTCAACCATTCTGGAGGAAAGTGCTTAAAATTGCAACAAGACTTTGTCAGCTTCCAAACCCCCCATCCTTGAAATTGATTTTTCTAAACTGGTCAAGCGATCTTGCACAATACAAACATAAAAATTTCATATGTATTTGTTAGCAGCAGCCAAAATGCTTACCCCCTTAAATTGGTTATCACAGGACTGTCCTACCCTGGCAGAATGGTGGCACAAGGTGAACCAATTATATTACATAGAAGAAATAATAGCCAGCACGACCTTTAAGATAGGTAAATTCAGATTGACCTGGGCGCCGTGGACACTCTTTAGAGAAACAGATGAATATTTAAAACTACTAAACCCTTAGTAAAATTTATCAAATTGCTCTAAGACCAACTAAACTTGGAGCAACATTGGTTGACCATTCAGACAATAGGGCAAAACCCCCTGCCGAATGGACATCACCCCCTGACTGGAATTCCTACTCCATCCCACCCTTAATTACTCCCCCTTCTATCCACTCTACTTCTCTAACTTTTATTCTTTCTACTAAGTTAAAAGTTTTTATTTTGTTACGACTGATGTGTACATCTTTTCCAGGGATCTATGTCAAAGATTTTGTCTGTGACTCATGAGTTTAAGCAATAAAACTTAGACGGATACTACCTGGTTTACTGCATAGCAACAAGTATCAAGCAGTAATATATGAGATGTGAATATACGATTAGTAAGTTCAAACTGGAAATGTAAGAAACTAATAATGCTTGATCATATCAGTCACATGTAATGTTATTTCTCTTTGTTAAACCAATAAAAAGATGTTTAAAACAAAACAGACATCAGATCCTTCGTAGATAAAGACTTCTACGTAGACGACTGTTTGAAGTCCACACCGATAAATGAGGCTGCAGTCAGTCTACTGAAAAAGGCTCAAGAAATGCTCGCCCAGTATAACCAAAGGTTGCACAAGGACCTAGACCTAAGCATCGACTCCCTACCCAAGCAGCGGAGCCTTGGATTGCTTTGGGATTTGAAGACAGACGCCTTCACCTTCCAGATCAGTATAGACGAGAAACCCTTCACGCGCAGAGGAGTTCTCTCTTTTGTGAATAGTCTATACCAGGGGTCCCCAACCACCGGTCCGTGGCCCAGCACCGGGCCGTTGCAGTGCCCTTGCCGGTCCGCGGACACAAGGGGAGCCGGCGGCGGTGCAGCAGCTGATACTCACCTAGCGGTCCCTGTCGGCGCGGCGGCTTCATCCAGCGCTGAGCGGTCAAGTGTACCGCTCATTTAAGGTCATGAATATGGACGCCACTCATCTCCCATAGGCGTGGCGTCCATATTCATAGACCTTAATGAGCGGTAGCACGTGACCGCTCCGCACAGGAGCTGAAGCGCCGCGAGATGCAGGGAGGGAAGTTCAGCGACGGGAAGGAAGGTCAGCGATGTGAGGGTAAGTATGATGGGGGAGGATGGGGGAGCCGAGCGGAGCCATATATACAAGGGAGAGAGAGTGGGAGCGGAGCCATATATACAAGGGAGGGAGAGTGAGAGCGGAGCCATATATACAAGGGAGAGAGAGTGGAAGCAGAGCCATATATACAAGGGAGGGAGAGTGGAAGCAGAGCCATATATACAAGGAAGGGAGAGTGGGAGTGGAGCCATATATATATATATATATATATATATGGGAGGGAGAGTGGGAGCGGAGCCATATATACAGGGGAGGGAGAGTGGGAGCGGAGCCATGCATACAAGGGAGGGAGAGTGGGAGCGGAGCCATATATACAAGGGAGGGAGAATGGGTGCGGAGCCATGCATATAAGGGAGGGAGAGTGGGAGTGGAGCCATATATATATATATATATATATATATGGGAGGGAGAGTGGGAGCGGAGCCATATATACAGGGGAGGGAGAGTGGGAGCGGAGCCATGCATACAAGGGAGGGAGAGTGGGAGCGGAGCCATATATACAAGGGAGGGAGGGTGGGAGCGGAGCCATAAATACAAGGGAGGGAGAGTGGCAGCGGAGCCATATATATAAGGGAGGGAGAGTGGGAGTGGAGCCATATATATATAAGGGAGGGAGAGTGGGAGCGGAGCCATATATACAGGGGAGGGAGAGTGGGAGCGGAGCCATATATATAAGGGAGGGAGAGTGGGAGTGGAGCCATATATACAAGGGAGAGAGAGTGGGAGCAGAGCCATATATACAAGGGAGGGAGAGTGGGAGCAGAGCCATATATACAAGGGAGGGAGAATGGGAGGGGAGCCATGTATACAGGATGGGACAGGGGAGCCATGTATACAGGATGGGAGAGTGGGAGCAGAGCCATGCATACAGGATGGGAGAGTGGGAGCGGAGCCATGTATGCAGGATGGGAGTAGAGCCATGTATACAAGGATGGGACAGGGGAGCCATGCATACAACAGGGGGAGCCACACAGAGCTGGACAGGATGGGGGGAACCACTCATACATTTTCTGATGATTAGAAAATAATCAGCATGTACAGTACTGCAGTACAATTTTTCTTAAGTGCTCAATGCTCCATTTCCTTGTAGGTTCCAATCATCATTAGCAGTGACGGTCATCAGTAGAATTAGCCCGGTGCTCCCACTGAAACAGAGAAACAAGCCAGGTGCTCCCACTCATTCAAAACCTATGGTGAGTTGAGTCACATTATAAATGTTATAATTAAATGATAAACTACAACCGCGTCCATAGCCCCGCCCCCTTATGACCAAAGCCCCACCCCTGTCACACCTCCATCCCCACCCTGCCGGGCCATGGAAGAATGGTCTTGCTTGAAGCCGGTCCCTGGTGCAAAAAAGGTTGGGGACCACTGGTCTATACGACCCCCTGGGATTCGTAGCTCCAGTAACCATTCAAGGAAAAATGATGCTAAGAGACTTCACCCAAGACACGTCTGATTGGGATGATCCACTTCCAACAGAAAAGGCAGACCTATGGGAAGAGTGGAGGAGTTCTCTCGAGGCCTTGACCGACCTTCGTGTGAAACAACCGTATGCTCCTGTGCCATCCACAGAAGTCAAGACACGAAGACTTTGTGTCGTCTGTGACCCATCAGTCAAAGCGATCACAGCAGTAGCATACCTCAAAACCATAGACATGGACAAACAGAGCCACATCGGGTTTGTGATGAGCCGGAGTAAACTGGCACCACTCCGTGAACACACGATACCCAGACTGGAACGCTGTGCTCCTGTCCTCGCAGTTGAGTTGGCCGAGCTTATCTCGGATGCTATGAATCTGGAGATCAAAGACACAGCGTTCTACACTGACAGCCAGGTGGTACTAGGATACATCTGCTTTTATGTCTACGTCAGCAACCGGGTACTGAGGATAAGACGATGCACCTGCCCTAATCAGTGGCACTATGTGCCCACTCACCTCAATCCTGCGGACCATGCGACTAGATCCGTTGCTCCAAGTCATCTTAAGGACACTACGTGGTTCACAGGCCCTGCTTCCTTGTACCGTTCGATGCCCCACACCGACAGGCCCAATACGTTCAAACTAGTGGATCCAGATGCCGACGAAGAGTTCCGCCCTCAAGTGTCTGCTCTGCATACAGGGACTTCAAGCCATCATCTGGAATCTCATCGGTTCAGCAGGTTCTCTTTTTCTTTTCAATGTTCATTATATTGAATTTTAAAGCATAACATCAAACATACTGGTATATTGTTACATATATGGGTATCAGTGCTCTAATAAGTACATAGCAAGACTGTAGACTGTGAGCCCTCGCGGGCAGGGTCCCCTCTCCTTATGTACTTGTGTGTTCCTTGTCTTACACATGTTTATTATACTTGTCTATATTTCCCCTTTTCACATGTAAAGCGCCATGGAATAAATGGCGCTATATAAATGCATAATAATAATAATAATAGCAAGTCCAGCTAAGATCATTATGATTCAATTTATGATACTTATAACTTGCATTATAATAACATAGTAGGATTTATTGACTTGGAGCCTGAGATAATTAAATTACAATTCAAATTAGCAATCTTAAGAATCACATTTACTTCCAGTAATCATATTTTCTCAATATACTGTAACTGATTAAGACAACAATAAGAAAGGTAAGAGTGAATAGTAATAAGAAGAGGGGGAGTAGTATGGATAAAGAGAGGGGTATGGGGTAGGGGCATGAGAGGCATCACTGGACAGCACCTTGTAACAGATCTGAGTAATCGTTTGATCTGAAATGAATCCATGGTTTCCAGGCATCTTTGAAGATTGTTTGTGCGAGATTTACATGAGCCACCAACTCAGCCGTGTAATACAATTGGTCTATTTTGTAAAGCAATTGTTGGCGCGTAGGGCTGTTTGTAGTTTTCCGGTATGTGGGTATCAGAAGCTTGGCTGCAGCTATTATGTTGTGAACCAATGTAGAGAATCTCTTATTACCAGGCCACACTGGAAAGTTCAGCAACACAGCTTCAGGCGTCAGGTTTGCTTTTTTCCCAATTACATCTTGAATAACTTTTTCTGTGAGCGCCCAAAAGCGTGATTCAGCAGGTTCTCAATCTGGAAGTCACTTGTTCGAGCCATAGCCTGTCTACTTCATGTGGCTCAGTCCTACAAGTCAGCTTCATCTGCAAGCGAGGGATCTTGTAAAGGATGGCATCACTGCAAGCATGCGTTTACCGCCCTCAACCTGGAGAGAGCCAAGATTCCAATACTTTGTGTTGTACAAAAGGAAACCTACCCCAGGGAAATAGACAACCTCAACAAGGGACAACCTATTCCTGGAGACGGCGTGCTAAAGAAGCTTGATCCAATTGTTGACCAAGATGGGCTGCTGAGAGTAAGTGGCTGTCTTCAAGAAGCCGAGGTAGAAGTTTCAGAGAAACACCCGGTAATAATTCCTGGACGTCATCACGTCACAACCCTGCTCATTCAGCATCATCATGTCTTAGTGAGACACCAAGGCTGTTTGTTCACCGAAGGGAATCTGCGGGCGGCTGGTCTATGGATAGTCGGCGCAAAGAGAAGCGTGAGCAAACTCATCTTCAATTGTGTTACGTGTCACAAACTCCATGGCTCGTTCCAAAATTCGAAGATGGCCAATCTTCCATCCGACAGACTCAGTACGGAACCCCCCTCACCAATGTTGGACTAGACGTATTCGGTCCTTGGTCCATGGCTACTCGACGCACTAGGAAATCCAATACTGAAGCAAAGTGTTGGGCAGTTCTATTCACTTGTCTGTCCATCAGAGCTGTTCATATTGAAGTAATCGAATCTATGGACACTTCAAGTATCATAAATGCGTTTCGATGCTTCACCGCAATCAGAGGCCCTGTGAAGCATATTCGCTCCGACAGAGGTACGAATTTCATTGGAGCAGCAAGTGAACTCCAAATCCCTTCCAATTTGGACATCACTAATGTTGAAAGGTACCTAGGTGAGCAAGGATGCACCTGGACTTTCAATCTGCCACACTCTTCGCACATGGGAGGTGCCTGGGAGCGAATGATAGGTATAGCACGCAAGATACTAAACTCTATCGTCTTGCAAACGAACACGAGACTCACACTTGAGAGTTTAACTACGTTCTTGACTGAGGTATCAGCGATCATGAACGCCAGGCCACTGTCAGCACTTTCCAGCGATTCCGGAGACCCGACAGTTCTTACTCCGGCAATGCTACTCATGCAGAAAACCTGTGTCCCGAGAGCTCCACTTGGAGAATTCAACAATAAAGATCTCTTCAGACGCCAGTGGAGGCAAGTGCAAAGCGTGTCCAATGTCTTCTGGAACAGATGGAAGAAGCAATATCTCTGTACCCTACTTAGGGCAGCACGGTGGCTCAGTGGTTAGCGCTGCAGCCTTGCAGCGCTGGGGTCCTGGGTTCGAATCCCACCAAGGACAACATCTGCAAGGAGTTTGTATGTTCTCCCCGTGTTTGCGTGGGTTTCCTCTGGGTACTCCGGTTTCCTCCCACACTCCAAAGACATACTGATAGGGAATTTAGAGTGTGAGCCCCATTGGGGACAGTGATGAAAATGTGTGCAAACTGTAAAGCGCTGCGGAATATATTAGCGCTATATAAAAATAAAGATTATTATTATTTATTTATTTTTACTCTAAAAACCAGGACAAAGTGGCAAAAAGACCGCCCAAACATCCAACCAGGCGATGTGGTACTTGTCAAAGACACTCAGTCACATCGTAATGAGTGGCCACTCAGCCTAGTCACCAAGCCTCTTCCCAGCAAGGACGGGAAAGTGTGCAAGGTAGAGGTCAAAGTGAGCAAACTTGGGGAGAACAAACTGTTCCTCAGGCCAGTTACTGAAATTGTACTGTTATTATCCCCAAAAGAGTCAAATAGTGGCATCCATTGATGCCAAGCGGGGAGTGTTCTGCCCATTCTGTGCAGCAAGATATTTTTAAGTGCTGTTCCAGCAATCACCAGTAGGTGTCATAAGTTGCCTTCTCTTTTTTATTCATGTGTTTGGAATCTTCTGTTTTCCTAAATGGTTAACTGTTCAGAACTGCCCTTCTTCCTTCCCTGGTCAACAACATGCAACTATTTTCAGCTGTCTTCTGAGTAGCTCGCACCTGCTCAGCTCTCTGCAAAATCACTGCTTATAACAAGCGGATTCCGGTAAGGTTAATGCAATTATGAGTTATGCCTCTGTGTTAGCAGCCATAATGCAGCCCTCCATGATGTTTGCAATGCATGTTCAGCTTCTGTAATGTTATTACACTGCATGATTAGTTATATGCACTCTCTGGATATGCATCCTCTGTTCAGTCAGTGCAAAGCTTGCAGTCATTGGTTATTTTAGACATCTTTATCTTTTACTGCTGTGTATGTTGTGTTGCTCAGCTTCTATATAATGCGTGCTGCCGATATAACAGCATCCTGTATTAATGCTACTGTTGTGATAATACCTTGTATTGCTGTGATTAACTGCCAGTATTTGTGTATTATATATTATCTACCAGTACTGACATGCTGCATTAACTGTCTCTTATAGTTTTTTACCTGAACCATTCACATTTTGTACAACAATCTGCTGAATCATCCATAACTGTGTTCAACAATCTTTGATATCATCTACAACTTTGTACAACAACCCCTGATGTCATCTACTACTGTGTTCTACTATACCATCTGTTATCATCTCCCATATTGTCCATATCTTCCCAATAAACATAGACTTAAGCACCAATACAGTCTTGTTTCTGGGAGTGGATGAAAGGTTAAGGCTACTTTCACACATCCGGTGTGTGGGGTCCGGCGGCGTGCGGCGAAAAGCCGGGCCGCCGGATCCGGCCTGCAGCCGTGACACCGGATGTGTGTGCGGCGAGACGATACGGCTCGGACATTATTAAAGGAGCCGCAGGAGGAGGTGGACAGAGGCAGCCAATGAGACAGCTGCTGAAAGGGAGGTGAGGGGAGGAGAGGATAGGGGAGGGGAGGGGAGGGGGGTGGAGAGAGAGAGACATGGGGGTTAACACTTAGTGTCCAGGCAAGAGAATCTCTCTCTCTTTCCGGGCACTTGTGGGGTTAACCCCACAGAGAGATCTCTCTCTCACCCAGACACTGTGAGTGTTAACCCCACAAGTGCCCGGCGAGAGAGATCTCTCACAAGTGTCCGGGTGACAGAGAGAGATCTCTCTCTCTCTCGCCGGGCACTTGTGGGGTTAATATTCACAGAGTCCGGGCATGCGCTGTGGAAAAAGCCGGTCCGGCGCTGCAAAAAAACGTTACATGGAACGTTTTTTTCCAGACGCCGGACAGGCTGTTTTTGCCGGATCAGGCAAAAACCGGATACGCCGCATAGGTATCCGGCGCGATGCGGCAATAATGAAACTGAATGGGGGAAAAACCGGATCCGGTGGCAACCGGCGCCGGATCCGGTTTTTACACTTTTCGCCGCATCGCGCCTGATGCTGAAAACCGGATGTGTGAAAGAGGCCTAAGCCGTACGCAGGAATCCACACAGCGTCATACGTGGAAGAAGGCAGAACAATACCCATAAACGTAGATGCAATACAAACTCATAAGCATTGAGAAAAAAGGGAGGAAAACTGAGTCACAAAATGCTACAAAAATAAATACAATTTTATTGAATACAAAGGGACATATAATGGGACAAGACAAACTTCATAAAATAGTAGCATAGTGAATACAAGATGATAGGAAAATAATGACCATTGCCTGGAGAAAAAAGACCGGTGTAACCCTGTTGTAAAAATCCCTGGGTAAAAAGTGTGCTGGGGCTGGTCAGACTGCAAGGAAAACGGGCGATATGAAACACAAACATGGTGGTTAGTCACATGTATTGTAGAATAACTTCCCTTCTCATCAATTATATCTCCACCACCAAAAAGCAGAAACTGACCAAACCAAGCACACAAATACTAGATTAATAGCCCCAAAGAGGGCGCTCATTGTAACATGTGAAATGGGGCGGAGAAAGCCTGCAATAAGCCAATGTAGGAAAATTCCTTATTAAAGAAGAGGCTTAACCACACCACCCACAAAAGAAATGACATCAGATAACATATAGAAAAATGAATTACCCATTGTAATGGCTGTAAGGGTGCACCGGCCACCCCGACGTAAGTTTCACATAAGTGATAATAGCCAGGGGAAGAGTCTTGAGGACATTATTTGCATATTCCCAGTGCTACTTTGGTTAGCTACGTTGAAGATCATTAAGGAAGGCGAAGAGTTCTTAGACAGAGCAGAATTATCTCTTCATGTTACAGAAAGAGAAGAAATTCGAAGTGCATCTGAAGAAACAGAGGAATGGAAACATGTAACCCAGAGAAGCAGGAGGATCGGGAGGCAGTCAGCACCCATACTGCTCAGGAACCAGTACCAGGCTCTCACGCAGGAAACCAATGAAGAAATACATCAGGATAAGACTTTGCCCACAAACAGCAACCTTGTACGCCTTCAGAGTCCTCCTGGATGGAGAAAGAAAAATGTTGTAAAGAAGAAACGGAGAGTGGTGGTCATGGGGGATTCCCTGTTGAGAGGAACAGAGGCCGCTATCTGCAGACCGGGTATAACTTCAAGAGAAATGTGCTGTCTTCCAGGTGCAAAAATTAAAGATGTGTCTGAAAGGATATCAGGACTCTTCAGACCTACAGATGACTACCCATTCCTGCTACTACATGTGGGGACTAATGACACCGCAAGAAACGACCTGGAAACCATCTGCAGAGACTTTGAAGACTTAGGCAAGAAAGTGAAAGAACTGGGAGCGCAGGTGGTCTTCTCTTCCATCCTCCCAGTGGATGGCCATGGAACAAGGAGGTGGAATAAGATTCTGCAGGTGAACAACTGGCTACGTCGATGGTGCCGTCAGCAACGATTTGGATTTCTGGATCACGGAGTGAGTTACCTTTACGATGGACTACTTGCTAGAGATGGGGTGCACCTTACGAAGACTGGAAAACAAGTATTTGGAAGTCGTCTTGCTACACTTGTAAGGAGAGCTTTAAACTAGAACAACATGGGAAGGGAAGCAAAAGACCAGTAAAAGCCATACACCTGACAAATGCTATTGAGATCTCTGCTATTATAAGTGGAAAGGAAGAACAAAAACGAAAGAATCTAATTAATAAAAATATTGGAGAAAGAGAAACCAATCACAAACTAAAATGTTTCTATACTAATGCACAAAGCATGGGCAACAAACAAGGAGAATTGGAACTACTAACGCAGGAGAAGAAATATGATGTCATTGGAATCACTGAAACTTGGTGGGACAATACACATGATTGGAATACAAGACTAGAAGGATACAACTTATTTGCAAGAAACAGACTTGATAAACGAGGAGGAGGTGTCGCATTGTATGTTAGAAACGCGTATATCTGCACAGAGATTGAAGCTTCAGAGACTGGGAGTTCTGTGGAAACTGTTTGGGTAAGAATACAAGGACAGAACAATGGAAAGGACACCATTGTAGGCATTTACTACAGGCCGCCTGTGCAACCTGAAGATATGGATGAACTCTTTATGCATCAAATGGCCAAGTTCTCCCAAAAATATGACATAGTTGTCATGGGAGATTTCAACTATCCAGACATTTGTTGGGAATCTCTCTCAGGCAAAACTAACAGGTCAAGGAAATTCTTATCCTCTCTGGCTGACAACTTTATCTTTCAAAAGGTAGGGGAGAAAACAAGGGGAACTGCTACCTTGGATCTAATCCTTATAAACAGGGAGGAAATGGTTGAGGAGGTAAAAGTGGCTGGGACCCTAGGAGGTAGCGACCATGCTATTTTAGAATTTTGGATAACTAGAGGCGGAAGACCTGTGAAGACTCAGACGTCAAGGTTAGATTTCAGAAAGGCAGATTTTAAGGGATTCAACAAGAGAATTGGAGGGATCCAATGGCTGGATATCCTTAAAGACAAAAATGTCCAGGAAGGATGGGAAATCTTGAAAAATGAAATTCTCAAAGCACAATTGTTAACAATTCCGAAAAGAGGGAAGAATAGGAAGCATTTAAGGAAGCCAGGATGGATGAACACAGTACTTAAGCACATGCTAAAAAGGAAGAAAAAAATGTTTATAAAATGGAAAGAGGGAGGCATATCTAAAGAAGAATATAATGCTGTCTGCAGAACGTGCAGGGCACAAATCAGATTAGCTAAAGCTGACAATGAATTGAGGCTTGCAAGAGAAGTCAAAAGCAATAATAAAGGATTTTGGGGATATGTCAAAAGTAAAAGAAAAGTCAAATATGCTATAGGATTTTTACAGGATGAAAATGATGAAATGGTAAGACAGGATGTTGAGAAGGCCGAACTTTTAAATTCCTATTTTGCATCTGTTTTCTCTCAGAAAGGAAATGTGACATCAACTGTTCTTCACTGTCCAATTAAGGGAATAGAAGAATCCAGGATATCTATAAACAGAAAGATAGTGAGGAAACACTTAGCTAACCTAAATGAATTCAAGTCTCCAGGTCCAGATGAATTACACCCCAGAGTACTGAAGGAGATAGCAGAAGAAATTTTTGAACCCCTCTCCATAATCTTTGAAAATTCTTGGAAAACAGGAGAAGTCCCAGAAGACTGGAGAAGAGCAAATGTTGTTCCTATCTTCAAAAAGGGGAAGAAGGTGGACCCAGGCAACTATAGACCGGTGAGTCTGACTTCTATACCAGGAAAGATCTTTGAACAAATTATTAAACAACATGTATGTCAGTACCTGGATAAGAATGAAGTGATTAAACAGAGTCAGCATGGGTTTGTAACTAGTAAGTCATGTCAGACTAACTTAATTTCCTTCTATGATGGAATCACTGATTGGGTGGATCAAGGAAATGCTGTAGATATAGTATATCTTGACTTCAGCAAAGCATTTGACAAAGTATCTCATACAATCCTTATTGAAAAAATGACTAAGTATGGAATGGACAAGGCAACTGTTAGGTGGATTCATAACTGGCTTAGTGATCGGACCCAAAGAGTGGTTGTAAATGGCTGCACATCCAGTTGGAAGAATGTCTCAAGTGGGGTACCACAGGGCTCTGTCCTGGGCCCTGCATTGTTCAACATCTTTATCAACGATTTAGATGAAGGAATTGAGGGTAAACTGATTAAATTTGCTGATGACACAAAGCTAGGAGGGATAGCTAATACTAGAGAAGAGAGAGAGAGGATTCAAAAAGATATAAATAAACTGGAGAAGTGGGCAGCAACTAATAGAATGGTTTTTAACAGGGAAAAATGCAAAGTACTACATCTGGGCAATAAAAATGAAAAAAGCATATACAGAATGGGAGGAATAGGCCTAAGCAACAGCACATGTGAAAAAGACTTGGGTATACTAATAGATCACAGACTGAATATGAGTCAACAGTGTGATGCAGCAGCAAAAAAAGCAAATGCAATTCTAGGATGTATTAACAGAAGCATACAGTCTAGATCACGTGAAGTCATTATTTCCCTCTACTCCTCTTTGGTCAGACCTCATCTGGAATATTGTGTCCAGTTTTGGGCACCACAATTTAAAAAAGACATCAACAAACTGGAGCAAGTTCAGAAAAGAGCAACCAGAATGGTGACCGGTCTGCAAACCCTGTCTTATGAGGAAAGGTTGCAGGATTTGGGAATGTTTAGTTTGCAAAAGAGAAGACTGAGAGGAGACTTAATAGCTGTCTACAAATATCTAAAGGACTGTCACATTGTAGAAGGATCAACTTTATTCTCATTTGCACAAGGAAAGACTAGAAGCAATGGGATGAAACTGAATGGGAGGAGACACAGATTAGATATTAGAAAAAACTTTTTGACAGTTAGAGTGATCAATGAGTGGAACAAGCTGCCACGAGAAGTGGTGAGTTCTCCTTCAATGGATGTCTTCAAACAGAGGCTGGACAGACATCTGACTGGGATGATTTAGCGAATCCTGCTTTGAGCAGGGGGTTGGACCAGATGGCCCAGGAGGTCCCTTCCAACTCTACGATTCTATGATTCTATGATTCTATGATTCTTCAGGGGGTGTGGCTAATAGATTCCAAGATGTCTCTTAAGTACAGAAGGACCTAAGGTCACGTGACCTAAAAAGCCCTGTCAGAGGGAGGCATGGCGGTGCCTGCGCAGTGTCCCAGGAACAGTGTCGTGCCAACAAAACTAAATGGGTGGGCACGCGCGGCCAGGCCGACAAGGGGTAGTGGCGCATGCGTAGTGCTCCCTGGGCAATGCATCCCCGACAACCATTCACGCTGTGGAGCGGACACACGTGACTGGCTGGCGCCAAGCTGTCAACGCGGTCCGCCCACATGGGGAGGGGGAAGATGGGGAAGGAGCCCAGGCAGTGGCGTAGCAACTGGGGGGGCAGAGGGGGCAGAGGGGGCAGAGGGGGCCATCACCCGAGGCCCTGTCACATGAAGGGGCCCACCGGAGTCAATGCCACTTTTTTTTTTATAAGGCAGAACACCACACAGGAGAGCAGGAAAATGCCTGCTCTTTGCCTGATGGACATTCTGCAGCTGCTGGCACAGTGGAGTCTCCCTCCTCCAGTGTAAAGAGCCGGCTTTACTGACCTGAGGAGCTTCTTTCGGGTTGCAGTTTGGTTCATAGCTCGGATTTGCTCAGGCACAATGGGTCCTAGTGCCCACCTTGCATTTCTCTCAGACACTTCCTGGTCCTGCCTCACTCTCTGCAAACTTGGTAAGTGGCATGTCATGGTCACTGGATGGTGAATGTGAGAGGATGGGGGGTATTGTGGGGGCTGAAGAGAAGGGGAGACAGGGCACTGGGAGCTGATTGTGAGAGGATGGAGTATTGTGGGGGCTGAAGTGGGGTAGGGAGGACAAGGCTTTGGGGTGTGAATGTGAGAGGATGGGGTATTGTGGGGGAGGGTGAGGGTATTGTGGGGGAGGGGGGCAGGGCACTGGGGGGTGAAGGTGAGAAGATAGGGTATTGTGGGGTAGGGGGAGAGGGCATTGGGAGGTGAAGGTGAGACCATGGGGGTATTGTGGGGGAGGGAGACAGGGCACTGGGGGGGTGAAGGTGAGAAGATGGGGGTATTGTGGGGGAGGGAGACAGGGTGAAGGTGAGGATGGGGCCCTGTCCACTGCCCCAGTATTTAATGGAGCGGCGCAGAGGTCTCTAATCAATGAGATGCTCTTTCTAGCCTCTTTCTGGCCTCGTTCTCGCCTCTTTCTGTCTTTCATAGACTTACATTGAGCGCTTGTGATGTAGCTTCCAACATCTGGTCAGAAGCTGCGCTCACAAGTTTGAACTGCGGGACTGGTGCCAAAAACGGTGAATACAGCGGAGGATGAGTATATGAGCAGGGCAGGGGACCACTTCAGCGGTGAGGAAAAAAATGTGTCCACTAGAAAGGTTTGGTTTCTCTCAATAGAAGATAATTGAGAGAATCCGAAAGAATCATCACATGACCGCCTGCTGACATCAGCTATGCTGGGGCCATTGTTACTGTACATGGGGGGACTCAGGGGACATTATTAAATGTTAAGTGGACATTTAAGCATTATTGTTATAGAAGCGCTCAGAGTATTCTGACCATCAACATTGCATATGGGGTATTATTACTTTTTAGGGACAAAATGTGGAGGGCACTAGCACAGGGCATTAATATTTTTTAGGGGGGCATTTTACTATCTCTAGAACACAAGTGGGGCATTATTTCTATGTAAGGAGCACAGTGGTGGCAGTATTATGTGGGGCGGTAAGAGGAGCACGGTTATTGTACTCGACAGTGGGTGCAGTAATAGGGACACATACGGCAGCAGTGGCACAGTATTAGGGTATCAGCAGGATGAGAAGTTTGTGCAGGTTCGGAATAGATTTGGACAGTGCAGGACATGTGAGAAGTCAAATGTGTTGTTGTTGTAATCTTTGCAGACAAGTCCTGGCTGGAGAAGTCGTTATGTCGGTCTGGGCCAGGTGGAAAAGACAGGAAACGTGATTGACTCCATAAGAAGGAACGTCAGCTGTAAGTCACCATCAATACTGTGCTGTGATCTCTTATATGGTCGGCAGCTCTGGTATCTACCACTATATGGTCTCCACGTAGTAATATCAGTTCTTATTTTTCTATATAAATTTATTTTCAATCACAGCACAGTCATCTGCTGATGTTCCCCTATACTCACAATTAGGGTGCACTACGTAACTGTAGTCAGGATTACCTGGTTAGGGGCCCACTCAGATTTTTCGCCCCCCTAAGGCCTCTTTCACACTTCAGTTTTTTACAGTCAGTCACAATCCGCCAGGTTTTGAAAAAAATGGATCCGCAATTTTTTTTTGAGGATCCGTTTTTTTCCCCATTGACTTCCATTTTTGGCGGATTGTGACGGATTGCCGTCCGTTGCATCCTTTTTTTTTGCGGATCCGCCAAAAGTTGCTGTCCGTCACCATCCTCAAAGATTTCAAAACGGACCTTGCAACGTTTTTTTCTCTGGCGGATCCTCCAGACACTGTTTTAACCCGAAATATTCTCTCTCTCTCTCTCTCCCTCTCTCTCTCCCCTTTTCCAGGCTGCGATTCCTTTAAAATTCTTCATTTGTCGGATCCGTCAAAAAAACGGACGGGTGGCATCCGTTGTCATCAGTACTACAACGGATCCGCCATCCGTCCTTTTGGCGGATTATGACTGATGCAAAAAACTGAAGTGTGAAAGAGGCCTAAGCTGAAACCCTATCTATGCCTCTGAGCCCAGGTGAAAACCACAGTGCGTATGCGCAATGCATGGCCAATTGTAACAAAAGGCACACCAAAAACAAAAAGGTGCGCTACACAGATCACCTAAAAAAGTAAGTCAAGTATGACTGCCACGAAGGTGCCCTTAATTAAAGGAAAAAAATCCCAAGGGGACAGGTAATTGGAAGATGTTGGTGATGATTGCATGTATGTCCAACAATTAGATGCCAAAAATCCTCCCTCCAAAACATAAATAAATACACAAATTCAAACATATGTCTAATCCATATTAGTATCAAGTTCCCATCATCTTACCTGCATTACCGTACAGGAGAACAATTTTTAACATACATAATTAATGCCATATTAACAATCAGGAGAAACCCCCTGATAATACAACATAAAACATAACAAGAATAAAGTCCCATAAAAAGTATGTGGTGATCAACCTTAATGCTGGTCCAAAAGGGGGAAAAAGGGGGGGGAGAGGCAAGGAGGAAGGACAAAATTGGTGGGCATCCAAAAAGAAGTCCAATGTGATCATGGAGGAGCTGCAGGTCCTGGAATGTTGAGAGCCAGAGATGAATATCAATATCTGTATATATAGAGACAGCAAAGAAAAACACCATAAGTGACCAATAATAAAAAACAATCAGTTAAAAACAATTAAAATAAATTAAAAAGTGTACCACATGGGGCAGCAGAGATGCAGGAGCCCCACAAATGAGGGTGAACAACAGGGGGGAAATTGCAAAGTACATGTATTAGAGAAAAGAAGCAAATCCATGGGACTCATTGAGGCCATGACAGGGGTAATTGTCCCCAACATACTAATCCACTTCCATTCACATTGTCCGAGCAGGCGCTTGATGTTGCCTCCCCTAATGCCACAGTGGATGTGTTGAATCCCTCGAACTTTGAAGGACTTGGGGTTGGACTGTTGGACTAATTTATAATGGCTTGGAATAGTTTTTAAGGGCGCCACATCCGTGGCATCTCCAACCGCCAAAATGTCCCGCAAGTGCTCCCTAGTTTGGGTCTTAAGTTTACGGGAGGTGAGCCCAATGTATATCTTCAGGCATCCACATGGAGCATAATACACCACTTTAGAGGAATTGCTGAATGTGGAAGGTTTTTGTGCTCTCTACAGAAGAGGAAGATCTCAAAATATTGGCACATGCCACACAATTCCCGCACAGAAAGCAGCCAATAGGTGGGCTGCGACTCCCAAAAAGGTTCTTGATAAACGGGGTGTAGTGGCTATGGACAAGCATGTCACCCAAAATAGGGCTCCTGCGGTAGGTCATTAGAGGGTGGTCGGGGACACATCTAGGTGAGGGTTCAATTTTTAGAATACCCCAATGCCTCCATAAACACTCTCTCATGGTTGTCCATTCACTGTTAATAATAAATTTTATTTCTATAGCACCGACATATTCCGCAGCACTTCACATTACAGAGAGGACTTGTACAGACAATAGACATTACAGCATAACAATAATCACATAGATCATAACAGATACCAAGAGGAATGAGGGCCCTGCTCGCAAGCTTACAATCTATGAGGAAAGAAGGTAGAGACGAAAGGTGGGTGGTAAAAAGTGCCCCGATTGTCTGTACTGTTACACACTTAACATTATGGCTGGTCCAAACACAGAGGGCTAATAGATGCATAAAGCATGTGGGAACATGATGCGGGGAACCTGGTTATGGTAAAACTTTTGACTGTGCAACACAGAGATAGTTAGGTTAATGTGTTGAGGCGATAGGCCAGTCTGAATATGTGCATTTTCAGAGCACGCTTAAAACTGTAGAGATTGGGGACTAATCGAATTGACATGGGAAGTGCATTCCAAAGAATTGGCGCAGCACGTCTATAGTCTTGGAGACTTGAGTGGGAGGTTCTGATTATTGAGGATGCTAACCTCAGGTCATTAGCAGAATGGAGGGCACTGTTTGAGGTAGAAATTAACCTACTCTCATCCGGAGACTTGTACTTCTTAGTAGGGCGTAACAAGGCAGTCCTGTTGCTTTTTCGTGCACTGTCCAAACCTCTTTTTACACTCCTGTTACTATAGCCCCTACTGGTAAAACGATTCATCAGATCCCGGGCCTGTTCCAAAAATCTTTCCTCAGTAGAGCAAATTTGTTTTAAACGTAAGAATTGTCCAGCCGGGATGGTCCTAATTGTTGCATATGGATGGCAGGAATCCGCGTGTAGTAAAGCATTTACGAAGGTGGGCTTCCTGAATAAAATCCATCTGCAAATACCTGTGGACATCCACCATGATCTTAATGTCCAAGAAGTCCAACTCAGAAGTGCTAGATGGGTGAGTCAATTTGATGTTAAATCTGTTGTTATTGAGCTCACTCATGAACGAATGGAACGGACACTGTGATCCCTGCCAAATAATGAACACGTCATCTATGCAACTTATCCAGCACTGCATATGGGTCGGGGCCCCCACCCCATCCTCACCGAACACCTCCTTAATCCAATGTCCAGGTGCTCCACAGTGGAAACAGAGTTTTTTCTCTCTGCAGCATCTCGTCTCCCTCATGGAGATAGCCCCCACCTCCATGGGCTCAACCGACGACAAAGACTTTGGTTTCAATGGCAACAGAGGAACATCTCGTTGCACGACACCTCTTTCTCTCAGTCTGCGGTCCATACGGACGGCCTGGGTCATAGCCTCCTCCAGTAAATCGGGCGGTGGATGCAGGGCCAAATCATCCTTTAAATGCTTAGAGAGAGCCGAAAAAACATCAGCGCTGAGTGGACATCCGGGGATTTCAGACACTCATGCGGCCATCGCGAGTGTTTTTTGATGGGCCTCGCTTACTTCTGATGTGAGGAAATTTGTATCTGCTTGTGAAGTTTGCACCCGCGCTAAGAGCTCTGATAACCGGCCAGGGAATTGGTGCCTTTGCAAGTTCCTGATAGACCATGGACACATTTGTTCATGGATTTTCTCATCAATCTTCCTCCCTCCAAGGGTAATACTATCATCTGGGGTGGTGGTGGACAGGTTTTCGAAGCAAGCATACTTTGTACCCTTAGCGGCACTACCTTCTGCCTAGACCTTGTCTAGGTTGTTCGTTCAACATGTGGTTCGTTTGCATGGTGTGCCCTTGAATGTTGTGTCTGATCGTGGTGTGCAGTTTGTGTCCAAGTTTTGGAGGGCGTTTTGTAAGAAGTTGGGGGCTGAGTTGTCCATTTCGTCAGCATACCATCCAGAGACCAATGGTCAGACCAAACAGACCAATCAGTCTTTAGAAGAGATTTTGCACTGTCTTGCCACCTCCAGTCAAGAGGATTGGTCCGATGCTTTGCCGTTAGCAGAATTTGCATTCAACAACCGCGTTAACCACTCTACAGGTACCTCTCCTTTCTATTGTAATTATGGGTTTAATACACTTAGGGGAGTTTTCTCATCTGGACTCCGGTTGCCTGGGGGCTGATATTGGCATGCAGCAGTTGAGGGAATAATGGCGGGAGATCCAGAAGAATATTGGGGAGGTTCAGACGAAGTTTAAACTTTTTGCGGACAGGAGACGAACTATGGGACCCACCCTTCGGGTTGGGGATAAAGTATGGATGTCGACCAGAAACATTACGCTTAAGGTTCCTTCGGCAAAATTGGGTTCTAAATTTATTGGCCCTTATGAGATCACGAAGATGATTTACCCAGTAGCGTTTCGTTTGTGCCTTCCAGCATCTTTTAGGATCCCAAATGTATTCCACAGGGTCCTACTGAAGCCATTGAGGGCTGTGGAAGAAGTATCATTGGGTCCCCCGCTGCCGGTATTGGTGGATAGTCAGGAGGAGTACGAGGTTGAGCACATCGTGGATTCCCGGTTGGTCCATCGTTCCCTCCAGTATCATGTGCACTGGAAGGGGTATGGACTTGAGGATCGATCCTGGGTTCTTGCTCAATCGGTTCATGCTGACCGTCTGGTGTGCGCCTTTCATACCCGGTTTCCTGGGGGTCCGGTGGCCCCCCGTTGAGGGAAGGTACTGTCATGACCCTGGACAGGATGGTTCTGCTTCCATCCTGATCAGGTCAGGGTTAAATTTAGTTCGGCTCTCTTTGGTTCTGGGGCAGCTATTTAATGCTGGCAGTTCCTGGGTCTGGTGATACTTCTGTATACTTGGCTAGTGGTTGCTGAGCCAGCTTTCTTCTGTAATTGTTGTGCTTCTGTGCTTGTATGCCTTGCTGTGTATGACCCGGTTTGTCCCCTGACTCTCGCCTCTGTATCCTGCTTTGTACTGCCCTGTCTCTCCAGGTTATCTGACCCTCTTGGCTCGTCTCAGTTTACTCTTTGCCTTATCCTTAGGTACTACGTTCTTGTCTGGCTTGACCATGTGTACTATCTTTGCCTTGCACTCTCTGCATTCAGTTGCCTTCCCTGCAGTCACGTGTGGTGCCGCCGCCCCCTGGTCACGTGACTGCTCAGTACCAGGTCCTTGTTGCACAGCGTGCCTTGTTCCTGCACTCCCTGCGCTCGTGCTCCCTGATAGCACCCCCTAGGCAGCACCAGTGACACCACCGGTGTCATTTCACCAATGAATCAGAAGCGTCTGATAACTTTTGCGCTCCTCCGTACACCAATGAATCAGGAGCATCTGACAAATGGCACGTCCCTTCCACACACTAATGAATTGGAAGTCTGACAAGAGGTGCGCTAGTCCGTACACCAATGAATCAGGATTGTCTGACAGGTGGCGCGCTCCTCTGTACACCAATGAATCAAGAGCATCTAGCAACTTTTGTGCTCCTCTATACACCAATGAATCGGTCTCTGAGACTGGAGTGATTTGTAGCAGAAGTTGTGCCGCAATAATTATATAAACATGCTCGGTCTATTTTAGCCTAGCTGGCTGAAACTGGTAAGAAAATATCAAAAGTCACTACATTTTTCTGGGCAACTCCACGTTGCGCAAAAAACTTGCCCCTTTTTCAAATCAATTAATGGCAGAATTCTGACACTTTGATGTCTCTGGGCCTTGTTGCTCTATTTCGGACTCCGAACATACAGAAGTGTAATATAATATATTAACCCCTTCACCCCCAAGGGTGGTTTGCACGTTCATGATCGGGCCAATTTTTACAATTCTGACCACTGTACCTTTATGAGGTCATAACTCTGGAACGCTTCCATGGATCCCAGTGATTCTGACATTGTTTTCTCGTGACATATTGTACTTCATGTTAGTGGTAAAATTTCATTCAAATAACTTGTGTTTATTTGTGAGAAAAATGGAAATTTGGCAAAAATTTTGAAAATTTCGCAATTTTCCAATTTTGAATTTTTATGCCCTTAAATCACAGAGATACGGCACACAAAAAACTTGATAACTAACATTTCCCACATGTTTACTTTACATCAGCACAATTTTGGAACCAAAATTTTTTTTTGTTAGGAAGTTATAAGGGTTAAAAGTTGACCAGCGATTTCTCATTTTTACAACACCATTTTATTTTTACGGACCACATCACATTTGAAGCCACTTTGAGGGGTCTATATGATAGAAAATACCCAAAAGTAACACCATTCTAAAAACTGCACCCCTTAAGGTGCTTAAAACCACATTCAAGAAGTTTATTAACCCTTTAGGTGCGTCACAGGAATTTTTTTGAATATTTAAAAAAAAATGAACATCTACCTTTTTTTCACAAAAAAAATACTTCAGGTTCAATTTTTTTTTATTTCACCAAGGGTAACAGGAGAAATTGGACTGCAAAAGTTATTGTGCAATTTGTCCTGAGTACGCTGATACCTGATATGTGGGGGGGAACGACTGTTTCGGCGCATGGCAGAGCTCAGAATGGAAGGAGCGCCGTTTGACTTTTTCAATGCAAAATTGGCTGGAATTCAGATCGGACGCCATGTCACGTTTGGAGAGTCCCTGATGTACCTAAACAGTGGAAACCCCCTACAAGTGACCCCATTTTGGAAACCAGACCCCCCAAGGAACTTATCTAGATATGTGGTGAGAACTTTGAACCCACAAGGGCTTTACAGAAGTTTATAACGTACAGCGGTACAATTAAAAAATCATATTTTTTCCACAAAAATGATCTTTTCACCCCAATTTTTATTTTCCCAAGGGTAACAGGACCCTAAACGTTATTGTGCAATTTGTCCTGAGTACGCTGATACCACACATGTGGGGGTAAACCACTATTTGGGCGCATGGCAGAGCTCAGAAGGGAAGCAGCGCCATTTGACGTTTTTGGCTGGAATTGAGATCGGACATCATGTCGCGACTGGAAAACCCCTGATGTACCAAAACAGTGGAAACCTGCCACAAATGACACCATTTTGTAAACTAGACCCCCTAAGGAACTTATCTAGATGTGTGGTGAGCACTTTGAACCCCCCCAGTGCTTCACAGAAGTTTATAACGCCCGGTCGTGAAAATAAAAAATTTGTATTTTTTCCACAAACATGATCTTTTAGTCACCATTTTTTTATTTTCCCAAGGGTACCAGGAGAAATTGAACCCCAAAAGTTGTTGTCCAATTTGTCCTGAATACGCTGACGCCCCATATGTGGGAGAAAACTACTCTATGGTCACATGTTGGGGCTTGGAAGGGAAGTAGTGACGTTTTGGAATGCAGACTTTGAGGGAATGTTCTGCGGGTGTCATGTTGCCTTTGGAGAGCCCCTAATGTACCTAAACAGTGGAAACCCCCTCAAATGACCCCATTTTGGAAACGAGACCCCCTAAGGAACTTATCTAGATGTGTGGTGAGCACTTTGAACCCCCAAGGGCTTCACAGAAGTTTATAATGCCCGGGCATGAAAATAAAAAAATCGTATTTTTTCCACAAACATGATCAATTAGTCCCCAATTTTTTCATTTTCCCAAGGGTAACAGGAGAAATTGGACCCCAAAAGTTGTTGTCCAATTTGTCATGAGTACGCTGACACCCCATATGTGGGAGAAAACTACTGTATGGACACACATCGGGGCTCGGAAGAGAAGTAGTGACGTTTTGGAATGCAGACTTTGATAGAATGGTCTGCGGGTGTCATGTGCGTTTGGAGAGCCCCTGATGTACCTAAACTATTGAAACTCCCCACAAGTGACCCCATTTTGGACACTAGACCCCCCACGGAACTTATCTAGATGTGTGGTGAGCACTTTGAACCCCCAAGTGCTTCACAGAAGTTTATAACGCTCGGACGTGAAAATAAAAAAATCATTTTTTTCCACAAAAATGATATTTTTGCCCCCAATTTTTTATTTTCCTAAGGGTAACAGGAAAAATTGGACCCCAAAAATTATTTTGCAATTTGTCCTGAGTAGGCTGATACCCTACATGTAGGGGTAAAACACTGTTTGGGCGCATGGCAGAGCTTGGAAGGGAAGGAGCACCATTTGACTTTTTCAACTCAGAATTGGCTGGAATTGAGATCAGACGCCATGCTGCATTTGGAGAGCCCCTGATGTGCCCAAACAGTGGAAACCCCCAATTCTAACTCCAACTCGAACCCCAACACACCCCTAACCCTAATCTCAGCCCTAACCGTAGCCCTAACCCTAGCCCTAACCCTAATGGGAAAATGGAAATGAATACATTTTTTTTATTTTATTATTTTTCCCTAACTAAGGGGGTGATAACGGGGGGTTTGATTTACTATTTATGTTTGGCAGCTGTCGCACGCTAAAAGACGCTTTTTATTGTAAAAATAGTTTTTGCATCACCACATATTGAGAGCTATAATTTTCCGTATTTTGACCCACCGAGTCATGTGAGGTCTTATTTTTTGCGGGACGAGTTGACGTTTTTATTGGTACCATTTTCGGGCACGTGACATTTTTTGATCGCTTTTTATTCCGATTTTTGGGACGCAGAATGAACAAGAACCAGCGTTTCATGAATTTCTTTTGGGGGGGTGCGTTTACACCGTTCCGCGTGCGGTAAAATTGATAAAGCGGTTTTATTCTTCGGGTCAGTACGGTTACAGCGATACCTCATTTAGGTCGTTTTTTTATGTTTTGTCGGTTTTATGCCATGAAAACTATTTTATATAAAAAATAATTATTTTTGCATCGCTTTATTCTGCGAGCTATAACTTTTTTATTTTTTTGCGGATGACGCTGTATGGCGGCTCGTTTTTTGCGGGACAAGATGACGTTTTCAGCGGTACCATGGATATTTATATGCGTCTTTTTGATCGCGCGTTATTACACTTTTTGTTTGGCGGTATGATAATAAATCATTATTTTTTTGCTTCGTTTTTTATTTTTATTTTTTAAGGGGTTCGCTAAAGGGGTTAACTAATGGGACAGTTTTATAGGGTGGGTCGTTACGGACGTGGTGATACCTAATATGTGTACTTTTATTGTTTTGTTTTTTTTCCAAAAAATGGATTTATTGGGGGAATATTTTTTTTTTTTTTCTAATTTATTTGGCGATTTTTTTAAAATTATTTTAACTTTTTTTAAACTTTATTACATAGCCCCAGGTGGGACATCACTGTCCTGTGACAGATCAGCGATCTGTCACAGGCAGTGCAGCAGGCTTCCTCATGCCTGCGCTTTGCAGGCACTGAGGAAGCCAGCTTTCTGCAGGCCCCCGTCGCCATCTTGGATTCGGGGGCCTGCAGGAAAGGAGCCCCCCGCAGCAGCGCTGCACATTGCGCTGCTGTGGGGGGCTCAGGGAAGCACGGAGGGAGCCCCCTCCCTGCCGATGCTTCCCTTTAACCCCCGGTACACCGCGATCATGCAAGGGGTTAACGTGTCCGGGGCGGTCCGTGAACGCCCCTGACACATTGTACCGGGTGTCAGCTGTGATAATCAGCTGACACCCAGCCGCGATCAGCGGCGCTCACCACGTTGGCGCCGCTGATCGCGGTAGACGTACTATCCCGTCCATGGGCATAGGGGCCCGGGTCCCATGGACGGGATAGTACGTCGGATGTCAGGAAGGGGTTAAAGGGGTTGTCCACTACTATCACAACCCCTTCTTGATTTAAATGTTCGGCCCGATAAAGTAAAAATTCTATACTCCCCTTCTGTGCTGGTGCCGTCCCAGCAGTGGCGGCACCCACGGTGCAAATTGAACATGAAGTAAGGGTGCAGCCACAGCCCGGGCCTCCTCTTTATGTTCAATTCCTTCAAGAGTGGAGACAGCGAGGCCAGCGCTGATCGGGCACCGGGCTCATGAGTCGTTACCGCCCCCACCACAGCCCGTGGACCGCCAGTGGCCACACCGCAGGATCGGAGCATAGGCTTTATTATTTAATCTGGGCCAAACATTTAGGCTGTGTTCACACAGAGTTTTTTTCGCGGTGTTACCAAATAAACCGTTTCAAAATCGCTTAAAAGAAGCTTACCATTCATTTAAATGAATTCCGCAATTTTTGTGCAGATGTATGCGTTTTTTACCGTGAAAAAAAACGCTTCATTAATTCACGGAAAATTCAGCACCTTTAGCTATTTTCTATGGGTCTGGAACCGCGTGGAAATAAACCACAAAAAAAGCGTGTTTTTTGCGCAGGATTCAGGATTTTATGCAGACATTTTCTGCATACGTGTGCACATAGCCTAATGGACAGCCCCTTTAAGGCTGAGTTCACACGTGGCTTTTTTTTGCGTTTCCGCGGCGGTTTTAACCGCGCGATTTTGCCGCGAAAAATAAGCATCCCATGCATTCCTATGGGATTCCGCAATGCTGTGCTAATGCTGCGGTTTTTACCGCGGCGGAATCGCTTCGTGGTAAAAACCGCAGCATGCTCATTATTTTGCGGAATCGCGGCGATCCCGCACCCATAGGAATACATTGTTCCGCTTATTTCCCGCATGTGGCTGTGCACACCATGCGGAAAGTAAGCAGAACAATTGCGGATGGTACCCATGGTCCGGAGGAGAGGAGACTGTCCTCCGGGCTTTGGGTACCATATCCCTGTAAAAAATAGAATTTAAAATAAAAAATATTGTTATTCTTACCTTCCGGCGTCCCGCGCAGCCTTCCCGCTTCTCTTCACGCTCTCGTTCCCAGTAGTCCTTTGCGAAAATGCCCGCAATGACGTTCGTTCTCGCGGGATCGTAAAGTCTCGCGGTCATTCGCGAGACGTCGCGATCCCGCGAGAACTGACGTCATCGCAGGCATTTTCGCAAAGGATTACTGGGAACGGATGCGCGGGACGTCCGAAGGTGAGAATAATACCGTTTTTTATTTTTTTTTTTACATTCTATATGATACTACTGATGCTGCATAGGCGGCCTCAGTAGTAAAAAGTTGGTCACACTTGTCAAACACTATGATTGATGAGTGTGACCAACCTGTCAATCAGTTCTCCAAGCGATGCTACAGATCGCTTGGAAAACGCTAGCATTCTGCAAGCTAATTACGCTTGCAAAATGCTAGTTTTTCCGCGGGAAAATCGCGGGAATTTAAAATGTGATTTTCCCGCGGACTGGAATTACGGAATTCTGGCGGTAATTTCCGCGAGAGTTCCGGTACGTGTGCACTTAGCCTAAGTTCTAGAAAAACGCGGGTAGGGGATCAGAGGAGTATAACGCGCTTTCTCTTATAACAAGCCCAGCAGCACGAAGC
The DNA here is from genome assembly GCF_039654945.1 of Dendrobates tinctorius. Classification (NCBI taxonomy): domain Eukaryota; kingdom Metazoa; phylum Chordata; class Amphibia; order Anura; family Dendrobatidae; genus Dendrobates; species Dendrobates tinctorius. The sequence continues at coordinate 71,810 of NW_027361854.1, read as the reverse complement.
TGAAGTTGGTTCGTGCAGCACGAAGCTGAAGTTGGTTTCTTATTCGGCAGTTTCTTATTCGGCTAATTTTTAATTTCTGCTTTTTTCAGGTTTTTCAATAAAAATAAAACATTCTAAGTATATAATAATATGCAATCATGTGTCCTTTAGTGCATACACTTAAAAACAGATAAAAAAGATAGAAGGCTGGCACAAAAAAGGGCATCAAAGTGGGCACTGAGGTATGGTATTGAAGGGGTTAAATGGCTTTGTGCCACTGATCTGACACCTGATTTACAAACCTTGTGACGCCACACATCAAGTTCATGTCAATCCAGCCTGGCACAAATGGGTTCTGGGCATCAAAACTGGCATCAAAGTGGGCAGATAACCAATTTTTACACATGTGAATAATTAACAGCTAAATTTAAGGGGTTAAATGGCTTTGTGCCACTGATCTAACACCTGATTTACATACCTACTGATGCCCCACATGAAATCCATGTCTCTCCAGCCTGGCACAAATGGGTTCTGGGCATCAGAACTGGCATCAAAGTGGTCAAATCACCCATTTTCACAGATTTGAACAAGTAACAGCTATTTTTAAGGGGTTAAATTGCTTTGTGCCACTCATCTAACACCTGATTTACATACCTACTGATGTCCCACATGAAATCCATGTCTCTCCAGCCTGGCACAAATGGGTTATCGGCATCAGAACTGGCATCAAAGTGGGCAAATCGCCCATTTTCACAGATTTGAATAAGTAACAGCTATTTTGAAGGGGTTAAATGCCTTTGTGCCACTCATCCAACACCTGATTTACATACCTACTGATGCCCCACATGAAATCCATGTCTCTCCAGCCTGGCACAAATGGGTTCTGGGCATCACAACTGGCATCAAAGTGGTCAAATCACCCATTTTCACAGATTTGAATAAGTAACAGCTATTTTTAAGGGGTTAAATTGCTTTGTGCCACTCATCCAACACCTGATTTACATACCTACTGATGCCCCACATGAAATCCATGTCACTCCAGCCTGGCACAAATGGGTTATCGGCATCAGAACTGGCATCTAAGTGGTCAAATCGCCCATTTTCACAGATTTGAATAAGTAACAGCTATTTTGAAGGGGTAAAATGCCTTTGTACCACTCATCCAACACCTGATTTACATACCTACTGATGCCCCACATGAAATCCATGTCTCTCCAGCCTGGCACAAATGGGTTATCGGCATCAGAAATTGCAACAAAGTGGTCAAATCACCCATTTTCACAGATTTGAATAAGTAACAGCTATTTTTAAGGGGTTAAATGGCTTTGTGCCACTGATCTAACACCTGATTTACATACCTACTGATGCCCCACATGAAATCCATGTCTCTCCAGCCTGGCACAAATGGGTTATCGGCATCACAACTGGCATCAAAGTGGTCAAATCACCCATTTTCACAGATTTGAATAAGTAACAGCTATTTTTAAGGGGTTAAATGCCTTTGTGCCACTGATCTAACACCTGATTTACATACCTACTGATGCCCCACATGAAATCCATGTCACTCCAGCCTGGCACAAATGGGTTCTGGGCATCAGAACTGGCATCAAAGTGGTCAAATCACCAATTTTCGCAGATTTGAATAAGTAACAGCTATTTTTAAGGGGTTAAATGCCTATGTGACACTCATCCAACACCTGATTTACATACCTACTGATGCCCCACATGAAATCCATGTCTCTCCAGCCTGGCACAAATGGGTTATCGGCATCACAACTGGCATCAAAGTGGTCAAATCACCCATTTTCACAGATTTGAATAAGTAACAGCTATTTTTAAGGGGTTAAATGCCTTTGTGCCACTGATCTAACACCTGATTTACATGCCTACTGATGCCCCACATGAAATCCATGTCTCTCTAGCCTGGCACAAATGGGTTATCGACATCAGAACTGGCATCAAAGTGGGCAAATCGCCCATTTTCACAGATTTGAATAAGTAACAGCTATTTTGAAGGGGTTAAATGCCTTTGTGCCACTGATCTAACACCTGATTAACATACCTACTGATGCCCCACATGAAATCCATGTCACTCCAGCCTGGCACAAATGGGTTCTGGGCATCAGAACTGGCATCAAAGTGGTCAAATCACCCATTTTCGCAGATTTGAATAAGTAACAGCTATTTTTAAGGGGTTAAATGCCTATGTGACACTCATCCAACACCTGATTTACATACCTACTGATGCCCCACATGAAATCCATGTCACTCCAGCCTGGCACAAATGGGTTATCGGCATCAGAACTGGCATCAAAGTGGTCAAATCACCCATTTTCACAGATTTGAATAAGTAACAGCTATTTTTAAGGGGTTAAATGCCTTTGTGCCACTGATCTAACACCTGATTTACATACCTACTGATGCCCCACATGAAATCCATGTCTCTCCAGCCTGGCACAAATGGGTTATCGGCATCACAACTGGCATCAAAGTGGTCAAATCACCCATTTTCACAGATTTGAATAAGTAACAGCTATTTTTAAGGGGTTAAATGCCTATGTGACACTCATCCAACACCTGATTTACATACCTACTGATGCCCCACATGAAATCCATGTCTCTCCAGCCTGGCACAAATGGGTTATCGGCATCACAACTGGCATCAAAGTGGTCAAATCACCCATTTTCACAGATTTGAATAAGTAACAGCTATTTTTAAGGGGTTAAATGCCTTTGTGCCACTGATCTAACACCTGATTTACATGCCTACTGATGCCCCACATGAAATCCATGTCTCTCTAGCCTGGCACAAATGGGTTATCGACATCAGAACTGGCATCAAAGTGGGCAAATCGCCCATTTTCACAGATTTGAATAAGTAACAGCTATTTTGAAGGGGTTAAATGCCTTTGTGCCACTGATCTAACACCTGATTAACATACCTACTGATGCCCCACATGAAATCCATGTCACTCCAGCCTGGCACAAATGGGTTCTGGGCATCAGAACTGGCATCAAAGTGGTCAAATCACCCATTTTCGCAGATTTGAATAAGTAACAGCTATTTTTAAGGGGTTAAATGCCTATGTGACACTCATCCAACACCTGATTTACATACCTACTGATGCCCCACATGAAATCCATGTCACTCCAGCCTGGCACAAATGGGTTATCGGCATCAGAACTGGCATCAAAGTGGTCAAATCACCCATTTTCACAGATTTGAATAAGTAACAGCTATTTTTAAGGGGTTAAATGCCTTTGTGCCACTGATCTAACACCTGATTTACATACCTACTGATGCCCCACATGAAATCCATGTCTCTCCAGCCTGGCACAAATGGGTTATCGGCATCACAACTGGCATCAAAGTGGTCAAATCACCCATTTTCACAGATTTGAATAAGTAACAGCTATTTTTAAGGGGTTAAATGCCTATGTGACACTCATCCAACACCTGATTTACATACCTACTGATGCCCCACATGAAATCCATGTCTCTCTAGCCTGGCACAAATGGGTTATCGGCATCAGAACTGGCATCAAAGTGGTCAAATCACCCATTTTCACAGATTTGAATAAGTAACAGTTATTTTTAAGGGGTTAAATGCCTTAGTGCCACTCATCCAACACCTGATTTACATATCTACTGATGCCCCACATGAAATCCATGTCACTCCAGCCTGGCACAAATGGGTTATCGGCATCACAACTGGCATCAAAGTGGTCAAATCGAACATTTTCACAGATTTGAATAAGTAACAGCTATTTTGAAGGGGTTAAATGCCTTTGTGCCACTCATCCAACACCTGATTTACATACCTACTGATGCCCCACATGAAATCCATGTCTCTCCAGCCTGGCACAAATGGGTTATCGGCATCACAACTGGCATCAAAGTGGTCAAATCACCCATTTTCACAGATTTGAATAAGTAACAGCTATTTTTAAGGGGTTAAATGCCTTTGTGCCACTGATCTAACACCTGATTTACATACCTACTGATGCCCCACATGAAATCCATGTCACTCCAGCCTGGCACAAATGGGTTCTGGGCATCAGAACTGGCATCAAAGTGGGCAAATCGAACATTTTCACAGATTTGAATAAGTAACAGCTATTTTTAAGGGGTTAAATGCCTTTGTGCCACTCATCCAACACCTGATTTACATACCTACTGATGCCCCACATGAAATCCATGTCACTCCAGCCTGGCACAAATGGGTTCTGGGCATCAGAACTGGCATCAAAGTGGTCAAATCACCCATTTTCACAGATTTGAATAAGTAACAGCTATTTTTAAGGGGTTAAATGCCTTTGTGCCACTCATCCAACACCTGATTTACATACCTACTGATGCCCCACATGAAATCCATGTCACTCCAGCCTGGCACAAATGGGTTATCGACATCAGAACTGGCATCAAAGTGGTCAAATCGCCCATTTTCACAGATTTGAATAAGTAACAGCTATTTTGAAGGGGTTAAATGCCTTTGTGCCACTCATCCAACACCTGATTTACATACCTACTGATGCCCCACATGAAATCCATGTCACTCCAGCCTGGCACAAATGGGTTCTGGGCATCAGAACTGGCATCAAAGTGGGCAAATCGAACATTTTCACAGATTTGAATAAGTAACAGCTATTTTGAAGGGGTTAAATGCCTTTGTGCCACTCATCCAACACCTGATTTACATACCTACTGATGCCCCACTTGAAATCCATCTCTCTCCAGCCTGGCACAAATGGGTTCTGGGCATCACAACTGGCATCAAAGTGGTCAAATCACCCATTTTCACAGATTTGAATAAGTAACAGCTATTTTTAAGGGGTTAAATGCCTTTGTGCCACTGATCTAACACCTGATTTACATACCTACTGATGCCCCACATGAAATCCATGTCACTCCAGCCTGGCACAAATGGGTTCTGGGCATCAGAACTGGCATCAAAGTGGTCAAATCACCCATTTTCACAGATTTGAATAAGTAACAGCTATTTTTAAGGGGTTAAATGCCTTTGTGCCACTGATCTAACACCTGATTTACATACCTACTGATGCCCCACATGAAATCCATATCTCTCCAGCCTGGCACAAATGGGTTATCGGCATCAGAACTGGCATCAAAGTGGTCAAATCACCCATTTTCACAGATTTGAATAAGTAACAGCTATTTTTAAGGGGTTAAATGCCTTTGTGCCACTCATCCAACACCTGATTTACATACCTACTGATGCCCCACATGAAATCCATGTCTCTCCAGCCTGGCACAAATGGGTTATCGGCATCAGAACTGGCATCAAAGTGGTCAAATCACCCATTTTCACAGATTTGAATAAGTAACAGCTATTTTTAAGGGGTTAAATGCCTTTGTGCCACTGATCTAACACCTGATTTACATACCTACTGATGCCCCACATGAAATCCATGTCTCTCCAGCCTGGCACCAATGGGTTATCGGCATCAGAACTGGCATCAAAGTGGTCAAATCACCCATTTTCACAGATTTGAATAAGTAACAGCTATTTTTAAGGGGTTAAATGCCTTTGTGCCACTCATCCAACACCTGATTTACATACCTACTGATGCCCCACATGAAATCCATGTCTCTCCAGCCTGGCACAAATGGGTTATCGGCATCAGAACTGGCATCAAAGTGGTCAAATCACCCATTTTCACAGATTTGAATAAGTAACAGCTATTTTGAAGGGGTTAAATGCCTTTGTGCCACTCATCCAACACCTGATTTACATACCTACTGATGCCCCACATGAAATCCATGTCTCTGCAGCCTGGCACAAATGGGTTATCGGCATCAGAACTGGCATCAAAGTGGTCAAATCGAACATTTTCACAGATTTGAATAAGTAACAGCTATTTTGAAGGGGTTAAATGCCTTTGTGCCACTCATCCAACACCTGATTTACATACCTACTGATGCCCCACATGAAATCCATGTCTCTCCAGCCTGGCACAAATGGGTTATCGGCATCAGAACTGGCATCAAAGTGGTCAAATCACCCATTTTCACAGATTTGAATAAGTAACAGCTATTTTTAAGGGGTTAAATGCCTTTGTGCCACTCATCCAACACCTGATTTACATACCTACTGATGCCCCACATGAAATCCATGTCTCTGCAGCCTGGCACAAATGGGTTATCGGCATCAGAACTGGCATCAAAGTGGTCAAATCGCCCATTTTCACAGATTTGAATAAGTAACAGCTATTTTTAAGGGGTTAAATGCCTTTGTGCCACTGATCTAACACCTGATTTACATACCTACTGATGCCCCACATGAAATCCATATGTCTCCAGCCTGGCACAAATGGGTTCTGGGCATCAGAACTGGCATCAAAGTGGTCAAATCACCCATTTTCACAGATTTGAATAAGTAACAGCTATTTTTAAGGGGTTAATTGCCTTTGTGCCACTGATCTAACACCTGATTTACATACCTACTGATGCCCCACATGAAATCCATGTCTCTCCAGCCTGGCACAAATGGGTTCTGGGCATCAGAACTGGCATCAAAGTGGGCAAATCGCCCATTTTCACAGATTTGAATAAGTAACAGCTATTTTGAAGGGGTTAAATGCCTTTGTGCCACTGATCTAACACCTGATTTACATACCTACTGATGCCCCACATGAAATCCATATCTCTCCAGCCTGGCACAAATGGGTTCTGGGCATCAGAACTGGCATCAAAGTGGTCAAATCACCCATTTTCACAGATTTGAATAAGTAACAGCTATTTTTAAGGGGTTAAATGCCTTTGTGCCACTGATCTAACACCTGATTTACATACCTACTGATGCCCCACATGAAATCCATATCTCTCCAGCCTGGCACAAATGGGTTCTGGGCATCAGAACTGGCATCAAAGTGGTCAAATCACCCATTTTCACAGATTTGAATAAGTAACAGCTATTTTTAAGGGGTTAAATGCCTTTGTGCCACTGATCTAACACCTGATTTACATACCTACTGATGCTCCACATGAAATCCATGTCTCTCCAGCCTGGCACAAATGGGTTATCGGCATCAGAACTGGCATCAAAGTGGTCAAATCGCCCATTTTCACAGATTTGAATAAGTAACAGCTATTTTTAAGGGGTTAAATGCCTTTGTGCCACTGATCTAACACCTGATTTACATACCTACTGATGCCCCACATGAAATCCATATCTCTCCAGCCTGGCACAAATGGGTTCTGGGCATCAGAACTGGCATCAAAATGGTCAAATCACCTATTTTCACAGATTTGAATAAGTAACAGCTATTTTTAAGGGGTTAAATGCCTTTGTGCCACTGATCTAACACCTGATTTACATACCTACTGATGCCCCACATGAAATCCATATCTCTCCAGCCTGGCACAAATGGGTTCTGGGCATCAGAACTGGCATCAAAATGGTCAAATCACCTATTTTCACAGATTTGAATAAGTAACACAGCCGCCCTGTTACATGGCCCCTCTACAGAGTGCTACTCAGAGCCTTCAGCAGCCGCCATGACTAAAAGTAGGCACCGGGTGAAAACAGAGTGGGGTGAGGTGGAAGCCAGCCAGGGGTGAAAACGGAGGGGTGAGCCTGTTCCACTCCACTCCATTCTGCCCCGCTCCAATATGCCCCTGCGCCATCCTGCCCCGCTCCATCCTGCCCCGCTCCATCCTGCCCCGCTCCATCCTGCCCCGCTCCATCCTGCCTCGCTCCATCCTGCCCCACTCTATTCTGTTCCGCTCCATCCTGCCCCACTCTATTCTGTTCCGCTCCTTGCGGTAATGGCGCGCATGTCCGGTCTTTTTAAGACTGAGACATGGCGCCAGACGCCATAGTCAAGGACCTGTGGAAGCAGCAGTTGCTGCGAAATGGCAGGCCATCGTCCGCCGCCCCAGCACTCCCCCTCCCCCAAATCTATCGCTCCATGTGATGATGATATTGGATATGGAATAGAGACATGACTCTTCCCTGGTGAGTGCCGCTTCTTTCTACCTTGCTGTAGCGGGATCCTATTAGATACAGTAATTGCCTACATATTCTAGACTACACGATGCTCTAGAATTGGCCAACCATCTAGTCTACTATTTCATCACAAATAATATGTGTCACAGACTTCTGGGCCTTATGTTGATATCCCACAATGCACCGCGGTGCCATTGTGGGATAACGACACAGGCAAGTGACACCAACGCCACCGCTACCGTTGGTCACCTCCTCCTGCGCCTTGGAGCTCACCACTGAAGCAGCCGGGAGATGAGCGCTGCGCACGCCGCTTATCTCCCGGCTGCACGGAGCGGAAGTGCCCCGACCGCCATATTGGAACACCTAAGTCTTAGGTATTCCAATATGGCGGGCAGAATTCAAATCCCCTGCCCAGCCGTGTGCTGCTTCCTGGATTGATCGCCAGCGGCAACCAATCCGTGAAGCGTCGCGCAGCATTCAAACCACGCGCCAAGAGCGCTGATTGATCACCATCGACCGCACCAACCGTTCCACGCTCTTGGCGCGTGGTTTGAAGGCACTTGGCATTGGCGCATAAATTTAATTCGGCCTGGCACCGCCTCTCTGATTGGTCGAGCGAAGCCTGGTGCTCGACCAATCAGAGAAGTGGCGCCGGTCCGATTTAAATTCACACGCCAGAGGTGCGCGACACCACTCATTGGCTGAGCCGGCCGGCTGTTCAGCCAATGAGCGCCGCCGCATGGGATTTGAATCCCGCTCTGGCTGAGCCAATGAACGTCGCCGCGCACCATTGCCACCGAAATTTAAATCTGATCGGCTCTAATCCTCTGATTGGTCGAGCGCCGGCCAGTGCTCGACCAATCAGAGAAGCGTCGCCGGCCAGATTTATATTCATGTGCCAAAGCCGCACGCCATTTCTCTGATTGGTCACCACAGTTAGCTGCCACAAATCAGAGAAGCGGCGGTCAGAGTCTTTTAAATCTGGCGCCAAGGCGTACGCCGCTTCTATGATTGGTCGCCGATAATCGTGGTGACCAATCAGAGAAATGGTGTGCGGCTTTGGCACATGAATATAAATCTGGCCGGCGACGCTTCTCTGATTGGTCGAGCGCCGGCCAGTGCTCGACCAATCAGAGGATTAGAGCCGATCAGATTTAAATTTCGGTGGCAATGGTGCGCGGCGACGTTCATTGGCTCAGCCAGAGCGGGATTCAAATCCCATGCGGCGGCGCTCATTGGCTGAACAGCCGGCCGGCTCAGCCAATGAGTGGTGTCGCGCACCTCTGGCGTGTGAATTTAAATCGGACCGGCGCCACTTCTCTGATTGGTCGAGCACCAGGCGTCGCTTGACCAATCAGAGAGGCGGTGCCAGGCCGAATTAAATTTATGCGCCAAAGCCAAGTGCCTTCAAACCACGCGCCAAGAGCGCAGAACGGTTGGTGCGGTCGACGGTGATCAATCAGCGCTCTTGGAGCATGGTTTGAATGCTGCGCGACGCTTCACGGATTGGTTGCCGCTGGCGATCAATCCAGGAAGCAGCACACGGCTGGGCAGGGGATTTGAATTCTGCCCGCCATATTGGAATACCTAAGACTTAGGTGTTCCAATATGGCGGTCGGGGCACTTCCGCTCCGTGCAGCCGGGAGATGAGCGGCGTGCGCAGCGCTCATCTCCCGGCTGCTTCAGTGGCGAGCTCCAAGGCGCAGGAGGAGGTGACCAACGGTAGCGGTGGCGTTGGTGTCACTTGTGTCATGATTTGTAGTCTTGCCCTGTCCTGTATTTTGTATAATATGTCATGTAACTTTCCTCTGGTTCATTTGCTGTAAATTAACCATGTCTCCTTCCCCCAATACTTTGCAATGTCTTGTGATGTACCTGGACCATAATCTAATTTAGGCTTGTGTCAACAGCTAGTGGAACTGTGGCTATTGTTTTCCTAAGCAGAAGATAACCTACAATACACATCCTGTAGACTCAGTGGAGCCCTTACATTTCTAGAATCTTCTGATGGACCAAACCTTTGAATAGTAGGTGTGACCCCTACCCCCCTTCAGATGGACTGATCCCAGGAGCCCTGACAATACATTCTTGCTTTAAGATCAGATGTGAGTTGGATGCTAAAAGAGAAGGACGAGGCTGTCTGAGGAAGCTTCGGCCTCTGTGTGATCGTGGTGGATTTCTGGGACTCTTAAAGGACTATGGTTTTGTGATCTGGCAAAAGGATTGTAGGGAGGTGCCCCCGAATCAGTTTCCTGTGGACTTATTTTGGGACTCTGCAAATTACCTTCGTGTTGTTCCTGTTTTTTGGTCAATAAATCTGTTGGATTATTCCCAGGCCTGTTGTCCCTCCTTGCTCTGGAGAATACTCCCGTCACAAACTGGTTGGCAGCGCTGGGATCAGAGCAGAAGGAATGGAGGACAACGGCCCATCAACATCTGGAACCAGCACCGCAGAGTACAAGAACTGGACTGCGGTGAACCTACAAACAAAGGCCCGTGAACTGGGAGTCAGCTATAAGGGACTCTCCAAGGAGCAGCTGATTGAGGCTTTGGAAGCAGTTCACCTGCAAGATGATGCTGAGGAAGGATCCTCACAGCAAAGAGAGGAAAGGCGGCAGTCGGAGGTAAATACCCAAAAAAGTCAGTGGGTTGTGTGGTACGAGGAGGAGATGGCCTTGCTGGGAGAAGAGGCTACCATAGAAGATAAGAGGGAGGTCATGCGCACAGCCAAGGAGAGGCAGCGCAGGATGGAGGAGAGGGCAATGCTGGAGAGGGAGATCACTTTGGAGGCAGCGAGAAGCTCCAGACAGACTGTACCCACAGCATCCCCCATGAGGGAACTCCCCAGAGTGTCCCGCAAAGACTTCAAGCCGTTTAATGAGGCTTCCGGTGACATTGAGGGCTTCTTCCTGGACTTTGAGCATCAGTGTCGATTAATGGACGTCCCGGAAAGGGAGCGCGTCCGACATCTTGTGGGGCTCTTAGAGGGTGGAGCTGCCGCAGCCTATAGAGCTATGGACCCTCGGTTGAACTGTGAGTATGCGGAGATTAAACAGACTATTCTAGAACATTATGCTGTGACCCCAGGACTCAGTTCCGTACTTTAGCCTGTGATGAGGAAGTGTCCTTCAAGATGTATGCTCACAAACTCAAACATATATGTCATCGCTGGCTGGAGGCAGAGGAGGCCATAACCTGGGAAACGTTCCTGCAGGTCATCCTAAAAGAGCAGTTTTATTTTAAGTGCCCCGCTGAGATCCGGGAATGGGTGCGTGAAAGGAGACCAACAACAGTGGAGGAAGCTGCAGCTCTAGCTGATGAGGCTCTCACCATCAAGCCTCAGTGGAAAAAATTACTACTCAGGGAGAAAAACACTACCAGCCCCCCCAACGCTGGCGGCCCCTGGTCCTTCTGCCTCCAATATTCACCATCCCACTAGACAATCAACTCATGGTGACCTTCGTGTGACTGTGCCTCGCATTACTCCTGCTCCACCTTTGGGACTACGACGTGGAGGAAGAATCCCAGAGCGCAGATGCTATGGATGTGGGCAGCCCGGGCATATGCAATTCCAATGTCCAGGTGTACAGAGGCAGAACACCTACAGACCGCCTTTGCCTGTTCATTATCTACAGACCCCCTCACCTGGAGAAGAGATGGATTCAGTGCCTGATGACTTGCCAAGTGACTCTGATATCCTGGCTTCCCTACCAGGAGTCTATGGGGTGCGAGCCCCAGCCACCTGTTCTTCTGATCTTCAGCACAAACATCTACAGGAGGTCGTGCTGGATGGTCAAAAAGTTGTTGGCTTCCGTGACACTGGGGCTTTTCTCACCATAGCCGATCCCCGAGTAATTCAACCAGAAGCAATTCAAAAGGGACCAGGAATTGCCATTGAATTGGCTGGAGGTACCCAGAGATATATTCCAAGAGCGAGTGTGACCCTGGATTATGGCTTTGGGGCCAAACAATGCATGGTCGGTGTGATGAGCGGCCTCCCTGCAGACGTTCTTCTAGGAAATGATGTGGGGAATCTTCATTGCCACTTTGTCGGTGCGGTAACCCGAAGTCAAGCCAAGAGAGCAGCAAATGTGGACGTGTACAACCCATCCATGGAAATGAGGCCACCAGAACCGCCGTCACAGCCGGTGAGTGATTCTTCTTGTGGGGATAATATGAATGTTACCTGGGATAAAGTTCAGTTTAGACAAGAAGTGGAGACTGACCCCACCCTAGCTAGTTTTAGAGCTCGAGCTGAAATAGGGCAGCTAGGGGAGAATGGAGAAAGAATTATCAGAGAAAATGGACTTCTGTATCGGGTTACCAATGCCGACTCCCTAGATAAGCCCTGGACTTATAGCAAACAGCTGATTGTTCCTCAGAAATACAGAATTCCCCTATTACACCTTGCTCATGATATTCCTACTGCTGGCCATCAAGGCAAAACCCGCACCGAGAGGCGATTGACTCAATCTTTCTATTGGCCTGGGATTTCCCAAGCAGTGGCGCATTTCTGCCGAACTTGCGACATATGTCAGCGTAGAGGGCGACCCGGAGATCACCCAAAGGCACCCCTGCAATCGCTCCCTATAATAGAAGAACCCTTTCAAAGAGTAGCTGTTGATATCATTGGACCTCTGGCTAAACCAAGTAAATCTGGAAAGCAGTACATTCTCACTGTTGTGGACTATGCCACCCGATATCCAGAAGCGGTGGCCTTGTCAAGTATTTCTGCAGCCAAGGTGGCCGAGGCCCTGGTTACCATTTTCACCAGAGTAGGATTTCCCAGTGAGATCTTGTCGGACCAAGGCTCCCAGTTCATGTCAGAGCTGGTCCAGTGTCTGTGGCGCACCTGTGGAGTACGAGCGATCCGCACGACCCCGTATCATCCCCAAACAAATGGACTTTGTGAACGATTTAATGGCACTCTGAAGAATATGCTGAGGGCCTTCACTGACAGAGATTCAAACTGGGAGAAGTACCTACCCCATCTCTTGTTTGCCTATCGGGAAGTTCCCCAGGAGTCCACTGGGTTCTCCCCCTTTGAACTACTCTATGGAAGAAAGGTCCGAGGACCCTTAACCCTGCTCAAGGAATACTGGGAGGGGCAAGTTGAAGATACAGGGGCCCCTGTTGTCCCTTATGTCCTAAAGCTGCGAGAAACCCTGGCCCAACTTGCTAGTTTTGCCCAGAGTCATGTGCGGATGGCTCAAACCAGACAGAAGACATGGTATGACCGTAAAGCACGCTACCGGGAGTTTGTAGAAGGACAACAGGTCTTAATGATTGTTCCCCATCGGCAGAATAAACTGCAGACAACATGGGAGGGTCCCTTCCGGGTTCTCAGAAAACTGAATGACACCAATTACCTTCTTGCTTTAGATGATCAGGGGCTAAGACAAAAGACTGTCCATGTGAATATGATTAAGGAGTACCATGACCGGACCCTTCCAATGATAGCAAGCTGTCGGCTAGCTTCAGAGGACGGTCAAGAGGATGAGGACTCCCTACCTGATCTCGTGGAAGCAGCGAGAGCCCCATCCACTGTGGAACAGGTTCCTCTGGGAGATCACCTGGATTCCTTACAGAAAAACCAGATGCTGGGAGTGCTTCAACAGAGACGTGCTGCTTTCTCATCCCAACCAGGTCGAACCACCGTCACCCAACATCATGTGGACACTCAGGGCATCCGTCCCATACAACAGGCTCCTTACCGGGTACCTGAATCAGTTCGAAACACCATGCAGCACGAACTGGAGGAGATGCTACAGCTTGGGGTAATCCAGGCCTCCCATAGCCCTTGGGCCTCTCCTGTGGTGTTAGTACCCAAGAAGGATGGGAGTACTCGATTTTGTGTGGACTATCGATGACTAAACGACCATACCGTCAGTGATCCTTACCCAATGCCTCGTATTGACGAACTTCTAGACCGACTGGCTGGATCCCGATATGTCACTATCTTTGATCTCAGTAAGGGATACTGGCAAATCCCTCTGACGGAGGAGGGGAGAGAACGGTCCGCTTTTATAACCCCCTTTGGTCTGTATGAATTCCTAAATATGCCCTTTGGAATGAAGAATGCCCCGGCCACCTTCCAGAGAATGGTGGACCAGATCCTCCGGGGATGTGGTGACTTTGCTTGTGCCTACTTGGATGATATCGCCATCTTCAGCCAGACGTGGGAGGAACATCTGAACCAAGTAGCCGTTATTCTTGACCTGCTTCTTGCAGCAGGCCTAACCATTCGACCAGATAAATGCCAATTGGGGATGGGTGAAGTCCAGTACCTAGGGCATAGAGTAGGGGGAGGGAAGCTCCGTCCCGAACCTGCCAAAATCCAGGCTATTAGAGACTGGCCTGTACCCCAAACTAAGAAACAAGTTATGGCTTTTTTGGGCACTGCCAGTTATTACCGAAAATTTGTTTCTCATTTCAGCACTGTGGCCAAGCCTCTTACCGACCTGACCAAGAAAACGATGCCCCGGCTGGTGATCTGGACTCCAGCCTGTGATGAGGCTTTTAACCAGCTGAAGGACGCTCTGGTCTGTGACCCTGTTCTGGCTGCTCCAGACTACAAGAGGAGATTCATTGTGCAGACGGACGCCTCTGCTTATGGACTGGGAGCTGTCCTCAGCCAGGTGAATGCAGCTGGGGACGAGCACCCCATTGCCTACCTCAGCCGGAAACTGCTGGACCGAGAAGTGGCCTATGCAACTGTTGAAAAAGAATGTCTGGCTGTAGTGTGGGCCCTTAGGAAACTAAGGCCGTATCTGTATGGACGAGAATTCACTGTGGTTACTGATCACAATCCCCTCACCTGGCTGAACAGAGTCTCTGGGGACAATGGACGCTTACTACGATGGAGCCTGGCACTGCAGCCCTATAACTTTACCATACAGTATAGAAGAGGCAGCCAACACCAAAATGCAGATGGACTGTCCAGGCAAGAGGAGCCCTGAGTCCTGTCAGCCATGCCTGTGTGTACTTAACCAGTGACCTGTAGAGGTCCCTAGTACGTACACAAATTGGGAGGGGAAGGGATTGTCATGATTTGTAGTCTTGCCCTGTCCTGTATTTTGTATAATATGTCATGTAACTTTCCTCTGGTTCATTTGCTATAAATTAACCATGTCTCCTTCCCCCAATACTTTGCAATGTCTTGTGATGTACCTGGACCATAATCTAATTTAGGCTTGTGTCAACAGCTAGTGGAACTTTGGCTATTGTTTTCCTAAGCAGAAGATAACCTACAATACACATCCTGTAGACTCAGTGGAGCCCTTACATTTCTAGAATCTTCTGATGGACCAAACCATTGAATAGTAGGTGTGACCCCTACCCCCCTTCAGATGGACTGATCCCAGGAGCCCTGACAATACATTCTTGCTTTAAGATCAGATGTGAGTTGGATGCTAAAAGAGAAGGACGACGCTGTCTGAGGAAGCTTCGGCCTCTGTGTGATCGTGGTGGATTTCTGGGACTCTTAAAGGACTATGGTTTTGTGATCTGGCACAAGGATTGTCGGGAGGTGCCCCCGAATCAGTTTCCTGTGGACTTATTTTGGGACTCTGCAAATTACCTTCGTGTTGTTCCTGTTTTTTGGTCAATAAATCTGTTGGATTATTCCCAGGCCTGTTGTCCCTCCTTGCTCTGGAGAATACTCCCGTCACAACTTGCCTGTGTCGCTATCCCACAATGGCACCGCGGTGCATTGTGGGATATCAACATAAGGCCCAGAAGTCTGTGACACATTTTATTTGTGATGAAATAGTAGACTAGATGGTTGGCCAATTCTAGAGCATCGTGTAGTCTAGAATATGTAGGCAATTACTGTATCTAATAGGATCCCGCTACAGCAAGGTAGAAAGAAGCGGCACTCACCAGGGAAGAGTCATGTCTCTATTCCATATCCAATATCATCATCACATGGAGCGATAGATTTGGGGGAGGGGGAGTGCTGGGGCGGCGGACGATGGCCTGCCATTTCGCAGCAACTGCTGCTTCCACAGGTCCTTGACTATGGCGTCTGGCGCCATGTCTCAGTCTTAAAAAGACCGGACATGCGCGCCATTACCGCAAGGAGCGGAACAGAATAGAGTGGGGCAGGATGGAGTGGGGCAGGATGGAGTGGGGCAGGATGGAGCGGGGCAGGATGGAGCGGGGCAGGATGGAGCGGGGCAGGATGGAGCGGGGCAGGATGGCGCAGGGGCATATTGGAGCGGGGCAGAATGGAGTGGAGTGGAACAGGCTCACCCCTCCGTTTTCACCCCTGGCTGGCTTCCACCTCACCCCACTCTGTTTTCACCCGGTGCCTACCTTTAGTCATGGTGGCTGCTGAAGGCTCTGAATAGCACTCTGTAGAGGGGCCATGTAACAGGGCGGCTGTGTTACTTATTCAAATCTGTGAAAATGGGCGATTTGCCCACTTTGATGCCAGTTCTGATGCCCAGAACCCATTTGTGCCAGGCTGGAGAGACATGGATTTCATGTGGGGCATCAGTAGGTATGTAAATCAGGTGTTAGATCAGTGGCACAAAGGCATTTAACCCCTTAAAAATAGCTGTTACTTATTCAAATCTGTGAAAATGGGCGATTTGACCACTTTGATGCCAGTTCTGATGCCCAGAACCCATTTGTGCCAGGCTGGAGAGACATGGATTTCATGTGGGGCATCAGTAGGTATGTAAATCGGGTGTTAAATGAGTGGCACAAAGGCATTTAACCCCTTCAAAATAGCTGTTACTTATTCAAATCTGTGAAAATGGGTGATTTGACCACTTTGTTGCCGTTTCTGATGCCCAGAACCCATTTGTGCCAGGCTGGAGAGACATGGATTTCATGTGGGGCATCAGTAGGTATGTAAATCAGGTGTTGGATGAGTGGCACAAAGGCATTTAACCCCTTCAAAATAGCTGTTACTTATTCAAATCTGTGAAAATGGGTGATTTGACCACTTTGTTGCCGTTTCTGATGCCCAGAACCCATTTGTGCCAGGCTGGAGAGACATGGATTTCATGTGGGGCATCAGTAGGTATGTAAATCAGGTGTTGGATGAGTGGCACAAAGGCATTTAAACCCTTAAAAATAGCTGTTACTTATTAAAATCTGTGAAAAAGGGTGATTTGACCACTTTGATGCCAGTTCTGATGCCCAGAACCCATTTGTGCCAGGCTGGAGTGACATGGATTTCATGTGGGGCATCAGTAGGTATGTAAATCAGGTGTTAGATCAGTGGCACAAAGGCATTTAACCCCTTCAAAATAGCTGTTACTTATTCAAATCTGTGAAAATGGGCGATTTGCCCACTTTGATGCCAGTTCTGATGTCGATAACCCATTTATGCCAGGCTGGAGAGACATGGATTTCATGTGGGGCATCAGTAGGTATGTAAATCAGGTGTTATATCAGTGGCACAAAGGCATTTAACCCCTTCAAAATAGCTGTTACTTATTCAAATCTGTGAAAATGGGTGATTTGCCCACTTTGATGCCAGTTCTGATGCCGATAACCCATTTTTGCCAGGCTGGAGAGACATGGATTTCATGTGGGGCATCAGTAGGTATGTAAATCAGGTGTTGGATGAGTGGCACAAAGGCATTTAACCCCTTAAAAATAGCTGTTACTTATTCAAATCTGTGAAAATGGGTGATTTGACCACTTTGATGCCAGTTCTGATGCCGATAACCCATTTGTGCCAGGCTGGAGAGACATGGATTTCATGTGGGACATCAGTAGGTATGTAAATCAGGTGTTAGATGAGTGTCACAAAGCAATTTAACCCCTTAAAAATAGCTGTTACTTATTCAAATCTGTGAAAATGTTCGATTTGCCCACTTTGATGCCAGTCCTGATGCCCAGAACCCATTTGTGCCAGGCTGGAGAGACATGGATTTCATGTGGGGCATCAGTAGGTATGTAAATCAGGTGTTGGATGAGTGGCACAAAGGCATTTAACCCCTTCAAAATAGCTGTTACTTATTCAAATCTGTGAAAATGGGCGATTTGACCACTTTGATGCCAGTTCTGATGCCGATAACCCATTTGTGCCAGGCTGGAGAGACATGGATTTCATGTGGGGCATCAGTAGGTATGTAAATCAGGTGTTAGATCAGTGGCACAAAGGCATTTTACCCCTTAAAAATAGCTGTTACTTATTCAAATCTGTGAAAATGGGCGATTTGCCCACTTTGATGCCAGTTCTGATGCCGATAACCCATTTGTGCCAGGCTGGAGAGACATGGATTTCATGTGGGGCATCAGTAGGTATGTAAATCAGGTGTTGGATGAGTGGCACAAAGGCATTTAACCCCTTCAAAATAGCTGTTACTTATTCAAATCTGTGAAAATGGGTGATTTGACCACTTTGATGCCAGTTCTGATGCCCAGAACCCATTTGTGCCAGGCTGGACTGACATGGATTTCATGTGGGGCATCAGTAGGTATGTAAATCAGGTGTTACATCAGTGGCACAAAGGCATTTAACCCCTTAAAAATAGCTGTTACTTATTCAAATCTGTGAAAATGGGTGATTTGACCACTTTGATGCCAGTTCTGATGCCGATAACCCATTTGTGCCAGGCTGGAGAGACATGGATTTCATGTGGGGCATCAGTAGGTATGTAAATCAGGTGTTGGTTGAGTGGCACAAAGGCATTTAACCCCTTCAAAATAGCTGTTACTTATTCAAATCTGTGAAAATGGGTGATTTGCCCACTTTGATGCCAGTTCTGATGCCGATAACCCATTTGTGCCAGGCTGGAGAGACATGGATTTCATGTGGGGCATCAGTAGGTATGTAAATCAGGTGTTGGATGAGTGGCACAAAGGCATTTAACCCCTTAAAAATAGCTGTTACTTATTCAAATCTGTGAAAATGGGTGATTTGACCACTTTGATGCCAGTTCTGATGCCGATAACCCATTTGTGCCAGGCTGGAGAGACATGGATTTCATGTGGGACATCAGTAGGTATGTAAATCAGGTGTTAGATGAGTGGCTCAAAGCAATTTAACCCCTTAAAAATAGCTGTTACTTATTCAAATCTGTGAAAATGTTCGATTTGCCCACTTTGATGCCAGTCCTGATGCCCAGAACCCATTTGTGCCAGGCTGGAGAGACATGGATTTCATGTGGGGCATCAGTAAGTATGTAAATCAGGTGTTAGATCAGTGGCACAAAGGCATTTTACCCCTTAAAAATAGCTGTTACTTATTCAAATCTGTGAAAATGGGCGATTTGACCACTTTGATGCCAGTTCTGATGCCGATAACCCATTTGTGCCAGGCTGGAGTGACATTGATTTCATGTGGGGCATCAGTAGGTATGTAAATCAGGTGTTAGATCAGTGGCACAAAGGCATTTAACCCATTCAAAATAGCTGTTACTTATTCAAATCTGTGAAAATGGGCGATTTGACCACTTTGATGCCAGTTCTGATGCCGATAACACATATGTGCCAGGCTGGAGTGACATGGATTTCATGTGGGGCATCAGTAGGTATGTAAATCAGGTGTTAGATCAGTCGCCCAAAGGCATTTAACCCCTTAAAAATAGCTGTTACTTATTCAAATCTGTGAAAATGGGCGATTTGCCCACTTTGATGCCAGTTCTGATGCCGATAACCCATTGGTGCCAGGCTGGAGAGACATGGATTTCATGTGGGGCATCAGTAGGTATGTAAATCAGGTGTTAGATCAGTGGCACAAAGGCATTTAACCCCTTAAAAATAGCTGTTACTTATTCAAATCTGTGAAAATGGGTGATTTGACCACTTTGATGCCAGTTCTGATGCCGATATCCCATTTGTGCCAGGCTGTAGAGACATGGATTTCATGTGGGGCATCAGTAGGTATGTAAATCAGGTGTTGGATGAGTGGCACAAAGGCATTTAACCCCTTCAAAATAGCTGTTACTTATTCAAATCTGTGAAAATGGGCGATTTGCCCACTTTGATGCCAGTTCTGATGTCGATAACCCATTTGTGCCAGGCTGGAGTGACATGGATTTCATGTGGGGCATCAGTAGGTATGTAAATCAGGTGTTAGATCAGTGGCACAAAGCCATTTAACCCCTTTAAAATAGCTGTTACTTATTCAAATCTGTGAAAATGGGTGATTTGACCACTTTGATGCCAGTTCTGATGCCGATAACCCTTTTGTGCCAGGCTGGAGAGACATGGATTTCATGTGGGGCATGAGTCGTTATGTAAATCAGGTGTTAGATCAGTGGCACAAAGGCATTTTACCCCTTAAAAATAGCTGTTACTTATTCAAATCTGTGAAAATGGGCGATTTGCCCACTTTGATGCCAGTTCTGATGCCGATAACCCATTTGTGCCAGGCTGGAGAGACATGGATTTCATGTGGGGCATCAGTAGGTATGTAAATCAGGTGTTAGATCAGTGGCACAAAGGCATTTAACCCCTTAAAAATAGCTGTTACTTATTCAAATCTGTGAAAATGGGTGATTTGACCACTTTGATGCCAGTTCTGATGTCGATAACCCATTTGTGCCAGGCTGGAGTGACATGGATTTCATGTGGGGCATCAGTAGGTATGTAAATCAGGTGTTAGATCAGTGGCACAAAGGCATTTAACCCCTTAAAAATAGCTGTTACTTATTCAAATCTGTGAAAATGGGTGATTTGACCACTTTGATGCCAGTTCTGATGTCGATAACCCATTTGTGCCAGGCTGGAGAGACATGGATTTCATGTGGGGCATCAGTAGGTATGTAAATCAGGTGTTGGATGAGTGGCAGAAAGGCATTTAACCCCTTAAAAATAGCTGTTACTTATTCAAATCTGTGAAAATGGGTGATTTGACCACTTTGATGCCAGTTCTGATGCCGATAACCCTTTTGTGCCAGGCTGGAGAGACATGGATTTCATGTGGGGCATGAGTCGGTATGTAAATCAGGTGTTAGATCAGTGGCACAAAGGCATTTAACCCCTTAAAAATAGCTGTTACTTATTCAAATCTGTGAAAATGGGTGATTTGACCACTTTGATGCCAGTTCTGATGCCGATAACCCATTTGTGCCAGGCTGGAGTGACATGGATTTCATGTGGGGCATCAGTAGGTATGTAAATCAGGTGTTGGATGAGTGGCACAAAGGCATTTAACCCCTTCAAAATAGCTGTTACTTATTCAAATCTGTGAAAATGGGTGATTTGCCCACTTTGATGCCAGTTCTGATGCCGATAACCCATTTGTGCCAGGCTGGAGAGACATGGATTTCATGTGGGGCATCAGTAGGTATGTAAATCAGGTGTTGGATGAGTAGCACAAAGGCATTTAACCCCTTAAAAATAGCTGTTACTTATTCAAATCTGTGAAAATGGGTGATTTGACCACTTTGATGCCAGTTCTGATGCCGATAACCCATTTGTGCCAGGCTGGAGAGACATGGATTTCATGTGGGACATCAGTAGGTATGTAAATCAGGTGTTAGATGAGTGGCACAAAGCAATTTAACCCCTTAAAATAGCTGTTACTTATTCAAATCTGTGAAAATGTTCGATTTGCCCACTTTGATGCCAGTCCTGATGCCCAGAACCCATTTGGGCCAGGCTGGATTGACATGGATTTCATGTGGGGCATCACAAGGTATGTAAATCAGGTGTTAGATCAGTGGCACAAAGGCATTTAACCCCTTAAAAATAGCTGTTACTTATTCAAATCTGTGAAAATGGGTGATTTTGACCACTTTGATGCCAGTTCTGATGCCGATAACCCATTTGTGCCAGGCTGGAGAGACATGGATTTCATGTGGGGCATCAGTAGGTATGTAAATCAGGTGTTGGATGAGTGGCACAAAGGCATTTAACCCCTTTAAAATAGCTGTTACTTATTCAAATCTGTGAAAATGGGTGATTTGCCCACTTTGATGCCAGTTCTGATGCCGATAACCCATTTTTGCCAGGCTGGAGAGACATGGATTTCATGTGGGGCATCAGTAGGTATGTAAATCAGGTGTTGGATGAGTGGCACAAAGGCATTTAACCCCTTAAAAATAGCTGTTACTTATTCAAATCTGTGAAAATGGGTGATTTGACCACTTTGATGCCAGTTCTGATGCCGATAACCCATTTGTGCCAGGCTGGAGAGACATGGATTTCATGTGGGGCATCAGTAGGTATGTAAATCAGGTGTTAGATGAGTGGCACAAAGGCATTTAACTCCTTCAAAATAGCTGTTACTTATTCAAATCTGTGAAAATGTTCGATTTGCCCACTTTGATGCCAGTCCTGATGCCCAGAACCCATTTGTGCCAGGCTGGAGAGACATGGATTTCATGTGGGGCATCAGTAGGTATGTAAATCAGGTGTTGGATGAGTGGCACAAAGGCATTTAACCCCTTCAAAATAGCTGTTACTTATTCAAATCTGTGAAAATGGGCGATTTGACCACTTTGATGCCAGTTCTGATGCCGATAACCCATTTGTGCCAGGCTGGAGAGACATGGATTTCATGTGGGGCATCAGTAGGTATGTAAATCAGGTGTTAGATCAGTGGCACAAAGGCATTTTACCCCTTAAAAATAGCTGTTACTTATTCAAATCTGTGAAAATGGGCGATTTGCCCACTTTGATGCCAGTTCTGATGCCGATAACCCATTTGTGCCAGGCTGGAGAGACATGGATTTCATGTGGGGCATCAGTAGGTATGTAAATCAGGTGTTGGATGAGTGGCACAAAGGCATTTAACCCCTTCAAAATAGCTGTTACTTATTCAAATCTGTGAAAATGGGTGATTTGACCACTTTGATGCCAGTTCTGATGCCCAGAACCCATTTGTGCCAGGCTGGAGTGACATGGATTTCATGTGGGGCATCAGTAGGTATGTAAATCAGGTGTTAGATCAGTGGCACAAAGGCATTTAACCCCTTCAAAATAGCTGTTACTTATTCAAATCTGTGAAAATGGGCGATTTGCCCACTTTGATGCCAGTTCTGATGTCGATAACCCATTTGTGCCAGGCTGGAGAGACATGGATTTCATGTGGGGCATCAGTAGGTATGTAAATCAGGTGTTATATCAGTGGCACAAAGGCATTTAACCCCTTAAAAATAGCTGTTACTTATTCAAATCTGTGAAAATGGGTGATTTGACCACTTTGATGCCAGTTCTGATGCCGATAACCCATTTGTGCCAGGCTGGAGAGACATGGATTTCATGTGGGGCATCAGTAGGTATGTAAATCAGGTGTTGGATGAGTGGCACAAAGGCATTTAACCCCTTCAAAATAGCTGTTACTTATTCAAATCTGTGAAAATGGGTGATTTGCCCACTTTGATGCCAGTTCTGATGCCGATAACCCATTTGTGCCAGGCTGGAGAGACATGGATTTCATGTGGGGCATCAGTAGGTATGTAAATCAGGTGTTGGATGAGTGGCACAAAGGCATTTAACCCCTTAAAAATAGCTGTTACTTATTCAAATCTGTGAAAATGGGTGATTTGACCACTTTGATGCCAGTTCTGATGCCGATAACCCATTTGTGCCAGGCTGGAGAGACATGGATTTCATGTGGGACATCAGTAGGTATGTAAATCAGGTGTTAGATGAGTGGCACAAAGCAATTTAACCCCTTAAAAATAGCTGTTACTTATTCAAATCTGTGAAAATGTTCGATTTGCCCACTTTGATGCCAGTCCTGATGCCCAGAACCCATTTGTGCCAGGCTGGAGAGACATGGATTTCATGTGGGGCATCAGTAAGTATGTAAATCAGGTGTTGGATGAGTGGCACAAAGGCATTTTACCCCTTAAAAATAGCTGTTACTTATTCAAATCTGTGAAAATGGGCGATTTGACCACTTTGATGCCAGTTCTGATGCCGATAACCCATTTGTGCCAGGCTGGAGTGACATTGATTTCATGTGGGGCATCAGTAGGTATGTAAATCAGGTGTTAGATCAGTGGCACAAAGGCATTTAACCCCTTCAAAATAGCTGTTACTTATTCAAATCTGTGAAAATGGGCGATTTGACCACTTTGATGCCAGTTCTGATGCCGATAACACATATGTGCCAGGCTGGAGTGACATGGATTTCATGTGGGGCATCAGTAGGTATGTAAATCAGGTGTTAGATCAGTGGCACAAAGGCATTTAACCCCTTAAAAATAGCTGTTACTTATTCAAATCTGTGAAAATGGGTGATTTGACCACTTTGATGCCAGTTCTGATGCCGATATCCCATTTGTGCCAGGCTGTAGAGACATGGATTTCATGTGGGGCATCAGTAGGTATGTAAATCAGGTGTTGGATGAGTGGCACAAAGGCATTTAACCCCTTCAAAATAGCTGTTACTTATTCAAATCTGTGAAAATGGGCGATTTGCCCACTTTGATGCCAGTTCTGATGTCGATAACCCATTTGTGCCAGGCTGGAGTGACATGGATTTCATGTGGGGCATCAGTAGGTATGTAAATCAGGTGTTGGATGAGTGGCACAAAGGCATTTAACCCCTTTAAAATAGCTGTTACTTATTCAAATCTGTGAAAATGGGTGATTTGACCACTTTGATGCCAGTTCTGATGCCGATAACCCTTTTGTGCCAGGCTGGAGAGACATGGATTTCATGTGGGGCATGAGTCGTTATGTAAATCAGGTGTTAGATCAGTGGCACAAAGGCATTTAACCCCTTAAAAATAGCTGTTACTTATTCAAATCTGTGAAAATGGGCGATTTGCCCACTTTGATGCCAGTTCTGATGCCGATAACCCATTTGTGCCAGGCTGGAGAGACATGGATTTCATGTGGGGCATCAGTAGGTATGTAAATCAGGTGTTAGATCAGTGGCACAAAGGCATTTAACCCCTTAAAAATAGCTGTTACTTATTCAAATCTGTGAAAATGGGTGATTTGACCACTTTGATGCCAGTTCTGATGTCGATAACCCATTTGTGCCAGGCTGGAGTGACATGGATTTCATGTGGGGCATCAGTAGGTATGTAAATCAGGTGTTGGATGAGTGGCAGAAAGGCATTTAACCCCTTAAAAATAGCTGTTACTTATTCAAATCTGTGAAAATGGGTGATTTGACCACTTTGATGCCAGTTCTGATGCCGATAACCCTTTTGTGCCAGGCTGGAGAGACATGGATTTCATGTGGGGCATGAGTCGGTATGTAAATCAGGTGTTAGATCAGTGGCACAAAGGCATTTTACCCCTTAAAAATAGCTGTTACTTATTCAAATCTGTGAAAATGGGCGATTTGCCCACTTTGATGCCAGTTCTGATGCCGATAACCCATTTGTGCCAGGCTGGAGAGACATGGATTTCATGTGGGGCATCAGTAGGTATGTAAATCAGGTGTTAGATCAGTGGCACAAAGCCATTTAACCCCTTTAAAATAGCTGTTACTTATTCAAATCTGTGAAAATGGGTGATTTGACCACTTTGATGCCAGTTCTGATGCCGATAACCCTTTTGTGCCAGGCTGGAGAGACATGGATTTCATGTGTGGCATGAGTCGTTATGTAAATCAGGTGTTAGATCAGTGGCACAAAGGCATTTTACCCCTTAAAAATAGCTGTTACTTATTCAAATCTGTGAAAATGGGCGATTTGCCCACTTTGATGCCAGTTCTGATGCCGATAACCCATTTGTGCCAGGCTGGAGAGACATGGATTTCATGTGGGGCATCAGTAGGTATGTAAATCAGGTGTTAGATCAGTGGCACAAAGGCATTTAACCCCTTAAAAATAGCTGTTACTTATTCAAATCTGTGAAAATGGGCGATTTGACCACTTTGATGCCAGTTCTGATGCCGATAACCCATTTGTGCCAGGCTGGAGAGACATGGATTTCATGTGGGGCATCAGTAGGTATGTAAATCAGGTGTTAGATCAGTGGCACAAAGGCATTTTACCCCTTAAAAATAGCTGTTACTTATTCAAATCTGTGAAAATGGGCGATTTGCCCACTTTGATGCCAGTTCTGATGCCGATAACCCATTTGTGCCAGGCTGGAGAGACATGGATTTCATGTGGGGCATCAGTAGGTATGTAAATCAGGTGTTAGATCAGTGGCACAAAGCCATTTAACCCTTTCAAAATAGCTGTTACTTATTCAAATCTGTGAAAATGGGTGATTTGACCACTTTGATGCCAGTTCTGATGCCGATAACCCATTTGTGCCAGGCTGGAGAGACATGGATTTCATGTGGGGCATCAGTAGTTATGTAAATCAGGTGTTAGATCAGTGGCACAAAGCCATTTAACCCCTTTAAAATAGCTGTTACTTATTCAAATCTGTGAAAATGGGTGATTTGACCACTTTGATGCCAGTTCTGATGTCGATAACCTATTTGTGTCAGGCTGGAGAGACATGGATTTCATGTGGGACATCAGTAGGTATGTAAATCAGGTGTTAGATCAGTGGCACAAAGCCATTTAACCCCTTAAAAATAGCTGTTACTTATTCAAATCTGTGAAATCTGTGAAAATGGGTGATTTGACCACTTTGATGCCAGTTCTGATGCCGATAACCCATTTGTGCCAGGCTGGAGAGACATGGATTTCATGTGGGGCATCAGTAGGTATGTAAATCAGGTGTTGGATGAGTGGCACAAAGGCATTTAACCCCTTCAAAATAGCTGTTACTTATTCAAATCTGTGAAAATGGGTGATTTGACCACTTTGATGCCAGTTCTGATGCCCAGAACCCATTTGTGCCAGGCTGGAGTGACATGGATTTCATGTGGGGCATCAGTAGGTATGTAAATCAGGTGTTAGATCAGTGGCACAAAGGCATTTAACCCCTTCAAAATAGCTGTTACTTATTCAAATCTGTGAAAATGGGCGATTTGCCCACTTTCATGCCAGTTCTGATGTCGATAACCCATTTGTGCCAGGCTGGTGAGACATGGATTTCATGTGGGGCATCAGTAGGTATGTAAATCAGGTGTTATATCAGTGGCACAAAGGCATTTAACCCCTTAAAAATAGCTGTTACTTATTCAAATCTGTGAAAATGGGTGATTTGACCACTTTGATGCCAGTTCTGATGCCGATAACCCATTTGTGCCAGGCTGGAGTGACATGGATTTCATGTGGGGCATCAGTAGGTATGTAAATCAGGTGTTGGATGAGTAGCACAAAGGCATTTAACCCCTTAAAAATAGCTGTTACTTATTCAAATCTGTGAAAATGGGCGATTTGCCCACTTTCATGCCAGTTCTGATGTCGATAACCCATTTGTGCCAGGCTGGTGAGACATGGATTTCATGTGGGGCATCAGTAGGTATGTAAATCAGGTGTTAGATCAGTGGCACAAAGGCATTTAACCCCTTCAAAATAGCTGTTACTTATTCAAATCTGTGAAAATGGGTGATTTGCCCACTTTGATGCCAGTTCTGATGCCGATAACCCATTTGTGCCAGGCTGGAGAGACATGGATTTCATGTGGGGCATCAGTAGGTATGTAAATCAGGTGTTGGATGAGTAGCACAAAGGCATTTAACCCCTTAAAAATAGCTGTTACTTATTCAAATCTGTGAAAATGGGTGATTTGACCACTTTGATGCCAGTTCTGATGCCGATAACCCATTTGTGCCAGGCTGGAGAGACATGGATTTCATGTGGGACATCAGTAGGTATGTAAATCAGGTGTTAGATGAGTGGCACAAAGCAATTTAACCCCTTAAAAATAGCTGTTACTTATTCAAATCTGTGAAAATGTTCGATTTGCCCACTTTGATGCCAGTCCTGATGCCCAGAACCCATTTGGGCCAGGCTGGATTGACATGGATTTCATGTGGGGCATCACAAGGTATGTAAATCAGGTGTTAGATCAGTGGCACAAAGGCATTTAACCCCTTAAAAATAGCTGTTACTTATTCAAATCTGTGAAAATGGGTGATTTGACCACTTTGATGCCAGTTCTGATGCCGATAACCCATTTGTGCCAGGCTGGAGA
The DNA here is from genome assembly GCF_039654945.1 of Dendrobates tinctorius. NCBI lineage: Eukaryota > Metazoa > Chordata > Amphibia > Anura > Dendrobatidae > Dendrobates > Dendrobates tinctorius. The sequence continues at coordinate 43,938 of NW_027361854.1, read as the reverse complement.
GACATGGATTTCATGTGGGGCATCAGTAGGTATGTAAATCAGGTGTTGGATGAGTGGCACAAAGGCATTTAACCCCTTCAAAATAGCTGTTACTTATTCAAATCTGTGAAAATGGGTGATTTGCCCACTTTGATGCCAGTTCTGATGCCGATAACCCATTTGTGCCAGGCTGGAGAGACATGGATTTCATGTGGGGCATCAGTAGGTATGTAATTCAGGTGTTGGATGAGTGGCACAAAGGCATTTAACCCCTTCAAAATAGCTGTTACTTATTCAAATCTGTGAAAATGGGTGATTTGCCCACTTTGATGCCAGTTCTGATGCCGATAACCCATTTGGGCCAGGCTGGATTGACATGGATTTCATGTGGGGCATCACAAGGTATGTAAATCAGGTGTTAGATCAGTGGCACAAAGGCATTTAACCCCTTAAAAATAGCTGTTACTTATTCAAATCTGTGAAAATGGGTGATTTGACCACTTTGATGCCAGTTCTGATGCCCAGAACCCATTTGTGCCAGGCTGGAGAGACATGGATTTCATGTGGGGCATCAGTAGGTATGTAAATCAGGTGTTAGATCAGTGGCAGAAAGCCATTTAACCCCTTAAATTTAGCTGTTAATTATTCACATGTGTAAAAATTGGTTATCTGACCACTTTGATGCCAGTTTTGATGCCCAGAACCCATTTGTGCCAGGCTGGATTGACATGAACTTGATGTGGGGCATCACAAGGTTTGTAAATCAGGTGTCAGATCAGTGGCACAAAGCCATTTAACCCCTTCAATACCATACGTCAGTGCCCACTTTGATGCCCATTTTTGTGCCAGCCTTCTATTTTTTTTATCTGTTTTTAAGTGTATTCACTAAAGGACACATGATTGCATATTATTATATAGTTAGAATGTTTTATTTTTATTGAAAAACCTGAAAAAAGCAGAAATTAAAAATTAGCCGAATAAGAAACCAACTTCAGCATCGTCCCAGACGCCAGTCCTGCAGGACGGATTTGATACTGGAGATTCTTGTGGAAACGTTTCCCCACTCAGGATAGAGTCACGCGTGGGTCTCGGGTGCACACACTAAGAGCAGCCATGTGAGAGGCGTGGCCCCCTCTGTGCGGCGCCACCCGCAGCTGGCGAGTGCTACGCTACTTCCGGCTACAGCACCAGAGCCACGCCCTCTCTGCGCACGTACCGTTACTCCGGAAGTGGGCGTGGTGTACGGTTGTGCGGCCGTGACTTGGTCGCTGGTCTCGTTATATGCTATAGCTTCCCGGTGCCTTCCCAGTCGCGGGACGCCGTATTTCTGTGTGTGGTTACCGAGGCCACAAGGCGTTACTGGGTACGTATGGGACTGTCGTGTTGGCTGTAGCGATAAGTGTGCGGCCTCCGTGACGTGTGAATGGCCGCCATTGTCCTCGGGGCGGGAGCGGGTACTGTAAGGCCTAGTGCCGCGGCGGCCTCCATAGTGCTGCCGTCTGTACTGTGCGACAGCGAGCCCTCCTCAGAGCCGCCTGTGTACAGCGCTCAGCCTTGCCGTAGCCCCGCCATGAGGCTGTGAGGCCTGCTGGGAGCGGGAAAGGCCGCCATCTTCCCGCCCACACAGCTGAGTCTCCGCGGTATTTCTGTACCACTCACTATAATGGGGCAGAGGGGACCGCTGAGCCGCCACCTGTCTCTAGGCGGACCCGAGCTCATTCTCACTGGCCCCACTGTGCCTTGAGCTTGGCCTAAACACGGTGCTGAAGTCGGCTTCTTATTCAGCAATTTATTTTTTTGTTTTTTTTTCACATCCAATAAATAAAATAAAGCACACTGCTGCCCATTTTTTGTTCCAGTTTTATAACTTGTCGCTGCTTCTAAGTGTATTCACATCAGGGCACTTCGCTAAATTGTATTTTATTATTGTAAATTTGTCATTAAACCGGTAAAAAAAAGAAATTGCAGAATAAGAAACCAACTTTAGCATTTAAAGGGAATCGGTCACCCTTTTTTTGGCCTTTCAGCTGCCGGCATAGACATAGGGGGCTTATCTACAGCATTCTTTAATGCTGTAGATAAGCCTCTGATGTAACCTGAAAGATAAGAAAAACGTTATATTTCACTCACCGAGGTGGGTGGTCCCGTCCGGCTCCTCCCTTCTTCATGCGATGATGCCCTCTTTCTCCCATCCTGAAATGGCGCAGGCGCATTGCTCTACCCAGCAGAATTGTGGCGTGCGCAGGTGCCAGACCTCCCGACGCCTGCGCACTGCAGGACTTCGCCCTAAACAGAGCAGAGCGCCTGCGTCGGAGCCATTACAGGACGGGAGAAGAGGACGTCATCGCATGAAGAAGGGAGGCGTCGGACTGGACGGCGACACCCATCGGACCGGACCGCCCACCACGGTGAGTATAATATGACGTGTTTTTCTTCTCTTTCAGGTTACATCAGAGGCTTATCTACAGCATTACAGAATGCTGTAGATAAGCCCCCCTATGTCTATGCCGGCAGCTGAAAGGCCAAAAAAGGGGTGACAGATTCCCTTTAACATTATGTGCATTTTTGCCCACAAGTAATGCTCGTACAGTTATGAAGCAGGTAGAGCTTTCTTGCCTTAATCCTGGTTTCCCTCTTGTAAAATAATAACACTAAGGCAATATTCAGTATGTGGTCGGTATTTCACATCAGTATCTGTAAGCCAATACCAGGAGTGGAGCAATCGGAGGAAAAGCATAATAGAAACACGTCACCACTTCTGGATTTATCACCTACTCCTGGTTTTGGCTTACAGATACTGATGTAAATACTGACCCAGTACTGAAAGTATGACCGTCGCCTTAGTGTTATTATTTTACATTGGAGTAAACACAGGAATTAAGACGGGGTAGTGTACAACCTCTTTAATTTTGCAGGAAAGCAGTTCGGTTTTATCGTTGAAATGGCCGATTCCTGCACATTTAACACTTGAACACAGGTGAAGGCCACGTTCAGTACTTTACATCAGTATTGCATTATATGTGTGAACTTGGCCTTGGTATGTTGACACACAGCAAACACAAATTTTTTTTTTTTTTTTTTTTTTTCAACATTGATATAAATGCATGCTTTCTGCCTTGATTTTTTTTTTCTCTAGAATTGAAGTAAAAATACAGATTTTTATACTTTTGGGAAATTCCTGTGTGATTACATAACAAGAACATGTTCATTCATACAGTCAGGAATTGAAATCTATACCTGCTTTAGGGAGATGTAGCTATGCCCTAAAAAACTTGCATTTTTTTTTGTCCATAGAAACCGCATTCATTTTTTTTTTTTCCTGATTATGTTCTAAACTTGGCCAAGAGAAACTAAGAAAGGGTTGTCCTAGTAGTGGGCAGCCCCTTTAAACCTAAATGTTGGGCCCCGATAAAATAATAAAGCCTATAATCTCCTCCCTTGCCGATTACGTTCCAGCGGTGTCGGCACTCGTGGTCCTGGGGCTGTAATGTGGTATTGTGACACGTGATGCCCAAGCAGCGCTGGCGTCACTGTCTCCGCCTTTGGACAAACTGAACATGAGAAGGATGTCCCAGGCTGCAGCTGATCCCCGATTTCCTCTTCATGTTCAGTTTGTCCGAAGGCAGAGAAAATGAAGCCAGCGGTAATTAGGCGCCAGCTGTCAGTTGTCACAATACCACATCACAGCCCTGGGAGAGCAAGTGCTGATGCCACGAGAACTGCGCCGGAACAGGCTTTATTTTATCCTAGTAGTGGACAATCCCTTTAAAAAAAAAATGTAACACAAATCTGTGGTGCCACACACGGTTTTTTTAAAAAATTTATTTATTTTTTTTACCTCTGTTTTTGGCAAATTGGGAAACTCCTTAGTAAGTGTTTTCCATATCAGTTAAACAGACATAAGTTAATTGAGATGGAATTATTATTTTAGCGATATTGCTTTGCATTATAGATGATCTTACAGATCAGAAGAATGACTACTTATTTACACATGGCATGTTTATTGCAGAAATTTCTGTGACTGCAAATCGATTCCATATATCTGGGGTTGTTTTAGTGTGGTCAGATGAATAGGACCGCTATAGAAACTTCTGCAACAGATCTGCCCCTTGTGAATATTTCATTCTCCTAGTTGTGCAGATATCCTTGGAAGTTTTTTTTGTTGTCCCGCTAGGGTATATTCAGACTGCTGCTACTGATTTTGCCATGCAGCAGAGTACCGCACAGTTTGCAATAAGCCCACATGCTGCACAGTTATCTGGTATTATGGATACACCTGTACAATTTGACGCAATTAGATTTTTACAATATTGGGTAATTATGAACAGTGTTTTTGGCCAGTTAAATTCCGCAACAAATAAACATCCATTCAGTGTAAACCAGAATGGATACCATTATCTGCTATTTTGCAATATAGATATATAGATCATGATTGTGCCTAATACATTGCTGAATGTAATGTTCTCTCTTACAGCTTTTACGCAGAGCGCATTGCCGGGTGCACCTCGCATACTAAGGCGCAGCGATAATTGTTGACAAGTTAAAAAAACAAAACACACATAAGCGCTGCTAAAACAATGCCGAACAGGGAAAATTATCCAAATTGTGCCAGCAGTGGTAGTGGCAGTGAGGATGCTGCTGCTTCTGTGGAATTTGTATGTCGTGACTTTCTCCGCAATGTATGCAGGCGAGGGAAGCGCTGCCGCTTTAAGCATCCAGACTCCAGCGATGTTTCTGATCTTGGGGTACAGAAGAATGAATTTGTCTTCTGTCACGACTTTCAGAATAAGCAGTGCGTGCGCAACAACTGTCGGTTTATTCATGGTACTAAAGAGGATGAAGAACACTATAAGAAAACCGGAGAGTTGCCTCCTCGTTTGCGTCAGAAAGTAGCTGCTGGCCTTGGCTTGTCACCCACTGAGCTACCTAATAAAGATGAGATTCCCATCTGTCGGGACTTCCTAAAAGGTAATTGTCAGCGTGATAATAGGTGCAAATTTCGCCATTTGCAAAGGGACTTTGATTTTGACTATTCATGTGATATGCGGGTAGGGGGCCTGAGTACTGGCTTAACATCTGGAGGCCTGCCTGCTACCACCGTACGTTCCTTTGAGCATTTTGGAGGACCTGATGTGATTTCAGAAACTGAACACTTCTCGTCCTCATATCGTTACGGTGATCATTTTGATGATCCTGTAATGAAAAGGAGACGAGTAGGATACGATGGGTACTTCAGTGCATCCCCTGTCGAATACCATCTGTTGGAAGAAGAAAATGTCATGCTTCGGAGGCGTGTTGAGGATTTGAAAAAGCAGCTCTCTGTTCTTGCAGCAACCAATGAAGTTTTGCTTGATCAGAATGCACAGTTTCGTAATCAAGCCAAGGTGGTGACACTAAGCACCCTGAGCACCACAGCCCCAACCAGTGAGCAAGGAGTGCGGACAGTGACCAATTATAACCATGGCATTGCGCAAACTCACACCACTCTGAGCAGCCAGGCTTTGCAGCCCCGACCAGTCACGCAGCAGGAATTGGTAGCTTCTAGTGGTGCTCCTGCTCCTGCACAGTCCAACGCAGCCCCTCAATTAAATCCTGAGATTACACCACTGTCTGCTGCGCTGGCGCAAACTATTGCTCAAGGCATGGCACCTCCGCCTGTCTCCATGGCACCTGTAGCAGTGTCTGTGGCCCCAGTGGCTGTTTCTATGGCTCAGCCCCTTCCTGGGATTACTATGAGTCATGCCACTACACCGATGGTAACCTATCCCATTGCTACACAAAGCATGCGCATAACAGCCATGCCTCACTAACCTGTTTGTGCCCTTGAATACCCAGCAACGTTGAAGCATTTTTGCCAAGGACGTGGGTGCCATCAGTGTGGTATTCTATGCCGAGGGGTAGAGGTTCAAATGTGTTAGCTCAAAGGATAATAAAATGTGTATGTACACATGAATGGTTGAGATTTTATAAAGCTGGTTTTCTATTTGTTTTTATTAAACCCTTCTATACATGTTGAGTATTCACAATACATGACCCCAACTACTGTATTATAAAGAATGTAAGGAAAACTTGTTGGGAAAGCAAATCTTCCTTCAATGAATCCCACCTTGCTATTACGTATAACACCTTAAACCTATGCCTTCCTGGAGTCTTTACTTTATTTGTCATGTGAATACACTTGTCAATTTTTGTAAAATGGAGCAATTGCATTTCCAAAGGGCCCTATGTGGTCTACAACCCCCCCCTTCCATCCTCTTTGAATACCTGGAGATTATGAATGTCTCAAAAATAGCTGTCCTTTAACTGATTCCAAAATTTAAGTTAGTGGCAAACACTCTAGGACTGTCATCTGATGCATAAATTAGGATATACACAGAATATACTTTTGAGGTAGCTGACATACAGGAGCCATGAACATAAAACATTCCCTCCAAATTTAGTGTAAAGGGTCTTGTCGACTGTCCTTTGTGTAGGATGACATGTCTTGCAGTGGGTTGTTTCCATAATAAATATATATTATTTTTTTTACTAAATTTGAAATGCCTTGCACACACAGATGAGCATGCATGTTGATGGGGCATTAAAGGGATGGCTATTAGGGATATACATGTATACCAATGTGGCTCAGTGCTTCATTTATCTTAATTTCCATAATCTGGTAGAAAATTAGAATTTATGGCTCCCCTTAAGAATGATCCAGGATTAGTACTATCTGACTGGATGATTTTTTTTTTGTCTATAACAATTGTTTATTACTGTGATGTTCTTTTTTGCATGGTGAATGGCATATCAGTTTTGCTTATTTGTTTCTGTGATGTAGAAGATAACACAATCGTGTGTGTATAGTTCTTGTGACATATATAAAATCTCTAAACATTTACCGTGTCAAGCTGTTTTTATTCTATTGTTTGTGGACAATGTCGTAGTAGACAGCTGCTCTAGAGACTAGATGGACGAGCGGGTCCCTATCGACTTCTCGCCTGCTCCCCTGGAGTAACACGTTTCTCACTATATATGCATGCAATGCCAGACCTGTCACTCAAAGGAAGCAGTTGAGGAGAAGCCGCAGGTTTTAAAGGAGTTCTTCAAGAATAAGATAAAATGGTGTCCCTGATATAATTCAAACTGCAGTCAGTCATCGTCATGTGTCAGTATAGGCTCCAGACTGAAGGTGTAGAGCTCACGAGACCTGTGTCTCAACTAACGAGCTGTATCACACGTACCCTTTCAGCGTCTGATAGAACCAAATTGATATGTGAAGAAATGTTTTAACCCACGTTGTGATCGACGATATTTCCAGATTCATCCTCAGTTTGCCAGCTATACCCAGTGCACAGAGACTGTTCCCAACTGGAAAGCAAAGTAATAAGCTGGGGATAACCCTGTTTGCGCTCAGCAAGAAAGAGCTATATTTCTTCACACAAGATCCGTGGTCCTGACCACTAACTGAGGTATGTGTAAGGCAGCTCTTGTCAGTTGACATGCAGATATCAGGAGCTGTTTGTCTTCAGTATGCAGCCCTTTACGTACATAATTAAATTATATCAGGTACATTGTTTTATTGAATTCGCTGAGTAGGTTTTTTCTCAATCAAGAGTAAAAATTCTTCCAGATGTCTCAAACAGTATGAAGGGGGGTATCATCACATTAAAGGGACCCAGTCAGCCAAGAATGACTTCAAACCAAGTACAGGCTTTCGGTGCTTCATGGAGGGGCCAATCAATTATATACAGTGGGTATGGAAAGTATTCAGACCCCTTTCATTTTTTCTCTGTTTCATTGCAGACATTTGGTAAATTTAAAAAATCTTTCTCATTAACCCCTTAATCCCCAGAGCTTTTTTCGGTTTCGCGTTTTCTTTTTTCGCTCTCCTCCTTCCCAGAGCCATAACTTCTTTCTTTTTCCGTCAATATGGCCATGTGAGGGCTTATTTTTTGTGGGACGTGTTGTACTTTTGATGAACACCATTGGTTTTACTATATCGTGTAACAGAAAACGGGAAAATAATTCCAAGTGCGATGAAATTGCAAAAAAAAAATGCAATCCCACACTTGTTTTTTGTTTGGCTTTTTTGCTAGGTTTAACTGCTAAAACTGACCTGCCATTATGATTCTCCAGGTCATTCTTTTTTTATAAGTGATGAAAAAAAAAATTCCAACCTTTGCTAAAAAAAAAAGTTGTGCCGTGTTCCGATTCCCGTAGCGTCTCCATTTTTCGGGATCTCTGGTTGAGTGCTTATTTTTGGCCTGCCGAGTTGACGTTTTTAATGATGCCATTTTGGTGCAGATGCAATCTTTTGATCTCCCATTATTGCATTTTAACCCCTTCCTTACTGATGACGGAATAGTACGTCATCGGTAAGGTCCCCCGCTTTGAGGTGGGCTCCGGCGGTGAGCCCACCTCAAAGCCGCAACATGTCAGCTGTTATGAACAGCTGACGTGCCCGCAATAGGCGCGAGTGGAATCGCCGTCTGCCCGCGCCTATTAACTAGTTAAATCCCGCTGTCAAAGCTGACAGCGGGCATTTACATAGCATTTCCGGCCGCCGGGCCTGAAATAAGCTCATCAAAGACCCCCCACCCCCCCGTCACGTGATCAGGGGTTGCCTGGAACAATCATAGAGGTTTCTGAGACCCGGTGGTCGGCGCTGAAAGAACAGGAGTAAATTTGCTACATATGGGCGATCTCATGACCCATATGTAGCAGAGCCGATTGGGTTTTGCATTCTTCAAGCCTCCTATGGAGGCTATTGAAGCATGACAAAGTTCAAATCACAATAAAAAAAAAAATCCCACATACACATTAGGTTAATTAAAAATCAAAAAATCCCAGAAAAAGGAGTTAAAACTAGGTGATAAAAATAATAAAAGGTATACTCCAATAAAACTTGTAAAAAGTAAAGAATAAGGAGCATCTAATACCATATGTAAATAGTATTTTATTGAATATATTCATAAGTTATAAAAAGATTTTTATTCATTATATATAAAAAAAAAAAAAAAAAATTTTAAATAAAAATGTGAAGGACACAAGACATAAGGTCCGACACAGTTACTATAATTACAGATCAGGGAGACAACCTTATAATATCTTCACATATACCAATGGTACCAGACAGTCATTTATGCCACTTTAGATAGATATAGATAGAGATATATATATATATATATATATATATAGCATATGCCAAACTAGCATCCACACGCAATCTATTTGAACAATCTGAATAATATAAAAGGTCTCACCCGAAAATATCTGTAACCGGTCACACCAAGCAGCCCCAAGGCGCATTTCGCTTGGGCTTCCTCAGGAGACCTTTTATATTCAGATTGTTCAAAAAAATTGCGTGTGGATGCTAGTTTGGCATATGCTATATGTGTATATATGTATATCTAAAGTGGCATAAATGACTATATGTCTGGTACCATTGGTATATGTGAAGATATTATAAAGTTGTCTCCCTGATCTGTAATTATAGTAACTGTGTCGGACCTTATGTCTTGTGTCCTTCACATTTTTATTTAAAAAAAAATAAAAAAAAATTTAAATAATGAATAAAAATCTTTTTATAACTTATGAATATATTCAATAAAATACTATATGCATATGGTATTAGATGCTCCTTATTCATTCTTTTTTGTTTACAAATACACATATTAGGTATTGCTGCGTTCAGAATCACCAGATCTATCAATAAAAAAAAAGCATTAACCCGATCGCAAAACGGCGTAGCGGGGAAAAAATTTAAAACGCCAGAATTACGTTTTTTTGGTCGCCATGACATTGCATTAAAATGCAATAACGGGCAATCAAAAGAACATATCTGCACAAAAGTGATATAATTAAAAACGTCAGCCCGGCATGCAAAAAATAAGCCCTCACATGACCCCAGATCTCGAAAAATGGAGGGTATCAGAAAATTGCGCAAATTTTTTTTTTTTTTTTTTAGCAAACTTTGGAATTTTTTTTCACCACTTAGATAAAGAGAGCATATACATGTTTGGTGTCTATGAACTCATAATGACCTGGAGAATCATAATGGCAGGTTAGATTTAGCAACTAGTGAACCTAGCAAAAACGGCAAGCAAAAAAACAAGTGTGGGATTGCACTTTTTTTTGCAATTTCACTGCACTTGGAATTTTTTATTCCCGTTTTCGAGTACACGGCATGGTAAAACCAATGGTGTCGTTCAAAAGTACAACTCGCCCCGCAAAAAATAAGCCCTCACATGGCCATATTGATGGAAAAATAAAAAAGTTATGGCTCTGGAAAGAAGGGGAGTGAAAATCGAAAAAAGCTTCGGGAGTGAAGGGGTTAATACAATGTCATGGTGACAAAGAAATGTAATTCTGGCGTTTTGACTTTTTTTTTTGTTCTCACTACGCCATTCCGCGATCAGATTAATCTTTTTTTTTTTTTTTTGGGGGGGGGGCGATTCTGAACGCGGCGATACCAAATGTGTAATTTGATATTATTTTTATTGTTTTATTTTGAACTAGCTGAAGAGCCCGGCGCTGCCCGGGCATAGTAACTAACTGTGGTTAGTTATAGCAAATTATAATTATCCTCCATCCCATAGTCCCGTGCCCATATACCCATCATACATATCCGCCGTCCCATAGTCCCGTGCCCATATACCCATCATACATATCCGCCGTCCCATAGTCCTGTGCCCATATACCCATCATACATATCCGCCGTCCCATAGTCCCGTGCCCATATACCCATCATGCATATCCTCCGTCCCATAGTCCCGTGCCCATATACCCATCACATCCTCCATCCCATAGTCCCGTGTCCATATACACATCCGCCATCCCATAGTCCCGTGCCCATATACCCATCATGCATATCCTCCATCCCATAGTCCCGTGCCCATATACCCATCATACATATTTGCCATCCCATAGTTCTGTGCCCATATACCCATCACACATCCTTCATCTCCTAGTCCCATGCCCATATACCCATCATACATATCCTCCATCCTATAGTCCCATGCGCATATACCCATCATACATATCCGCCATCCCATAGTCCAGTGCCCATATACATCCGCCATCCCATAGTCCCGTGCCCATATACCCATCATACATATCCTCCATCCCCATAGTCCCGTGCCCATATACCCATCACACATGCTTCATCTCATAGTCCCGTGCCCATATACCCATCATACATATCCTCCATCCCATAGTCGAGTGCCCATATACCCATCACACATCCTCCATCCCATAGTCAACCATTATGACATCATAATGAGCGGTGGGGCTTGCAATCTGATGACATCAGCGTCGCCATGGCAACCATTATGACATCATAATGAGGGGCGGGGCTTGATACGCACACACTGTTTCCCCATTATGCAAATAGGGGCATTATGACATAATGAAGGGCGGGTCTTGACACGCACACACTTTTTTCCCCAGTATGTAGAAAGGGGCAAAAAGGGGCTAAAATTTCGCCTCACAACATAACTTAGGACGCTCTCGGGGTCCAGACGTGTGGCTGTAGCTGCGACGGTGCGGATGCCTATCCCGGACATACACATACATACACACTTTGAGCTTTATATATTAGATAACTGAAATATCACATGGTCATAAGTATTCAGACCCTTTACTCAGACACTCTTATTTAAGTCTAATGCTGTCCATTACCTTGTGATCCTCCTTGAGATGGTTCTACTCCCATCGTTGGAATCCAGCTATGTTTAATTAAACTAATAGGACTTCATTTGTGAAGGCACGCACCTGTCTATACAAGAACTCACAGTGCATGTCAGACCAAATGAGAATCAAGAGGTCAAAGAAACTGGCCAAGGAGCTCAGAGAATTGTGGCAAGGCACAGATCTGGCCAAGGTTACAAAAGATTTTCTGCAGTACTTGAGGTTCCTAAGAGCACAGTGGCCTCCATAATTCTTAAATAGACGAAGTTTGGGACCAATAGAAGTCTTCCAAGACCTGGCCGTCCAGCCAAACTGAGCAATCGTGGGAGAAGAGCCTTGGTGAGTGAGGTAAAGAAGAACCCCAAGATCACTGGCTGAGCGCCACAGATGCAGTAAGGAGATGGGAGAAAGTTCCACAAAAGTCAACTATCACTGCAGCCCTCCACCAGTCAGGCCTTTATGGCAGAGTGGCCCAACGGAAGCCTCTCCTCAGTGCAAGACATGAAAGCCCGCATAGAGTTTGCTAAAAAACACATGAAGGACTCCCAGACTATGAGAAATAAAATCTGGTCTGATGAGATGAAGAGAGAACTTTTTGGTGATAATTCTAAGCTGTATGTGTGGAGAAAACCATGCACTGCTCATCACCTGCCCATTACAATCCCAAAAGTGAAACATGGTGGCAGCACATGCTATGGGGGTGTTTTTCAGCTGTAGGGACAGGACGCCTGGTTGCAATTGAAGGAAACATGAATGCGGCCAAGTACACAGAGATCCTGGATGAAACTCTCTTCCAGAGTGCTCTGGACCTCAGACTTGGCCGAAGGTTCACCTTCCAACAAGACAATGACCCTAAGCACACAGCTAAAATAACAAAGGAGTGGCTTCAGAACAACTCTGACCATTTTTGACTGGCCCAGCCGGAGCCCTTACCTAAACCCAATTGAGTATCTCTGGCGAGACCTGAAAATGGCTGTCCACCAACGTTCATAACCCAAAATGATGAAACTGGAGAGGATCTGCAAGGAAGAATGGCCGAGGATCCCCAAATCCAGATGTGAAAAACTTCTTGCATCATTCCCAAGAAGACTCATGGCTGTACTAGCTCAAAAGGGTGCTTCTACTCAATACTGAACAAAGGGTCTGAATACTTATGACCATGTGAGCAAAGGGTCTGAATACTTATGACAATGTGATATTTCAGTTTTTTTTTTTAATTTGCCAAAGCTTCTACATTTGTTTTTTTTTCCAGTCAAGATGGGGTGGCGTGCAGAGTGTACATTAATGAGAAAAAATGAACTTTTTTGAATTTACCAAATGGCTGCAATGAAACCAAGAAGTGAAAAACTTAAAGGGGTCTGATTTACGTTCTGTACCCACTGTACCTTCTCACCTGCTTGATTTCCATCTATCTCCATCCTTCCCTGGCTCTATGAAGCCAGAGCTGTCAATCAAAGGGGGGTGGATATAGGGAAAGCAAACAGGTGCGAAGGGGTAGTTAAATGATTGGCCCTGCCGTGAAGAGCCAAGTAGTAGGACCTTTTTTGAACAGTTATTCTGTGCTGACAATGCATTTAAAGGGCATCTGCGCTCAGGTTTTTGCTATGTCGTCTGAAGACAGCAGGCGATAGAGGCTGAAACAGAGAATTCAGGGATGTCACGTGTCAGTATTTTTTTTATTAGGAACTGAAGGATTAATCACTAAAGGCCCTGGCTCACATAGTGAGATCGTTAGCGAGATGGCTGAAGCGTCACCGATTTTGTGATGCAACAGCGACCTCGCCAGCGATCTCGCTACGTGTGACACGTAGCGGCGACCAGGCCCCCACTGCGATGTCGCTGATCATGCTCGAATGTCCTGGGCCATTTTTTGATCGCTGGTGTCCCGCTGGCCAGCGCACATCGCTGTGTTTGACACCGACGAGCAACCTCATTAGCAGCGCAGAACTCGGGAACGCAGGCGGGAGTCGTCAAAATACCTGCTGTGTGACACTGTACCAACGACCGTCGAGGTCGTTATACGGATCACCGTATCGTTGAAGAGATCTGCCTGTTTGGCAGCTTACTAGAGACCATGTAGTGACGCACCAGCGATCCTTACCAGGTCGTATAGTTGTCAGGATCGCTGGTGCGTCGATATGTGAAACGGGACCTTAAGAGATTAACATTCCTGAACTCCCCCTCTCTGTGATAAGCACCTCACTGGCTATTGTATACATAGAGCCTGGTATGGGCGGGGGCAGCGTTCTCAGCTCTGCTTCATTCTAAATCTAAAAGCGCTGATTGTGCCAGATTGGCTGCACCCAGTAAACTAAGTGCTACATTGTTGGATTCAGCTTCTCTTTGCCTATATTATGCTGCTGACAGATTCCATTTAAATAACTTTACTCCAGTCCTAATACAATCCCTGTACTTCCTAGAACAAACTTTTCTTTGATGCCCTCTTCAGGTTGGGACATATGGAACAATGAGTGTGCAAAGAAGAAAAGGTGCTCTCTACCATGAGTCCTTTGTCATGCCAAGAGTAAAGCATCCCGAGACCATTCAGAAATGAAGTTGTTTTTTTTCATCCAGGGGAGTGGGGCTTACTCACAATTTTGCAGAATAGCATATGGAGCCAGCTGTGTCTGCAATTTGCGAAACACACACCCAAAAAAAGCTTTAATAATCTTTATTAATAATAATCTTTATTTTTATATAGCGCTAACATATTCCGCAGCGCTTTACAGTTTGCACACATTTTCATCACTGTCCCTGATGGGGCTCACAATCTAAAAATTCCCTATCAGTATGTCTTTGGAGTGTGGGGGGAAACCGGAGTGCCCGGAGGAAACCCACGCAAACACGGGGAGAACATACAAACTCCTTGCAGATGTTGTCCTTGGTGGGATTCGAACCCAGGAACCTTAGCTGCAGCGCTAACCACTGAGCCACCGTGCTGCCCAGCTTTAGGAAAGTGTGGAAATTGCTGCAAGGTAAGAATGCTTTAGCAAATAAAAATGAATTATTAAACCATTATATAAAAGAACAAAGTGCAAATTGAATGAAGGGAAATCTAAACCAGTATTTTGTGTGTCAAATCTTTGCCTCCAAAATAGCTTAAAATCTTCAAAATATACTCACAAAATTAGACATCTTGTAGGATTATATTCAGGTGTATTAGTAACCAATTGTACAAAACAAGTGCTAATGATTTTTATGTACTAGTTGAAACACAGGCTTTAGCGGTGTCGGAGACTTAAAACTTGATTATCAGTAACCAAACTGTTAGCAAGGTGAGGTTGAGGGAAGAGGGTTTCTTGTCACATAAGATGAAGCACATCAAGATAAAAGGTAGTTATACTATATCTGCAAGGTGCTTCAGAGGTAAATATTTGAAAGCAGACTGGAATTTCAAGATGGGCTGTTCAAGCACTTTGGAAGAATCACCAAGAAATGGGCAAAATTGAGTACTGTAGACAGTGGTCAGCCAAGGAAACCTAGTGCAGCAGATAAGACACAATGCTTATCTAAATTGGAAGATGTCCAGAACCAGAAGTGCCATCAGCTGAAAATGAGCAGCAACACTTAGGACTCTGCTGCACTCATCAACTGTTCATAGAAGCCTGGCCATAATGGAAGAACTGCGTCCAAAAACTAGACCTTTGTTGAAACGAGGTCAAAGTGTCTCATCTATGCACAAAAACAGGAACTTGTATGTAGAAAAATGGCAGGTGCTCACCACTTAAGTCAAACGGTGAAATATTGGGCTGCAACACAAAGCAGTTCATTAAAGGGCTGAAAAGTAGAATGAGTGCAGGAAACCGTGAAGCATGGTGGCATGTCCTTGCATATTTGGAGCTGCATTTCTGGTAATAGAGTGGAGAGTTGTTCAGGATTAATGATGTACTCAGTGCTGAGAAATACAGGGTGGGCCATGTATATAGATACACCTAAATAAAATGGGAATGGATGGTAATATCTACTTCCTGTTTGTGGCACATTAGTATATGGGAGAGGGAATACTTTTTCGAGATGGGTGGTGGCCATTTTGAAGTCGGCCATTTTGGATCCAACTTTATTTTTTCCAATGGGAAGAGGGTCATGTGACACATCAAACTTATTGAGAATTTCACAAGAAAAACAAAGGTGTGCTTGGTTTTAACATAACTTGATTCTTTTGAGTTATTTTCAAGTTTATGACCACTTATAAAATGTGTTCAAAGTATTGCCCATTGTGTTGGATTGTCAATGCAACCCTCTTCTCCCACTCTTGACACACTGATAGACTAGCATTTCTTCTGCGGTGTTGCTAAGGGAGTCAGATTCCTTGTAGGAATGCTCGGACCTGACACCCATAATGAGGTGGTGCACCATCGTGCTGCAAAAACTCAGGGAATGTGCAATTTATTTAAGTAATTTAAAAAACAGCATCTATTCTCACTAACCAGCCTTGCTAATGCTGACAGCTGAGGTTTTCAGCCCCCAGCTCTTATTTTTGCCTGGTTGGTTAGCAAAAATACAGGGGAACCCAATTCATTTTTTAAATTTATTTATAGCATAGACGGCAGCTGATGAATACTCCCATCAGTCGCCGCCTGTTCTTGCTGTTATCTGTTGAATACAGTGCTCTCCAATCTCCCCAGCTAGTGCTCATCCCAGCATATGAAGGGGACAATAGTGTGCGCTGTTTGCTGATCCCAGCATATGAAGGGGACAATAGTGTGAGCTGTTTTCAGCACCCGGTTTCTGGGGAACAGTGCGAACAGTACCGCTGATTCTCAGGCGTCGGTACATGTGATACTGATGCAGCACATGGTTGGCACACATGCCATATGTATTAAACAAGGGATACTATTGAAGAGAAATAGTGCATTATCCCATGTAAGTATATCAATTTAAAAATAATACACTCACCAGATGGAGCTTGAAATAAGCCTGGAGGACTTGCTGCTGCAGAAACCACAGATCCACGAGGGACCGACGTAGAAGATGCAGGATAGGAAAGAAAGTGGTCAGACAATCCGCGCTGCGAATCACTATAAACGATTATTATTACAGTGGTCTTTATTCGACTCGTTTCGAAGTTTCACAGAACTCCTTCCTTAGGAAAAAACCACATACAAGTATGATGAAAAGGTTCTTAAATAGAAAAAAACAGTACACTTGTCATTCAGGTGCTCGGCGTCTGAACAGGTAACCTGATTCGAAGGATGTCAAAGTTCATTGCTTGAACACATGATAGACACTTAATAGACAAATATATATACATTTCTGTTATAAAATTATTATACTTCCATTATAAAATGACTAATATATATTAATTTCTTTATTAATGGTAATCAGCAGAAAAAAAATTAAAAGAAAGGGACAAGAACCTCCAAAAACGGGGGAAAAAAAGGAGAGATGCCTTATAAGGAGAACATCCTCTCAAGAGAGCCACCATGAAACCACACATGTATTAAACACACATACACCGATATCTCTGGTATGGGTTTTTCGATTACTGGAATTATCAAGACGTGTGAATGAGCCCTAAGGTAGCAAGTGAGAGCTCCTTTCAACGCTCACAGTGCAGTTGAGCAGAGGGCTGAAAAAAGGTTAAAAAAAAAACACTGGGCAGGGAGTTACGGCAGCACTGCAGATGAAGCAAGACGGAGACACAGAGGATCGTACAGCAGATAGCCGAGGCAGCTGTAAAGGTGAGCAGTGATGTGAGTGTGTTTCTTTCTTACTTTTAAACATTTTGCTGGCTGCTCATGTTTCCGGCCGCCCATGTCACTCCCTACCCGCTGTCCAGTCCTTTGCCAGTATTGACTCTAGATAGGGATTTCCACCTGTAGGTAGGCTCCTGAAATCATTGCACATGTGCAGTTAACTTTGGGGACTGCTTGCAGCCAGAAGCTCTGGCCTAGAGTGAACATTGGGTTGGAAATGCGTCGGGGAAAAGACGTGGAGGACCGGATATCAGGCAAGGAACAGAGGGGCGCCCGGGTTGGAGAGGTGAGTATGAGTTTGATATTTTTACATCTTATATTTATTATGCTTTGAGGTCTAGTAAGACCACAGAGCAGAATATAGAACATTTAATTCACAGAGAATCAAAAGTGTGATTTGGCGAATTCGAATTTTGTCAGATCCGCTAATCTGTAGCTAATCTGACATTTTTAGTGTAGGAAATTCAAAACTGACCATGTCCATTGTCTTGCATTCCATCAATGAGCCACACATTTCCATACTTACTTACATTACTGTGGGTGTATAGGGATGTTTAAGCCTCCCCTACGTACCACCAGCAAGGCCCCTACTCAGCTGGGCCCAGGAACTCTTTCACCGTTTGTCAAAATGGTGGAATTCTGTCCTCTTTTTTTAATGAATGGTGGTCAAGCAAGCGCACGACTGTACTGTTAATACTATATAGAGCACCCATAGATCCAGAAGCTGTGAATAGATAATGTCTTCTTACCAAAATACATCTTTAATCTAGTTTAAAAAACAAATTTCCTTTGTAATTATTCGTGACTTCGTTGTCAGATTGTCCAATAGGTGTCCTTCAACTTTCCGCACGTGCCAGGAATTGCCAGTCATGGTGTCAGGCAGATTCTGCAGCTCACCATCTGAAGTTCCTAAGGATGGCCAATTGACGCGGGAGAAGGAAAAAGATCAGGAATACATACAGTATCTTTTACGTTTTTGTTTTTATTTCGGGTTGGGGTGAGGAAAGAATATACCGTATAAATTTCATATGGGTAGAAGGGTTTAGGTATAGGGTTTGAATAACTTTTCTTTGTTTTGTTTTATTTTTTGTTGACTTTCTTTTTTATCTTCTAATATTTTCTCAGCAATCTCTTCTCTTCTGAAGTAGGCCAACATTTGGTATCATGAGTTGCTCTTCCGGGCTTTATGAGGACTTTGGTAGATAAGAACTCTCCATTAGCAGGAGTTTTAGGCTGGAGTCACACTAACCTGCGCAAAATACGGTCAGTATTTTACATGCGTAATACGGATGACAGACCCCTAAATAGTGCTCCATATGTCATCCGTAATCAAGGTGTGGTCGCGTATTTTGCGCATGTCAGCATCCGTATGTGATCCGTATGGCATCCGTATGGTGAGATTTTCTCGCCGCCTTGCAAAATGGACATACAGTGGGGCAAAAAAGTATTTAGTCAGTCAGCAATAGTGCAAGTTCCACCACTTAAAAAGATGAGAGGCGTCTGTAATTTACATCATAGGTAGACCTCAACTATGGGAGACAAACAGAAAAAAAAATCCAGAAAATCACATTGTCTGTTTTTTTTTTCATTTGATTTGCATATTATGGTGGAAAATAAGTATTTGGTCAGAAACAAGCAAACAAGATTTCTGGCTCTCACAGACCTGTAACTTCTTTTTAAGAGTCTCCTCTTTCCTCCACTCATTACCTGTAGTAATGGCACCTGTTTAAACTTATCAGTATAAAAAGACACCTGTGCACACCCTCAAACAGTCTGACTCCAAACTCCACTATGGTAAAGACCAAAGAGCTGTCAAAGAACACCAGAAACAAAATTGTAGCCCTGCACCAGGCTGGGAAGACTGAATCTGCAATAGCCAACCAGCTTGGAGTGAAGAAATCAACTGTGGGAGCAATAATTAGAAAATGGAAGACATACAAGACCACTGATAATCTCCCTCGATCTGGTGCTCCACGCAAAATCCCACCCCGTGGGGTCAGAATGATCACAAGAACGGTGAGCAAAAATCCCAGAACCACGCGGGGGGACCTAGTGAATGAACTGCAGAGAGCTGGGACCAATGTAACAAGGCCTACCATAAGTAACACACTACGCCACCATGGACTCAGATCCTGCAGTGCCAGACGTGTCCCACTGCTTAAGCCTGTACATGTCCGGGCCCATATGAAGCTTGCTAGAGAGCATTTGGATGATCCAAAGGAGTTTTGGGAGAATGTCCTATGGTCTGATGAAACCAAACTGGAACTGTTTGGTAGAAACACAACTTGTCGTGTTTGGAGGAAAAAGAATACTGAGTTGCATCCATCAAACACCAAACCTACTGTAAAGCATGGTGGTGGAAACATCATGCTTTGGGGCTGTTTCTCTGCAAAGGGGCCAGGACGACTGATCCGGGTACATGAAAGAATGAATGGGGCCATGTATCGTGAGATTTTGAGTTCAAACCTCCTTCCATCACCAAGGGCATTGCAGATGAAACGTGGCTGGGTCTTTCAACATGACAATGATCCAAAGCACACCGCCAGGGCAACGAAGGAGTGGCTTCGTAAGAAGCATTTCAAGGTCCTGGAGTGGCCTAGCCAGTCTCCAGATCTCAACCCTATAGAAAACCTTTGGAGGGAGTTGAAAGTCCGTGTTGCCAAGCGAAAAGCCAAAAACATCACTGCTCTAGAGGAGATCTGCATGGAGGAATGGGCCAACATACCAACAGCAGTGTGTGGCAACCTTGTGAAGACTTACAGAAAACGTTTGACCTCTGTCATTGCCAACAAAGGATATATCACAAAGTATTGAGATGAAATTTTGTTTCTGACCAAATACTTATTTTCCACCATAAAATGCAAATCAAATGAAAAAAAAACAGACAATGTGATTTTCTGGAATTTTTTTTCTCAGCTTGTCTCCCATAGTTGAGGTCTACCTATGATGTAAATTACAGATGCCTCTCATCTTTTTAAGTGGTGGAACTTGCACTATTGCTGACTGACTAAATACTTTTTTGCCCCACTGTATAATGGAGCCCTATGACAGGGTTTCTAAAGACACCGGGTGCGTATTTCTCACAAGTCACATGTGTGGTCCGTGTGTAATCCGTATTTTTTGCGCACCCATAGACTTGCATTGGCGTATTACGGCCGTAGTACGCTGACAATCGCAGCATGCTGCGAGTGGCACGGAGCGTAGGATACTGAGGAGAAATATACGGCTGGTTTGAGTGACAACATAGATAATCATTTGTCCGTGTCTAATGCGTGCTTTTTGCGCCTCTCACTCCCGTATTCCTCGCCAGTGTGACCCCGGCCTTATTTGTAATCTCAGCTTGAAGAAGTCACGTTGTCCACCATGTACATAGCCTTCAAAGAATATACAATTACTAGAAACAGTAAAGATACTTAGCACACAGACAACACAAGTGCCAACCTTCTAGGCCATATTGTACAGGTTGCCCCCAGTCTTTTACTTCAGGTTCTTTGTACAGAACAAGGAACCTAAAGATGAGAAATGAAGAATCAAAGTGAATGATATCTGCTGTTCTATGAAACAGAATGGAAAATGTAGTCCCTTCAAGGACACTCCAAAAAGCGGGTGCTGGTCCAAAAGACTCCCTTAGACACCAGGTCCCAAGGTGACTAGTACCTCTACACCTCTATAAATGTGCATTTACATGTAGGAATAGTAAAGGTTATGGATGATTTATTTATACCAAAGCTTAAATGAAGAGTTACAGAATATAGATGAGGATGTACAACTAGGGTGATTGCTTTTTATTACCTTCTTAAAGTTCTTATCAAACGTGGTGCCGTTCCATAGATTGAACAGTCAACTTACCAGATAGTGTTTAGTCTTCTGGAAATCCACAATGTAAGATGTGGACGATGTAATATCTTTTAGGAAGCAGCCGTGGATGTTACACAAGGTCTGCAAATAATGGAAGATCATATAGTAAGCGTGGGATAATGTCTCAGAACTAGGGCCAGTTTTAGACAAAGTGGGACCTTGGACAAAAGTTTAAAGTGGGTCCCCAAATGCTCATATATTGCACCATCGCACACACATTTCGGTTGTAGTTACATGGGCTCAGTTAATGCCACTAAATGAGCATGATCAACAATATTGAAGTTGTTTGACTCTTGTTTCCCAGTCTCTTTACACCGGCTGAGGAACAATGATGAGGACAGAACCATCACTAATAGATTAATCTGTCCCCATAAAGTGTCATAGTGGAATGTGTGAAAGTGGGGGGCAGCGCTGACTCACGGGCCCCTTAGCGGCCGTGTGGTGTGCCTTTATAAGCAGCCGGAGCCCTGGGCAAATGCCTAGGCAGCCTGCCCCTACCGCCGGCCCTGCTCAAAACACACAGAACAAGTGCGGGTGCAGTACGTGTGCAGTATGAATTAGGCTGATGGCTGAGGGTGTGTACCAGCCCAGCAAATTTCATAGCTAAGGTCTTGATACTTAATATAAGAGTCTTTGTTAAAAATATAGAACTTTATATAACTTACTGCTCCTTTCAAGTGGATCTTTTTTTGACTAGCACAGAGGGAGCCAGCCATAGTAGGAGGAAGCATTGCCTGGCACTGGAGCCGGGACAGGTGACACATTCATATGTGTTTTACGCATATCCTCTGCCCGGAGAAAGCACATTTCCTGGGTTTTGGTGGTCGCAGCTGAAAAGAGGAAATCGGAAAACCAGGGGAAGAGTCTTGAGGAGATCATTTGCATATTCCCAGTGCCTTCTGGGATAAGTGAAGAGTCTCCGCGAGCTCAACGATCACTGGGTTTTGGTGGTCGCAGCTGAAAAGAGGAAATCGGAAAACCAGGGGAAGAGTCTTGAGGAGATCATTTGCATATTCCCAGTGCCTTCTGGGATAAGTGAAGAGTCTCCGCGAGCTCAACGATCACTGGGTTTTGGTGGAAATCGGAAAAACCGCGCGCCTATCGGCGCGCGAAATTTGGCTCATCTTTCATTGTTTTTAAGAAATCTCAAGATGGAAGAGGCCAGGAGCCATTTGGTGAGCTGCATTTCTTGCTACATGTTCACAGATTTACCAGTGGAAAAGCCAAACTTCACATGCCACAAATGCAAGCTTGTGTCCCTGTTGGAGGAAAAGTTGCAAAATCTCGAAGAGAGGTTAGCTACGTTGAAGATCATTAAGGAAGGTGAAGAGTTCTTGGACAGAGCAGAATTATCTCTTCATGTTACAGAAAGAGAAGAAATTCGAAGTGCACCTGAAGAAACAGAGGAATGGAGACATGTGACCCAGAGAAGCAGGAGGATCAGGAGGCAGTCAGCACCCATACTTCTCAGGAACCAGTACCAGGCTCTCACGCAGGAAAACGATGAAGAAATACATCAGGATAAGACTTTGCCAACAAACAGCAACCTTGTACGCCCTCAGAGTCCTCCTGGATGGAGAAAGAAAAATGTTGTGAAGAAGAAACGGAGAGTGGTGGTCATGGGGGATTCCCTGCTGAGAGGAACAGAGGCCGCTATCTGCAGACCGGATATAACTACAAGAGAAATGTGCTGTCTTCCAGGTGCAAAAATTAAAGATGTGTCTGACAGGATATCAGGACTCTTCAGACCTACAGATGACTACCCATTCCTGCTACTACATGTGGGGACAAATGACACCGCAAGAAACGACCTGGAAATCATCTGCAGAGACTTTGAAGACTTAGGCAAGAAAGTGAAAGAACTGGGAGCGCAGGTGGTCTTCTCTTCCATCCTCCCAGTGGATGGCCATGGAACAAGGAGGTGGAATAAGATTCTGCAGGTGAACAACTGGCTACGTCGATGGTGCCGTCAGCAACGATTTGGATTTATGGATCACGGAGTGAACTACTTATACGATGGACTACTTGCTAGAGATGGGGTGCACCTTACGAAGACTGGAAAGCATGTATTTGGAAGTCGCCTTGCTACACTTGTAAGAAGAGCTTTAAACTAGAACAACATGGGAAGGGAAGCAAAAGACCAGAAAAAGCCATACACCTGACAAATGCTATTGAGAACTCTGCTATTAGAAGTGGAAAGGAAGAACAAAGACGAAAGAATCTAATTAATAAAAATATTGGAGAAAGAGAAACCAATCACAAACTAAAATGTTTCTATACTAATGCACAAAGCATGGGCAACAAACAAGGAGAATTGGAACTACTAACACAGGAAAAGAAATATGATGTAATTGGAATCACTGAAACTTGGTGGGACAATACACATGATTGGAATACAAGACTAGAAGGATACAACTTATTTGCAAGAAACAGACTTGATAAACGAGGAGGGGGTGTCGCATTGTATGTTCGAAACGCGTATATCTGCACAGAGATTGAAGCTTCAGAGACTGGGAGTTCTGTGGAAACTGTTTGGGTAAGAATACAAGGACAGAACAATGGAAAGGACACCATTGTAGGCATTTACTACAGGCCGCCTGTGCAAGCCGAAGATATAGATGAACTCTTTATGCATCAGATGGCCAAGTTCTCCAAAAAATATGACATAGTTGTCATGGGAGATTTCAACTATCCAGACATTTGTTGGGAATCTCTCTCAGGCAAAACTAACAGGTCAAGGAAATTCTTATCCTCTCTTGCTGACAACTTTATCTTCCAAAAGGTAAGGGAGAAAACAAGGGGAACTGCTACCTTGGATCTAATCCTTATAAACAGGGAGGAAATGGTTGAGGAGGTAAAAGTGGCTGGGACCCTAGGAGGTAGCGACCATGCTATTTTAGAATTTTGGATAACTAGAGGTGGAAGACCTGTGAAGACTCAGACGTCAAGGTTAGATTTCAGAAAGGCAGATTTTAAGGGATTCAGAAAGAGAATTGGAGGGATCCAATGGCTGGATATCCTTAAAGACAAAAATGTCCAGGAAGGATGGGAAATCTTGAAAAATGAAATTCTCAAAGCACAGTTGTTAACAATTCCGAAAAGAGGGAAGAATAGGAAGCATTTAAGGAAACCAGGATGGATGAACACAGAACTTAAGCACATGCTAAAAAGGAAGAAAAAAATGTTTATAAAATGGAAAGAGGGAGGCATATCTAAAGAAGAATATAATGCTGTCTGCAGAACCTGCAGGGCACAATTCAGATTAGCTAAAGCTGAAAATGAACTGAGGCTTGCAAGAGATGTCAAAAGCAATAATAAAGGATTTTGGGGATATGTCAAAAGTAAAAGAAAAGTCAAAGATGCTATAGGATTTTTACAGGATGAAAATGATGAAATGGTAAGACAGGATGTTGAGAAGGCTGAACTTTTAAATTCCTATTTTGCATCTGTTTTCTCTCAGAAAGGAAATGCAACATCAACTGTTATTCACTGTCCTATTATGGGAATAGAAGAATCCAGGATATCTATAAACAGAAAGATAGTGAGGAAACACTTAGCTAACCTAAATGAATTCAAGTCTCCAGG
This sequence comes from Dendrobates tinctorius, assembly GCF_039654945.1. NCBI lineage: Eukaryota > Metazoa > Chordata > Amphibia > Anura > Dendrobatidae > Dendrobates > Dendrobates tinctorius. Next base: position 19,150 of record NW_027361854.1, on the reverse strand, counting down.
TCCAGATGAATTACACCCCAGAGTACTGAAGGAGATAGCAGAAGAAATTTTTGAACCCCTCTCCATAATCTTTGAAAATTCTTGGAGAACAGGAGAAGTGCCAGAAGACTGGAGAAGAGCAAATGTTGTTCCTATCTTCAAAAAGGGGAAGAAGGTGGACCCAGGCAACTATAGGCCGGTGAGTCTGACTTCTATACCAGGAAAGATCTTTGAACAAATTATTAAACAACATGTATGTCAATACCTGGATAAGAATGAAGTGATTAAACAGAGTCAGCATGGGTTTCTAACTAATAAGTCATGTCAGACTAACTTAATTTCCTTCTATGACGGTATCACTGATTGGGTGGATCAAGGAAATGCTGTAGATATAGTATATCTTGACTTCAGCAAAGCATTTGACAAAGTCTCTCATACAATCCTTATTGAAAAAATGACTAAGTATGGAATGGACAAGGCAACTGTTAGGTGGATTCATAACTGGCTTAGTGATCGGACCCAAAGAGTGGTCGTAAATGGCTGCACATCCAGTTGGAAGAATGTCTCAAGTGGGGTACCACAGGGCTCTGTCCTGGGCCCTGTATTGTTCAACATCTTTATCAACGATTTAGATGAAGGAATTGAGGGTAAACTGATTAAATTTGCTGATGACACAAAGCTAGGAGGGATAGCTAATACTAGAGAAGAGAGAGAGAGGATTCAAAAAGATTTAAATAAACTGGAGAAGTGGGCAGCAACTAACAGAATGGTTTTTAACAGGGAGAAATGCAAAGTACTACATCTGGGCAATAAAAATGAAAAAAGCATATATAGAATGGGAGGAATAGGGCTAAGTGACAGCACATGTGAAAAAGACTTGGGTATACTAATAGATCACAGACTGAATATGAGTCAACAGTGTGATGCAGCAGCAAAAAAGGCAAATGCAATTCTAGGATGTATTAACAGAAGCATACAGTCTAGATCACGTGAAGTCATTATTTCCCTCTACTCCTCTTTGGTCAGACCTCATCTGGAATATTGTGTCCAGTTTTGGGCACCACATTTTAAAAAAGACATCAACAAACTGGAGCAAGTTCAGAAAAGAGCGACCAGAATGGTGACCGGTCTGCAAACCCTGTCTTATGAGGAAAGGTTGCAGGATTTGGGAATGTTTAGTTTGCAAAAGAGAAGACTGAGAGGAGACTTAATAGCTGTCTACAAATATCTAAAGGGCTGTCACATTGTAGAAGGATCAACTTTATTCTCATTTGCACAAGGAAAGACTAGAAGCAATGGGATGAAACTGAATGGGAAGAGACACAGATTAGATATTAGAAAAAACTTTTTGACAGTTAGAGTGATCAATGAGTGGAACAGGCTGCCACGAGAAGTGGTGAGTTCTCCTTCAATGGAAGTCTTCAAACAGAGGCTGGACAGACATCTGACTGGGATGATTTAGCAAATCCTGCTTTGAGCAGGGGGTTGGACCAGATGGCCCAGGAGGTCCCTTCCAACTCTACGATTCTATGATTCTATGATTCCTCCACATCTATAACCTTCAGAAACACACGCAGGCCTGGATCATAATCTTTATAAGAGTTTTATCCTTGATGGTGTTCTGTTAATGTGTATAATCGGAAAAACTTGTTAGTAATACACTTACTTTATATATTAAGGAAATTATTACTTTATAGATATGATCATGTTAGGGCTTCAATGTGAAATAAATCATTACAGAATAAAAGAAAATTGTCTATTTCCTTTTCTCAGTCCGTATTTCATTTAATACTGGTTTATAATAATCTTAAACTGCTATCCTTTCTAATGCTGTGAGTATATAAAACCAGGCCATAATCTGTGTGTGAATGTGTCCCCAGGATGGCGGCAGTAATATGGGATAGTGCTTATATCATTTCTCGCACAGTAAACAGATATGATCCCGGGGCGAGGGGTGACATCTGCTGCAATCCTGTACATACAAAAACACAAGTGATTTGTTGAAAGAGAGCAAAAAGCCAGATGCACTAGAGACACAGGACCTGGCCTAGCATTGTATGCAGTTAGGCTAGGTTCACATTTGCAATTGAGTCCGCAGCGTATCGTCCGCAATCATGAACGCATGCATTTTTTAGCTGCATCACCTTAAGACGTAAAACCACAGCGTTTTTATGCGTTTTTGCATGCGTTTGCTTTTTTATGCGCATGCTTCCCAAATGGAAAAATTTTTCCAGCAGAATTTTCTGGGATACAAGCCATGCCCAATGGGCGCGTCTCATGGGATTTCGTTATATAGACCCTTGTAGAGCTGAAATCCGCAGATTGAGCCTGTATTCTGCGTCAAGATGGGTATTTGCAAGGAGAGTTTATATTTTAAACTGGGTGTCAAATTGGCTCTTGCCTTTGCTTGTGAGCAAGAAAGGGAAAGAGAAAGACGGAGAAGACAGCGTCGGCGATTTTGGCAACACCCCATTCTTGAAGTCCAGGAGAGCCGTGGAGCCTACCACTCGTTTTTCAGTGCGCTCCGTAAAAAACCTGATAAATATTTTGATTATACGAGGATGTCTGAAGAGATCTTCAGGGATTTGCTGGGTCGTGTAGAAGGAGCCATCAGCAGGCAGGACACCCAGCTTCATAGAGCGATTCCAGCTGGGGAACGTTTGCTGGTGATACTAAGATAAATAATATTTAAAAATGAACGCCTGTCATAACTATTTTTTTGTTGATTTTTTTTTTGCAAAACCCCTTGTCGTTAATATTACTATTCCTAATATTTTTTTCTCTCTCTGTTTGGCAGATTCCTGGCTACCGGAGAGAGCCTACCATCGCTCCATTTCCAGTTTGGCCTTTCCACCCTTTCTGGGATTATTGCAGACACTTGCCGGGCTTTGTGGGATGTTCTTCATCATGAATTTATCCCCCTACCCACCACGGAAATATGGCAGGAAACTGCGGAAAAATTCTGGGAAATGTGTAATTTCTCCAACTGTTTGGGAGCAGTGGATGGGAAACATATTAGGATAACCAAACCGTCTCGAAGTGGATCCGAGTACTTTAATTATAAAAAATACTTCTCCATAGCGCTGATGGCCATTGCAGCTGCAGACTGTAGATTTCTCGCCGTGGACATTGGTTCTTTTGGCCGTGGAAATGACTCCCAGACCTTTAAAAACTCGGACATGCGCCAACGGTTGTATACCAATACTTTTCTTTTCCCCCTCCCACGACCTCTTCGCAACACTCAAGGCCCACCAATTCCATTTGTTGTGATTGGGGATGAGGCCTTTCAGATGTGTGGAAACCTACTCAAGCCATACTCTAGTCGGGACTTGAACCACACAAAAAGGATTTTTAATTACCGACTGATCAGGGCCCACAGAACTGTTGAGTGTACCTTTGGTATTCTTGTCTCAAAATGGCGCATTTTAGGGACAGCAATTAATCTGAAAATTCAAACAGTCGATGAGATGGTCAAGGCGTGTGTGGTTCTCCACAACTACATAATGGCTAAAGAGCGACCAACCTTCGAACTAGATGAACCTGTTGCTAACCCATTGCCAGATTACCATCATCACCCTCTGAGGACAACAAGGGAAGTTGCTGAAATGAGGGATACATTCGTGGACTACTTTGTTTCTGAGGTTGCATGTGTGGCATGGCAAGATGCAATGGTTTAAAGTTGAAATGTTATGTAATGTTATGGCCTTTGAAATTTTACCTGTAGTTTAAATGTTTTATGTTAAATAAAAAAAATTAGTACAACACCTGTTTACTTTGTTTATGTCCCCCATGCTTTACACTTCACCTGTTCTATGTGTCAGTGCTATGGTTGGTTCTCATGAGCGGCTGGACAGGAGCAGGACTGTGTGATGATGGCGGTGGGCATCCGTGCAGGAGCAGGAGTCGGCATGGTGGTGGAGTGGCTATCAACTGCACTCAACATGGTGTTGGCACTGTAATGGAGTGCGGCAGGACAGGGTATGGTGGTGGCCATACAGGGGTATGCAGCAAAACTCGGTATTGATGTAAACCGGGTAACTGGTGGCAGAGTTGGAAAGTTTACATGTGCCTGCGGGTATAACCGAGTCTGCTGCATAGCCTGAACGTATGCAGCAATGCAGGCCTTCATCACATTCAGCTGAAGTTCAGGCGTAAGGTTTTCCGCCATGACCCGTTCAATAGCCGTAAAAAATTATGTGCTGGCCTCTGGATGTCGGCTTCCAGACGGTCAAGGCTCTGGTGGACAGACTGGAAAAGTGTGTCAATATGTTTAAAACCACTATCCATTCTATCGACCATCGACTTCATGCCATCCTGGAAAACCAAGCACAAGTGTAGAAACTCAGGCATGAGTGTCCTGTCCGAGGCCTTCTGCCGCTGTCGGGAAGACCCAACATAAAAAGAGGCGGAGGAGGCCTGGGACAGGGGAAGACCTGACAGACCAGCTGCCTGTTCTCCAGCCTGTGAGGCCGGCCTACTTGCTGCTTCGCTGGTGGATGGCTGGGACTGCTCCGAGGCTGTTCGTTGAAGGACCGCTCCAGAGGACCAACCAGGTTCCAGGGTGCTGCACCAGGTTCTGTGAAAAGAAAAACATTACTACCACAAAAAAACTACAGTACAAGCGCCAACTCCTGTGGAATAGAAAATTAGGGAACACAACACAATGGAATACAACACAAAAATACTTACGTTTTCTGAGCAAGGACAGGCCTCAGGAAAGCCAGCATACGGTGGTATTTATATTTACGGATCCTTGCTGCACCACCACCACTGCGAACCTTGCTCGCCTGTCTGAGGTCCTTGTTGAAGCGATCCTTCATTGAACGCCAACGGGTTCTGACTTTGTTCACTGCGAAGGGGGATAAAAGAAAAAAAAAAAAAAAAAAAAAAAAAGGGTTAAACAAAGCACTTTAGGCCAGGATCACACAACTGTCTGTGATGCAAGAAACTCGCAGGAGTTTATTGCATCACACACGGTTGTGTGGTCCTGGCCTTTACAGGTTCACTGACGCGTCAGACAACATTGCAACACTGACGAAAGTCCTTTCTGGCTCGTGGCGTATCGTTGTCCCAGTCATCCATCAACTCTTTGGCCACCTCATTCCACATCCGCCCAATCACCACCATGTCCGAGTGGTCTCGGGTGACTCTCTCCTCAACAAGTGAGATGAGGAGGTCAGTGTCCATGTAGTCCTCCCGTTGTGGAACCTATAAATGAAATAAAAACATTAATGTTGTAAAGATAAACAAGGAAAATTAAAAAAAAAAAAAAAAAAAAAAGAGAAAAAAAAAAATGACCAGAAAAACTATTAACACTCAAAGGAAAAAAAAACAACTTACACGCCGTCTGGCCACCGGTACTTGTGCCTCACTCTGCTCCTGTTCCTGGGCACTTGATGAAGTGTTCTGTAAAAGAAAAAACATGATTTTGGCACATATGTACAGTGATACTTACCAATCAGTTGAAAAGGTACTCACTTCAGAATCCTGTCCTGTGTGCTCAGGGGCCATGATGAAAAATGCTGCAAGAAAAAGACAGAAATTATTACAGACTGCAGGGACAAAAACAGACACACAGACATTAGGTTGTATACTCACATTTGTCTTGAATTCAGTGTCTTCACAGATGTCTTCTCTTGTCTTGCAGTCTCCAGTATATTGAGAGTAATGGACAATGAGTGCCCACACCCTCTTTTTATCTATCCTTGTGTGGGGGATGGCAGTGGCGTAACTACAAAGTTATGGCCCCGATGCAAACTTTCAAATTGGGCCCCCATGCCAAAATACACGCACATCTCTGCTCCGTACACCTCGTACACACGTGGCTCCGCTCCGCACACCTCGTACACGCACATGTCCGCTCTGTACACCCCGTACACAGCGTCAGGCCAATTGCAGCCTGGCAGCCAATCAAAGCACGGAGCTGCACAGCCAATGAGCGGCTGCAGCTCCCAGTGGCTGCTACTCCCCTGACACACCCACTACACAGCTCACCTTCGAAGTGCAAACTCCCTAAGCACTCCACGCCCTGTCGCAGCTGCTACCGCTACGGCCGCGGTAGTTACGGCCCTGTGGGGTGGCTAATCAGTGTCTAGACAGGTTTAATCAGGAAAGAGGAAAAACATATGTGTACAAAAACGCTAGCGAACTTGAGTGTGCATGCGTTCTCATAGACTGTGATTCATTGTTTTGACGCATTCCTTCCGCAAGCGTCCGCATGTGTATGGCGGTGGCAAATTGCCGCCTCCAAAATTGCAACATGTTGCTAGCCACGCCCTGCTGCAAAACCCCAAACGACGCATGCGTAGTCAAACGTGACTGAATGCAAACGAACGCATGTACCTACGTCCACAACGTTAAAGATAGGAAAACACGATGCATGCGGCAGAACCGCTGCGGATACAACCGCAAATGTGAATCCAGCCTTAATGAGCGCTCAATCAGTGGCTCTGCACTTCCGCACAGACACTGCAGCCACACTCACATTGTGTCATTGCAGGCTTTATACGCTGGCTCCTGTCTGCAGTAGAGTACCGAGCAAGAGCCGCAATTACACTATGTGAGCACAGCTGGAGGTGCAGAGCTGCTGATAGGACGGTCATCAGGGTATGATAGTGCTCAATATGCAAATTGAGGGGGCACAACTCGGTGTGCTAATTCCCTCATTTACATACTTTATTTTAGGCAAATAAACCACTAAAAACAATACTACAGCTATTTCTTTATAGAGTCTCGGTCCCCTAGATTTCAGTATAGGTGGTTTAGACTCCCTGTATATTTGAAGGGCTGCTGTTATTACAAACATTTTCTAACCCTAACTACAGTGGAATGTATAAGTTTGGGCACCCCTGGTCAAAATTACTGTTATTGTGAACAGTTAAGCAAGTTGAAGATGAAATGACCTATAAAAGGTCTAAAGTTATAGATGACACATTTCCTTTGTATTTTAGGCAAAAAAAAAAAAAAATATATATATATTTATATATATACGGTATATATTTATATTTATATATATATATTCCATTTTTTACATTTTAAAAATTACAAAAAGGAAATTGGGCTGATGCAAAAGTTTGGGTACTTTACATGATTAGAACCTAGTAGCACCTCCTTTTGCAAGTATCACAGCTTTTAAATGCTTTTTGTAGCCAGCGAAGAGTCTTCCAATTCTTGTCTGAGGGATTTTCATCCATTCTTCCTTGGAAAATTCTTCCAGTTCTGTGAGATTCCGAGGACTCCGCTCTACGTGCATTGGTCCAATAGTCTTTGGAACAAGGCCAGCTCCAGACACGAAGGCCGGGATCACACACGCGAGAAACAAGTTCGAGTTTCGCATGTTAATACCCGGCGGCACTCGGGAGCGAAGCGTGCGGCCACATAGCAATACATGGAGCAGCACGCTCCGCTCCCGAGTGCCGGCGGCAGCACCGGGTATTAACATGCGAGACTCGGCCGTGTTTCTCGCATGTGTGATCCTTGTCTAACGAAGATAGTGAACAAGCCATAACCCTAGGAGACTAATTAAGGTCTGAAACCTTGGTCAGAGTTATCTGAGCACACAAATCTCTAGGGGTGCCCACACTTGTGCATCGGCCTATTTTCTTTTTTGTAATTTTTAAAATGAAAAAAAAAAGACAATTTTTTTTCCGTCTAAAATAGAAAGGAAAGGTGTCATCTTTAACTTTAAGGGTAAGTGCACACGTAGTTTTTAGGTTGTGCGAATTTTGTTGAAAAATCCACAGGTAAATCCGTAGGACAAAAGTCCTGCGGTTTATCTGCGGATTAGCCTGCGGTTTCACACCTCATAATGGATAAGGTGTGAAACCGCAGCAAGAATTGACATGCTGCGGATTGTAACCCGCGGAAAAATCCGCAGCATGTACACAGCGTTTTTGGTATTACCATTGAAAACAATGGTACTGTACAACGCACCTAAATCTGCTGCGGACCCGCAGGGCCAAAACCGCTGCGGATCCGCAGCAGAATCCGCACCGTGTGCACATAGCCTTAGTCTTTTAGAGATCATTTCATCTTCAACTTGCTTTACAGTTCACAGTAAGGGTGTGTGCACATGCTGCGGATTGTCCTGCAGATTTTTCCGCGCGGATTTATCAAAAACCGCAGGTAAATCCGCGGGTCAAAAGACCTGCGGTTTATCTGCAGTTTTTCTGCGGTTTAGCCGGCGGTTTTCACCTGCGGTTACACCTGGCCATGGAGCAGGTGCCAAACTGCAGCGGAATCCGCACAAAGAATTGACATGCTGCGGTTTTAAAACCGCGGAAAAATCCACCTTGTCTGCACTGCGGTTTTCATTTTTCATTGATTTTAATGGTACTGTAAACCGCAGCAGTTCTGCTGCGGATCCACAGCAGAATCCGCAGCGTGTGCACACACCCTAACAGTAATTTTGACCAGGGGTGCCCAAACTTTTACAGGCCACTGTATAGCTACAAATAGACAAAAAGACCAGCACATCCAAGCTAGTGTGAACAGGTGCCAACCAAAAAAGCGTATAACAAAGCGTATAACTTGAAGAAGGATAAGGGTTGCCCCATGATTTACCAAGAATAATTACTCTAGAGAGTCTAGAACATTGAAACTGTATTACTGCCATAGAGAATGGGAAAAAAAGGCAAAAAAAGCACTATAATATGTACTAGCTGAAGAGCCCGGCGTTGCCTGGGCCTAGTAACCAACTGTGGTTAGTTATAACAAATTATAATGATTATATTGCACATAAAAACCGTGTATCTAATCCTATCCTGTGTGATACTGACTGCTGAGCCGTGTATCTAATCCTATTCTGTGTGATACTGTCTGCTGAGCCGTGTATCTAATACTATTCTGTGTGCTGAGCCGTGTATCTAATATTATTCTGTGTGATACTGTGTGCTGAGCCGTGTATCTAATATTATTCTGTGTGATACTGTGTGCTGAGTCGTGTATCTAATGCTCTCCTGTGTGATACTGATTGCTGAGCCGTGTATCTAATCCTCTCCTGTGTGATACTAACTGCTGAACCGTGTATCTAATCCTCTCCTGTGTGATACTGATTGCTGAGCCGTGTATCTAATCCTCTCCTGTGTGATACTGACTGCTGAGCCGTGTATCTAATCCTCTCCTGTGTGATACTGACTGCTGAGCCGTGTATCTAATCCTCTCCTGTGTGATACTGACTGCTGAGCCGTGTATCTAATCCTCTCCTGTGTGATACTGACTGCTGAGCCATGTACCTAATCCTCTCCTGTGTGATACTGACTGCTGAGCCGTGTATCTAATCCTCTCCTGTGTGATACTGATTGCTGAGCCGTGTATCTAATCCTCGCCTGTGTGATACTGACTGCTGAGCCGTGTATCTAATCCTCTCCTGTGTGATACTGATTGCTGAGCCGTGTATCTAATCCTCTCCTGTGTGATACTAACTGCTGAGCCGTGTATCTAATCCTCTCCTGTGTGATACTGACTGCTGAGCCGTGTATCTAATCCTCTCCTGTGTGATACTGACGGCTGAGCCATGTATCTAATCCTATCCTGTGTGATACTGGGCTCCCCCTGCAGTCTGTGTCAGAGGGTGGTCTGTGTTGGCACAGTAATAAATTGTGTTATTTCCAGCTTTACAGAAGGATGATAACACCATAGAAATGATAAGAATAATAGGCCTCAGTTACCACAACTGTCTACAAAGAAAACTGTTGCTGATAGCAGCCAATCACAGCTCATTTTTCATCTTTTAAACAGCTCTGGGACAGCGTGGCGAGTTTTGAGTGGCGACTTTTGTGTTTCGACTTTTATGTGGCGAGGTTGGTGTATGTGTGGTGAAATGTGTGCTGTGGGTGGTATATGTGCTGAAGCACGTGGTAGTGTGTGGCGCATTTTGTGTGTGTGTTCATATCCCCGTGTGTGGCGAGTATCCCATGTCAGGGCCCCACCTCAGCAACTGTATGGTATATACTCTTTGGTGCCATCGCTCTCATTCTTTAAGTCCCCCTTGTTCACATCTGGCAGCTGTCAATTTGCCTCCAACACTTTTCCTTTCACTTTTTCCCCATTATGTAGATAGGGGCAAAATTGTTTGGTGAATTGGAACGCGCAGGGTTAAAATTTCGCCTTGCGGCTTTAAGTCTCCTCACCTCGACATGCTTAGCATGTTATTCTCCGCAAGGAGAAATGATACTTCTTGGATATCGGTCAGACGCCTCTCTCACAGCCAAACCAGATCTTCTCCCACTTTGCACTGATGAGGGGCAGTACCCCGAAACACAGTGTCTGCAAATGGAGATTCTGGCTTGACTTTTATCCTAAGTCATGTAACTAGGCTCGTTAAAGGGTCAACATTGACTTTTAGGATTGCTACCTCCAATAGGTGGCACTAGAGTTCTAGTCCTCTTCCTCTCTGAAGAGACAATTTGCATAATTAACATAGCCTATGACGCTCTCGGGGTTCAGACGTGTGACTGTGCAAAATTTTGTGGCTGTGACGGTGCGGATGCCAATCCCGGACATACACATACATACATACATACACACACTTGAGCTTTATATATTAGATATATGAAATATTCATCTGCAAAATTGCTTTGAAAAATACAATAAAAAAGGTACTTAGCGCATAGATTGGCCAATATTATGTGTATGGCTAGAGTAAGATCTTGATTTAGGATATGTGCACATGATATTTGCACCAAAAACCAGTGATGGCATGAAAACAGCTATGCGACATCCAGGCTTTTTTACCCCCTATTTGAATAGATGAAAAACCTTGCAAAAAACACTGACAGAACGGACATGCTGCAAATTTGAAAACAACACACACTTGTATGGTTCAAATCCGCAAGTAAAAAATAAGCAGCAGGTGCAAAGAATTCTCCTTCACTTTGCTGGTACTGTAAAACGTTATATTTTTCCCCTTGAAAAACATGTGGAATAATGCAGCATTAGGGAGAGGGTAGTAAAATTTACACAAAAAAGTCCAAAAAATCTATAAAACAAATAATACAATGTATAACCTTATTTTTAAAATGTGATGTCTAACAAGCCTTTCCTAAGGTGCTGGCCCCCCGACGCCATGCCACTGGCATTACTAAGAGGAGTTCTCATGGGTGACGGAAGGGGCATTAACACTGCAAGATAATCATACGAGAGCAATCAGAGGAGTGCGCAGTGCACGGACCGGCCGGCGGCTCGCCCAACCCAAATGTAACAGCTTCATGTACTTCTATACAGCTGTCACTCTGGGGTGGGGAGAGCCGCCGGCCGCTCCGTACTCTGCACTCCAATTTATACGCCGTCTGACTGCATCTTACTCGTTTCCCAAAGTTCTTGCCTTAGGCCGGGATCAAACTTGCGAGAAACTCGCACCTCAGTATCCGGAACTGCCGCTGACAAGTAAATCTGCAGCTGTGCAGTCCGGTCCTGAGTGCTGGATATTGAGGTGCGAGTTTCTCGCGTGACCCCCGGCCTTATAAACAGGCTGCCGGTCACCCGATGAAGGAGAACGCTCGCTCGTTGGGTGAAATGATCTTTTATCCAGAGTAAGGCTGGAGTCACACTACGGCGAGATACGGCCGAGTCTCGCAGGCTAAAACCAAGCTCTGGCGCCGGCACTCCAGAGCAGCCACACAGCAATACATGGAGCTGCACACTCCGCTCCGGAGTGCTGGTGCCAGAGCTTGGTTTTAACCTGCGAGACTCGGCCATATCTCGCTGTAGTGTGACTCCGGCCTAACAGTTGATCTTCCTCAGTGTCGCTGTCCTGTGTGAGCCTGTGGCGGCCGGCGTACACGGAGTGGCCCAGTACAGAGCACTCAGAGCGCAGCGCTTATTTTGGGCTGCCTGTGTAAACATCCTAACGACCGCCGATCAGTGATTGTATCGTGCATCGGTCGGTCTGTGTAGACGGCCCTTTAGGCCACGGTCACACGCTCAGTATTTGTAAGCCAGAACCAGGAGTGGGTGATAAATCCAGAAGTGGTGACATGTTTCTAGTGTACTTTTCCTCTGTTTGGTCCTCTCCGGGTTTTGGCTTACAAATACTGAGGTAAAAAATGACCAAATACTGAACGTGTGACCGGGGCCTTACGAATACTGAGGTAAAAAAGTGACCAAATACTGAGGGTGTGACCGGGGCTTTCGCAAAAGCTCAAACAATAATTCTGTACGAACAAGAAAGCGGCCACATAGGGGTTAATCAGCACAGCGCTGCTGCAGGATCTCAGGGGCAGTCTCTGCTCCGCTCTCTGTGGCGGCCTCGGCTGCGGAGCTCTGCACTGGGACGCACGTCACACACCGTGCGCTCTGGACTGCCTTCAGCCTGCCGAGCCCGGCCAATGCGGCCATAGGGATTGCAGAGTCCAGACAGACCGCCTCCCTGCAGCCGCCACAGCCAGAGATCCTGACTCCGCCCTGCATGTGCACGTGACGCGAAGCCACGCCCCTGACAGCACTGCGTGTAACGGGGATGTGGTAGGCGGCAGTGAGGGGCGGACAGTCCGTCCGGACACACAGGCGGTTTGTCATGTCGGATGCCCAGCACGTCCCGGCCCCGGCCTCGGAGCTGGTGTCCGTGCTATGGTCTGTGGGGCGGCGGCTGCTGCTGTTACTGCCCGTGTACCTGTGCGGATACCTGGGGCTGAGTGTAGTGTTTGTCATCCTGGGGCTGGCGGTGTTCATGTGCTGGAGGAGTACGAGGAGCAACAAATGGAAGAGCTTCCAGCTAGCGAGTGAGAGCCTGGAGAGAGAGGAGCTGATCACCGCCCGCACCGCCTTCAGGAGCAAGGAGCTGCCGTCCTGGGTGAGTGCTGCCACTGGTGCCCGTCCGGAGGGACCTGGTGGCCGCAGTGATGAATCCCCGCTGCGCTGCAGCCTGGCTGCCCCCTGGGGGCGGCAGAGGGTGTGTGACCCCTCTGGCACATGTGGCTGGCAGATGTCAGTGGGGCACGGTCTTCTCAGTATGGTGGATGATCACATTGTATCACTATAAGCCCACGATCCAGTGTCTGTCGCCCACATGGCAAAGGATTGGCCAAACAGCTAAAGCAGGGGGCATCTGACGGCCCCTTCTGAAATTAGGAAGGTCCTTGACCTTTTTCTAACCCCCTTTAGCTCAGAAGGTCCATTAATGGTCAGGGACAGATGTTCCTCCTTCGGGAGGTTCTTCTTTATCCCTAGCATTGTGTTTTACCAGTTTGCACCTCTGCCAGTTACAGGGGTGATCCCATACGGGTATGATCTGGGGCGCAGGAATCTGGGAATGTGGCCCCGTCTTGCACCTCCGCTAATCTCGGCTCTGCGCATGGTCGATGGGACTGGCAGACAAGTAAAGCGCTCGTGAGTTCCTGCCGGGATCTTATAGGATATTATCAATCAGGAGACTTCTGAATCTCCCAACCTGATGTCATTATTATGCGTTGCTGATGGCACCATTAATTCTGTACAGATTATCTAGACTTCCTAACAGTGGGTCTCAGAGGAACCGAGAGGGGAGTCCAAGCAACTCCTTGCAGATGTTGTCCTTGGTGGGCTTTGAATCCAGGACCCCAGCGCTGCCGCGGCACATGCGTGGTGTCAGGCGCTCCTGATTCATTGCGTGGTATACCTGCTAATGTATCGTGTCCATGTTCTCCAGCGAGCTCCTCATTTAGGCTGTGTGCACACGCTGCGGATTTTGCTGCGGTTCCGCAGCGGTTTTGGCCGCTGCAGACCCGCTGCAGTTTCTGCTGTGGTGTACAGTACCATGATTCCCTATGGGAATCAAAAACCGCCATGCAGACGGTGCGGATTTTTCCGTGCGGATTATCTGCGGTTTTCAATCCGCAGAAAGAATTGACATGTCAATTCTTTCTGCGGATTCCCCTGCGGTTTGCCATCTCCATTGAGGAGATGCAAAACCGCAGAGCAATCCGCAGGTAACCGCAGGTCTTTTGACCTGCGGTTTCACCTGCGGATTTTACAAAATCCGCGCGGATGAATCCGCAGCGTGTGCACACAGCCTTAGACTGGTGGGCGCTACGCCAATCTTAATGAATCGTCCCCATAATATTCAATGGGCAACGCACCAGAAATGGGGCTTTGTGGGGTACACGGCCCCAATACGACTGCCATAAAGCAAACACCGTTTTTCACAATAGATGCAAAATGTCTGTGATGGTAGCGGAACTGTGCAGGGATCGCATGTCTGCCAGCGAATGTGGGCCAATGGCTGAGGGCTCATGCAGATGCCTGTGGATCTCCAGTCACTGACTGTCCAACCAGAGCATGTCCTCTTCATAGATTTCTATGAGGCTCTCACTCTTGGGTCAGTCCATGCATTGTGGTCAGAGACCAAACAGATCCATAGTCTTCTGCATGAGCCCTTAGTAAAGTTTTCTTTGATGGGACCATAAAGGGTTGCTCACTAGTTGTGGATTTGCTGCAGATCTTGTGTGAGGATTTATCACAGTGGCTCGGTGGTTAGGGCCGGTTTCACATTAGCGCATTTTCAGCGCGCGCACGGCCGGGGGTAGCTCCGCCCCCGATCCGGCTCTCTGCCCGGCGTGCCCGCCCCTTCCTTGTAGCGCCGCCTCCTAGCGGACAGCGGCGCCTGCGATCGGCGCACCCTATCTTTAGCATAGGGTGCGCCGATCGTGCGCAGGCCGTGCGCTAGTTGCGCTTTGACCTGCGCTGCGCACTTTTGACGGTGCGCCGTGCGCGCCAAAATCAAACTTTTCGGATTTTGGCGCGCACGGCGCACCGTCAAAAGTGCGCAGCGCAGGTCAAAGCGCAACTAGCGCACGGCCTGCGCACGATCGGCGCACCCTATGCTAAAGATAGGGTGCGCCGATCGCAGGCGCCGCTGTCCGCTAGGAGGCGGCGCTACAAGGAAGGGGCGGGCACGCCGGGCAGAGAGCCGGCTCGGGGGCGGAGCTACCCCCGGCCGTGCGCGCGCTGAAAATGCGCTAATGTGAAACCGGCCTAGCACTGTTTATTTGCAGCACTGGGGCCCTGGGTTCAAATCCCACCAAGAGCAACATTTTCCATGCAGACGGCCACTATCGTGTATGGTCATTTGCCAGGGAAACTGTGACAAGGACCTGGTGCTCGCTCCAGGTGACTGACTGGGGTGGTGGTAGTCGGCCCCCCACCAATCTGATGGGCTTGTCCCAATGTGCATGATGCCTGTGACTTGAATGAAACAGTGTCTGCTTATATTAGTCTCTCTCCCATAGGCTATGATGATGCTACTTCTGTAAGGTTTCAGTGCCTTGTCAAAACCGTTAAAGGGAACCTGTCATGTGACAAAAACACTATAAGGCTGTGTGCACACGATGCAGATTTGCAGCGGTTCCGCAGCGGATTTTACCGCGCAGAAATGTTGCATATCCGCATTGTGATGTACAGTAGCCTTAAAATCAATGAAAAAAAAACCCGCTGTGCAGACGCTGCGGATTTTTCCGCCCGGTTTTCCCGCGGTACAAAATCTGCAGTATGTTACTTCTTTTGTGCGGTTTTCCATCTCCCCTGTCACCAAATCCGCAGGGGGGAGTCCGCAGTGGAAAACCGCAAAAAAAACACAATAAAACCGCAGGAAAAATGGAAGAAATCCGCAGAAAAAATGCAGGTCATTTGACCTGCGGATTTCTTCCATTCTGC
Organism: Dendrobates tinctorius; assembly: GCF_039654945.1. Lineage (NCBI taxonomy): Eukaryota > Metazoa > Chordata > Amphibia > Anura > Dendrobatidae > Dendrobates > Dendrobates tinctorius. Next base: position 3,544 of record NW_027361854.1, on the reverse strand, counting down.
GCGGAAAAATCCGCAGGGCTAAAAAGTCTGTCTGCACTCAGCCTTAATCTGCAGACATGGGGTTTATCATTTATTTATTTATTTATTTATTTCTAACCCCTTAGTGATGGAGCCAATTTTTTTTTAAATCTAACCAGTATCACTTTATCTGGTAATAACTCTGGAACGCTTAAACAAATCCCAATGATTTTGGGATTGTTTTTTTGTGACACATTATACTTTATGATAATGGTAAATTTAGGTTGATATGTTTTGTGTTTATTTATAAAAAAAAAATATCAGAAATTTGAGAAAAATGTTAAAAAATTAAAAATTTTCAAACTTTGATTATCCCTTTAATCTAGATAGTCATACCACAGCAAAACATTAATAAATAACATTTCCCTCATATCTGCTTTACATCAGCACCATTTGTAAAATGTTATGTTATTTTGTTAGCCTTTTAGGAGATTTAAAAATGTAGCAGGAATTTTTCTTTTTTTCAAGGAAAGTTTCTTTACTGTGATGGTCGCGCAGTAAACAATATATCAACTTGTAACAAATCTTCAATAACAGGGAAAAGAAAGCTGCAAATACTTTGTCATCATTTCTCCACTTTCTCCTTTTCTGTACTTGTATGGCACATTACACAATGGAGTCCTGTGATAGCGGTGGAATGCGGAGGACTTTCTGGCACCACAGAAGGTTGCTCTCTTGACTTCCTCAATCTTGCCTTGTGACGACCTGAAAGCCCTACTTAGACTCTCGCGATCCCTATTATTTTGTTTCAATCCACGTTTTTTTTATACAGAGTATTTGGTCCCAAACTGCAGAATTTTCAAATGTGACACTTTGCATCAGCGTTCTGCAGCATGTGAACTAACCCTGAAATACATGTACTTTTTCATCTAGCTTCCTTTGCTACACTGATGGTTGGTTTCCAGGGGTCCAAATAGTCAGAGCCTTACTTGGAACCTCCTTTGAGGATGTGTAAGGACCAAACAAGCAAGAACCTTCACATATTCTGTAGACATGGCAAGTAGAATTCAGGCTGCGTTCACATGTGCATCGTAGGCTACAGCTAAGGTTTTGGCATGGCTTCAGGAAATGTTACCAGAAAAGTAATACTGAATACAGCATTTTTTTAAATTTATTTTGAGTGATAGACACCTTAATGGAAGCAGTGGCCCGCATTTCAGGTCAGTGCGGTCTGTTTGGCTCTGGTGGCAGTGCAGAATTGCCCCCAATCTTGATGTTTGAGCCCAGATCCTACAAGTATATACAATAGATTTCAGACATCTGTGCAGATGTCACGTGGCTGGAGGAAATTTTTGAAAAGATGACTCTGCCATTATACCGTTGTACAGCCCCACCCTGATAATTTGGGGTAACTGCTCTACACATGCATTAAGGAAAGTTGTTGTTTGTTTTGTGTGTTTGCTATAGCTACAAATTAAAGGGAATCTGTCACGTCAATTTGGCGTGGTATGTAAATGAGTTGTGTACGGTCCGATGGGCGGTGTTGTGGCTCCTTCCCTCCACCCCTCCTTGGCCGCTGGACGCAATCGTTCTTGGAATTTCCGAGTTGGCGTCCAGATTCTGCACATTGCAATATCCCATCGTGCGTGCACAGTATGCTTTGCCCAACCGCGGGCAAAGCCGAAAAGCAGTAGTGCGCATGCGCCGGTGAACTATGTCCCGCAAGTATTTCGCTGCCATTTCTGTGTTCAGGGAGCTATTCTAGGGCCACTAATCGGCCTAGAAGAAAAGTAATCCTTGATGAACCATTGCTCCCACAAGTGGTCAGCGATCTTTTGATCAAACAGAACTACCAGGGTAGAGACCTGATCTTTTAGCATACTAGTGGAAAGGTTGCCTTTCTGTAGAAACTCAAACACTTCCGTAAGGGGACCTTTTGTTGTGTTGACAGATTTTGCCCAGAGAATTTCAGAAACTTATTCCACACTTTTTTCCCACTTAGGAGAGTGGAAAGTAAGGGTCCCATCACACACACAGCGATCTCGCTAGTGAGATCGCTGATTTTGTGACACATCAGCGATCTCGTCAGTGTGATCGCTGTGTGTGACGGGGATCAGCAACCGGCCCCCCTGCCGGTTATCGCTGATCGTGCTCGAGCGGACTGGGCCGTTTTTCGATCGCTGGTCTCCCGCTGCCCAGCACACATCGCTGCGTGTGGCAGCGAGAGACCAGCGACGCTGGTTTCTAATGTAAACGTCGGGTATCCAGGAGCCGCGTCTCCTGGATACCCGCTGTTTACCTTGGAAACCGGCGTACACGCTGGTTTCCAAGGTAAACAGCGGGTATCCAGAAGTCGCACCGCTCCTGGATACCCGACGTTTACATTAGAAACCAGCGTCGCTGGTCCTGATCGCTGGGGCTGTCTAACGATGTCCCAGCGGTCCTATCATGTCGGATCGTTGGTGGATCACTGGGACATTGTTTAGTGTAACGGGGGCTTAAGTCCTGTGAAGAACCCTTGGCTGATCAATCGCTTTCAAGTTCCAAGCAGTCAGGTGTAAGTTGTGAACCTGAAGGTGTACAACTGGACCCTCAAACAGAAGACTGGGAACGTCTGGTAATATCCAGAGGTCTGAGATGGTCATAATTCTCAGTCAAGTAAACCAAGCTCTTCTGGGCCAAAAGGCAGCAATTAGTATGACTCTGGCTCCTTCCTCGTATATTTTCTTCAATACAACTGAGATTTGAGGAAAATGTGGAAAGTCGTGAGCTAGGCAAAAATCCCACTTGTGTAGAAGGGCAACTACCAACTTGGTATTTTCCCTTTAATTATATAGGACGCCTTTTCTGCCACTGTTTTTGTGAAAAAGGGTAAGCATGGTACTGTAGATGAAGATGGTCTCCACCGCTACTCTGAGATATTTCTGATGACCTGGGTGGATCAGATTGGGGTTGGGGGCTAGTCCAATTGGAGGCAAAACTCCCCACCAAGTACTTTAATCGTCGGTCATGCTTTCCAAACTCTGAAGCAGTCGGCCAGTTGTGCTGAAAGTGCTGTCATCTCCTGCAGAAAACGCACACGTCAGCGCGCTGTCACATCTGGCCTGGACTACAGAACCTAGCAGTGGCTCCGCTGGGAGCAGGGCGGAATCCCCTCCCTATTCCAGTAACCACATGCAAAGACGGGGAGGGCAGCAGCCATTGAGTCAATAGTACTAAGGAATCAATGTTGGCCGCCCACCCTGGGAATGCCTCCTGCATTCCTGAAGAAATCTCCGCTTCCATCTTCACCCCACATCTTCACAGGAACAGGAAACTGCATTGAGGTGTATGGAGAGGCGCCGCCTTTTTATTCTGTAGGTTTCCTGTCCTGGAGGCGGATTTTCTCTTTCTCTCTCTCTCTCTTTCTCTCTCTCTCTTTCTCTCTCTCTCTTTCTCTCTCTCTCTCTTTCTCTCTCTCTCTCTCTCTTTCTCTCTCTCTCTCTCTCTCTCTTTCTCTCTCTCTCTCTCTCTCCTTTCTCTCTCTCTCTCTCTCTTTCTCTCTCTCTCTCTCTCTCTCTCTCTCTTCTCTCTCTCTCTCTCTCTC